>NC_090444.1:1738608424-1739209495 GCF_031143425.1 Pleurodeles waltl
CTAGCCTGAATGATGAACAGCCCACCACCTTCGCTGGCGCTAGTGGACAGGAGGCACCGCCACAGGACCACAACACCAGCATCCCACCCCCTGCAGATGGAGAACCACCCCGCAAACGATCCCTGAGATCCAGGACAAAGACAGAGAGCAATGCCAAGACCCCGGCCAGGAAATGAGACCCCCCTGAATGTCATCCTTCTGTCCCACTTCGTCACCCTATCCGTCCATCAACTGCCCTAGCTCCACTTCCTATGCCCCTTTGGACAATGCACCTGTGAAACAAATAGACTGGACTCTCCCATGGACAATCCTCCACCATCCCCCCTGCCCATTTTACAACCCCCTCCACTAATTTGCACTGCAATAAACACCCTTGAATCACAAAACAATCTGGAGTCAGTCTGTGCTTTCACAAATGTGTATTTGCAATAACTCTGGAAAATAGCAATGTCGATTGTATTGTCAACATACTGATGTAACACAGCTCTAGTCCATGAGGTAGTATAGCAGAGGTCACACAGTGGGACCCACATCTGTGAAATGGAAAGGCAAAGTGAGAAGTCAGGGTCCATACACTGGGTGAAAGTGACAGACACATGCTAGGTCTAACAATTGTATGAGATGTGTGAGGCAGTGACATCTTCTTACCTGTGTCTCACTGGAAGTATTGCTGGATAACGATGTTTCTGTTGTCGATATCCTCTTCTTCTGCCTCCTCTTCTTCACTGTCCACAGGCTCCACAGCTGCCACAAGACCTCCTTCTGGAACATCCTCCTGCAAAGTCAGGTTGTGCAGCATACAGCAGGCCACGATGATCTGGCACACTTTCTTTGGTGAGTAGTAGAGAGAACCACCTGTCATATGGAGGCACCGGAACCTGGCCTTCAGGAGGCCGAAGGTCCTTTCAATCAATCTCCTAGTTCGCCCATGTGCCTCGTTGTATCGTTCTTCTACCCTTGTCCTGGGATTTCTCACTGGGGTCTATGACAGGTTAGGGTACTCAGAGTCACCTGCAAATGTCGAGGGACAACTGTTAGACACACACTAACCCGTAGGGACAACCCCAGACCCAGACAACTATTCACAGGGTAGAGGGTCCTTGTCCTCACCTATTAGCCACACACGGTGCCTCTGGAGTTGCCTCATCACATAAGGGATGCTGCTATTCCTCAGAATGTAAGCGTCATGCACTGAGCCAGGAAACTTGGCATTCACATGGGAGATGTACTGGTTGGCCAAACACACCATCTGCACATTCATTGAATGGTAGCTCTTCCGGTTTCTGTACACCTGTTCACTCCTGCGGGGAGTACCAAGGCCACATGTGTCTCATCAATGGCACCTATGATGTTGGGGATATGTCCCGGGGCATAGAAGTCACCTTTCACTGTACGCAAATCCTCCACCTGAGGGAAAACGATGTAGCTGCGCATGTGTTTCAGCAGGGCAGACAACACTCTGGACAACACGTTTGAGAACATAGGCTGGGACATCCCTGATGCAATGGCCACTGTAGTTTGAAAAGACCCACTTGCCAGGAAATGGAGAACTGACAGGACCTGCAATAGAGGGGGATCCCTGTGGGATGGCGGATTGCTGACATCAGGTCTGGCTCCAACTGGGCACACAGTTCATGGATTGTTGCACGATCAAGTCTGTAGGTGACTATTACGTGTCTCTCTTCCATTGTCGACAGGTCCACCAGCGGTCTTTACACCGGAGGATTCCGGCATCTCCAGTGGACGTGCCTTATTGATGAGAACAGCGAGCAGAGAGTCAGCCAACACTGAGGTATTAAATTTTTTTAATTGCACACATTTGTTAATCCGCAATGTGCCTGTCACTGTGTGTATGCACGGCCTACATTGGTGTGACGCATTTAAAATTAATGCCATGTGGCCACCTGAAATGGCGGCTGCCTGACCTGTAAGGTGGGACAAGGGGATATGAGGTAACTGCGCTGGCGTTCTACACCGTTGCGGTAGGTGGTCGAAGACTGCTCCGCAATCCTGCATTGGTTATCATTGGACCCTATTGGTCCCAGGAGCCAATGTCGATGTACGCCGGCGGTGATGGTACACACCGCCGCGGATGTGACCGCCATTTTCTGTCTGTTCACTCTGTGACCTCAGTCTGGAAGCGACGATGGCTCATGTGTCTGGGGAAAGGGCCCCTGCCTTCACTTCGGAGGAGTTGGAGAAGTTAGTGGATGGGGTCCTCCCCCAGTACACGCTACTCTAAGGTCCTCCAGACAAACAGGTGAGTACACTGTGAGCATGCTGTATGGGCAATGCCTGTTTGGAGTGGTACGGATGGAAGATAGAAGGGGGGAATGAGCCCTGCATGAGCGGACGGAGAGCGTATGTGCATCAGGGCAAGGGTGGGAACGTGGGTCAATGACTGTGATGGTCCGGACGGTCAAAGATTTTCCTTTTCCCCTGTACTATTCCTCTAGGTCAGCGCCCACCAGAAGAAGGATATTTGGCATGCCTTCGCCAAGGACATCCGGACCCTGGGGGTCCAACACAGATGGAGCACCCACTGCTGTAAAAGATGGGAGGACATTTGCAGATGGAGCAAGAAGACGGCAGAGGCCCAGCTGGGGATGGCCTCCCAACGTGGGAGGGGTGCCCGTGGCACCATGACCCCCCCTGATGTTCAGGATCCTGGCAGTGGCGTATAAGGATTTGGATGGGCGCTTGAAGGCATCACAGCAGCCACAAGGGGGTGAGTACAGTCACATCCATCTGACTGCGCGCATTATGAGCTGTCTGGGTGGGGAGGTGGGCAGTGGGTTCCCCTAGGCCAGGGTGAGTTTTGTAGGCAAGGTCCCTTTGTGAGGCAGGGTATGTGGCACCCTAACCCCACCAGTGGTAAGAGCCATCTACACCTAGTCAGGCTCCTGTGACTTCCATGTGTGCAGCAATCGAGCATAGGCCCTGTGATTAATATAGGAACTCTGAGTGCATGGCGTAGTGCAGAGGGCTGCTGTGTCTGTAGTGTCCGCCAACGGTAGTGGTATTGCATGCACTGAACATGTCCTTCTTCTGTCTCCCCCCCCCCTTTTTGTGGACTCCCTGTTCTTGTGTGCAATAGAATCATCAGGCGGAGGAGCATTGGCAAGGGAGCAGGAGGGAGCTGCATCCCACTTGGCCCTGGAGGGAGAGACAATGGAGTCTGAAGCCACCAGTGGGACGGAGGGTGAGGGGAGCTCCACGGTGGGGACAGGAGCAGAGACCAGTGACAGCGACTCCTCCTCTGATGAGAGCTCCCTTGCAGTGGCGGACAGCTCTGTGCCCCCCGCATCAACAGGCACAGCTGCCACTCCCCCTACCAGCACGTCCTCCCAGCAGCCCCTCAGCGTGTGTCCCGTGGCCGCTCATGGAGGAGGGTGGGCATCTCCTTCGCCCCTGGCACCTCAGGCCCTGCCCCAGTCAGCCCTGGTGCCCTCAGTGAGGAGGCTATTGACCTCCTGAGATCCCTCACTGTTGGGAAATCTACCATTGTGAATGCCATCCAGGGTGTCGAGAGGCACTTGCAACAAACAAATGCATACCTGGAGGGCATTCATTCTGGCCAGGCAGCCTAACGGTATTGATCACAGTGGCATGGGGAGCAAGGGATGACCTGGCTTGGCATTTCGGGCTGGACTGTTCCCATGAGGGACAGGGTCAAGACTGATTTGCATATGGCTAGGTCCAAACTGGGGTGGCATGGTGAGCAAAAGAACGATGGATTAAACCCAGATCTGTGACTAGGGGTGAGTGTTTGCATTGTTCAGCACTCCGTCCATCATCCTTTTATGTTGCTATATAAAATACTTATACACTACAAACACCATTAAATATTGTCCATACATGTGGAATGTTCAAAATATCCAAACAGTCTTGTTACAATAGAACCAATCAGAAAACTAGTAACCTCACCAAATAGATCAAAGAAAATATACAGATGTCCTTAGTTCCAATAACAGGAAGCCGCATGCGTATGAAACCTTGTCACAACATAGTGTCATGAATAGTCATAATCTCAAATCTTACCTATCAATAAGAGTAAACATCCACGCTCAATATGGTAAGACAGTAAACATCATAGTCCTCTGGTCCTGTAAGAAACAGTATAGAAACCTCAGAAACCTCATTAAACACCATATGAGTTACAGGTACCATCTAATTAAGGTGCAATCCAAGTGATCCACATAGAATTATTAATTAAATCATGTTGCTCACACACTATATCTTACTAAACGTGTGTGTACGGGATATTAGAAATTGCTCAAACCACTCATATCAACAAACATGAATAATATTAAAGAACCACATCTAACATAACTGGTACATAGTTCATATATCCCTGTCTCAGATATCCCAGAACGGTGTATATTGTTTAAAATGCCATACCACCACATTTGCATGTCTAGCAGGAAATCACACATTGCTCTCATGCATCCATAAAATTGCAAATACAATAACATCAAACACAAACAAATTATATCATTGTGTCATCTCTACTCTCCAAATAATTAACAAGTTAAGTGCAACATGCATGTACATTCAGATATGATTGTATTGACTCACTGAAATTGAAGGAAAGAAAAGGAGTGTACTCCATAAAGTCCACGTGTAAACGCGACATGTAGGCAGAGTGCTATACTGGCCTCACAATATATACCTACTGCATAACAAATGAAAGCGGACCACTAGTTTCTCAACATCAAACATGAAGGACCCACATATGCAAAACATAATCCAAACGTGCAAATGTGGCAGCCTTTTCTAATCGTACACATCATACCAAAACAGTTAGGAAACAATACCAACACTATGGAAAATCATATAGTAACTAATTCACTCAGCCACAAGAACTTACTTACAACAAGTTGAAGACAAAAGCCCCATCAATCTACTTGTCTGGTTTCTCCCAGCATATCGGCCTCACAAGATATACCTACTGCATAACAGTTGAAAACAGCCCACTAGTATGTCAACATCAAATGTGAAGAAAGGACCCGTATCATCAACACAAGATTAAAATGTACAAACATGGTGGCCATCTCTAATGTCCAAAACATACACATCATACCCAGACAGTTTGGAGATGCTGTAAATGTGATATGCAATCACACCACAATTAAACACTCAGTCACATAAACCTTCAACCGTCACGTAAAGGACAAAACCTCAGTACTGTCTTCACCTAACAAAAGTGAGGAAAGTAAGCTAAATAGACTCAAACAATCTACACCAAATTTCTACAAATGTAACCATTGTCAGCATTGCTCATCACTCTAGATCAAGACTCAGCATCCTATATCAGTATTCAGTGTTATCAGCCACAATTGGCCAAAAAAGATATATCCACTCCCTCAGCATTCAGACACTGTTACCGAGGTATTATACTTGTTAATGACATTAACCATACTTACTCTGCACAGTGTATTAGTGAAAACCACAGTAACAAAAGGCCAATAAGCAAAACCACCAAACGGCCACAATCCATGTGCTATATACCCATGTTTCATCAACTATTCATCACACGAAGATCAAAAGGATGCACCCAACAATTACATGACTTAAATGGGGAAAAAACAATGATGTCTTTGGACTGTCAAATTAAAGCAAAAACACTATCGTTCTCAGTAACTATCTTTAGCCAGAAGAGTAATGATTGTATTACTGCCAGGAAGGACCTGGCCTGGTAGTTTGGGCTGGACTGTTCCTATTGAAGGAGGGTGAAGAGTAAGTTGCACATAGCCAGGTCCAAACAGAGTTGGAATGGTGTCCAAAATAAAGATGGATTGGGATGCGGCCTCGAGTGATTACCAGTGGCTGAGATTAATTCAAGTATTCCATCCATCACTGTTTTGTATTCCTTATTGTGTCACCATAAGTGGCATGGATATGCCCAGGCGTAGGTCCGGTGCACACTGTGTCACTGTAGCCAAGCTGTACCCAGCTGATGAGACCATAATTAGGGCAAACCTGGTCCTGTCTTGCTTGTGTTCTGGTTCGGGGAGGACCTGGCTTGGAAGTTCAGCAGGACTGTTCCTTTTGCAGCAGGGTCAAGAATGATTTGTAAATAGCTGTATCAAAAGTGAGGTTGAATGGCGTGCAAAATAACAATGGATTAGGATGCGGCCCCAAGTGATCACCAATGGCTGAGATTAATTCAAGCATTCCATCTATCACTGTTTTGTATACTTATTGCAGGTGCATTGGTAGCATTTAATTTACAGGCCCTTGGTACATGGCATACCACTCTACATGGAATTTGCAATAAATTAAATATACCAATTGGGTATAAGCCAAATTAACTATCCTTTAGGGAAGTGAGTACAAGCACTCTAGCAATGGTTAGCAGTGGTAACATGCACAAAGTCCTAAGGGCAACAAAAACAAATTCAGCAAAAAGTGGAGGGTAAAAGGCAAAAGGTTGGGAGGTGATCCTGCAGAGAGGACCAGGTCGAACACCAATTGTTCCAGCACATCTTTTCTCTCGATGGTATCTTTACTCCTGACATTTTTCTTTGCTTCCAATTCTTTCTTAGAGTTCAATTACATTGTTATCAATGGAGAACCATGCAGTGGTGCCTTTGACACACTACGTAATCTCACTCCTTCAAATTCTGGTGGGCCAGCTAAATAATGCACGATTTGCTGCTTGTCCAAAGGTAAATTAAATATGGTAATCATTTCTTAGACTTCCTTTCATGATCAAGACTCCACTGAAATTGTTTTCTAGTGGGAATTCAAATGTAGTGGGGATTTCACTCTAGATGTACACCGTTTGACTCCGGGCACACTCCATCAACCTCCCCAATTATTCTGTCATCAACAGTTCTCATGAGAAAGAAGTGTAATTATGAGTGTGTTGTGGTAAGACCAAATCAACTTATGGCTCAGCGAGAAAAATTAATGGTTGCACAAAGATCAATAAGGTTTCTCACAGTTTGCTATCTGATGTAAACTATAAACTATAAATGAACTAGGTGGTAGCACAATAGAATAGGAGGTAGGTCAGCTGGGGTACCACTTTCACGAGAACAATTGCCTTACAACCCTTGGCTGACCATCTTTTTTTCTACCTAATAGCCTGAGGATACTCACCTTTAGCAGGGGAGACAGGAATTCCAGCCCTCACAAATTCTTATGGGGATAAATATGTAGGTGTTTTGCCAACTCATTTGGGTGCGTTGTTGGAAATTTTTATCCAAACCTACTTATTTCTCTAATTCTCTAATACATGTGTGCTTATTCATTGGTTTATTTTACTGGCTCTCACTACTCAATGACAGTCAGGAAGTACAAATGCAAGTCCTACATATTTTATTTTTTCCTTTTGGAATTTGCTGTCACAAATATTTGCGTCTATTTCAAATGTTTTCGGCATTTTGGGCCATATGCAAAACGTTAAAAAAATATCTTAGAAATTATTAGGAGGCTATGAAGCAGATTTAAGAAAAGTGGTACTGCACTCAGTGCAGTGTCATTTTCCTTGCACTCCTTAGCGCCCCACTACTGCCACCATGTGTGTGCTCTATTTAAAATATGGCGCACCATGGTGCAGGGTAGTTCTGATGCTTTTGTTTTACTATTCAGGGTTAGAGCCAAAATTTTGTGTTAACTCTGAACAGTACATAGAGGCGTATTGTAATCAATTGTGTGCCCCCTTTAAACGCCTGGTCTGAGCAGGCATTAAAATGCAGAAAAAACATAATGCAAAGAAATCTTTTAGCTTTCTTTGAGCAATGTTTTCGGTGCCCCCTAACGGGGGAACGCCTCCCTTGAATACATTTTGCCTGGTGCAGACATGTTGCCACTTTGTAAACTGGCGCATCATTTTTGCCAAATATTGCCACATTAGTGTAAAAAAGGTGATATTATGGCGCAAGGGTTTCTTAAATCTGCCCCTATATTTTACAGACTGTTTGCGACATTGCTGGCATGAAATACATTTTAGAAGAATTTATTTCTCTGCCGTGATTTATTTGTATTCAAAACTTCAAAGTAAATACTTTTGTTGCATAGCAATGCACTTACGAAGTGGATGTCAAAATAGTGACATTTGCTGCTTATGACATGTCTGAAATGTTTATCAATCATACAAATGCGATTTTGGGTCTCTTTACAGTTCCATGAATAATATGAATATTATTCTCTGAATACGATTGTTGAATTCCTGACAGCTTACCTGCCAGGTGCTGCTGGATATTTATACAGTGCTTTTTATCGGGTTGTCTTATTGAATCGCTTTGTTTTTTTTCTCATCTACTGTTTTATTCCTGAATTTCCACCTACATTTCTTCGATTGGTTTCACCTGTTCGTATTAAAAATCCACCCTCCATTATTGCTCTCCCTGTGCAATATTATCGTCATGATGACTCTGCAGTTATAATACCTGTTGATTTTCCCATTCCGAAATTGCCATTACCGGGGTGGATCTTTAATTCTATAAGTAGGTTCTAAACAGTGATTTGGAGGAGTCCGAACTTTTCAGTGATTAACGACCTGAAATGCAACATAGGTCACCGAACTGTAATTTGGAAGCAATGACCCTCTCACAACCCATCCAAATTTCAAATGGTGTGGGTTGGATAAAGTTTGCAGACTTATCAACTGGGTATTGTACATTAAAAACAATGAATCATGTGGGAGCAGGACAAGTGATTTTTGCTAATTGCAGGGCATGTGACTGTAGAATCCTTACTTACATCTGGCTCCAATTTACAGAAGTGACTACAGAAATATACTATCCACATATGTGGCCTGCTAGACCTGACAGCCTTAGGGTGGTCATCCGCCATTTTTTTGCCTGCCTCTCTCCACTTTTCTGACACTGTTTTTTCTGGCTTTATGACCACTTCTAATCAGTGCTAAAGTGCACATACTCTCTCTCTTAAACATGGTAACATTCGCTCGTTCCCAATTACCATATTTGATTTACTTGTCAGTCCCTAGTAAAGAGTACTGCATGTGCCCAGGGCCTGTAACTCAAATGTTGCTATTGGGCCTGCAGCACTAATTGTGCCACCCATGTGATTAGCCCCCAAACCATGTCTTAGGCCTGCCATTGCAAGGCCTGTGAGTGCAGTTTCACTGCCACTTCGACTTGGCATTTAAAAGTACTTGCCAGGCCTTAAGCTCAACTTTTTCCACATATGAGTGACCCCTAAAGAAGGCCCTAGGGAAACCACAGGGCAGGGTGCTATGTACGTAAAAGGCAGGACATATGCCTGTGTGTTTTATATGTCCTGGTAGTGGAGAACTCCTAAGTTAGTTTTCCACTTTTGCGAGGCATGCTCCTTTCATTGGCTGTTTGGGCTACCCTCATATACTGTTTGAGTGGTAGAATCTGCTCAGAAAGGGGTAAACAGGTCATATTTAGTGTGGCCAGAATGGTAATAGAAAATCCTACTTAGTGGTGAGGTTGGATTTTATATTCTTATTGTATAAATGCTACTTTTAGAAAGTGAGCATTTCTCTGCACTTAAAATCCACCTGTGCCTTACAGCCTGTCTCCAATCCACGTCTGGGTTGGGCTGGTTGCCAACTCCCTTGTGCATTTCACCCAGACAACCACAAACACAGGATACTCAGTCGCACTCACCTGCATACTGAATGGGTCTTCCTGGGCTGGAAGGATGGAGGGGCCTGACACTTACATTTCAAAAGCTAGTGGCCCGCCCTCAAACAATGGACTGCCAAATCCCCTACTGGGACCCTGGCAAACAGACCTGTACTGAAAGGGGACCTTGTGCACTTCAAAACCACAATTTGAAGTCTCCCCCACTTCAAAGGCATTTTTGAGTATAAACTGAGCCCCTGACGCCACCAAATCAGACACTTTGGACCAGACCCTGCAACCTGTCAAGAGGAGCTGCCTGGCTGGCCAAATAACTCACCTGGACTGCTTTGCTGGAAGGACTGCTGCCTTGCTGTTGCCCTGCTGCCTTGCTGGCCTCTGACTTTGTTGAGAAGTGCTCTCCAAGGGCTTGGATTGAGCTTGTCTCCTGTTTCTGAAGTCTCAGGGCCAAAAGGATTTCCTCTCTTCAAGAAAACTCCTTGTGCTGTGAAAAATCGACACACAGCCTGCTGGAAACAATGCACAGCCTTCCCTGGAATGAGAAAATTGCCACATTGCTGAACCGGAACAAATGCAGCCTGGCTCCCCAAGTGGAGATCGACACAGCCCCTGCTACGACAGGAACTTCGACACACAGCCATAACAGATTGACGCACAGCCAAACTGGAACAAGGAGCCCGACTTCCTGAGTGAAGGATTGATGCAGTGCCTGCCGTGTGACATAAACTCTGGCACATTGCCCACCGGATCGACACAGCACCTGTGACTTCGTCCCGTATTCCCAGGATTTCCAAGCATTGTCCCTTAGTGTCAAAAGAACTCCGCTTCACAGTGAGGGTCCAAGACTGCATGCCAGAAATCAACGCAAAACTCTTGTAGCTTGGGAAGAAATGACGCATCGTCTGTGCTGCGTCGGAAAAGCCAATGCACACCTTCCTTTTTCCAAACATCCCCTTCTCTGCGGTCTCCGTGCATGTAATTTTGACGCAAACCAGGCACTTTGTGCACACAAGAGACAATTGTTGATTTTTAAAGACTTAAGACTCTTCTTAACAATGCAAAAGTGATATTTCAACTGGTGCTTATCAAATCTTGATCGTTTTGACCTTACTTTATCAAGATAAATATCTTATATTTTTGTAAACCTGTTTGGTGTATTTCTGTGGTGTTTTCACTGTGAACAATTGTTGATTTTTAAAGACTTAAGACTCTTCTTAACATTGCAAAAGTTATATTTTGACTGGTACTTATCAAATCTTGATCGTTTTGACCTTAATTTATTCAGATAAATATCTTTATTTTTCTAAACCTGTGTAGTGTATTTCTGTGGTGGTTTCACTGTGTTATTGCATGAATTATTGCACAAATACTTTATATATTCTCTTCTAAGTTAAGCCTGACTGCTCAGTGCCAAGCTACCAGAGTATGGGCACCGGATAATTTGGACTGTGTGTAACTTACCCTGACTAGGATTGTGGTCCCTACTTGGACAAGGCTATATACCTCTGCCAACTAGAGACCCCATTTCTAACATGACCATATTACAGAAGGTGCCCCAGGTGGTGGGCAGTGCAATGGGCATGTGCGCCTGTTTTGTGCACCCCGGGGGAACTCTGCTATCATAGAAGGGGCCAGACCCTTGTGCAGATGGAGCTGGTGCACATTTAACACCAGTGCTATCTCAAGAGGACATTCCCTCATTTGCATTGAAGTATGCCCCCATGCAAATGATTAAATATCTGCCTCTGCACCCACATCGTATTATGGACAAGGGCACAAAGGCAAAGAAGATGTAAGAAGGCACTTTGAAATTGAGCTGCAAAAGGTGATGAGCTGTCGATGCACCCCTGATGGCACTCCTCTGGAAGGTAATAGGGTTTCCCTTGTACCCTCCAGACACCCCCTTGCTGGTGGGTGCATTCACTCACTACAAAGGGATAGCTAATTCCTCTTTAAAGTGCAGCAGGTTACCGCCTGCACTGTGTAACATGGAGAAGGCTTCGAAGCAGCCGCTATGTATTTTTTTTAAATATGCTGCCCTGAGGGCAGCACAAGTTCAGACAGGTAACGTGCGCCCAATGGTTAATAAAGGCTCAGGAATTTTACCACAGGGTGAACAAAAGATATCCCCAATCCTTCTACATTTTAGCTGCTTCTAAATGTTGTTGCAATAAGGGTGAATCACTCCTGAGAATCTCATGCAAAACAACAAACATTCTAGATTTAGGCTACAACGTAAACCAAAACTACAGCAACCATACATAACAAACTTACTAGTTACCTATCAAACTCCCAGAAAGCAGACTGAGACTTTCTTAGGTGATGCAATGTAAATACTACAATACAATATATTAAAAGTAATGAAGAACAATAGACTGCTGACATTAGGGTTTCGTAACAAGTATCAAAACTTTTTCTCCAACTATGAAAGATCTGAATAGAAACTCTAGGATTTTGTATATAATTTCACTAGAATAAACAACTAGTTCAAGAGAGCAATGATGTTACAATATTGAGGGACAAAGTAAATTGTATGTCATTATTATAAAATGCATTTGAAAAAAACTCAGATGCAGACAATCCATGAAGGAAATAGGTTTGCAAAGTTACCTTTGGAACACCAGCAACCCAGGACCTGTCTTGCCATTGTTAAGAACTCGTCAGCCGGGTATAGCTTGGTTCCAGTGTGCATAAGGGCAAAACCAGTCCTGGGTTGCTTACATTCTAATTCAGGGAGTACTTGATTTGGCAGTACCCGCTGGACTGGTCCCACACATAGCTGGGTCTGACCTGAGGTGGCATGGTGTGTAAAATAACAATGGATTGGGATGTGGCCCTGTTGATATTGGACCAATTAATAAAGATGCACATGACTACAAGACAATCTTATATACGAGAAATACATTTTCATACACAAACAAATCAGCATCACCGCTGTTAGATTCCCCCATCATGAACTCTCCATCAACCCCACGTAGGTACGTAATCAGGCAGGCTCTGCGACCCAGGCCTGAACGTTAATGACTGACAGGTCAAAGGTGGGGGTAACATTTATCCATCATCCAAACGCAAAAACATGAAAACTTAAATCATATTCCACAGATAGGCATCAACACTACAATGGACTCCTGACATTTGCGACAATAAAGCACACGTGGCTGGAGGAATGCTTGCATTCCCAAAACACCATAAAGTCATATGCTAAACATAGTTAGGTACACTTAGTCAATCAGGACACAGCACATGCAGTGACCACGTGCTCCTCAGATCGGACATCTGGGCACATATTCGCTGGCCAATATTGTGTCCACACCAGGTCGAGGCCAACCTGCTTTCCATATCTAGAATTGTATCTATTACTCTGTGAGCAATGTTTCCTTTTTATTACTTTATTGCACCCAGAAGAATGTATAAAACCCGCAATAATCCAATGTACTATGAGAAACAGTCCTCAGACCCCAGTGCTGTAACTGCTCTCCCAGCAGTAATGTTTAATTGAACAAACGATTTCTTGTTTTGCCAGATGCCTCATGTCTTTTGTTTTTAAGGTAAATTGTAATTCAAACAACATTTTGGCGAGCCATATAGAACATGATTGGTTGTTCTGACCCGACTGCGACCAAAGGAAGGGACCCCGTCCAGATGGATTGGAAGTTCTGCTGAATCTGCAGGGTGAAAGTCCACCCTGAAGCCGCCGTCACAAGTGTAAGAGACTACATCAGAGCCTTAGTCCTAACATTTGGCGTGTAGCAAACTAGGGAGAAGCTTAATCTGCAGAAGTCACTTTCTAGATAGTCAGCATCGGGAAGGGTGATCACTTGGACCGCTGGGCATAACACAGCTGGTACGCTTGACCCCTGGGTGTATTACAGGGTTTTTTGGTTGCTGGCTTTTTGGACTGCTGAGCATGACACAGATGGTATGCGTGGCTCTGGGTGTGACAAAGAGCCAGCTCTCTATTTTAAGAGGTGCCTTTGCTTGGACTGCTGGGGAAATGCAGTTGGTATGCATAGGCTCTGGGTGTGATATTGGACCGATGTGACAATCTTTTTAGGCTGTCCTGGGTTTCTCAATGCCACTGGTTTCTTAACACTGGTAGTACTTGAAAGAAGTGAGAGGTGTGCTTAGCTTGGACCACTGGGAGTGACACAGATGGTATGCAGGACCTCTGGGTGTGACATAGGGGGAATTTAGACGTTAGGGTACTGGAACAATTGGGATCCAGGCATAGCTTGTGTTTTTGCCAAGAATGGTCTATGGTCATTGAAGTAAGTCCTTTCTTCCTACACATAGATTTTTGCAATCATTTCCCCAGAGATACTATCTACAAGATTATCAGGCTCACCTAGTCCCACGCAGTGCAGAGCCTCCCTTGGTCACAGGATAACATGTGCTAGTAGTGGACAGGGCTAAGGTATGGAGGATGGGCCATAACTTTGATTTTTTAGGCCTAGTCATTATCTCCCCTGTCAGCTGAAATTGTGTTGTTTTGATATTATGATGCTGGTAGACCAATGTGACTGTGTTTGTTGTAAATGCTGAATGCTGTCTTTTTGTCAATGTTTAATGTATGCATGAAAATATTTTTGATTCATACAAATTGTTGTTTGATGCCAAAGTTAGGCTCCCTATTTTGTCACAAAATTGCAGGCTGCTGTTAACTAACAATTAGACTTTTTCCTAGGATTAAGATGGTCATTATGAAAATAGAAGGAAACACCATCACCCGCCGTGGCGACGGTGAACAGAAGACCGCCATTGGCGGTGAACAGAAACCCGCCATATAAAGATGAAAAAATCTGAATCAGTCAAAGAAATCCCATGCACCAGTCACCGCCAGGACCTTGTCGGCAGAAATGCAGGACCTGCCACCCGCCACCACCGAGCACACACACCACCCGCCCTCCAAATAATGATGCACAAATCACAGCAGCGTCAGTGGAAGTTGAACGACCATTGGTGGTACAGACTGCCATGGGCAGCAATGGGACCCAACAGTAATAACTGCACATATTGGCAAGTGTGAAACCCACACACCTGACACACATCCACAACACTATAAAACACTCACAGACACACCCCAGAATCGTTTGCAATGACATTTGGACAACTGATATAGAGAACTCCAGAAGCAGACATTGAACGCCACAATACACGATTCATACACCGAACCACACAAAGGCACCCTCACCTAGATCCACACAACACACCACTCTCAACACACACCATGGCACCCCCCCAAACAGAAACGCTTCACAAAAAGGGAGCTAAGGACCATGGTAGATGAGATACTGAAGGTCGAGCCACAATTATTAAGGGCACAGGTCCAGCACACACCCATCGCCAGGAAGATGGAGTTATGGCAGACAATAGTGAACAAGGTCAATGCAGTGGGACACCATCTTCGCATGATGGATGACATCCGCAAGAGATAGAACGACCCACGCGAGAAGGTGAGGTACATGGCAACACGGCACAACATTGCAGTCCACAAGACTGGGGGAGGACCATCACCAACACCACCGACTACACTGACTGGGAGGAAAAGGTACTGGCCATCCTGCACCCTGACGGCCTGACTGGACTCACTGGAGGAATGGATTCGGGTAAGTCGTCTTCAATTACCCCATATCCATCACAGATGTAATGCTTGCACCACCTCACCCCTCCAACAGCCACCAAGACCACTACCCCACACAGGCTAAAAGCACTACATCCAGACACCCTGCATGCCCACAAACCCACTAACAGTCCCACATCCCTCCCCCTGTGCACAGCCACCCACCCCTGCAAGGAATCACAAAGGCACTACATCACCCACAAGGCACCTCCACATACGAATCAAAATACAATGGCAACCTCAGAAAGGCACCCTGCATGGCCCCAAAGTGTAAAACCTGCACAAAACAGCCTAGCCGTGTGCACCCCATCTGATCATGTAACTGTAACAGACATGTCCATTCCGCCCAACAGGCACCACCAGCCATGCCACCCTGACGGACAGGACAAGGAGTGGCAGTGCCCCACATGGAGACAGAGGCACCACCCAGGACACTGGAGAGGGAACCCTGGACAGTGAGGAACACCATGGCCTCTCACACAGTCCTGGACTGTCACCATGCTGCAGCCCCACCCAGGACCCCACTGACAACCCCACCACCCAGCCAGCAACATCAGCCCAGGGCAACCATCCCCACACCTGTGTATCCAGGCTCCAGACTGGTGGAACACATGGACAGAGGCTACAGTTACCCCCTACCAACAGGCAGGAAGGCGATGGCCCCAGTACAAATGGTACCACCAGACCTGTGCAGGGGACACAGGCACAGGGGGCTAGGCCCAGTGGGAGGGCATCACTGGACCAGGATGCAGGCCACAGGATGGATGCTGCAGCCCAGGACGTGGTATCTGAGGTCCTGGGAGCATACCATACCCAGGACAGATTGGTCCAGATTGTTTCCACCCTGGAGCAGAGTCAAAGGCTGCAGGTAGCACACCACCAAGAGGCCATGGAGCAGTGGAAACAGCACAATGCCACCATGGCCACCATAGCAGGTGCGCTGCTGCAACTTGTCCCAACCCAGCCTGAGACCCCGACAGACCAGGAAGCTCTACTACAGGGCAAGATAAAGACCGGCCAACAACAGCAGCAGCAGCAACTGGACTTGTGCCACCATCTCAGGACACACAGAAGACCTGCATCTTAACCCGTACAGGCCAACACTATGCACCGAAACGGTCCCTCAGGCCCAGATATGGCACTGGAACACCTGCCAAGACCAAGGCCCCCTCAAAGAAGTGACTCTGACATTAGGACAACTAATCCTCAAAGTGTGTCACTGATCCACCATCCACACCATGCAATAACAACCCCAAAAACTGTTAATGATAGATGGACATACCACCACTGCCAACAAACGCTGCGACCATGTAGCCAATATGGACATCCACCAGTAGCCCACTCCCATCACTGTAACTGCACGATGGCATCCCTACACCAAATAAAAAAACTGTTCACCAATGTCAATGTCCCCTGTCATTATGTTGAAACAAATGGAATTGTGGATGCAATTGTCTTCAAAATCATTTATTCTTATCTGAGTTGCAGGAATTGCACCCCACGCATAACATGTGGTTGTGCCAAAAGAATTGTCAAACAATTTGTCAATAATGTCACATGAGCCGTGTAAACCTGGTTACAGTGACAATGTCTATAGACCCAACACCCCCATAGAGGAGAAGGCACACTGACAGTATGCTGCACAGACAACAACATCATCGAATAGTCCCACATAGTTACTGGAAGTAAAGTTGTATCAGTTGGTTCCTGGAATGTACATCTTCCCCCTCCTCATCATCACCATCACTCTCATCCCCTCTCTGAGGAAGCTGGTCTGGATATACAGCACCCTCCTCCTCCGAGAGGGGAATAGATTTCCTCACAGCCACGTTGTGCAGCATGCAGCAGGCCGCCACTATTGGACACACCTTTTCAGGCTCATAGGCCAGGGATCTCCCAGAGATATGGAGGCAACAGAATCTAGCCTTCAGGACACCTATTGTGCGCTCTATCACCTTCCTAGTACGTCCATTGGCCTCATTGTAATTCCTCTCTGCATCTGGCCTAGGATTCCTCACTGGTGTCAGGAGCCACCGCATGTTGGGGTATCCAGAATGACCTGAGAAGGGGGGCAAAACAGGACTGTCAGTGACAACCCTCAGTGACAGAGAGCCTGGCTGTCTGCTATGTGCCAAAAAGTATCAGACACACTTACCTATGATCCATCCTCTGTCCCCTTGTAGTTGTTCCATTATGTGTGGCACACGACTGTTCCTCAGCACAAAGGAATCATGGACTGATCCAGGGAACAAGGCATTCACATGGGAGATGTACTGGTCTGCAGTACACACCAATTGAATGTTCATGGAGTGAAAGTTCTTCCTGTTTCTGTACACCTATTCACTGACTCTTGAGGAGATGAGAGCTGTGTGGGTGCCATCGATGGCACCTATCACATGCGGCATGTTGGCACAGGCATAGAAGTCCGACTTGATGGCAAGGAGGTCAGCACTTTGGGGAAACCTCACATAGGACTCCAGGTGTTGTACAAATGCATTAAGGAATCTGGACAGTATAATTCTAAACATGGGCTGTGGAAAACCTGTACCCATGCCCACAGTCACCTGAAATGAGCACGTGGCCAGGAAATGGACTTCAGTAGGGATGGCATGCTGATTCTGATTAGCCGGTCTCAGTGCTGGATCCAGTAATGCACAAAGTTAATGAATAGTAGCACAGTTGAGTCTGTAATTGATAATGATGTGAGGCTCCACCATGGTCTCCAAATCAACAAGTGGCCTGTACACCGGTGGGGCCCTCCCTCACCACATGGGGCTGTACCTAGGAAGAGTTGAGAACACATGTGAGGAAAACACATACATCTGCCCACAATATTTCAAATTCAGCACTGCTGGCAAACAAGTCGATGACACATATGCATAGTAGGATGTGAAACTGGAGTAACATGTCCTCAATGATACATCAGGAGTGTTGTAGTGAGTAAATGTATATTTGTTCATGCCTATGGGGGTTGGGGACAACAGGGCCTGCATGGGGTATATGAGGATTTAATAACTGTGTAGTAATGGCCAAAATGTCTGCCCCCTGTAATCCAGAAATGTTGTAGTGGAAGTTACCTCATACAGCTATCGGTTGACGTAATAGTGTAAGGCGGTGTTCACCGCCGTGCGACCATTCATTGGTTAACATTGTTCTAAATGGGGATTCTTAGCGTATCATGATCGACACCGACGGTGACGGTGCACACCGCCGTGGAGCGTACGCTAACCTGTCACCCCAACTTCGCTTGACTCCTGGATTTTGTGCATGCAGGTACTCCACTGAGTGTGCTGCTGTGTCCTGCCTCTGGTCATGGAATTGGCATGTGTGGCAAGGGAAAGGGCCTCGGCCTTCACCAGCGAGGAACTGGACAAGCTCGTGGATGGGGTCCTGCCCCTGTACGCCAATCTCTACAGACCAGAGGTACAGGTGAGTGGGTGGATTGGGGGGCATGGATGTGTGTAATGGTGGTAGATGGCTGTAAACATGTGTGCATGTTTGACACTGTACAGTCATGGGTTCATGACATGCTGCGCTTGTGTGTGCTGTTATGCTGTTGTAAATGTCCGTCCCATACTGGACATATGGCTAGCCATATGTAATGGGCATTATTTGACCTCTGTGTTCCTTTTTCTGTGTGTCCCATATAGGTCAGCGCCAGGGAGGTGCAGACCCTGGGAGTCTACAACCGGCAGCGCACCCATTTCAGGAAATGGTGGGAGGACCTGTGTCGCTAGGCGAGGAAGACCTGCGAGGACTAGCTGGGGAAGTCCTCACAATGAGGAAGGGGTGACTGTCGGGCGACGCATTCTGGCGGTGGTGTATCCGGACCTGGATGAGTGCTTGAAGGCTGCAGAGCAGACACAAGGGGGTGAGTACATGAACCATTGTGTGCCTCCTTGATGAATCTGTGAGTGTGCTGTGGTATGTATGCTGTCTAATGGCAGGGACTCTGACTGATGTCCTTTTACATAAAGGCCCCCGTGGGGAGTAGGGTTGTAAGGGTCAGGTCCTTCAGTGCTGTAGGGAATGGCTTTAGAGCACTATACAGGGGCATAGCCATGTGTATAGTGGTAGGTGCTGCATGGTGGAATATTTGCAGGGAGTGTGTATGTGTGAACCAGTTATGTACCTCCATTCAGCTATTTACAAGTGTCTCTCCTGTTTTGTCTCCCCATCGCTGTTCTCTTGTGTTGTCTGTGTACATCAACATCATCTGGCGAGGTAGCTGAGGCACTGGTGAGTGGGGATGCAGCGGCCCACAGTTCCACTAAGGCAGAGTCGTCCGACTCCAAGGGGACCAGTGGGTTGGAGGGCGAGCAGAGTACCATGGGGGAGGCAACTACCACTGGAGGTACTGACTCTGATAACTCCTCCGATGGGAGCTCCCTGGCAGTGGCAGACCCTAGTGGGCCCACCCATTCTCTGTCATCTTCCGGCCCCCCCCATACCATCACCGCCCTCCCATTTGCTCCCCACCAAGTTGCCAATGCCCGCTCACCCAGAAGGGTGGGTGTCTCCTTCACCCCAGGCACCTCCAGCCCTGCTGCCCTCACAGAGGAGGCTATTGACCTACTGAGAACCATTTCTGTAGACAACCATCGTCAATGCCATCCAGGGGCTAGTATCAGACGTGCAGCAGACCAATGCCTACCTGGATGGCATTCACGGTTCCGTGTCTGGCCTACAGAGATCTTTTCAGGCTCTGGCCTCCTCTTTGATGGCAGCCAGTGTCCCTAGTCATTCTGTGCCCCTTCCAACCACCTCTACCCTTTCCAGCACCCCATTCCCTTCACTCATCCCAAGCACACATTCTGACATGCAGGCACACACCTCAACACACAAGAAGCACACTTCAAAACACAAGCACCACACTTCCCACGACAGGCATACACACAGCCAACCTACACAGGCATACACCAACATACACTTCCCCCAGTGTGTCCGCATCTTCCGCCTCCTCGTCTGTCCCCTTTACATGCACACTCACAGGCACTGCACCTTCATTCAATGTTGCTGACCCTATTCTTGCTGTCACCACAAAATCAAACATCCATTCATGCACTCCAGACACCACACCTGCACTCACCTCAATGACTTTAGTTGACACATGCAGCCCACTCACTAAACTTGCAGACACCCATACAACATCCATGTACATTGGCAGCCTGTCTTGTTCCACTGTATACAACCCCCTCCTCCCAAAACACTCAAAGGCACCAAAACACCCACCCAACACACATCCACCACACCTCAGCATACTGTACAGTCACCTGCACCCACGTCACGCACACCTACACCTGTCATGACCACTTGCTCTACCTCCACTCCCACGCCTTCCTTCAGGTCCACCCCGATTGCCCCTAAAAAACTGTCCATATCCTGTGTTGACGTATTCGAACCCACTGGCCCACCCCGTCTCGTCCCTAAATGTGTCCATCTCCTTGCCCTGTCCACTCCTCCCACATCAGAGCCCACCCGTGACGGCCCTTCCCATTCCCGTGTTATCTCCCCTGTGAGCAAGAGACCCTGTGCTGGCCTTGGAACATCTGCCGCACCTCAGGCCAATTCAGCTCCACATGCTTCAGGGACCAGATCCAAGCCCCCTCCACCTCCCAAACATAAATCCAAGCCCCCCTCCCATTCGTAAGACCCCACCCTCACCACCCTCTCCCCCTGTTCCCTGAGGTGCCTGGATGCCCCATTGTTGCCCCTGTGAGGTGGAGTACCTTTGCACTTGTGGGAGTCAAGTTAGGGCCATTTGGGCCCATCGGACTACGAATTATGGACTGGCCGTTGGCCTTATGTTGCACTTCTGTTGCTCTTCTGTTGCTCATTGAGCTGAATTAAAGTTTGTGTGGCCAGTGTTGTTTTTGGCACACTCAGGATCTGTGGTTAATCGTTTCTTTGGCCGGGGTGTTGGGCCCATGTGTGTACTTTGGGGAGGTTTAATTTGCCTTGTACACCTCTTTCTCTGGGGTGTATGGCTTGTGCTGTTGTGGAGGGTTGTGGGTGCGTTGCAAGGTGGGTGGAGTGGGAGGGTATGTAACTGTGCCCTTTCTTCCCTTGTTTAGTAGGTTGCGGTACTTACCGTAGTCGTCTTCATCGGCCGTCTCGGTCGTGGAGGTATATGGCAAGGAGCAGGGCTGGCATGATTTGCAACTCTCTATCTATTTCTGCTTTGGCGTGTTGTGTGGGCCTCCGGTGAGTGTTTCCTTTTATTTGGTTTGTTTCCCCCTGGCATTGCGTGGCGGTGGTTCCCTCCCAGGAACTGATGGCGGTCTAGTGCTTTATTATTTGATTGGCGGATAGGGCCTTTCCGTCGGCCTGTGGGCGGGCTCTGCCGTCGTTGTCGGCACTCCTCTGCTGGCGGTGCGTGGTTTTCATGCTGCCTGCTTTTAAGGTGGTTCATAATTTTAGCGGTCCAGACCACCATACTGTTGGTGGTAGTTACCACCACCGCCAGCGGAGCGGTGTTTACCACCGTGTTCATAATGAGGGCCTATGTCTTTTCATGCTAAATGTTTATTTTGATGCATCTGTGAGTAATATTGAGCTCATTATATTTATCAATCCCTGTGTATATATCTATACCAGATTAGGTTTGCTAAACCCTTTGTTTATATAATTCCCGTTACCAGAGAGATCCAGTAATACCCTTGTACATATTTTCCTGTCTCTCGAGTAAAATTTAGAAATCTATAGAAACAGAAAATGTAGCAACTTAAAAAAGAAAACCCTATACCAATAGAACACTAGATTGCGTGCAACTTAAAAATCCCCTAAAAACGTGAACCTAGAAGAGTAACTGTCCACTAAAAGACTCCATATTCCACCATAGGACCCCCTTTAGAGCCCATGCAGAGTAAGTTCCCCAGGCAGGCCAAAAAGCTTAGCAAGCTTTGCCATGAGCTACACATGCACAGCAAGGTACACATGTTCCCCTGGCCAAAAGAGGTAACATTCAACACCAACATCATTGAACACACAAGAACATATGCACAAATGAAATACACAGAGCAAACAAATTACACAAGGGAAGTGTTGCTAGAATTGTGGGCCATGTTTGAGGAAGTTCAGACCAATAGCATTGAGCCACCAGTGGTAAGCAAGCAGTCCACAACCCCTGCCATACATAGGTGTGGAGGTTCTCTCCCTGATGCCTGCTATACCCATGTTAGGATACACAAACCACCCAGTAGAGGGAGCTCAGGGGGCCTCTGCCAAACAGCAGAATGTTCGGTCTAGGCATGGTTGACCAACAGGTACACAGGCCCGACACTCCCTGCACCACCCCAGTCCAACATTTGGGCTGTCCAAAGCTCGACCCCCGTCCTTTCCAGTTGGCAGACTGAGCACCAGCAGCACAGGAGCACACCCCCGCTGGTTCTGGGATACAAATCCAAGTGAAGGGAAGGTTTATAGAAGTCTGGGATAGTGGGAGCTAGGGAGTGTGAGGGAAGAGGTCCCAGTCCTCCGAGATCTGGAAAGGAGGGAGCCACAGGGTATGCTCAGGTAGCCGAGGAGACCATTGAGAGCGAGCATGAGAGCAGGTCTTGACTTAGAATGACAGCGTATAGCTCTGAGCAAAGGAGACAATGTACATGGGAGTCAGAGGAAAGGGGTAAACTGAGGAAAGAGAGGAACAGAGCTCGCACCCTGGAAGCCCAGCGAGAGAGTAGAGTAGCATGCCACCCACCTGAGATGCGCCAGAGTAGGTACAGAGCCCCAGTCACAAAAGAATGTGAGATAGAGTTAGAAGGGAAGCTTAAGACTGGGGTCAGTGCCTCACCAGAGCACAAGCTAAGTAGAGGGGCTGACCAGGAGATTAGGGACCAAGGCAGCCTGGTGCACACCCAGCTCAGACATAGGAGGACCAAGATGGCACCTTTCGCATGCACAAAGACGTCCACTGCTCCCCCTAAACTCACCGGACAGGTGAGCTAACCCCAAGGGACACAGTAGCTCAGGAGAAAGGCAGAATATTCTCTCAACCTTTTTCCAATTTACTAGCCCACTAGAAGCAACCAATATGATAGGCCCTGGCCAGAGGAGGGATCCTTCGAACCAGAAGACATACCGATTTCAGAGGACTGCATCCTGCACCGAGGGGGAGAACCCAAGTGGAACTTCCCTTACATGCAGGAGTCTATGAGGAGATGGGAACGCTATGCAGAGGGAAAACCAGTAGAATTGTCCAGAATGAGAATATGCCTGTTACTACAAAAGGACACGTCAGGGAACATCTATGTACTATGGACCCAGATGGACAAGTAAGGGTTAAGAGACAAGCTGCTGCCTTTTTGGATGAGGTCGGGAAATGGATCTCATGCTTTGGGAAGAGCACCACAGGGAGCACTCTAGCGATGGATGACGTTAAGAATCTGCTAAGCAGTGTGATCAGTGAGCAGAAAAACTCTGTTCACTCGCACCTGCCTCCCAACGGTCATGTTCACCAGCTCAGAGCACGTCAGGGCAGCTTTTAATTTTTACCAGCACTAAATACGGACTTCCCTGAGGGAACTATTCCCTGACTGCCTGGATGTAGGTGGTTTAATGTCAGAAACAATGAAACCTAGGTAGTCAATAATAGTCTTCCTAGACAGGATGAAAGAACGGTGGAGACAAGAGACAGGACAACCATGGACAGATACAGGCCCTCAAATCATTTTCTTTTATAACATTCTCAAGAAGGGACTGCCCACCATCATACAAAGCAGTTTGGACGGTGTAGTAGGTCTAGAAACTAAACACTGGCAAGAAATACAAGCCCCCACCCATTGCACTTCCACAAGAGGAAACAAGAGAAGGAGAAGGTGAAGCTGGAACAGGAAAAGGCCCAGAGTTTATCCAACATAAGCTAAGGAAGACCCCCCCTTGAGGGGGCCATGTTGGCAGCAAGCATGCAAATGGCACCAGTCATGAAGGGAACTTTATCACAGGGCCCCTAAGTGTTCCAAAATGGTTATAGTGATAGGAACCAGGGTTGTTGGCAGCAGCCATACCCCATATAATGCCACTAATGCCATAGAATTGGCCACATGGCAAACAGATGCTGACTAAGGGCACATCATGTGCAGAAGCCAATGAGCTGAGGCCACGCCCCACAAAACTCCTAGACACAGAATCAGAACCAGGGAAACATAATGACACCTTATACTCAGCCGCATGGAAATGAGTCCAACTCCAGACCACTGCAGCAGGGCTCAGGTAGTTGGACCAGTGCTTGGCATTAGAAGTTGCAACCGGAGAACCATGCCCAACATGAGTTGGGGCGACAGCTGCAACATGGAGGGGTAGCACATTTGGAGAAGCAATGTTTTTACGCAGAAACAGAACCCAAATGCGCAGTACACCCTAGCACCCCCAGTACAAAGTACCCATTTTGAACACACCTTAAAATTCACTGCAGTAGGGGTCAAAATGAAAGGCAAACAAGGATAAAATTAGGGATTTCAACATTTAACTTGTACTTGGGACATTCAGGGTTGCTGTGTGGCCATCGACAGAGGTGTCCTCGTTAGAGTCCGCCATCTAGGGATACTGTGTGGCTGTCGATTGGGAATCCTCGCAGAAGTTCATCATTTGGGGAGCTCAGGCCCCCAATCTGCTGCTGGTCCCCCAGGGTGGGGATAGTTGGCTACACCCCGGAGGAGGGCAGTCTGATAAAGAGGGGCAGGGCAGCTCTCCAACTGCTGCTTAAAAGGCAGGCATCTGAGCTCCTCAAACCCACAAACAAATGAGGCAGGTTCCTTTTATGAGTTCAAAAGGTCCCCATTCCTGGGCACACAAACCGAACCAAAATGCCTTTGTTGCATGCCCTAGCAGCAATAGTACCCTCAACGGCCCCCAGCCAAAAGGAGGGCCCCCATTTTTATTTCAAATTGATGCTGTCCTCCAGTACTTTGATTTGGGCCTCCGCATACACTCGGGGTAGAGGAGACCACATAACACTCACAACGCACGCATGTGTTCTACTGAGGCACCACACGGCAATGAGTCAGTAGAAAGGGGTTTCACCGGGACACTAGTACATTCCCATAATGCAGGCAGAACTCTGAGAGGGTCCTGGTCTTGCTCCAGACTCTCCACACTGCGATATATTTGCCCCCTCATTTCTCTCTCAGTTTCCCAACAGCTGTCGGGAAAGGTAGGCCCAAAATGTTATCGTTAGAGGGAGACGGGGTGCTAGGGAGTGGAGTCAAAAACATCAAACACTGCTCCAAGCAGAGAAGAAAACAGAAATCATCTAACCCACAAAATAGGTCTATCAATATGGTGAAATACCAAACCTCACACTGTTTTAAGGAAGTAACGATTCCAATATTGAGCTCTGCAAATCAGAGACACGGCGGTCACGGAACTATATTCTGAACCCCACCAGTACATGACAATAAAAACCAGAGGTCCAGGGAATAAACAAAGAAGCCCAAATCTAGTCCGAATGAAGCCTCAATAAAAATGGCATGGTTAGGGCACCTGATGCCACTTGGGAGGGTCACGTAGTGCACAAGTGGTGGGACCAGAGTGGTGCAGATGTGACCTCAGGGCATGATGTGATCACAGACCAACATTCGATGTGGGGATCCTCCTCTTTTACATGCCCTCACACATGTAGGTTAGAAGATCCCACCAATGACACCCCTGTGTGCAAACACAATGGCACAAAGGGCTGGCAAACATAGCATCAACTAAATTTTAATACCTAGCTGTATAGCACGAGAATCACCTCATAAAGCATACTGTTCAACCATATACTTGGTTAAGCCTGGAGATGGGGGAGACCCGAGGATGTGTATAAATGAAATGCTTACAAAAATAATCAATTTCTTCCAGAACCAGGTATCCTGATTGGGGGCCATCCTCTGGTGCCTCACCAAAATTCATGAAAAACACAGAAACTCTTAAGGATTAATTGGTGTCATACAGACATGCAATGTTTTTGCTTTCATAACAACCACACATAGCTTTTGCCCAACCGGTCTGCATTTAAAACATTAAGTGCACCAACTCTACAGTGGTTCATCATCTTCTCAGTGGCCACACCAGAATCCCCGGTAGGATCAAGAGCCACAGATTATTCCAAAGAACTCTTGGATCCAACAGGATCAAGAGCCACAACACACCCCAAGGACTTTTTACATTCGTACCAGAATCCCTCACTACACCTTGCTTCAAAGACCTTTCCGAACTGCCTCCCAACCAATTTATCCCATCACCGAGAAAACCACAAGACATTGCAGCCGGAATCACCTCAAGAACTGCATTACTGTCAAGTTATGTGTTATCATGCGTTTTATACATTGTCTGGTTGCCAGTGATGCTACCGCATCCTTGTATTTCCAACAGTCTGATCTAATTGAGAATTGTCATGATTGCACAGGGGCCTCACTAATGTCACCTTTAATTATACTGCACCTGACACTAGCAACACACATGCACTACACATCGCCCTTTTACACAACCCGTGGTATCAGCACCTGACCGCCGTGGGCTCTAAGATATCAGCTGGATCATGTAATGTCTATTCGCTGATACCACATCCAAGTAGGCACAGATAGATTGTACTTATCCCAGGAGGTAGTCCCTGAAAAGCAAAATGCCTTCTCCATTTGTACCTGTGTAGAATCAGGGCAACAATGCAACCTAATAGAGTAAAGCCCCAAAAGGTAGTAGTAACACACAATGAGACCAGTGCTACAGCATTGTAACTTCTCACTGACCCTAGAGATATCCAAACTGAGCTAGACAGGATGCGCAGGAAGGGAGATATAGGGGAGGACACCATTTGGCCCCAAGATTTTCATTTGAAGAGATTCTTGAAGATAGCTAAACCCCCTAACTCGGGCACAAACACTCCTGCTCTGGCTTCTATCAGTTGTCTCATGGTGGCTCTTAGCATGTCTGGGGCTGTCTTTGTTAATATAAAATGGAGCCCAGACATGAAGTTTGAGTGCAGGGACATCCACTTCGATGACATGAAGGGAAATGCGTCTTGGGGGGCAGTAAGTGACAGCGTAGACACCCCATGTCAGGAGATCTGAGAAACCGAGGTAGACAGGTACACGTGGCTTAGAAAGGAAGGGGCAACCCCTAATTGTATGGAAACTCACACTGTATTCTTTATTGTTAGAAATAGGATTCCTGGTTGGCTAGGGTGGGCACCTCAGCCAGGTAGGGACCACCACTCTAGTCAGGGCAAGGGAGCTACACACTCAAGATTACCCCTGCTCACCCCCTTGGTAGCTTGGCACAAGCAGTCAGGCTTATCCCAGAGGCAATGCGTAAAGCGTTTGCACAACACACACAACACACACAACACTAGAGACACAATAAATACACCAAAAAGAAACTCCACAACTAGTTGAATTGAAATAAACTGTATTTCACAAAGCATTATTAGACCAAACACTACATGTATCAGTAACAGCCTGCTACACAAGCAATTGTCGGGACGTCACACAGGTTACTAGTACTCTACGAAAGCAAGCAGTAGTCAGGTAAATATATAGGCTACTACTATTCTGCAACACAAGCAGGAGTCAGGTCGTCATTATCACCAAAAATCCTGGAGCTCCTACGCTCCGCTTAGGGGTGATGCAGTAATTTCCTCTCCCCACAGGACAGGCTCTGTCGAGGTCTCCTCATCCTGTGGGGCAATGGTAAAAATGCTTGAACATGGCCCCCGTATTCCCCTTAGTATTCCTCAGAGGTGGGGGAACACAAATCCACTTCCGCTGGTGGGGAGAACTCTCTTAATCTCCCTGCATAGAGCAAAACCAGAGACAGCAACCTGCGTCCATGAGGGGGTGCCTGCTGGTCACTGAGGCTTCCCCTGAAGCCGTGTGAACAACAGTAACATGTCCAGGACCTCATGGACTGTGAGTGGAGTACCAATGAGGCCTCAGCTGCTCCAGCGGAGATGGCTGGTCTCCCTTTGCAGCAGGCAGGGCTGTCCACAGAAAACAACAGAGAGGCCTCACAGCTCCTCATGGCCCAACTCATCCATGTCTCTTCTCCGGAAGGGGGACAGGTGACCCCGGGCACATCTGTGGGCCTCCCTCATGCCCACTTCAGAGGAAGGAGTGGACCCATGATCCTACAGCAGTGATAGTCTAGCAGAAAAGCAGGGTCCGCTTGTGCCATAGTGGCACTACTCGAAGCGCACTCATCTGCGCTCAGTCCACCGGCTCCTCACGACCTCTGCTGCATTGCAGAGGGGGGAGACACTGTAAAATAAAGTGCTCTGGCAGAAAGCAATGTACTCCAAGGATGAGGTGCTTTTTCGTGCACCATGCCCAGAAAGCGCTCCTCGCATGTTTAAGGGGGGGCAAGGGGCAATCCGTTTGCCCAGCAGAAGAAAACAGCATTGCAGCCAGAGAAAGACAGGGGGGACACCCCACCAAGCCCCTGGAGACAGCGATAGGGACACACGACTCCAGGGCCCCAGCAAGCAGATCACCACAAGTGGTCAGAAGCAGTGGCAGTCCCTCTTAGTAACCTAGCAGGACGCAGGTCAGCACAATAGCAGAGCAGTCCCACACCTGTTCCTGGCAAGTCCTTCTAGCATCTAGTGCCCAGTCCATCAAAGTCCATCAGTGTCTCTGTCCAACAACATGGGGAACAACCCCTATAATTATACTCAGTTTGCCCAGCTTCTAGAAGTGGGGAGAAGGATCCAACCAGTTCTAACCAGTTCCAGAGATGCCCCTTCTCCTCCACAGAGGCTCCAGACATCAGTTGGGGGTAAATGAGCCTTTTGTGTCAGGGCAGGGCATAGCCTACACAAATGTAAGTGCTCCCCGCCTCTACCTCTCCCAGCCCAGGAAGACCACTCAGTATGTAGATTTACATCTATTACACCTTCACCGTCCATGTGTGGTGGCGGCCTAGAATGTATGCACAAAGCCCAGCTGTCACTCTACCCCAGATGTGGATTGGAGTCAAGCTGCAAAAGCACCAGAGTTATAAGCACAAAGAAATGCCCACTTTCTAAAAGTTTTGTTTTAAAAAATGATGCAAAACCCAATAACCCTTGGACCTGGGTAGATAAACAATGAACACAATTTATGGTCAAAAAGGGGGAAGTATATGCCTTGACTTCTACTGCAAAATTAATTTATCAAGCAAAGGAACCCCTTTCACTTAATACGGTATCCTTAAATTAGTTCAGATTTTATTTCTTTGCAAAACCATTCAATATGACCTTTTAGTTCAATCACAAATATTTCTTATAGTTTATAATAAGTACTAGGTGCTCCTAAAATAAAAACACAGTGAAGGTGAATATTGTGGTGCATAAAGTGCCAGTGTTAAATACAATATATACAAAAATGTGGTTAAAAAACAAGCAGTGAACTTTCAAACGGCTCCTTCAATCCAGGAGTCTTGAAGTCACTATATTATTTTACATCAATCCACATTGAATTTGTTGTTGACGTTTTGACCCTTTGTACAGATATAAATCAACAACGGGTCATCATCAGGACTGGAAATATCTCTATATTGGTAGCACCTATTTGTTCCAAGATTATCTCGATTAATCCTTACAATTATTTCTTGGTAGTAGTTGCCAATATTATTGATCGTTTTAGTGATGCGGTCATCAGCACTAAAATGAGGTAGTCTAACCCTTAAGGTATGCGGCAGGGATGTCATGTAGGTTACCCACTAACTGGATATTAACTGAGAACAATCCTGAGGACCTTTAAGGAACCGGAAAAGGGGGCATGGGAGCAAGAAACAGAAACTTTTTCCAGCAGGCTGAATGTTGGAAGACCTGGACTGGACTCTTTGAGTTATGGGATGAACAGCATTACAGGAGCATAGTATGGAGTGCAACTAATTTGTTGAGACTGAAATACACAACCCAGTAAGTACATGGTTATAAACTAAGGTTTCACAGAAAATAGAGATTTTGCAGAAAACACATGGGAGGCTCTGATGTAAAGATGTAAGGCCCAACCCTATTCAAGTATGCCACGTCTCCATTTTTAAAATGGCCTCAACTTCATTTTCTGTATTTCTTCAAAATCATCATGTTTGCCATTCATGCAGATGTTGTCTGTCCTTATCTCTTCAAGAACGGTGAAACTGTAAAGTCATTTAGATATAAACGTAAACAAAAAACCTAAAGTTACATCAATCTGGAACAAGTGCCTTGTTATCTCAATTTCAAGGTCAAACACAGAGCAATAACCAAAACAGTGTAGTCTCAGTTGTCATATTTTCAGCTTGTATGTATAAAGGAATACGTCCTAAACTAGCATATTGATGCTTACTGGTTATAGCAAACATTCCAAGGGCGACATTGCAAATTCCATCTCAGATAAGACACTGTAAATACTGCCCCAGACCACCTGTGAGGAGAAGTCCTTCGCCCCAGATTATCATGAGCAAGATACTGTCAGACCAAAAGATTATCCTGTCGGCTAGAGATTCTACTACAGTATCGCACTTTTTACTGAAAGCTGATATCGAGCCTGAGCCCGGGAGGAGCTGATGCTGAACACATGTTTGCCTTTCCCAGGGAACTTGGCCTTCCTGACTCCTGATAATTACAGTGTTTTTGGTGTAAATATGGTATGCAGTGCACTCATTCTTCCTAAGAAAATCTAGTTGCAAGTTATTTTACTTTCCATGCTCTCCTACCGTAGCACATAGAAATAGGTTTTATGAAGTTAGCTTTTTCGATGAGATTTTAAACCATGTTAGAAATGTGCATTTTATTCTTGTTGTTCATAATGTGCTTTTTTGTGCTCTTTTAATCATATTCAGTGTTGTTATTTTAGATGTGTTGAGCAAAAGGGTGCACCTGTTAAAATAAATGCATATTTTAGTTAAAGTGTCTTTTTCTTATCGCATCCTGAATATGTATGATTGAGAACAACAAAAAAGGTTTGCTTCTGACCATCACCAAATCATTGACACCACTTCAAATGCATTGGGTGGTGTTCGGGGGGCTACAAAAACCTGTCTTTCACCTTCAGTCTTGGTGTATTGAACAAATTTCCCTTGTGTCACCCGTGGGTGTGAAAGGAAACCTTGTAGACCTGAGCCAGAGACCCAGTTTGCACAACAGCTTACCCAGGAAATCAAGAAGCCCCAACTAGGCTCCAGGAAAACCTGGTAAATTGTCGGTGAACCAAGGTTGGAAGATCTCCATGGCACTGGAAATCCACTTTGTGCCTGATACACAGAAGGGGTCCAAAACATGAGTGCTATACAAGGATTAAACAGGAAGGACTCAGGAAATCAATAAGGGGAAAGTCAGGGTGACCAAGGGTGACCAAGGGAGCTGAAAAGGGAAAAAAAAACAAAGGTCAGGAACAAAATACAAATGTGAACTGGTATGAAATGCAAAGGAGTTAAAACAATCAATGTTGCCAGACTATAGTCTCTGGGTCTTTTGAACCTTTATAGGCCTCTGCCTCATCTGAGCTGGAAGTCAAAACCTGGACCTGTAGTGGCCAGGCAGCATGCCCTGGACCTAACCCAGGACGTCTCTGTCCTTCATCATTGTACTTCGCATTGCCCTGTCCCCCACCTCCTATTAGAATGATGTGTCCTATCTGTCGTCTAGGTTGTTTTTCACTATCTATCTATTAGTAATGACTACTTTGTTGAAAGGAACTTTTTTTTCCAGCAGGTAGGCAATTCATCTTTTTGCTCTAATATATATTACATGTTGATTCCTCAATCCCCCACCACCTTTTTCATTGCTTATCCATGGTCAGTGCAAGATATGAAAGGGCATGGTGAGGCTAACTTAAAGGAAATGTATTGCTCCTCTTGAAAAGTAAGCTTAAGGAGTCCAGAGTCAATTGCACAAATCAACTTGTGATACAAAAGTACATTCACCCTTTCAAACTATTTTTCTTCTTAAGGAAAACACTTTCCTGTTGAGAAATGCATTTCCCTACAAACATCCCAAATGTGTAGTTGTTTCTTCTCCCGTTCCATCGTTAATACATATTTATTCCTACTCTTGACAAAAGTCACTCACTGGATATTTCAGAGCTGTGAACATGTCTTGCAAAAGTAAGTGAATACCCACTAATTATCACAAATAACCATGTTTTCACTGAATCACTGCCCTGGAACACTCATCCACTGACTATGAACTGATTTGCCTATACTAATACCATTCAACTGTGGTGTAGTATTATGCATGAATACATTTCAACATCTAAACTGTACATTCACACCTTGTGAAAACAAGACACACATTTAGACTCGTAAAACAAGCAATTTGTACAAAATAAGTGTTCAAGTGACTTTGTGACTTGGTCCTTAGAAGAGGGGCAAATAGACCTTAAAGGATGCCTCAGCTGACTATGCAAGGAGGAGTTAAAACCTCAATGTCTTCTCCCAGTTAACATTTTCAGATGTAGGGTGTTCTTGGAATAAAGAAGTGATAGATTATAAGGCTTTATACTTCTGATGATTATCTTTAAATCCTTGTGATAATAGCAGCCAGGATCAATTTTTCAAAGGACAGGGCAATGCAGGATGCTGATGTGAGGGGTCACAGAGAGTGCCTGATAGGAAACTAGTGGGCCAGGTTGGTCAGGAATGCGGGCCCTCAGAATAGGGTTGGTGTGGACAAGTGCAGAGTATTGCAAGTCCCTTCACTGGCAATTGGATGTTTGATGATGCAGAATTTTTGGGATGAATAATGCATATGGATTGCTGACCTGTACATTTATGATTGTTCTATGGCAGAGATGTTGCACCACAATGCTTATTCAAGGAGGGGGAAAGAAAATATGAGTATAAATAGACCTATTATCATTAAACATCGTGAAGTCAGAGTTGACAAACAGAAGTATACATAATTTGTAGATTTACATAACATAAATGTGATAAAGTAGACTGAAGTGAACATACCATACATTCAGGGATATTTTAATATATAATCTCTCTCTCTCATGTCTGGGTAAAGACAAATATCAAAAAAATAATATGCATACTCTTTACTTGTATAATTATTTCTGTATCTATTGAACACAGTTCTGAAATATTCTCTATTGAGATCAAACTTAAATAAGAAAATATGAAAAAGAAGAGGTATAGTGTGATAAAAAGTAAACATAATCTTGCTAACGGAGAATAATATCAATTCAAAGTATTAAAAACAAATACAATTTTAAATTTAAATGAATGACAGTATTATATGTTTATAGCTGTGTTATGCTGATAATAGCTTTCTACTATGTGCTGCTCCATGATGTAAATCCCTGAAGTTTCATGGTTATATCTGTCCATGAGTAGGAGTGGTACATGCAGATAGTTCTTGAAAATTATGAGTTGTTGTTTGGAGATCAAACAAGTATTTATTGAAAATGTAAAGCTGGTATTTTGAAATGATAACATGTGGTTTACTTTAAGAAAATATCAGATTTTGTTTGGGGAACATAAACGTATTTAGGCCAATATAAAAAAGATGGATTTTGAAAGCAGAACATGTTAATTTTTAGATAATATTTCAGTCAGCTTTTTCTCTAAACTTCTGGATTTGAATTTTCAGCCTTCATATTCTTCCCGGGGGCAGAATTTTGTACTTGATACAGTTGATTTGAAGTCCTGATTCAAATATTTCCAGCTTTTTGAAAAATCTTCTAAAAGGAGTTACATTTGGTTTTCCAATTTTATGATCCTATACATCATCAATACACCAGAGGTGTAGTGTTTTTACACAGACCAGTATTATTTTCTATTGCACTCATAACCTGTGCAAAAAGCTAGGGCGAAAGGGTTCATCACTACATCCTACCTGATAACAGAGGGGAATGGATCAATAGATAATCCAATACAATGCACCTTGGCCATTGAAATAAATGTGTGCATACAACAGCAAATCAAAGGGCCCCCATATACATGCACTTTTCTAAATGCTTTTGGAATTGCAATTTCAATAGTAAATCTGCATTGTGGTCAACACCTGGAACTCAACGCCCTCTTAAAGAAACCTACAGCAGACCCCACCGAACTCAAAAACTTCCGGCCTATCTCCCTCCTACTGTTCCCCGCCAAAGTGATTGAGAAAATCGTCAATGCTCAACTCACCGCCGCCCTGGAAACCTCCGACTCCCTCGACTCCACTCAGTTCGGATTCAGGGCCAACCACAGCACCGAAACCGCCCTCATCGCAGCCATGGACGACATCCGAGCCCTGACCGACAAGGGTGAAACCGTGGCCCTCATTCTCCTGGATCTCTCTGCAGCCTTCGACACGGTCTGCCACCGCACCCTGATAGACCGCCTCTGCAGCGCCGGCATCAGAGGCAAGGCCCTGGAATGGGTCATCTCCTTCCTCTCCGGAAGGACCCAGAGAGTCCGCCTCCCCCCCTTCAGATCCGCAGCCACGGAGATCATCTGCGGCGTACCCCAAGGATCCTCCCTCAGCCCCACCCTATTCAACGTCTACATGACCCCCCTGGCAAACATCGCACGCAAACACGGACTCGACATCATATCCTACGCCGACGACACCCAGCTCATCTTATCCCTCACCAACAACCCCACATCAGCAAGGACCAGACTGCACGACGGCATGAAGGAAGTAGCGACCGGGATGACAGACAGCCGACTGAAACTGAACACAGATAAAACGGAGGTCCTCATCCTCGGCCCTACCCCCTCCGCATGGGACGACTCCTGGTGGCCCCCCGCCCTAGGCAGCACTCCCCAACCGACCAACCACGCACGCAACCTCGGCTTCATCCTGGACTCCTCCCTCTCGATGACCAGACAGGTCAACTCGGTGACCTCAGCATGCTTCAACACCCTCCGCATGCTCCGCAAGATCTTCCGCTGGATCCCCATCGACACCAGGAAGACCGTCACCCACGCCCTCGTCACCAGCCGCCTGGACTACGGGAACACTCTGTACGCCGGCATCACCACCAAGCTGCAGAGGAAACTTCAACGGATCCAGAACGCCGCAGCACGACTCATCCTGGACATACCTCGCCACCACCACATCTCCGGACACCTGAGAAAACTCCACTGGCTCCCGGTCAACAAGAGGATCACCTTCAGACTCCTCACCCACGCACACAAAGCCCTCTACAACCTCGGACCCAAACTCATCAACTCCCGCGTCTCCTTCTACACCCCTCCGCGCACTCTGCGCTCCACCGGTCAGGCCTTGGCAGCCGTTCCCCGCATCCGCAAAACCACCGCCGGAGCAAAATCCTTTTCTTTTCTGGCAGCGAAGACCTGGAACTCCCTGCCCAGTCACCTTCGCGCCATACCCGAACACCTCCCCTTCAGAAGGCAGCTCAAGACCTGGCTCTTCGAGCACTGACCCCCTCCCCCCCAGTGCCTTGAGACCCTTATGGGTGAGTAGCGCGCTTTATAAATGTGATTGATTGATTGATTGATTGATTGATTGATTGATTGTCCTCCAAACAATAAGCATGTTGACTATTTTTTGTGGGATTACAGTAGTTTAGTAAATCTGACACCTGCACCAAAATATTTGCACTTTCCCTACGGTGTGTGGGAATGGAATTAGAATAGTAAATATGACCCCTCCCCGCTAAACATGTTCACTTTCTGCAATGTATGTTGGACAGGAGTTAGACTCATAAATCATACCTACTCCAAATATATGAACTTTCAACAATGTTTCATGGCTTGGGGATAGTAAATCCCATCATACCCTTTGAAATAGATGCACTTTCCTCAATTTTCCCAATGTTTCTTGGATTGGAATTAGAATGGTTAACATGACACTCCCCCACTAAAATATATACACTTTCACCAATGAAGTTTGAATAGTAATTCTGACCTCCTCCAAAATGTGTATTTTCCTTTGTGTGTTAGTTTGTAGTTAGAATAATGCATCTGAATATTACAAATAATCAAGCACTTTCCCCAATATTTCGAAACTGGAATTAGAATAGTAAATCTTAGCCCAACCAAATATATTCTCTTGTATGAATGTTTGTAGAATGCGAGTTTAAATAGCAAAATTAAACCTTTACCTTCTTACCTTAGAAAACAGTACAATGTTTAATACACATAGTTTTGAGGTGTATTTTATATTATATGCTCTTCCAGGGCACGGTACCTGAGAGTGAAACACTCCCAAATTTGTTTTCACTAATGCGAGGGCTACTCCTCTAATATGCCTGCCTTGGGGATCCTTTAAGGTACTTTTAAGTGGTAATTCCTGACCAGGAAGGAGCACCTGTGTGATGTTTCGTATCTTTGGAATAGTAATTATAAATCCTCTTTATTGGTAAGGTCGGATTTAGCATCACTATTTTGTAAATGCCACTGTTAGAAAGTGGACATTTCTCTGCTCTACTGGCCTGTCTGCCTTACAGCCTGTCTCCAATGCACACCTGGATAAATGACAGCTACACTTTGTGAATTTCCTCTAGACAACCACAAACACAGGAAGGTTAGGTATGAATGAGCACCCATCTACACGCATCTGCTTTTTTATGGCCTTTCCTCGGCTGGTAGGGAGGAAGGGGTCCCACTTACACTTCAATGGGGTAGCGACCTAACCCTACACAAAGTACTGATAAGCCCTCACAAAAGGTCTGGCAGGCAGGACTGTGTTGAAAGGAATTCTTGTGCACTTCAAAATCACACTTTGAAATCTCCTCCACTTAGAAAGACACTTTTGGGTGTAGGTACTGGGTCCCTGACCCCTCCAAAAGTAGACATTTCTGGATCTTGAACTGAACACCTGGCAGAAGGACTGTTGTGCTCCTCAAAAGAAGGACTTCTGCCTGCTTGTGTCTGGAAAGACTGCTGCCTGCTTGTTACCCTTCCGCCTACTGCTCTCTGACTCTGCTGGAAGGAATCCTTCCATCCAATGTGATCTCCGAAGGCTGGATGGTTTGCCCTCTGTTCCCCGAAGTCTCAGGGCTATCAAAGACTTTAAAATCCATGGTGAAACTTGGCTCTATGTGGAGTCCAGCATTGTCCAGCATCTACATTGCTCCTAAGCCAGCCTGTCAGCTTGTGCGTCTCAACTCTGGGTGCTTCTCTTTGATCGAGCGCCAACAACTCCGCTTTGACCCAGTGTGACTGAGAGATTGAGTGCATCGCCGCAAGAACGCCTCCCAAGTCTGTGATCTCCTCTGTGCATTGCCTAGAGGAGCCTTTTGCTGTGTGGCCCTGCCGGGTTGCCTAGATGAAGACAATCAGTGTGTCAGCACTGCCCACCCTGTCAGGGAACTCCAACACCAAGTGCCAACGTTAACCAAAGTAAAGTGAGCCTCAGTGGCTCCAAAAAGGTACTGATTGTCCAGACCTCGAGTGAAAGATCTGCACAGACGCCTGCACACTTTAGGTGACTGACTGTCCCATGCTGATCCACTGACAGATGCCGTGTGCACCAAGCAGACCCTGACTGGAGTTGAGAAAATCTTAAAACCCACAGGTACCATTTATATCGGGAGACATGGAGGAACGTTGGGTATAAGTACATTTGTGGATCCTCTCAGATTCCAGAACTTTCTGTCACCAAAATTTGAGGAAAAAGTGTTTTTGTGGCCACATTTTGAGGTTTGCATAGGATTCTGTGTAACAGAACCTAGTGAGAGCCCCACAAGTCACCCCAGCTTGGATTCCCCTAGGTGTCTAGTTTTAAAAATGTGCAGGTTTGGTAGGTTTTCTTAGGTGCCGGCTGAGCTAGAGGCCAACATCTACAGCTAGGCACTTTGCAAAAACATGTCAGATTTCAATGTAAAAATGTGGTGTCCATGTAGCATTTCCTATCGCGAGCATTAGGCCTACCCACGCAAGTGATGTACCATTTTATTGAGAGACTTGGGGGAACACAGAATAGCAAAACAAGTGTTATTGCCCATTGTCTTTCTCTACATGTTTTCCTTCCAAATGTAAGACAGTGTGTAAAAAAGACGTCGGTTTAAGAAATGCCCTGTAATTCAAATGCTCGTATGGGCACCCTGTAATTCAGGGATGTGAAAATAACCACTGCTTCTCAACACCTTTTCTTGTGCCCATTTTGGAAATACAAAGGTTTTATTGACATCTATTTTTCACTCTTTATATTTCAGCAAATGAATTGCTGTATACCCACCATAGAATGAAAACCCATTGCAAGGTGCAGCTCATTTATTGGCTCGGGGTACCTAGGGTTCTTGATGAACCTACAAGCCCTATATATCCCCGCAACCAGAAGAGTCCAGCAGAGGTAACAGTATATTGCTTTAAAAAATCTGACATCGCAGGGAAAAGTTACAGAGTAAAATGTGGAGAAAAATGGCTGTTTTTTACCTCAATTTCATTTTTTTTTATTTCAGCTGTTATTTTTTGTAGGAAACCCTTGTAGGATCTACACAAATTACCCCTTGCAGAATTCAAAATTGTGTCTACTTTTCAGAAATATTTAGCTTTCTGCGATCCAGCTTTGGTTTCACACCCATTTCTGTCACTAACTGGAGGGAGGCTGAAAGCACAAAAAATAGTAAAAATGGGGTATGTCCCAGTAAAATGCCAAAAGTGTGTAGAAAAATTGGGTTTTCTGATTCAGGTCTGCCTGTTCCTGAAAGCTGGTACGATAGTGATTTTAGCACCGCAAACCATTCGTTGATACCATTCTCAGGGAAAAAACCACAAGCCTTCTTCTGCAGCCCTTTTTTCCCATGTTTTTGAAAAAAATGAAATTTTCGCTGTATTTCGGCTAATTTCTTGGTCTCCTTCAGGGGAACCCACAAAGTCTGGGTACCTCTAGAATCCCTAGGATGTTGGAAAAAAATGACGCAAATTTGGCATGGGTAGCTTATGTGGACAAAAAGCTATGAGGGCCTAAGCGCAAACTGCCCCAAACAGCCAAAAATGGCCTGGCACCTGAGAGGCAAAAGGCCTGGCAGCGAAGGGGTTAATGTTACAAATATAATATTGTGTGATTGTCATCTAAACAGGTGCTCAGCTCTACATAATTGCACTTGTTTTTGGCGCTTGCTTGGGCTGATTAAGGAGAAATGCAGAGACTCCTCCTGTTCCCTGTCTAAGATAGTCATCATTAATATATTAGTATTAGCAAGTTTGCATGTTCTCTCACTTCTCTGTGCCTTTCTTTTTTGTAGCTCGTACACTGCCAAATGTCAAGCAATTTCCCAGAGACGTGTAGAAGGTTTGCAAGCATCCAATCTATGCATTGAGAGATTGAGAATGAGACGATAACTGTTGAAATCATTCATTGCAATTTATTAGTAATTCCAAAATGCAGTTTAAGAAATTTGGAATAGGGTTAGGAAATTTGGAACAGGATGGTCCATGATACTAGTATTAATATTATACAGGCACTCTGAATCTCTGATGTAGAAATGTTACTGTGTTTGCCTTTTTCTTAAAAAAAAATAATAGCATCCAGGGGCAGTAAAAGGGCTAATGGTGAAGTGGGCTTCTCAGCTAAAAGTGGCCCCTCCACAAGTGCCAGGCCAGATGGCTCTGCTGGCCCCAGTAAGTCCTCCTGTTGTTGTTAATATTAATATTTCTTTCCCTAACTTTTACTGCTGCACATTAGAATTATTTTATACTTTTTTTTATTGTGCCGGTCTCCTAACTTTTTTCCAACTTCACTTTGATTTATCTGTTTCGAAAATTCTGTTTATCCCTGCATTATCCTATTTACCTATTTTCTATATTTCAAGTTTCTTTACTTCAAACTGTCTGGCTATACTAGTCTGTCTGCAGCTTCATTTCTTCTGCTTTGTCAGTGAGCTTTCCCTTTTCCCTTACGTATCTTATCTTGTGGAGTGGTAGTAAGACTCAAATAACACATGTACTGAAGATTGCATGCCCATGGAAAGTATTCTACACATGTTTCGTAAGAAGGCTTTTTTTTTCTTACTCCAGCTCAATCGTTAAAAAAAGGGGAAAAAATGTGTTTTTGAACATGGTCATGTAATTACTTATACCCTTCAATGTTGCATATGTATTATTAGTAAACTAGCAGTTAATGACTGTGCCCCATGGTTGGAAGTATGAGGAGGATAGCCCCATTGCATTAGTCAACCAAGACCATTTGTCCTTCATTTTTTTTTACTTGAGTACAAGCTTTTAAAACATTGCCAAACAACAAAATGCCCACCTGATATTTTGATAGAAGAAAATCTGTAACCAAAATATAGTGATATTGTGGTTGTATTTTGTTATTACAAAATAGTGGGTGGCCTATGTAGCATCTAAATTGTGTAATGTTTTTTTCTAGCCCCACTACCACCAGTGCTTGAGCCAGCAGAGCCAGCACCAATACGGCTGCAGGAGAGAATGAGGAGGGAGTTTCTGAAAGGTGGATGTTGAGGCGGATAATAGGATGCATGAGTGGGTGAAGGATGGATGAAAGGGTATACGGGTGAAGGATGCCAGCCCATGTGACTGAAAGGGTATGGGTGAAAGGTTTCCATGCCTGGATGGGTAAACTGACTCCTTAGGTGGGTTAGATCCCTTGAATGGGTGAAAGGATGCATGGGTGGTTATTGGGTAAATCGATGTTGGTGAAAGGTTAGTAGAGAGCATGTTTGGGATTTGGATGGTTTTAAATGGCAAAGGACTGGAAGAGAGAATGTAAAGCTTAGCTTAAAATGTGTGTATCAAATCCAAGGGTAAAGAATAGGAGTACTAGAAGAAAACATTTGCAATAATGAATAGATAAATGCTTGGAAAGTAGAAACAAGGGTGATCTTCTGGAAAGGGGTGTTCTTCTCAACTACTTTAATTGCTTGGAATGGTTTTTATCAATGGTTTGATGCAAAGGTTTGGACGGTATTTCAGAATATTCCCTTGGACTCACAGTATTTTTTAAGCGAAGCAAGTAATGTCCATCCCAGAATCCATTTACCATCGCCTCTCTCGCTATGACCTTTTGCCAGTGCCACCCATGATGACCTAACAGCTGTATGGTTCAATTCGGCAGAATCAACGCTGCAATGTTGGCTGTGCAATGTGCATCTCTCAGCTTGAATTAAATTAATGTTCAAAAACTTTTCAATGCATGGCAATGCAAAAACAAGGTGTCTTTCCTCCCAGTGCCCACTGTGTCAGTCACTTCCTAGTACTTCACTCCTTTAATCTTTCTTAAGTTTTGTCCCAGACTTCTTATTAATTTGAAAAACTCAGTCTTTGCTTGCACCACATTTTTCAAGCCAAGTGATAAATATAATTAGTTATGCCCTCCATAATGGATTTACTTCTGTTCTAATTTTTCCCTTTCAACATTTGCCAATCACAGTGAGTCACACTACTAGCCAAAACTTTAGGCACATGATGATGATGATGAATTGATTGATCTGTAAAGGCTGTACTCTACCTACCCATCCTAATTCACTGTACCTTACCCTGCAGTTGAGTACGTTAAGAAGATTCCTTTCCTTACTGCAAAAGATTTTTTTTTTTTAAAGTAGTTTTTACAAAGTGTGATAGAGGAGGGGCATGAGGACATTGAGTAAAGTTGTCTATAAGTAAGTGAATCCTGGCCCGCCTTTAGTGCCCTCCTCTGCCCCTTTTTTAACCTTTTATTTTGTTGAGTGGGTGGAGAGGGTGGGAATGGGTTTTTGCAGGACTTTTATAATTTTTTTTAATTCTTCTACACAACATGGCCAAATTGACATTTTTTTCCTGGGAAAGGGACATCTGTTTGGGGATAGTGGCGGGCCAGTTGTGGGTGGAAGGGGTGGGTATTTATTCTTTTGTTAGGGACAGGGAAAAATAATAGTTATTTACAGTTCTACAGACTAAAATATTTTTGGGGGGTGTTTTCCTTTGCACTTCTGCCTTAACGCAGTGTGTTTTTAAAATCTGCTGATAGTGTATTCCTTTTAGTGCAACATGTTTTACAATTCTGCTGATAGTGTATAACAATTATTTATGTAGTTAGGTAACCTTGCCCTAATATTCTTCTAGACTCTGCAGTGCATTCTGCAACAATCGACCCATAGGAGTGGGGTGGAGAGATTTGTCATTGCCAATTATATTGCCTAAACTAAAGTTACAGCAATGCTCCATAACTCTCTCACCTGAATAGATGAAGCGAGGGCTGCATGGTTTCTCAAGATACCATGGTGGTATAGTGGTAGTGAACCCATCGGAAGCGAGGTCCCACTCCACCTAGGTGAACTTAAATGAAGACCTTGCACACTGGGTTGAGGTTGCTTCTACCACTTCCACCCCACCAAGTGTGTGATTAATCAATGGTGTAAATTATTCCCCTAGGTTGTATCAAACAGCACGGGGAAGAGGGTTAGGGGTTTGATGAATGGACGGGAAAGGGATTTTGGGAAAGATGTGACAGGACAAAAAGACAAACACAACACAAACACAATATTAATCTGGTAAATGATCAGCAGCCTGTTGTGGGAGGAATAGAAAAACATGAATATGTATGACACTGATAACTTTACATTCTGTCAGCCCCAGTAAGGCCCAAGTTGTATATTTCTGAAAATGGGCAGTCAGCTACGTTTTCAAATAGTACAGCTTGGGGTGAAGCTAACACACATAGGGGGTCATTCTGACCCCGGCGGGCGGCGGGAGCCGCCCGCCTGGAGGGAACTGCCAAAATACCACTGCGCAGTCAAAAGACCGCCGCGGGTATTCTGGGTTTCCCACTGGGCTGGCGGGCGACCGCCAAAAGGCCACCCGCCAGCCCAGTGGGAAACACCCCTCCATGAGGATGCCGGCTCCGAAAGGAGCCGGCGGAGTGGAGGATGTGCGACGGGTGCAGTGGCACCCGTCGCGTATTTCAGTGTCTGCAAAGCAGACACTGAAATACAAAGTGGGGCCCTCTTACGGGGGCCCCTGCAGTGCCCATGCCATTGGCATGGGCAGTGCAGGGGCCCCCAGGGGCCCCACGACACCCCTCACCGCCATCCTGTTCCTGGCGGTCGGAACCGCCAGGAACAGGATGGCGGTGAGGTGGTCGGAATCCCCCATGGCGGCGCAGCTAGCTGCGCCGCCATGGGGGATTCCCAGGGCAGCGGAAAACCGGCGGGAGACCGCCGGTTTTCCTATTCTGACCGCGGCCAAACCGCCGCGGTCAGAATGCCCTGCGGGGCACCGCCAGCCTGTTGGCGGTGCTCCCGCATCCCCGGCCCCGGCGGTCCTTGACCGCCGGGGTCGGAATGACCCCCATAGTTCTATAAAAATAATATTGAAAGAAAGATGACACTAGTCTGTATTGCCAAATTGGGTGGTGCATCTGCAATCTTCTTGAATTGCCCTGTCAGTCCTCTTGGGTGCCTGCCTGAAGTGGTCCGATGACGTAAGCATGAGTGTTATGGTGCAGGAGAAGAGAAGGCCTGTGGATTGTAAAACAGAAATGATTATCATCATGATATTGTAGAATCAAGAAGGATGTAATCGAAGGTAAGCTTCATGAGGAATATTCTACCAACAAGACTCAGAGCTAGCAGAGCAAGAACAAAGACCTTTGGGATCATCCACTAACAATCACAGACAAGTGTCAGCATGTACCAGGATGATCAAACTCGCAACTGTCATGCTCATCATAACATTTAGCCTAGACCATTGCATAATGTGACATTATCATCCATCACATGTCTGTTTCCTCCAGTTTCCTACAACAGTCACCACAATCACATTGTTTCAAGTTTGAGCCAGCCATCAGACACGCATTGTAGCATTGCATTTTCCAAATCAAGTAATTGATGTACCTCTCACCACCAGTCCATAGATTGGAGTAGGCCTCTTAGACTCATCCTCAATTCACCCATGTTGATTTCCATGAGGTTGATAACTTCTGTCTTCTGGGAGTTGTTTAAGTTGTCAAATCATGCTCTGATTCCTTCCATCATCCTCCAGACTATGTTTAAAAAGTATTATGTCCAACTCCATACCAACTGCTCCCTAGAGTCACAGTCTCACGACCCAACTGAGATAGAGCGTCCTGTATATGTTTAACAACAAGAGAAAAATTTAGTATTTTTTTTTCTGGACTAGAATTTTGTTTGTTAGCTAAATGGACGTGTCGGGTCTTCTTTGACAAATGTGAACCATAAAGCAGAGCACCAGAAAACAAAGAGGAGTGAAAACGCCGGCAAACAAATTTCGGTAAGTGTCCAAAGGGAAGGGAAAAAAATCACCTTCAGGGAACAAATTATCACCAATTATTATTTTTATGCCACTAACATTGTAAATTGATCACAACACAAACACCAGCCAGCGTAACATATTTAAACAAAATAAACACTCACTCTCACTATTTGACACCACTAGACATGAGCCCCACAAACCATCTCAATTCTCAACATTGAAACAAGTATCCCTCATATCAATCGTTGAGGCATATATATAGCATTACTTACCTGTTCCAAGTAAGCACAGTGGCACATTGCTGATCCTCTTCGATTCAGGAAATGAAAGACACATTGTCCAGTAAGCTGTAAATCAAATATCTAGGGCAGCCCTGCTAGGGGACAAAAGAAAGGATAGGCACAGAATGGAGGCATGCATTGTCTCTCAAATCTCCTTGATGTGATTTTGGCGGCTTTGGGGCTTCTTCAATGTACACCAGTCCAACTACAATTCGACCATACATGTTGCCTAAAACAGATGGGGTTCATTAGTCATTTAGACAGAAACAATATGCAATAATAAGGTTCCCACAGCTAGTTACCTTTTTTCTCAAAGCAGTTCGTAGTAGAAAGTGGAAAGCTCTATGGTGCCCCATGTCTAGTCAGGGAAGTAGAATTTGTCCTCAAACTCAGACGGTTCACTCAGAAGTTGGTCAGCTAACACACTACCATGAACTGAGTCTGACCGATCATTACCTTTATCCACCTCTTGTTGTACTTCAGCTATGCTGTCTGTAGTTTGGTGGTATAAAGTGGTGATTCATTTTGATCATGGTCAATCTCTCGATGTTTTGGGGTGAGAGACTGGTCCTTCTCACTGTCACAACTGAACCATCTGCACTGAACACCTGCTCAGCAGATAAACTGGCTACAGGGCAAGCCAGATACTTTATTGCCAGCCTTCTGAGTACTGTCCATTGGCGCCTCTTCCCATACCAATACACAAATGGGTTTTGATACAGATAGACCTCTGTTGGGTCATCCTGGTAGGCCTGGACCATCCCCTCAATAGTCATTGGTGCTCTACCTTGCTCAAGCTCTTTTACCTTCACCTCTGCAATGGAATTAAGCCCTGCCTTTAGAAACCAATCAAATGCAATTTTTGGGGCTGTTACTCCTGTTCCTGTTGTTGTTGCTGATGTTGATTTTGGCCATTGTGAGCTAGTAGCACTGTCTGTAGGCTCTATGGAAGTTGCAGGCTGCACCCTAGAACTTCTGCCAGTGAGTGGGCCTCCAATGTCCAGCCATTCTTTTTCTAGGTCTATGGCTTGCTCAGCAATCCATGTCCTGTAGGTTGAAACATCCCCATCTGAAAAAGAAATGAAAGTGGCCAGTAATTGTTTGTACCGTGGGTCAAGAATTGGGGCACAGATGTAATGTTTGGATGACACAATGTCTCTTTGAAGCCTTGTATTAACAGATAAGTGAAGGATTAAGCTCTCCACCAACTCCTGCACATCTGTTTTTGTATCCACATCTACATACGTTTCAGACACCTCTTTTAGCTGTTTTTGCAGCATCTGCACAAATGGGATAGCTTGACTCATGGTACAGTCCTCCTTGCTGGCTTCCAGAGTGAACATTTCAAAAGGAAGCATCATCTCTGTCAAGCATTTGCCCAGGCCCCTTTGGTCATTCTCAGTGATCATGCCTTTCACAGTTGCATCCCTTCTTTGAATGACATATTCATTGATCGGTCTGCACTGCTCAAACAGACATTGTGACATGTAATAACTAGAATTCCAGCGTGTTGGCACCTCCTATATGAGGGCTTTAACTGGCATTCTATTATCATGCTAGATAATCCTCAACAGTTTGCAGGCTTTTAAAGAATGGCTAAAATGAGTACAGATTCTTCTACATGTGGGCAGGAAGTTACTGACTCAAGGTTCTTTTTTGAAGACGTCCTGAACAGTTATAATTATGCAGTGCACCAAACAAAGGACCCTGAAATAGCCACCATCTGACATGGCCATAACTATATTACTACCATTGTCTATGGCATCAAATCCAATGTTAAGTCCTCTGGGGCACAGCCATTCAAAAGCCTTCTTGCTAAAGTCATCAAAGATGTTTGCATTATGGGATTTTTCCATGGCGAACATAGCTACTGTTGCATGCTTCCAGACACCATTACAAATTTCAGCTGTGTCAACACCTGCAGATATCATTTCTCTAAACCCACAAAAGAGATTCAGTATGCACTGATACACATGTAATCAGTGGCTTGGCAACTGGTCCACATGTCTGTCATCAGGTGGATTGTCTGGACAGCACTCTGCTGCAAAGCTTGTCCAACCAATTCCAGCACATCATGATGTAGCTCTGGAGCAGCAACTCTAGCGAAATAGGTCCAGCTGGGAACCTTCCATTTCGGGTAGATGGCCTCCACAAATTCTAAAAAACCCACTCCTTCCACAAAAGAAAAAGGGAGGCATTCCAACGCTAACAATTTAGCGAGCTTCACGTTGTACAAATGTGCTGTTGGGTGGTTGCATTGGTTCTGCCCCTCCTGCCTAAACATGGCAGTAAAAGTAGCCTGGATTTTTTTTCTTTGCTGGTGCCAGTGATGCAGGCGACTTAGAAAGGGGTGGTAGGTCCAATGTGCGTCTCAGGGGGGGAAGCCACTGTAGGTTCTTACCTTGGTGTTTCAACCTGACTCTGAGTCTTCCTGTGCCATTGAAATGTTGCTGATGTGGGTGACAATACTACCGCACTGCGGGGGACAGGGCTGGTTTGTGTGACAAAAATGTCACCTTCTTCTCCCACCATGATCTGATCGGATTCCCTGCTTTCCACACCTTCACTAACATCACTTGCAGGCATTTCCTTGTGGCCGCTAAGGTGCAAGTCCCAATTGATTGAGTGGTCTTTTCTCAAATGGGTTGTTTGGCCCCCGGTTCCATAGTTTGTACCAAGCTTACCCAACTAATACTTGCTCAGAAAATGGAGCATAAGGCAATGTTTGGCTCCTTTTCACTAACCATAAAGAAGTCCCAAACTGGGGAGGTCAACTTTCTAACACTGGTGCCACTGCCATTGTCTCAAGAAGTGGTTGTAGGTTGATGTTGTTTTGATGATGTGTACCTCTATGAAGGGCCTTCTAATGAGGTGGGTGTGGATTTAGGGTGCACCTGGGGCCTTGTAAATATGGAATCTGAAGAAGGAGGTGTTATCGGTGCCACATCTCTTGGAGCAGGTTGAGAAGATGGGGTAATGTTTGACTCCACTGGGGCTGGGCTAACATCCATGATGACTGGCTCATCTTCAGACTTGTCATCCTCCTCTACTTCATCCATAACTCTAAGGCTTTCAGGAACCTTCCTTTTCACTCCTTGCCCCTCAATGCATGTCTCAAACTGAGGTGGCATTCAAGTGGAGTCTTGATCATCAGAAGGGGGGGCTTGTGGAAGACGATGGCGGCGATCTGGATGACAGTTTATCTTGTGAAAGAGGGCCTTCTTTGGCTTCCTTTGCATGAAGCTCAACATCCTGATGTGCTCTTCTTTCAGGAGGAACTGCTATTGCTGGCTGTGGCTGTCATTGTTCACTGGCCTGAGTTTCCTGCAAAAATTGGGTACTACTTTGAGAAAGAGCTCAGTACAATTCAGCGTCACTGCTTCCTATGACTAGAGAGGCTGCCTCTGTGCCATACATGGGCTTGGGCCTACTTTGGAATGGGGCCGCTGAGGCAGGAGTGGTGCTCCCAGCTTGCTCCCCAGAAGCTGGTGCTGCAGGCACATGTCTTTGCCTAAAAAAGGTCTGGGGCGACACACCAGTGGTGGGAAGCTCCTTCTTCTCACTGGCCGCTTTCTTGATAGCAGTTTTCTTTGGTACATCTTGAAGCTGTCAGTTGGCAGTAGGATTTAGCTTCACAAGCTGAAGAGATGTCAGTGTGGTTGTGAGTGTGGTCACACATCACATTGAGCACAGGCCTTCTGTCTGTCAGTATTGTGGGTGATGTCTCTTTCTCTTTGCATACCTAAAATCAAACATGCAAGAAGGATCAGTGAAACATGGCAATATTGTTGCAGTTGCATTAGAAGTAGAAAGAAACAATATCATAGAATGGTTACTTGAATTAAACTTGCAAATAATTATGAAAAACATTGTATCTATTCATAAAACAACACACCAACATTAACTTTCATTATCATATACAGTCATGAAGGATAAGAAAAAGCAACAACTACAACATACAGAATGTAACTGTTAGCTTTATCTGTCTGCATTAAGTTGCCATTTGGCACTCAGGGAGATTCTGGTTAGAAATGGAATAATAATAATCCATGAATAATGTAATGTTATGTAATGTAGTGCAACTGTATGCCTATTGCAGACATGGGGCTCAGGGGGAAAATAGGAAAAAAATCAACAACAACAAAAATTACTTCATTTAAAAAATATCAACAAGCAAAACAAAGTTTAAAACATATTTAAATATTATTAATATTATTATTGTAATATTGATATTATAAATTTAAATGAAATAAAGGTTGTGAACAAAATAGAAGAAAATAATAATTAAAAAAAATACATTGCAATAGCTGATACAGGGGAAGGGGACTAGCATGAAAAAACACAGGGATTTGGGAGGCAAGAGTGGTGGAGGATAAAAATGCAAAAAAAAGATATAGAATGAAATATTTTAAAAAACTACACATGCAGTCTATTTAGCAATAAACACTGACCTTCTAGGCCTGAATAAACACACAAAATGGCCGCCAGCCTCATGGTCAAACAACAACCAGCAAGGAGGCACGGCCACCACATCAAAGAAGAACACATGCAGGCCTAAAGCACACTGGCTGCCTACACAAAATGGCCACCAACCACATGGTCAAACAACAACCATCAAGGAGGTATGGCCAGTACAACAAAGAAAAACACATGCAGGCCTAAAGCACACTGGCTGCTTACACAAAATGGCTGCCAGCCACATATCAAACAACAACCAGCAAGGAGGCATGGCCACCACAACAAAGAAGAACACATGCAGCCCTAAAGCACACTGGTTGCCTAAACAAAATGGCCGCCGGCCACACCGCAAACAACATTTTGTTATTTTTAATCCAATGCCATCCATGGTGTTTCAGTTCCAGAAACAACACAAACAGTTGTTTTTTCATCATGCACACATGACTAGTACTGGGCCTACAGCTGGAAGGCCTATTACATTAGCAGGCTATGCTACCTAACATTAACATTCAATTTAATGAATATTGCAAATTCACACAACACAACATGGAGAAAATGCAGTGAACTGTTAAAGATTTTCCTTTGTAAAAAAAAAATTACAAGTAAAACTATAACTAGGCCCCAAATGCAGGCCACCCACCAAAATAAATGTAAAAAAGTGAATAAAAGTACACATAAATCCTTGTGAAAACTCAAATACAACAGTCCTTAAATCCAGTGATATATACAGGAGACAAAAAAAAGTTATCCTTCCAGCATGAAATCCAAGTGAAAAGTGACCAGGCGATGGACAAAGCATTGGGAGGAGACTGTTGGACAGAAACAGGAAGTTGGAGTCTCTGGGGCACTTTCAGTTGTTAGGAAAAAAAAGAAAAAAGTACTCCTCGCACAATATCAACGCGAACGGTCAATTAGAGAAGATTTTTCACTCAAAGTTGCAGATATTGGCTGCTTCAGCTTCACCAGGTTACAGCAGGAGTCGATCGCGCTCACTCGCGCTCGCCTACGTCAAAAAAGACATGCCGGAAGTTGGTGGTGCAGTGCTAACTCTCACGAGTTAGTAAAAAATCTTGTTTGTGATCATGAGAGAGCGGAAGTCTTTCGTCTCACGTCTTGCACATGCAAAATGACGGAAAGTGCACATCAACAGAGGGAAAAACTGAGAAAAACTCTGCTACATTGTGGAGTGCAGAGTCTGTTGGTAACTCTGCGTTCTCCGCGGAACGTGGAGTCGCATATTCCACAATCTCCGCCAGCAAAGGTTTTCGCACAGGCCTATTGATAGTTGTACCCACAGGCTGTACTTGGATGAGAGAATTCTATATAGTGAAACAAGGGAACCTAAGCCAGGGGCAACCAGAAGAGTGGTAGTCCCAAAACGATACAGATAATTCCTACTCAATATAGCCCATGACTCCCCCCCAAGGCTTGTTATCTGGGGAAGACTAAAATCTATATAGGAAAGGTTGTTCAATCAATTGTACTGGCCCAAGATGTTGGAGAAAGTGAAGCGGTTGTCTCGTTCCTGTAATAACTATCAAGCCAAACAGTGGGGTAAGCCAATGGCTTCCCTGATAATATTTCCTGCTTGGGACTCCTTTTCAGAGGGTCGTGATAGAGATTGTTGGACCACTTCAACCTCAGATTGCATCTGAGAACAGGTTCATCTTGGTGGTAGATGGCTATGCCACCAGGTACCCAGAAGCAATATCTCTAATGACAGTCACTGCACCTGCAGTGGCAAGTGCCCTCCATGGTAACTTCAGCAGGGTAGGTTTCCCAAGGGAGTAAATACAGAAAGAAGCAAAAAGCGATTCTGCCTATCTGAAAGACATGTGCGATAAAGCGTTACCTGTATGTTTACCACCCCTAACATTCTCAAGTAAATTGTCTGGTTGAAAGATTCAATAACGCATGAAGAGGATGATCTTGAGTTTACCAGAGAAACTTGGAAGGAGATGGGATGTTCTCCTTTCATGCCTGCTGTTTGCCCACAAGGAGGTACCGCAAAAAGGAGTAGACTTCAGCCCATTTTGATTTTTTTTGCTCATCCGATAAGTACCCTGTTAGGAGTCTACTGAGTTTGCTAAGAGAAGAATGTGAGGAGCCTATCAAAGGAGCCAAAGCAGGACATAGTAGACTATATACTAGGCACTGGTTCCAGAATGGCTGATTACCGGAAAAAGGCAAACAAAACCTAGAGGCACGCCACACGTTTATTAAGCACTCATAGAACCCCTACTTGGTGGAGTGCATGTCAGGTCATTTGGTATAGGCTTTAGAACCTGTGGCTCCCTTGACCCTCCATAACAAGTGGACTGAGCCCTATCTAATTTTGGAAAAGACTGAGGGAGTATTCTACTTGGTTGACATAGGTATCCCAAGGCACCCTCACAAGTTGATACATATCAACAGACTTAAACCACACCATGATAGAGCAAACATGACAATGTTCATGGTGATAGATGGTGGGGGAATAGAGAAAAGTTAGCTTTTTCATGTTCTACTGTCAAGTAATGTCAAAGATGTCTCAGTGGATCGAGTAGTGCTCTCCTCCACTTTGACAGATCAACACCACAGGAAGTGTGATAACTTGTTGAAAACATTTGCTGGTCTGCTTTGCTTGACCCCAGATCTGCAAAGTTGATTTGTTCATGATGTGGGCATGATGTGGACACTGGTAACAGATTGAATGTTACGAGTAAAAATTAAAAACTGTCAGACCAGGTGAAGCCTAGCATTAAGGCTGAGATTGCCAACATTCTGGCTCTTTGGGTGATTGACTAAATGCAGTCACTAAGACTGATGTCTCCCACTCTAACTCCCCCCCAGTGCCTTCAGACCCTGACTAGTGATTAGCCACGCTTTACAAAATCCCTGATTGATTGATTGATGGTCACCCATTACCCAGCTCATACATAATTGGGGCTACCAACTCCATAAGTACACTTGATTTAACTTCAGGTAACTGGCAGATTACACTCGCCCAAAGACCGAAGAAGAGGCCTGCATTTTACAAATGATGCTTTTTGGTTTAAAATATGCACCTACCACCATCCAGAGGTTGATGTATAAAGCTGTGTGAAGTAGGGAAGCTTTCAGTGCAGTACATCTTGATGATAGTGTTGTATTTGGTTCTACCTTGGAACAACAACTGGTCCATCTTCAGGAAGTGCTTCCAGCTCTGTAGCAGGCAGGCCTGACTTTTAAGTTTAAGGGCCTGATATTGTGATGGATATCTAGTCCAACAATGTCTAAATCAGACCCTAAATGAACTAAGTGCCAAGTATGGTAAAGCTGGTAGTGTACTTGGGCCACCAAGTGTGTGGGGGAGTCTTTGTAAAATCTCTTCAACCCAAGATCCAGACCATCCTTGCTTGGAAGGCATCCAAGACTCAGACCTAGGTTTCTGAATGGGTATGGCACCATGACCTAAAGGCAGGGTGCATTAAATTAAAAAGTTGTGTATGTATTCCTAACTTTAAATTTCCTGGCAGTAAAAGCCATGCATTGTCATTGTTGCCCCATTGTCAATACAGAGTTACACACTAAAAACTCAGCAGTGCTAACCTCTGAATGGGACTACTAAATATGAAACTTTGAGGTATCAAAGAATTGTTGCATTTAATCCGACTTGATTGTCAAGTCAAATTTAATGTAACTTTTGCAGAATTGGCAACTTTAGAAAGTTACCACTTTGTTTCCAAATTTTTCCAGTGACTGTTAATGAATGCTGACCTCAAGACAGCCTTCTGATTCCTGGGAGAAGGTGTGAACAACTCTTAGAAGGAAGACAAGGGGACTGGCATTGGAACAGGTGTGATCTCCTCCTGGGAGGATGCCCAATCAGGGTGTGATCCCAAAAGGCGAGCTTCACAGGGAAGCCACCTTTGAAGGGCAAATGGCAGTTACACATGAGTGGGGCTTCTCTTTTGTTTTTGCAGACAGGTTTGCATCTGGGACAGAGAAGGAGAAGCCATGGACAAATTGTTTTTTTCATAGAAGTGTGGCCTCCGGGTAGCAGCACCTCTAGGATAGGCTAGGGAGCTCCACATACCTAGAGAAGGGTTCTGCTATGTTGGGAGTGGTTACTATGGTGCATTCTTGGCTAGATGCTGCACTTTACAGAAAGTCATCACTAGGTGGGAATGTTGCACCCAAGTCTGCTGGACCTGGGAGAGTCGTCGGAGTACAGTTTGGTCAACCAGCAAGGAAGTTACTGTCAGTTAAAGATAAATATATAACCTATTTTTATAAATTGGTGTTGGATTTTTTATTGTGTTGCATTTTCTTCCTGATCAATTATTTTGTTACTTCTTTGTGCTTTACACCTACTCCTTTGATAAAGCCTGACTACTTAGGGCCACAGATACCCAGGGTTATGGCATGGTAGATTATGTTATGTGAATTTGTATGACGCCGCTTATCACAAGTAGGTTATCAGGGTACTGGATCAGGTGTGCAGATGTCAGTCTGAAAGGGGGTTTAGTCAAAGAGTCAGGCTTTCAGCTTGTTGCAGAATTCAAAGAGTGTGGAGGCGGCCCTGATGCAGGGTAGAAGGTAATTCCAGGTTTTGGATGTGATGTAGGAGAATGCTAAGCCTCTCATTATTCATTTGCGGATAAGGGAGGTATGTGTCAAGTGAGATTGAGATGTCTGGTGGGTTGGTGGAAGTGAAATCATTTTTCAAGAAATGTTGTATTTGTGTAAAGGCTTGTGAGGAGCTTGAATTGACAACATTTGTGTATAGAGAGCCATGGAAGGTGGGTCATTAGTTGTGGGGCCGTCACAAGTAATGACCCACCTTCCAACATTTGGTGGCAGCGTTGGGATTGTGCCTACTAGAGGTGTAGGCTGGTATTACCCAATGTATTGAACTGATATTCTATGGCCAATTAGGAGTAATCCAAAAGTAATCTAAAAGTAATACTAATGGTTAAATTGCTTGAATATGGTCCTATATGTTCCCTGATGATGCTAATTTCAATATTGACGCTGACAGCCACCTCTTGGCAAGATAGAAGTATTTAATTGCAAATGTAGGTGCGTTCATTTCACTTTACTGTCAAATGTTCAAATGTCGTAATGGGGACACCGGGGATTGTTTTGCTATGTGGGTTGTTGGATTATATCCTCGCTTGAGGAGACATGAAAGATTACACAATGTTTTCCCAGGGTGATTCCATTACTTTGTGTATATTTGTAGATTGTTGCATAGTATTGAGTAGTGTGTGTGAGTAATAAATGTACTTTTACTTTATCAAAAGAAAAAGCACAGACTGGACAATCATTTATTTAGAGTCATGCTTGTGTGCTCATGAATGTGGATTACTAGCCCACACCACCTCCCTTGAGTAAGCCTTGGACTGCTCTGCAATGCTACCGTATGAGATTCAAGCGCTACAATGGAGTGTTTGGTTCCCAGTGGCAGTCGTGTGCGGACTCATTACTTGTGCAGGCCACACAACTAATGACCCACCTTCCAACAGAAATCGTTTTTCAAGAAAAGTTGTATTTGTGTAAAGGCTTGTGAAGAGCTTGAATTCACAACATTTGTGTATAGAGAGCCAGTGAAGTTCAATGAAGTGGGTGGAATGTGGGACCATTGCAGGAGGTCAAGGATGAGACTTACAATAGTGTTCTGGATAGTCTGGAAACAGTGGAGGAGGAGGCTGAAGATTCCTGCATAGAGTGCATTGCTGTGGTATAGACTGCTTGAGATGAGGGCTTGTATAATGGTGCTTCTTATATTCCAGGATATCCATTTGAAAATCTGTAGAAGCATGCGTAAATTGTGGAAGCAGGAGAAACTGAGTGCATTGACCTTTGTTGTCATGATGAGTTTGTCATTGAGGATGAGCTCCAGGATTTTTTACGTGGTTGGTTGGTGTGGGTCTGAGTTCTGGGGGCCATCAGGTGAAGTCCCAGAGGGAGTTTTTGTTCACAAAGATCAGCACTTCTGCCTTGTTGGAGTACAGTTTCAAGCAATCAGCTTTCATCCAGTCTGCCATTTTGATAACTCAGTTGGAGAAATTGGTTATGTTTGTGGTGGATATGTGAAATAGTGATACGATCAGTTGAGTGTCATCCGCGTAGAAAATGATTGAGGTGCCATGTGTTCTGATGATGTTGGCAAGTGGAGTCATGTAAATATTGAACAGGGCTGTTCTGAGTGAAGAGGCTTTGGGGACTCTGCAAATTAGAATCTTGGGTTCTAATGTGTAAGGAGGTAGTCTGACTCACTGTGTTCTTTCTGTAAAGAAGGAGAAAATCCAGGGGAGGGCCGGTCTTTGGAAGTCTTTGTCTTTGCAGTCTTCGGATGTGGGTGACTGAGACACTGTATTGAAAGCAGCTACAGAAGTCAAGTAGGATGAGGGTAGGAATTTCTCCATGGTCTAATATTGAGCAGATTTTGTCAGTGGCTGCTGTTTCTTTACTGTAGACACTCTGAAAGCCTGATTGGGTGTGGTACAGTAGGTTGTGAAGTTCGAGGTAGTTGGCGAGTTGTCTGTTGATTGCCTTCTCTATTACTTTGTCTGGGAACAGGACCAGGGAGATGGGTTGGAATTTGCCCAGCTCGCTGGAGTAATTCAAAGGTATTTTGAGGAGGGCATTGACTTCTGCTTGTTCCCAGTCTTCAGGGATGGTGGCTGATTTGATGGAGAACTTGAAGATGTAGGTGAAGATTTTGCTGATCAGTGGTCCTCCCAAATTGTAGATGTCATGAGGGCATGAGTCTGTTTGCACACCTGAGTGTACAGTTTTGATGGTTGCTGAGCTGTCCTTTATGGTGAGTGTTTTCCAGCTGGACAGGTGTGTGTGTGTTGAAGGTCGATAGGTTGGCAATAAGATCCTTAGAGTTGGGTTGTTGTTCGAAGTTGCTGTCGATTTTTTCCAATATTGCTGTGGAAGAAGTTGAAATGATTGTCACAGATTTTCTGTGATGGTGTTGGCTGAGGCCTCTGGGGTGGTGAACTCCTTGATATTTGAGGTCTCCTTTCAGCTGTTGAAGCTATGTGTTCTGCTAAGGCTCTTTTCTTGGCATTTCACTGGAAGTGGTGGTAGTGCCTGAGTGCAGCCTTACAAGTGTTTGGGGCGTCAGTCACATTGTTGAATCTCCATTTTATTTCTAGTTACTTGCAATGGCATTGGGATTCCTAGAGGCTGTGTGTATACCAGATGGCCTGTTTGTTGCTTCTTTCCTGTCTGTTGAATTTAATGTGTCCCCTGATGTGAGTAGGGTCTGTGATGACCTGGGAGACTTTGATGTTGCTCAGGCTCTCAAAAAGGTTTGTGAAGCAGGGATCTGAGGGGTCCTCAAGGTGGAAGTTGAGGTTTCCAAGTAGTATGAAGTCCTTGGTGTTTTTGGTGAAAGAAGCAATGAAGTCTGTGATAAGGTTCCTGAAGTTTGTTCATCATCCAGGTGGTCTATATGCTAGGGTTCCTTCCAGGGTGAAGTTTGCAGGTGGAAGTGTATGTATTCCATGAATGGAGTTTTGGTGTTCATGGATGTGGTGCATTTGATGGTGTCCTTGTAAATAACAGGGAGTTTGGAAGGATGAGGGGGCCTGAAGGGCCAAGCAGGGCAGGAGAAAACTGCCACAATGACTGCAAAAGAAGCAAAGTAGAGGATGTCTATGTACAGAGTGAAAGAAGACTGAAAAACGCAGCGAATAAGAGAAAGCTAGCAAATGGTGAAAGAGTGTAGTAAGAGAAAAGCAGCAAACAAAGAGCAAAAGAAAGCAAACAGAGGTTGTAAAATGTAGAAAATGAAGAGGCTAAGAAATGTAGAAAGTGGAAAAGGCACACAACTGGGAGGCCTGAGAGAGGCACAAAAGTGGTGAAAAAGAGGTGAAAAGAGAGAGAGAGAAATAGAGAGAGAGAGAGGGAGAGAGAGAGAGAGAGAGGCCCTGATTGGCCTCTAAATTCGGAAAGGAAGTTTATTGTGGCATACCCCTTTATACAATCAAGTAATTCTAAAGTGTATTAAGTTGAATTCAATAGAAAATAAGTAAGGCTTCCAGTTTTCAATTTTTACTGTTTTTACAGAAAAATACAGACAGAAAACAATCCATCTATTAAAAGTGGAAACATTCAGAAAATTCTGTTTCTTGTGTGCGACTATCCTTTTTCTCATTCATGAGTTCCAGACTAACTTCCTAGCAGACAGACTCCATGTTGATTTAAAAAACAGGATGAGATTTCCTTAAATATAGGCAAATGTTAGCATGAAATTGTCTATAATGCTAATATTTACATGTCGGTGTAGTCTTAAATTGTATTTGGCTGCTTAATTTTCTAAAATGCAACAGGCATCAAGTATGAGTACATGGTAAATAAATGAGGAGCTATACTATTTTATAAGTCATACGTTATTTTATTTGAAATCTAAACAGTAAAATGTATATGATAGTGTACAAAGTGGTTAAGGGAAGTGGTTACTTGCCATTAAAAAGGATAGAGAAAAAAGATGCTTATGCTACTGCTTAACTGTGTATCAATTACGCATGTATTATTTTCTACTAGGAATTCAGCAAGAATACATATTGTGAATTAGCATATACTCTGAAATCTACATTTGTCACAGTTTTCCAGGAAATAATCTTGAGATTTTTGTTAATCCCAGAAACGTCTTAAACCAAGTATAAATGTAAGAAGAAGCCTACATGTTTAGATTTCCAACAATTGAAAGTTTTTGTTTCAACTGGTCCCTTCAGTGCTATATTGTCTATACTAAGTATCAAAATGTGGAACACGTAAGTATGTATTTTATTAGAAAACCTTTCAGGCACCTTTAGATCTGGTCTGGGCAATATACTACAATATGTCCGAAACAATACAACACACTACAGTTTGTTTAAACTAATGAGCACAGGGGAACCTGTACCTTCACCGTAGTTGCATGATATGACTCCATAGCATATATTATAACTGAACCAATTTGTCACTAAGTTATGTGATTTATCCAAAGATAATTGCACTGAATTAAAAATGTAAATATCAGCAATGACTTATCTAAATACAACTTAACTAATGGCGTATTCTTCATTCTGGTTACTCCAAGATTTACAACTTGCATATTTGATATCTATGAATGAGGTCTGTTGATAAATATATTGCACAGATGACAAAGCAATTCAATGCAGCATGCTTGAGTGAAGTGATTATCCTGAAGACCAAGGTTGTGTATCATCTATGTGTGATCCTTTTTGTTTTATGTGAACTGTGTATGATTTATAATACCATATATATATATATATCTACAGGGATGTTATAGTAAGGAAATAGAATAAAAAAAACCTTAGAGATTCACTTAAAAAAACTAAGGGCTAAAGGTTACAGGTAACTATAACTCGCGCCCCCGCCATGCACAGTTTTCTGATCAATAATTTTACTGAAAATGTTACAGTGCCATTATCAATGATGTTATTAAAGATGAGTGTTAAAATGTGTGCGTTAATTAGCAGTGCAAGTTATAGTTACCTTAGGGTGCAAGTTATAGTTACTTGAAAGAACACTTACTGCAACTGCTGGATTTCTATGGTTTTGTATGAGTAAATTCAGAACCTAACTACAATGTCCCTGTAACATTTGGGCCCATATTAATACTTTATTAGCGCCGCATTTGCGCTGCTTTTTTGACGCAAAAGCGGCGCACACTTACAAAATACAATTGTATTTTGCAACTTTGCGCCGCTTTTGAGTCAAAAAGCAGCACTAATGCAGCGCTAAACAAGTATAAATACGGGCCTTGATTTTTTTTGTGAAGTTCCACTTTTTTAAAAAGTAAAGTAATTTTCATTACTATATGTTAATTCAACCACCGCCATGCACAGCCTTCGGCCGTGCGCTGCTGCGGTTGGCTGCAGTGCCTGGCCTACAGCCAGGACCTGCAGCCAATGCCTATAACTACCCAACCCCACACTGTGTATGGCCTTTGGCCGTGTGCAGCAAGAGTTGGCCCCACGGCTTGGGCTTCGGCCAGTGTAGGCCAACCCCTATAACCACTCAACCCTGTGCTGTGCACGGATGAATGGTCTGTCTCTCTTTGTGTTAGAATAGGTGTTACAGGCTGTCATTGGGTGTGAGAGTGTCTGTCTGGGTGTGAAAAGAGGTGCCTGAGGGTCTGAGTGGTTTGTGAGTGGGTGCATCAGTGGCTGAGTGGGTCTGTGAGTGGATGTGTCACTGTATGAGTGGGTTTGGTGAGTGCTTGCATCCTACTTTTGTCCAAAATAGAGACTTGATGAGATGTGTTTGAAAACCTTTTAAAGTTTTGCTATCGCAGATGGCGTAAACTAATTGTGCTCATTATTGTAAGTGCAAAAATTGAGGTAGCTTTATGGAATTTCTCCCATAGTAGGTTAAGGGACAAGGGAAGGTCTGTGGTGTGGATGTTTTTAGCTTAGTTAACAAACAAAAGCAGGCTAACAACCACAAACTCATACATGGCAAACATGTCAACTAACTGTAGATATAGACAGTTAGGGGTAAGACAAAATGCTCTTTCAGTAACAGAATACAGAAGAAACTCCTTCATATGAAAAGATATTGAGGAGAAAAGGTTCCTTCGCAGGCCTGCTTACTTTTGCGAAGGACAAATAAAAATATGAACAATGCACAATAGTATAATATTAACCTAAATTACATTTTCCGCTTAATGAAAATTATACCTCTACCATAATAATATACTACTTAGGGAAATTTGTGGGAATCTTTGCAAATCATAGTTTACCATTGCTCAAAAAGTAAGAGGAGGAGCTTCACATTTTTCATAGTGCCTTTTGTAAACCAATATTATTATCAACGATTACAGTACTGAAACAGGATGCCAGCAGACTATTTCAAATTCAGAAGAGAGTAAAAAAACTAGTCAAACATTTTTTAAGAAAGACACATTTTCTTAAAAGTATAATTTATAGATTATATTCACCTTGTTCTATATACTGTCATGTATTCCTTTAACTGGTTAGATCAGTTTATATGCAAAAATATGCAGGCATGCCTACCTGCTTGCATGTGAAATATAATACAATTATTTACTCGAACCTAGATACTGGGCTTAAATAAACAAAGGAAGACATGTATGGCTGGACCTTTGACAGAGGCTTATGTGTTAATACCCATAAAAACTCATAGTTATTATGGTTTTGCATCACCCTTGCACCACGTAAAAGGGTGCAAGGGATATGTAAAACCAAAGTCAGATTTATCAACCCACTCCAGGCCACCTTGCATGGCCCTGAATGGTTTGCTAAATCTGGAGTAATACACAACAGAGCAAATCACTGACTTGCATTACTCTGCTTCAGGGAGGAGTTTCATTCATAGAACATGAGTGTTCCCACGCATCCACTCATGGATTTTGGAACATTCCTAGATTTCTGAACACTGGTTAACCTGGTAATGCATCAAAATGCTGCGTCTTCACCGGGGATGGTGCAATGAGGAGAAATATCTTAATTTCTCCTCATTGTTTTCTCTTTCTAAGCGTGCTTCAGAATGCAGAACACTTAGAAAGAGAAAAACGCCTCCAAGGATTGTTTTTGTGCAGGAAGGTGCCCTTTTCTGGACAAAAACAACTCTGCCAGCAACACAGGTACCCTTGAGCCACGGCAACACATTGCGCACCAGTGCAAGGAAAGGACAGGAATGACCTGTGTGATGTTAAATACGGCACATTCCTTCTCTTTCCCTTTCATGCAGCACAGCAAGGTGGCTTGATACACTTCACTGCATGAAATAGTGACAAATCTGCCCCCCGGTCACTATAAAGTTGGTGACTTTAAGAGTGACAAGAACTAATTAAGGAAAAACCTATACATATGTTATGAAGTATGCTTAGGAACAGTGCTTTTTACAGTTCCACACAATTTTAATAAAAAAGTATTATCAGTTAACCCCAGCACCAGGAAATAGGGACCTAATTTACAAAAGTGTTCATGAGTATGGTGCATACCTTGTGGGGCCAAGGACTCAAAGACCCACAGGCCCACAGCACTGCTTAGAGGGGCTGGAGAAGCAGAGAAGCAGTTCCTGCACTTATAGCACGTTGTGGCAGCCTGTTGCAGATTTACCAGACTAACATCCATATTTATCAAGGTTCTTCATCCATCTTGCACCACACAAGGGGATGCAAGGGTGACACACAACCTAAGTGAAATTTATCTAGCCACGCAAGGCCACCTTGCATGGCGCTGCATGGCTTGATAAATCTAGAGTATTGCAAGGCAGCGCAAATTACTGCCTTGCGTTACTCTGCTGCAGGGTGGCGTGCCATGGGTGAAGCGTTGGTGTTTCCTCATGGACTTCATAAAGCCTGTCAATAACATCTGTTCCAGCCCCTCACCTCAAGGTCTGTTACTAGAACCCAGCAAGCGGTCTAGGAATTCAAATCAGCACCTGACGGAAAGCAACAATGCCACAACTAAGAGGTTAATAACAACACAAGCTATTGTACTTCACCAGGCCTCTTTGCTGGCCATCCCACAAAATTAAGTGCAGTTGGGGGGGTGACGCAACAAGCTGCAGAAGGAGGGGCATATTCAGATGGGTAGACTTCCTTGAGTAACCTCACAGTACAGACCAGTGTTTCACAGCAACGTTGTAACCAGTGCAGCCCCTGCTCTGATGGAAGTAGATGTAGATGATCTAGCAGACTCACTCATATTCGACTAACAAGAAGGAGAACATGGCCTATTACAACCAACCGCTTAGTACAATAAAGCAGTCTCTTTCAAAGCCACCCATGTTGCTTGACCAACTGATCCTAGCACATCCAAATCTGAATATAACTGACCAGCTCAGCAACAATACCTGAACACATCCTTTATTCAATCTGGGTCTCCAAACTCAGGAGAGAAGGATGCCACAGCAGTGGGGACAAGTGGTAGGGATGAGACACTTGCTTATATTATCACCCCTCCTAGCTGGCATTGTTACTTTGGGCCTCACTTTTAAACAACAAGGAAGTGATATCTTCAGGCCCTCAGTTTTCATGTTGATAAACTGGAGGTCCAGGTGGATCTGCTTAATGCATTAGTAGGTCATGTCATTGGACTAGATAGTAAATTAAAGCCACTAAATGAAATGGTACTTAGAGATTAAGCTGATCTTGCCACTAGTTATCATACTTGCTCGAGCTAGACCACTCGACCTACTTACGTCTGTTCCATCTAATTTAGCTGTCATACTGAAAGAAGTTAAATGCCCCAGATTTCAAATTGATGCCCTCCTTCCAACGAAATGCAGTAATGAAGAGGTAACACAGGAAGTGCAATCAATCTCAATTGATGCAGACATGCATGAGACCGGTCAACAACAAATATGTACCAACAAACCCACCCACCTAGCAAACTATCAACTGGCACAGGGCACCAAAGTTCTACCTTCCTGATGACGGGAACATCTAATTCTTCATCATCTGCACCTCAAAGGTGACTCTCAAAAAGGGAGAGGAATTGGCTGACCTTTACTGACCCACTAGTACCTTTAGGGCACCTTTCTCCTGTAAAGCCAGTGTCGACCACTCTGGCCCCTTTTAGAAATATCAATAGAAATTTCATATCATCTTATAGAGGTATTGTCAGAGATGCTGTTGGTCCAGAACAGCAAAGGAGCAGCTCTGAAGGCCTGCAAGCCCCTAATGGTCTACTGGATGGTCCCCAATGCCAAATTAATATATTGCCCATCGTTTCTCATAAAGAAGGTTTAGGCTCTTGGCCTACACAGGTGTTCCCTCATGCATGAAATCCTCAATTGTCATTTATGTCTGGAAAATCAAATGTCAACTTTAGCCACAAGCCAGGTGAAATGAGAATCAACCAACTAATTTGCACTAACATGCTTGCTGTTGCAAGCATAGCCAATGGCCAGACAGTTTGCAAAGCAACAATTCCATCTATCCAATACGAGCTTCCCACTGCGGTCAGAAAGTGCAACCCCATAAAGATCCTGGGGCCATCATTCTGTAAGGCGGTGGGCACCAATGAACAATTTGTTAATGCTACTGGCACAGTATTCTCCGTATCAGAGTTTCTCCGTATGCCAAGTTCCAAAGCACAGAAGTTAACCATCCTCTTTTTAAATGAATCCTGGGTTAGCTTCATGGATACTTTTGCAATTGCTTGCCTGCAAGAGTCCTGGTACATTTAAATGAATTGAACACTTTCCATCTTGAGCAATTACATCTCTTTCCGACCACCCAATGGGTGGCCTACTAATCTATCTTTCAGCCATGGTTCACACAAGAACCTTCTCATCACAAAGCTGATGCACCTTTTTCTCAGTTACTCGGCCTTGAATTCAGGGCCCGCACAGGGCTGGGTATACTCAATTCCAAAAATAACATCCCATCTGTTATAGGAGCTATGCATTGTGTAAGTTGGAATTGGTCATAAAATCTCTAAAACCAAAATGTGGTAAAGATTAGGGCTTGGGGTGTGTGTGTGTGGGGGTGTTTAATGCCCATCTCTGCCCTACCATGTTTCAAGATGCCTGTGGGTTTCTAGATGTAAATGGGAGCCCACAGGTCCACTTTTGGCATGATGCCTATGGCAGCAGTCTTAATTTCACCATAGTGAAGTTTAACATGGGATTTGCTAATGAATCCAGTAAAAACAATGTTCATTTTTCCACCAAATATGGAAGAGGTCTGCCTTGTAGATTGTATTCTTCTTTCAGCCAATTTAAACACTTCCCCTGGTGATTTTATCAGCTAATATTTGCCTCAAAGCCTATCAATTAATATTCCTAAATGGCAAGCCACTTATGACCCGGACAGGTGTGCAACAAATATCTTGGTCAACAGACAGAAGGGCAACAGGATCAAATGAAATCCTGTGAATATTGCAGCCTTCATGCCTAAACTGGTAGGGGACAATCTCACCCTGTTTAATATCTATTTAGATGATGATGCAGACCCTATTACATCATAGAGGATTTTTCCACCCTATCTGAGGTAATCAAGGCAGCACCTAGTAGCCCCCCCCCCAAATCCCTCTTAGGGAATTGGTGGTTTAATAAAGAGTGCTCAAGTACTCATAAAGAGCCTGTGTGCACCCTTCAAAAAACCCTTAGGTCACCACAAGAGGTGGCTCATGAAGGCAATAAAAGCCAGGAAAAACATTTTAAATATGAAAGCATGGGAAAACCTTGAGGGAGCAAGTCGCAAGAAATTATTCAAGGCATATTGGGATACTGTGAACCAGCCTTTTTTATAGGAGGTCGAAGAACCCTCCATCAAAATCTCAATATCAGGGCAGGAATGGGCATCTTTCTTTGGGGTGGTCTATGCCACCAGGGTTGGGGAGAAAGGGGCGCGAAAGCACAGGTTGGGGGTCATGCAACCTCAATCTCTGACCAATCTCAAAGCGAGTATTCCTGCCCAAAATATTTCCTTAGCCTAGCTGAAGTGCTGGAGGCCATTAGATCGGGCCTTAGGTGCAAAGTCCCTGGCCCAGATGGAGTTTTGTTGGACCTTTTCCAGAGCCAGTTAGAACTTTGAGCCCCACTGGTGACTAACATTTCACAGGTGGCAAGTATTTCTACTAAACTGCCCTCATGGTCAGAATCAATCTTTGTCCCTGTATCCAAAAGGGGAGACCGATGGGACGTGGGTTGTCACTGCCCAATCTCTCTCCTCGACTTGGCGGTAAAGTTCCTGGGCCGTGTTCTATTGTAATGTCTTGAGGCAATGGCCGAGAAGACCAGCATATCTTCAGCCATCCAATATGGGTTTAGCAGAGGGATCAAGATGGAGAACCAGTGTCGTAATATCTCCCATTTGCTGGGCAAGTATACCCTCTCCAAACAAGAATCCATATTTAGGAGGTTTATCGACCTGTCCAGTGCCTTTGACTGGGTGTCTAATAGTAAATTGTGGAGCATTATGGAAGTTCTTGACACAGACAGGTCCATAATTAACCCCATTGGGGAAATATATTGCAACTCTAGTGCTTCAGTCAGGTTCAGCCCAGGGTGGAGGATGGGGGGGATGCTTTGAGTCATTCAGTGTCCGTAGGTGTGTCAGGCAAGGCTATGTCCTTCCACTCTTCCACTTCACTCTCTGTATCTACCAGCAGGTAAGGGAATTGGTTTCAATCTGCAGGAGTATGCCCCAAATTGTACAGCATTCCATACCAGCTTTGCTGTATGAGAATGATGCTGTCCTTACGGGTCACACTCTTGTGGTGCTACAGTGCCTTTTAAAGCAGCTCTCATCCTTTAGGGAAGGGCTAGATCCGAAAGTTGATACAAGCAAAACCTTTGTCGTGTCCTGTAGCTCATGATGTATTGTTAAACCAACATTTTACTTGAAATTTAAACATATTCAAAATATAAGTGACTTAAGTTACCTTGATGTGACCTTAGATAATGAAGGTTCCGAGTACCTGCAGCAGGAGATTAGAAATGGCCAGTCTCCCAGAAGTATCAGTGTTCTTTTCTGCTTCACTGCAAAACCATGCAAAAGATATAATCGCCATATGTTGGAAATTTACCAGGGAAAATGTACAAGTGTGGTGATTTATGGCACAGGGTTCTGGGGATTTCATAATGCAACCACGTTGCAGGCCACTGAAAATAGGTTTTCCTGATGTTTGCTTTACCTCCACCAGGGTACTGCTACCTTCAACTGTCATAAGAAGTTAGGGCTGTTTCTCTTGGAGGATAAAATAGGTACTCGTCCATTTATGTTGTGGCACAGAGTCTTGAACAACAAGGCACCAGCATTAAATAGATTGATAATTGAGGACTGCCTGTCCATGAAACGTGGTCTTGAGATTCCAAGGTTGAGGGAAGTTAGGGATATGGCCATGGTCCTGTCCAGACTGGATTTGTTTGAAGATCTCATATCTCTATCTTCCTTGGGCCAAAGGGCAATGTGGGATTTGTGTTACACATTGCATTGGGCTGTGAGTTGGGAAAAGGTAAGAACACTGCCACCTGTTATTTCCTACACCTCAATGACCCCCTTATGGATGGTCCCAAGCCCTTACTGATACTTAATTCACAGCACAATCAGCGCTTTATCCTTTTGAGGTTCAGGCTAAACCCTTCCATATGTTAGTTGTCTTACGCACTGTATAACTAGTATAGTAATATCAGTTTGTGCCCTGGCGACCAGGCTTCACAATAAAGCACCTTACATATAGGGTCTCATTATGAGTTTGGCAGTCTGACGGTAAGACCGCTGTGGTGGGGGATGTCAAAAGGCCACCAACTTGGCGGTCATAAGACTGCCGTATTACAAGTCACACTATGAACACCACCAAAAAACAGCCACATTTCAGAAACCCCCAGGACACTAGAGGACAGAAACGAGGTGGTTCCACCACCAGCACCGCGAGCCCGACAAAAATCCTCTCATCAAATTACGATCCACAAATCACAACAGCAGTTCTACCATGGCGGAAAACCATTGGCAGTGCGAACTGTGATGAACTCACTCACTTTAGTCAGAACACAACACCACATTGGATAGTATGAATCCCCCACACCTGGCACACATCCGCACACCTGACACACTTACTCACTGCACTATATAACTCACCCCTACACAACCTGCAATTCTTTGCATCCAGAACACGATTCACATACACCGAGAAATCAAAAAAGATATATTTTGGCATTTTACACCATAGGCACACAAACAAATTTCACTCAGTACTCACCCCACATGAGCACAACATTTACATTCAAATTCACATTACACACATCACTAGCACACACATTCCGCTACCACCATCACCCACTCACATCACAGCACCTACACCTCACCATTTACCAAACACTCACCCTTTCACTTGAAACAGCCCCACATACCGTCTCCACAACCCCCACCATGCCCCTACAAAAAACACACATTTCACTGACGATAAGTTGAGGGTCATGGTAGATGAAATTGAAATTGTAGAGCTACACCTGTTCAGAGCACGAGACCAACAAACATCTATTGCCAGGAAAATGGAGTTGTGGCAAAGAATAGTGGACATTGTCAATTCTGTAGGCAGTCATCCACACACGAGGGAGAACATCAGGAAGAGGTGGAATGACCTCTAAGGGAATTCGCGTTCCATGGCATTCAGCCACCAGCTAGTACAGAAGACTGGCGGTGTGCCCCCACCTCTTCCCCCTATTTTCACATCATGGGAGGAGAAGGTCTTGAACATCCTGCATCCTGAGGGCCTGGCTGGAATACCTGGGGAAGTGGAGTCTGGTAGGTACCCTCAACATTCATGTCACACAATTCTCCTGTCATGCATGCTCCCTCACCACCTAAACCCACCCCAACTAACATCCACCCACTACATCGCTGTCCAAAATCACCTAATACCCCCTCTCTGGTATGCCACATCTCTAATAAATTCATCTGGCCTCACAGTCCTTAGGAAAGGCATGTGAACTACTGGCTAATCATAATCACTACAAATCAAAGAATGCACTGTCCCATCATTATGAAAACCTGGAATGTACACAAAATATCAGATCATGCATGTATAAATAATGTTTCATCTACACCATCTTGATAGTACTAGTGTGGACCAGTACATGGCAATGACAGCAATGCTATGGCTCGCTCACACCTGAATCTCAGGCAAAACACAGATCTAGCAGTGTGCCCATTAATAATGGCCATAGATTAAAGATCCCAAACTATAAATGTACTCCCCTGGTTTGGAAAGTCAGATGGCTGAGTCGATGCCCATGCAGTACATCCAGATACAGGTACAGGTCAATGTCCCTTGCTTACTCACATACTGTGTTCCTACAAGCCATTGTCCACTGTAAAGCTCTACCTTGTGCCATCTAGCATGTCTGACTGTTACTAGGTAACAGAGCTGAACAGACACGTCCATAATCAAACAATATCAGATGCCACCAGCACTACAAAACTACCAACCTAGTCTAACAACTCTTAACATAGAGCATGAAAATCAAGTCACAGAGTTGTCTACAGCTAAGGTATGCTGTGCAGCAGCTGCCAATGTCATTGCTAGGAATCATGTGAAGGCACTGTTTGCATCTCACACAAATGTAAAAATACACCCATTTTCACCTGAACTCTGTGTCTCACTCCCTCCACGGGAAATCTTGCTATTGCCACCATGGAGCGGATACCAGAGACTGTCACTCCCCCTCTGAACGAGGGCCTCAGTGAGAACAACAGCCCTGGATGGCTGGACACTGATGAACAAGCTGGCCCACCTGGGACATCTGGTCAGTCAATGACTCTCAGCCTGACCCTGCCCACATCAACTCCCCCCAGCCCTGTTGCACCAACATCACAGGCAACCATTCACCTCCTAACCTGTGTCCCAAGGATTGCAACATCTATTGTCTGCCCCACAGTACAGGTATGTGAGCCAAACCTTGCCACCCCTGACAATGATGGACCTGCAACCTCTGGAAGTGGGCATACTGTGCCAGGGGCACAGGCACGTGGGGTAGGGTGTGTTGGAGGGATGCTGTGGGCCAGAGGATGGGGCCTCCAAGGGACAAAACTGACCAGGAAACCATCTGCCAAGTCTTGGGAGCCTACCAAAGTTCCCAAGGAATGACGGGCCAAGTCATTACCATGTTGGTAGAAATTCAAAAGCTGCAGAGGGACCACTACCAGGAAGTCATGGTACAGTGGCGGGCACAAAATACCCACCTGGCGTCCATTGAAGGGGTGCTGAGGGAGCTGAATATCACCCTGATTAGGTTTTGTACCCCACATCTGGCCTCTTCCACTAGCAATGAAACATTAGCCTCTTCCACATCTGTGGCTGCTAGTGGAATGGAGGCCCTGCAAGGAGAAGGGCATGCCTCAGACACCCGTCCCTCTATAGCTGGACACCCCCACCATAAACATGGACATTCAGCAGGAGGAGGTGCCAAGACCAAACCCAAGGCCAGGAAGTGATATTCTCCTGAACTGTTCCCCTTGTGTGCCACAGATATACCCTGTTGACTGATCTGAAACCTAACTCCATTTACCCTTGGTACAAGGGCACTGGACATGTGTTGCCAACTGGTGTAGCAGCTACCCTGATGATTTCATCCACCCTGACTTCACCCATCACATATTTTTCATTTAATTCCTTTTATAGTCACATTCTTCTGAAATGCACAATAAATCAAACTTAAACACAGGTTCCTGTGCGTGTCTTTTATTGTCTATGTATAACAGTCATGCATGCCAACGCTGGTCTGATTATGTGCCTCTGTATTATACCCCTAGTGGTATGGACATCAAATGGGGACTCCATCAGCAGGAGACTCATTTCAACAGAAATGTAACATGTATAGGTAGTATAGCAAGCAGCGCATACAGCTGGACTGAGAGCAGCATGAGGATGTATGCTAAGTTGTCACACATTAAACACAGGATACAGAAGTCGGGGTCACGGTACATTTAATACCAGGCAGGGGCCACAATGATAGGTCCACTGTATCACCTGGTATAAGCTCATCACACACCCTTACCATCATTTCTATTTCACATATCCTATGGAACATACAGAGATGTTTACTGAAGTACCCAGTCCTGGAAATTTTCACTTACATTGGTCCCATACCTTTAGGATTGTCAATCACCTATGTCAGTCAACCGTGACATGCACCTCGGTGTGAACACAATGACAGCTAGGTCCAATGTAGCTCACAAACAACTAAAACCATTGTGATGCGAAAGCCTATGTTCTAACATTTATACATGAGCCACACATATCCAAACACAATGTACACCATTTGACAACCTCCTGTACCCAACAGGTGGAAGAAACTTGAAAACACTTTTCCACCCCAGTGTCCGGAAGGTCTAACAATCTCGGTTACACCCCACTTACATAACACTAACATCACCTGGTTTCAGTCATGTCCACTTCCCATGTCTGTCAGCAATATTCCCATCTGGTTCTGAAACTGTCTTACAATAGCCAAGGTTGCAGTGCCAAACAGGATCTAGGGCAATCTGTGAGTGAAAGGGAAAAGGGATAGGACATAGCTCAATACAAGCCACACAACAGAAAAGGCATGTCCAGAAGTGTAAATGTGTATTTGCTATTACAATACATGAGCCTGCAGACCACTCTGTACTGTACACAATGCAAACTTTCAGTCTGCATTCACAATTCACTAATAGACATTGCTCACTAAACCCCCACAGATGATGCAAGAAAGGAGGTGAGATGCTACCCATCAACATCTGCTTGCACTATTACATCACAACAATATGTCAAATTCACATACCTTTTAGTCAGCTGAAGTACTGATTGATGAGATCTGCCCTAGAGTCTCCTGCTTCATCGTCCTCTGGCTCTTCATTACTTGGCAACTCTGTATTTCCACCCAAAGATACTGCTGCCTTCCCCTCAACAGGTATTAATGGGATGTGATGTCTCAGGGCAAGATTGGGGAGCGTGCAGCAGGCAACAATAATGTGACATACCTTGATCAGTGAGTACAGGAGGGCTCCACCTGATAAGTCCAAGTACCTAAATCGTGCCTTCAAGAGCCCAATAGTCTGCTCAACTTCACGCCTTGTCCTCCCGTGGGCCTTATTGTAGCAGACTTTCCCAGCTATGGTTGGGTACCTCACTGGTGCCAACAGCCTAGGATGGTTTGGATAGCCAGAGTCACCTGTGAACAAAATGGTAGAGAAATACAAACATGCATGTAGGACATGAAACATAGTGATGGCAGGAAACATACATTGCAAACACATATTTCAATTGTAACTTACCAACCAGCCAGTCCCTCTCTGTGTGGAGTTGTGTCATTAGCAATAGGACATTTCATTGTTGTTCTGCATGATAAAGAAATCACGGACTGATCCTGGATACTTTGCTGTGACTAGTGAAATGTACTGGTTTGCCAGACACACCACCTGAACGATGATGGAGGGGACATTTTTCCTGTTCCTATACAACTGCTCATTGGCACTGGGGGGAACCAAGGCTACATGAGTGCCATCAATGGCTCCAATCACATGGGAATGTGTCCCATTGCATAAAAGTCTGCCTTCACATGGGACACATTTGCTCTTTAGGGAAACCTGATGTAGCTGTCCATGTGTTTTAACAATGTACACAGTACATCCTTCACAACTACACTGAACGTGGCCTGATACATTCCTACAGTTAGAGCCACTGTATTCTGAAAGGAGCCAGATGCCAGGAAGTGTAGCACTGACAAGACTTGAACAATTGGAGGTATGCAATAGGGTTTGCAAATGTCAGGCAACAGATCTGGCTCCAACTGTTTACAAAGATTGATGATAGTAATTTAATTCAGACGATATGTCTGACTACAATGTCTTTCCTCCATGGTGTACAGGTCTACTAGTGGACGGTACACTGGTGGTCATCTTCCTCTCCTTGTGGCAGGGTAACTAGTTGAAAACACGTAAGCATGCACACATCAAGTACAGTTTGATAAATTACTCACACATAAAAGCTTTGGAGGTCAGTGACTACCTCTGACATATGCAGGGCAGCACATAGATATGCATCTGATGACATCCTCCTTGTTCCACATTGCCTCAACTAAATATGGCAATACACTGAATAATTCACCTGTTACTGTACATGTTTGTAAGATGATTCATTTAGACATGTGTCACACATATTCTGGGACATAATTAACAATTTCAAAACATATAGGAACCTCTGAGTAGTTGAACATTACTGTCACCACATGTCCTCCTACAACACTGCATTGACAACACAGATGCACAAAACGTCACCTAGACATGAGAGCAGGATTTACAGATGTGCTGCACAAAATGGGGCATAGTTAGTGACGCAGATCATTATACACTTCCATACTTGAAATGTACTCAAAATAGCAGCCGCCTCACCTACTGTACTGGACATGTGAAAGTGACCTAAGTCCGTCGGTGCAAGTTGTCATGGCAGTAGGCGGTCACAACCACTGTGTTATTTGACATTGGAACACATCACTGCCTTTGGCGAACTTGGTCCAATGGCGATGTCCACCAGCAGTGATGGTCATGTATGTGGCGGGCGTGACCGCCATCTTCTGCAGCATTACTCACTTGACTGCTAACGATAGTGCCAGCAAGACCTCCACAACCTGAGCTGCTGTGTACTGCCTCTGGGAGCTATCATGCTACGTCCTGCAGGTGGAAGGGCCCCTGCCTTCACCCCTGAAGAGCTGGAGAAGCTAGTAGAGGAGGTTATACCCTTGTGTGGACAGCTATATGGTGCACCAGAGGAGCAGGTGAGTCCAATGTCATACCTATGTGTGATAGGTGTGGTGAATGAAGGTGTACCGTTTATGTGAACTAGTGAAGGTGTTGATGCTTGCAGATGGTATTTTGTGAAGGAATGTGAGCTGAGAGGACGGGATTGTGTGCCTACTTGCGGTTACTGATGTGTGTGGCCACTGCTATTGGTATGGTGCATATGGTCATGACTTTCTCCTTTTGACTGTGTCATCCATGCAGGTCAACGCCCATCAGAAGAAGGGAAACTGGTGTGCATTCACCAAGCAAGTGCAGACCCTGGGGGTCTACAGCCTGTGGAGCACCCACTGTAGGAAGCGGTGGGAGAACCTGAGACACTGGGCCTGGAAGACCGCAAAGTCCCAGCTGGGGATGTCCTCCCAATGAGCGAGGGGTGCCTGTCGGACTTTGACCCCCCTAATGGCCCACATTTGGGATGTGGCCTACTCTGAGGTGGAAGGCGTTTGAGGGCAGCACAACAGCCATGAGGGGGTAAGTACTGACAGAACTCATTTACTTTCCTCTGATAGTTAACTGTGTGCTTTCTAAGTATTTCATCTGTGAAGATGTTGTTGGTTCTACAGGTATGTTTTCTACTTGGAATATATGGTACTCAACTAGAGTAGCCAATATATAGACACAGGTGTGGCCATTGTAATGCCCATGAAAACATGTTGAGCACCTGTATGTAGCAAATAGTATGACTGCATGTGGAGATGCACCTGTGACTGAGGCATATGTGTGACTCTACTCAGGCACATATAAATCTGCCCTGCTGTGTCATCCTTCCCAACTAGTGTCCCCAAGCCCATTCATACAAAAGGTGAGTCATGTTGCTCTAATGTGTCTGACCACTCCCATTTCACAGGATCAGCTGTATGTCCAACAATGGGTCTGACAGATGAGTTGCAGGGCCAAGTAATCCTGTGTTCTGAAATATTTGTACACTGCATTTGAGGGTGACATCCAAATCTGGCTTTTGCTATAGCCAACTAAGTACTGTCCCTATGAGGTTTGAGGAGGTGTCCCTGTCTGTCTTCATGTAATACTCATACAATGGGAATTGTGAAGTTTGATAAGGGTGGACATTCTAAAATATGGAACTCGTGTAGTCATTAGACCTCCACATGTCATGGTATATCATTGACATGTTCAAAAATGAACTTGTATCCCAATGTGAGAAGGCAAGTGGCTAGGCTGCTTAACCATTAGCACATGTGTATTGTCCATTCTAGATAGGCCAATGCAATACTAATAGGAGTGCAATATATGCTAGTTGCTACCTACATTATGTGTCAATTGATACTTCACGTTTGATTGTATTTTGTTTGATTATTTTTACCAGACGTACCTTAGCTCATCTGAGGCTGTTTGGACAGTTATGGTTATGCTAATTTCTGCCTGACTTCATGGTGTATCAGATGTTACATATCAGCTACACATGTAAATGTTGTGGGATATGTTGTAAGTTAAATAGCTTTCCTGTACGTGGATGTGTCATTCATGGGTAAACTGGTTATCTGTTGTGTAAGTGTTAAATATGTACATAGGTAGTGAGGATAAACTGTCAGGGCAGTATTTATTGATGGAGCTGTTGTTATTTTATCATGTCGGTGCTTCTATTAAGCATGTATGGTAGAATGATATAAGCCCCTCAAGCAAAATATATGGAGTCCATAGTTTTGTTGCTGTATCTCTGCTCCGTAGGGTTGTCTGTGGATGTAGCCTGTGTGATAGGTAGCCCCCAATTGCAGTGTTTATGTGCCTATGCATCTGATTAGTGGGTGCAACAAATGATGAATCCATAGTTAGTATTTAGATAGATGTTTCCAGACATGTACTGTGAATTGGTGATGCCCACTGTATACACATGACACATGTAGTGTATTCCTCAGAAAATGATGCCATTGTGTTAGTAATGTACATAATGATCAGTCAGGTATGTGATTGGAAGACAAGATGCTGTGTTGTATGTGAAGTGTGATGACTTACCTTTCATGGAACATGCCTTCTGATGATGAACTGGGCAGGTGTGGAGTCGGAGTATGCATGATACTGTGTTATCAGTCCCCTGCATTTCCTTAGACTGATGTAATGATGGACAGTGATGAGCTGAATGAGGATACATGTTTTGGTTTAGCCAATCCATCCACTGCATGCTGTTTTTGAGTAACAGGTGGTTTGATGGGATGGTCAAGTAGTGGTCAGATGGTTGGCTTATGTTGTCGGTGAAACTGTTGTCAAATGGGAAAGTTAGAAGTATCTTCTTGTGACATGATGTAGGCTATGAAGGGTATTTGACTGGGTGTTTTCAATCAGGAGATGTATAGCTACTGTTGTGCATGTTATAATGTTTGTGTGTGTGAAGAATGTGATGTCCATCTCTCTCTCTCTCTCTCTCTCTCTCTCTCTCTCTCTCTCTCTCTCTCTCTCTCTCTGTTTGTGTGCATCAACAGCAGCAGGCAAAGTAGATGGGGCACACTCAAGTGGGGAAGCTGCCGGCCACAGGACCCGGAGTGCTGAGAACACTGACAGCTAGGAACCCAGTGGCCCGGAGGGTGAGGGAGGAGTTACTGGGGAGACATGTTTGATGTCATCATCCTCAGAATCCTTCTCCAGTGGACACTCCCTGGCAATGGTGGACCCATCTTGGACCACCCCAGAACCATCTTTATCCACCACCCCACTTCCTACCACCACCCTCTTTGTAGCTCCCCACCCAGTTGGCCAGTCCCGTTCACCCAAGAGGGTGGATGTCTCCTTTACCGTATGCACCCCGACCCCTGCCCCTGTCATCCCTCCGCCCTCAGTGAGAAGGCTATTGACCTCTTGAGGTCCATCTCTGTAAGTCAGTCGACCATCTTCAATGCCACCCAGGGACTTGCAACGCAAGTCCAACAGGATAATGCATTCCTGGAGGGCATTCATGGTGCACTGGCTGGCCTACAGAGACCCTTTGAGGCTGTGGCCTCCACACTGATGGCAGCCAGTCACCCTTGGTCTTCTGTCCCCCTTCCACCTTTCTCTTCCCAATCCGAAACCCCTCTTCCCTGACCCAGCCAAAGCACACAGACAAGCATGCATCCACCTCAACATCCAAGGGAAGGTCAGAAAAACACAAGCACCACAAGACACACCACCTGCATGCACACAAACAACATACACCTGCAGACACAGCAACAGTCACAACCTGCCCAGACACCCCCACCACCCGCAGCATTATAGACAGTACATCAGACACACCTGCAGACACCACAGCATCATTCACAGATCCAGTCACTACAGCTACCTTACCCACAGACAGCACAACAGCAGACCACCACCCTACTCACCACATCCGCAGATGCCGCAACCACTGACACGCCTACATGTAGCACATCAACCAAACTTGTAGTCACCACCCCAACAGACAGTCACCCACCCACCATGGCATCCCCCAGCACCTCCAACCCCCTCAGTCCCGTACACATAAATCCTGTCACTCACTCACCCAACAGACATATACCACCCACAAGCATACCTCCAGCACACACGCACCCACGACACCCACACCAACACATCAGACAACCACTCCCTCACCCTTCACTCCCAAACCCCTTCTGATGACCATCCCAGTGTGTCTAAAAAAGTGTTCCTATCATGTTTTGATCTTTTCCTTACTTCTCTTCCCATGTGAGATGCTCTGTTTCTCTTCCCAGGCCTGTCCCTTCCACCTCCAAGACCTCCCCTGCAAGTACCCAGGACCCTCTCCTGCCAATAAGTCAATCCCCTTCCATGAGTACCCAACCCTCACCTAAGCCTAGACCTAAACCCCACCTCCCAAGTCCAAACCCAAATGTCCCCCTCCCAAACCCTGGGGACAAAGCATTTAATCCAGCACTGGCAGGATGAAGTCACAGGGTCTGCGTCGATCCGGAGGGCGTTGCGTGGAAATTTCTACCACATGGCAAGCGCTGCGCCAATTCCTCTCAGGAAGTTGGGATACTTCGTTCCTGCTCGGCTTTGCGTCGATCCAGTGGGATGTGCGTCGAATTTCTGGTCACTACGCTGGTGCTGCGTCGATCTTCTCCTTGCGAAGTCGGGCTGAGTCGTTCCGGTTCGGCGTGCAGTGATTTTCTCTCTGCGATGCAGGCTGTGCATCGTTTATGGCAGGCGGTGTGTCAATTTTCACCACACCTGGAGTTTTTCTTGCAGGAATGAAGTCTTTTTGGTCCTGAGACTTCAGGGAACAGGAAGCAAGCTCTATCCAAGCCATTGGAGAGCACCTCTCAGCACAGCCAGAGAGCAGCAAGGCAGCAGGGCAACAGCAAGGCAGCAGTCCTTCTCAGACAGCAGTCAGGTGAGTCCTTTGGGCAGCCAGTCGGTTCATCTGGGCAGGTTTCAGGTTCTGGTTCAGGTTCTCTTCTCCAGGAAGTGTCTGTGACATGAGTATTGTGTCAAGAAGTGTCTGAGTTGGTAGGGGCAGAGGCCCTGTTTAAATACCCATGTGTGCCTTTGAAGTTGGGGAGACTGCAAAGAGTGGCTTAGAAGTCCACAAAGTCCCCTTTCAGTTCTATTCTATCTGCCAGGGTCCCAGTAGGGGGTGTGGCAGACCTTTGTGTGAGGGCAGGCTACTGTCCTTTGACATGTAAGTGTCAAGCCCTCCACCCTCCCAGCCTAGGAAGACCCATTCAGTATGCAGATATATGCAAGTGAGGCTGAGCATCCTGTGTTTGGGGTTTATCTGAGTGAATGCACAAGGGAGATGTCAACTGAACCTAGCCAGACGTGGATTGTAAGGCACAGAAGAATTTAAGTGTAGAGAAATGCTCACTTTCTAAAAGTAGCATTTCGAAAATAATAATATGAAATCCAACTTCACCATTAAGCAGGATTTTGTATCACCATTCTGACCATAATAAATATGACCTGGCTACTCCCTTTAGATCAGGATCTACCTCTCAAACAGTATGTGAGGGTAGCCCTAATGCTATCCTATGAAAGGAGCAAGCCTAACAGCAGTGTAAAACAAATTTAGGAGTTTTACACTACCAGGACATACAGAACACACATGTTCATGTCCTGACTTTTACCTACATAGCACCCTGCCCTATGGGCTACCTAGGGCCTACCTTAAGGGTGACTTATATGTAGAAAAAGGGGAGTTTAAGGCTTGGTAAGTACTTTTGAATGCCAAGGTAAAGTAGCAGTGAAACTGCACACATAGGCACTGCAGAGGCAGGCCTGAGACATTGTTAGGGTGCTAATTATTTGGGTGGCACAACCAGTGCTGCAGCCCACTAGTAGCATTTAATTTACAGGCCCTGGGCACATGTAGTGCACTTGATAAGGGACTTACAATTAAATTAAATACGCCAATTGGGTATGAGCCAATGTCACCAGGTTTTAAGGAGAGAACATATGCACTTTAGCACTGATTAGCAGTGGTAAAGTGTGCATAGTCCTTAAGCCGGCAAAAATGAGGTCAGAAAAAGAGAAGGAGGAATGCAAAACATTTGGGGGTGACCCTGCAGAAAGGCCATTTCCAACCGTCGCTGATTCCGTAGTCGTTGGGAGAGTAGGAACAGCTGGAAGACGTGTAGTTCTGGTTCCAATGCGGATCCGGATGAGTATTGCTTCCTGAAGGTGAGTGTCTCCTTTTGTACAGCTGGTTTCCACCTGGGTTTCTGTGGTGGTGCCACCGTGGCAGAAACCTTGGCGATGTGCAACCTTGTAATCTTCCTGGGGTAAACATGGTTTGTGTTGGCCTGCAGGTGTCTACCATCATCCTTGGTGGCTTGACAACACTGTCGGCTATATTCTGTTGTGAATACCGCTATTGTTGTAATTTGGCAGACTTCTCCGCCAGCTTGATGGCAGTATGACCGCCACCGCCAACATGGTGGTCCTCAGACTCGTAATGAGGCCCATAATGTTCTTTTGTAGTTTTTATTCTAAACCCAGGTCTTGAACCATCAAAGACTTCTTGAATAACTTCATTTCTCCCAACGTTTAGTATCTTATTAAGCAAAAGCAACAGTTTATACTTTTCTTAGACTTTTGTTCAAGATCAGGAAGAGTTATGAGCATTTCTCTAGGTGATATGTCTGGGTTTATTTTGATTTGGGGATACTATGCCGAGGTCTTTTACATGACTTTGTGCACTAGTAGGAGCACATAGCAAATCCATTTATTTGTTGTTGTTGTTCTCATCTCCTGGCACTTATTGCTTGATTAATATGTCTATCTGTGTAGGTGTCCCTTGTGTTTGCACTTTTGAACATTATCAAATTATTTTTAAGTTTTGATGATTGCTGAATTCTGGAGCTGCTAAAGCATTATTTTGTTTTTAACTGTAATATTTTAACTATTGCTATTGTTTTAACATTTCTTGATACCATTGAATTTTAACGTATTATATTGTACTTGTATGGCATAGTTTCAACAAAACTGAATAAAGTTATGATTGATACTAATAAGTCCCCCCTGAGGTAGGCTCTGCATACTCATAGGCAAGGTGGCATTTAAAAAGTAGGACATGTGTATCATTGCTTTACATGTCCTGACAGTGAAAAACTGCGAAGTAATTTTTCACTGTGGCAAGGCTGACTTCTCCATGGAAGTGCATTGAGGTATCTTATAACACCTTGAAATCCTTAACTTCAGTTTGGTGATAGCTAGAAATGTTTTCCTGCCTAAGACAAATGTTCCTTCCTTCTAGTAGTCAGTGTTACATGACTGTTGATGGTTCCCCTGTGGTGAGATGAGCAATGCTCCCAGATAGTAGACAACGAGAACTGTAGGATAGTTTACAGTAAAACGCGCAGGAAGTGCTGCAAAAGTGGGTATGGCCACCCATCTGAACTTTTACCCCATTGGTTAGAGTGTGATCAAGACATTCCCCCACCCACGGCCATTACTGGGCATAAATGTGGCACCTCCAGGACCCTCTTCAGAAAACCTGTGCACCTATTGAAGGCGGAAGAAGGACAGCTCCTGCTGGTGTGACCTGAGATGAAAATCATGAATGCTGGAGCTGCTCCCACTTGCACCCAGGACTGAGAAGTGGACTTCTAGGGTCAGTAGGCTGACCTCCCTTTAAGCTACAGGGACACAAAAGCTGCTTGAAGCCCACTTTCCTGAAGAGCCTAGTTGACCTCTTCAAACCCGACTTGCCTGGACCTTTCAAGTGGTTTCTACTGGAGTAAGTCCTGACCCCTATGTGGTGTCCCTAAGGCTATGGGGTCCTTAATTAAGTGTCAGAGTGTACTCCTCCTGCCCAAACTGCAAAAGCTGGGACTGAGACATATTTTGCCAACTTTTTCTCTGTAGAACTTGTGGGAGACTGGGACCACCTTTGAAATGAAGCTGTCGTTGTCAAATCCACAGTTGGTTTCAACTTGGTAGTGCAACCTGCTGATGGATTCGGAAATCCAGAAAAGTTTCTAAGTCCAAACCCAGAGGGCTTTACCGGGAGCAATGCCAAGCCGAAGCCGATCAATGTTGGGACCTTATTGGACACAGATGCCAAACTTCATCAACGGCCTCACTGAACCCTCATTTTTCATCAACATGCCGAGGTCAAACTCCAACTCACATCCAGCATGCCCCATTACTTGTCAACGTTCACCATTTCATCAGAAAGCTTTCTACATCTGACCTCTAAATCAGACATCATCTTCTCTAGAAATCTAAAACACAGAATTTAGTATTCTTGCCTGTTAGACTTTTGATCCTTGGTGTGGTCTCCCTTAACATTTTGCCTCTGTTTCTCAGGTTGTTGATGTGTGCTGGACTTTGTTTTTGCTGTTTTTGTTACTCTGGGCACTTTACCACTGCTAACCAGTGGTAACGTGCAAGTGCTCCTTTACAAAATGTGTATGTAATTGGCTTTTCATGATTGGCACATTTGATTTACTGGTAAGTCCTAGTACAGTGCACTAGAGGTGCCCATGGCCTGTAAATCAAATGCTACTAGTGGGCCTGCATGACTGGTAGTGATACCCACATAAGTAGCTCTGTAATCATGTTTCAGACCTGCCACTGCAATGTCTGTGTGTGCAGTTTTAACTGTAAATTCGACTTGGCAAGTTTACCCACTTGCCAGGCCTAAGCGTTCCCTTTTCTTACATGTAAGACACCCCTAAGGTAGGCTTTAGGTAGCCCCAAGGGCAGGGTGCAGTGCCTGGTTAAGGTAGGACTTATAGTAATGTGTTTTATATGTCCTGACAGTGAAATATTGCTAAATTTGTTTTTTCACTGTTGCAAGGCCTGTCCCTCTCATAGGTTAACATGGGGGCTACCTTTAAATTTGATTAAAGTGTAGATTCCCTTTGGGAGCGGATAGATATGTGGAGTTTGGGGTCTCTGAGCTCACAATTTAAAAATACATTTTTTAGTAAAGTTGATTTTAAGATTGTGTGTTTGAAAATGCCACCTTTAGAAAGTGAGCATTTTCTTGCTTATACAACTTCTGTGACTCTACCTGTTTTTTGGATTCCCTGTCTGAGTAATTTTGACAGTTGGGCTGGTTGCACCTCTCACTGGACACTGACACAAAGGGAGCTGGGGTGTAGTCTGCATTTCCTGATGAGCCATCTGTGCTAGGAGGGAGTGGAGGAGTATTCACTCACACCTGAAAGGGTTGTGCCTGCCCTCACACAATGCAGTCTCCGACCCCCTTGTATGTGTCTGGGGCCTGGCCTGGGCAAGGCAGGATTTCACAATCAAGAGAGACTTTCCTTTGAAGTAGGCCTACTTCAAAGGGCAAAATGGATATAAGAAGGGAACCCAAAACCACAGACTTTAGAACACTTCTGGAAACCAAGAGGAACCTCTGCCTGGAGAAGAGCTAAAGAGCTGAGGAAGAAGAGCTGCCCTGCCTGTGACTGTGCTTTGTGGAGCTATTCTGCATTTGCTGCTTCTGCCTGTGCTAAAGGACAAAGACTGGACTTCGTGTGCCTTCCTTCTTGTGAGGAACTCTCCAAGGCCTTGATTTAAAGTGTTCCTCATGTTGTTTGAAGTCTAAGAGACAGCAAATACTTCTCTCTGCCAGCACCTGGAGTCTCTAGAGAGGTTCCTACTCTGCCAAGTGGTGCCCATCCCATTCCTGGGACCCTGAAAGGAGAAGCTGATAGCCCAAGAATGAGTAATCCATGCACCGACCGCCGTGCGGGGAAATGATCAATGCGACTCCGATCTGCTGCTGAAAAATCAACGTTCGCCTGCAACGAGACCAGAAGATTGACACCCAGAGCTGGGCAAATGATGCACAGCATTGCTGACGGAGGCTGGTGAGATCACAACCTTGGCTGCGTGGACTAAAGGAGAAACGATGCAAGGTCTCTTTCGTGAGTGAAATCGATGCATCGCAAGCCCTTTTTGATGCACGCTCGCCCTTGGGGGGTTATTTGTGACGCATCCAAGGTACTTTTTCACGCTAACAGCTCTAGTGTTGTGTTTAAAATTACATGAAGACTCTCTTTGCATTTTTAATAATAACTTGACTTGTGTATTGTGGATTTTTGTCGTTTTGGTCTTGTTTTGTTTTGATAAAAACTTTCTATTTTTCTACACCTGTGTTGTGTCATTTTGTAGTGTTTTCATTAAGTTACTGTGTGTGTTGGTACAAACACTTTACACCTAGCACTCTGGAGTAAAGCCTACTGCTCGTGCCAGGCTACCAAGGGGGTACCTGAGGGTGATTCTCTTTTACCCTGACTAGAGTGAGGGTCCTTGCTTGGACAGGGGGTAACCTGACTGCCAACCAAAGACCCCATTTCTAACATTGCCAAAGATCAATCCAAGTCTTTTTAGAAGGATTTTGAAAATCTAATTTTATTTTCATGGCCCTCTATCATTTACAAATAATATAATACTTACAAATCATATAGAAAGTACTTACGCTGGACAGTATTGGCAGACAAGGTAGTAACCTTTTTCACAGGCTCCAGCCGCACATCCGATCTGGTTAGAAGTTGCCCAAACAACCTGCATGTAGAAAGAAAAATCGACAATTTTTTTTACCTTTGAACGAACAGGCTTAACAACGTGTTGGTTTATCTCATCTTTTTATTATAAGAAGAGAGCACATCTACCTTTTTTATAAAGTGCATACACCATTGTTTAGAATATGAAAGACATCGTTACCAAACATATTCAGAGTGAAGGGAAAAGATTAAGCAACAGAACTCAGAAAGGGATTTTATAATATATTATACATTACAAAAGAATTTTGTTTCAAATGTGATTTTGAAACTTATCCTACATTAACATGTTGGTGTTGTCCATAGTGGTTGAAACCAGCCTATTGGTGATATTATACTGGCTTAATGCCTACAAACAAAAAACAAAAAAAAGGTGCTTCAGACACAAACACTCTGACACACACAACTCCCCACGCCGCCAGAAAAAAAAAAAAAAAATGCACAATACAAAAAATGATAAAAAGGCCATTAGCTGTGATCTCACCATTTCAATAATGACGCGACGAGTGCACAAATTAATTATTGACTGCTCTGTCCCAGAAGCAACCAATAATGCCTTTTTAAAATATTTTAGTAAGGGACAAGGCTCCAGCAATTACAAATGGATGCTTTATGGGGGGCTCCAGGCAATACAACATCCCCCCAGGAATGTTAAAAAACAGTGTCTCCTGGGTCATTGAATGGATTATTCCAGTGAACACACTATTGTAGCCAAAGCACTCTGAGCTGGAACTGTATGCTCTTTAGCTGGAGGGCAGAAATCTCTGGTTGTTGGTCTCATGGCTGCACTTTGTGGCCTGAAAAGTGTCATAGAAAGACTCAGAGAGGTTTATGGATGTTTTGAATAGAATAAAAATCCTTTATTTTAAATATTTTTGTGACAATTAGTGTTATGCATTGTTATGTGTGAATTTTTAAGGAATTCGTTATATTATGGTAATTGATACAAATAATGTAGCGCCTTTTTGACAAAGCCAATCTGTTTTAGGGTAAATATTTATTAATCGCATCTTCCATTTGGCTTTTGATCCTGCTAATAGGTCCTCTCCTTGAGATCCCCATAAGAGATGCAACCAGGCGTCCTCCAGTAGAGAGAAATAAAACAAACCACATGGAGTTTCACAAGGAGAGGACCTATTAACAAGATTAAAAGCCAAATGGAGGATGAGATTAATAAATAATTACCCTAGGACCGAATATAATGAAAGAATGGTGCTACCTATAGCAATTTGACAGACCTGATTATGACCCCGGATAGATTAATCTACATAAATGGGGTTGAAATGTCAACATTTTGATATTGTGGATTGTTTGTGAGAGACTAAAAAGTGACTTCTGGACTTCTGGAGTAATATGAGTCCGCCTATGGAAGATCGCAAAAACGTTATGTTTTAACCACATTTTGTATATATTGTACAGAGCACATTTGTACAAACAATTTCCAATTCATTCACTTTCACTGCGCTGTCACTATAGGAGCACCGTAATGATTAAATTCAAAGTATAAGAATGACTGATTTTTACTAAAGAAATATGCATCTAAAATATAATAAAATATGAATTGTTGGCAAAATTTGCACATGGTTGAAGATTGTTTCAAAGTTGTTTCCCAGGAAAACAAGGGTCTTACTTGCCTGTATAGGACCATTGTTTATTTTTATTATTTAATTACCCAAGTTCTAGGGTTAATGAATATGCCTAATTTTCTTTAAATAGTTATTTAAAATGACAGCACTTTACATTTTTACTGTACTTAAAAAAAGAAAAAAGATTCTTGGAAATTCACTGAAAAAAACAGAGGTTAAAGTGGCTTTATAGTTTAGTATGGTAGTCTCATAATTTATATTACAAAAACCTTAATACATAACTGACAGAACACAAAGGTAAAAGTGATAATATAGTTAGGTGAACATGTCACGTTAAAGTACAATTTTGAACAAAAGACACTGAAATTCACCAGTTATAATTAAATGATCTGACTATAACGTGCACCCTTGCCATGCACTGCTTATGACCTCACATATTTCACAAATCATGATATCATCTCTTATGACACCTGAAATGACATCATTGATTACAGCACTGTGCATGGCAGGGACACAAGAGATTTTTGATCATATTCACCAACTCTCTGGTTGCACATGGTTTTTGTTCCTGAGCAACTGGTAATGGCCGCTAGGGCTTCTGTGATTAACCTTCAGCCTGGTCCTGCAACCAAAATAGTGTGGATGGCCAACCCCCGCTACACAAGCAGTGGGAGTTAGCTGCAGGGCCTGGCATCTGACTGACTTATGCAACTCAACAGAGTCAGTGTACACGTAAGTATATATGTGTAATTGAAACAGCCATGTGCATCTGCCATATTTAACGTAATAGGAATCTGATTTAGATCCTGACAGACAGGTGCAGCCTGAAGAGTACCATGGGAGTTCCCACGTGAATTCCTTGCAAGCATGGGTGACCATATAATCACTGATATTCATATTCATAAACAAGTACAAAAGACTTTACTGCACACCTAAATTAAATCCAAAATGGATGCACATAATTAAATACAAAGTAGCGTAATAAATCATAGTACCCCATAACAGATTATAAATTATATTCTAATTGCGTATATTATCCACATTTATGAATATTTACAGTTTATGTTCTGTAGGAGTACTAAAATGCCAAGCAGTTATATTTACACATTAAAAACATTGTAAATCACGTGTGCCATTGTACTTTAGCTTGTCATAGTTGAAACATGAAATATTTACTGTCAAAGTACACCACACGACTGAAATCTCTTCTTCTAAAAATAAGATTCTTTGTCAAAACAGCTTGCTTACAACACTAAAGTAGGTTTATGAAAGCGTTGCAATGGAATGGAATGTATCAGTGCTTTATGACGTTAATTACAGTTTCAAACCATTCATCAGCTAGAGGATGGTATCTCCTTCACAAAGAGGAAATAGTCTCCCTGAGACACCTTTCCCTTTGGGTATCATGTTGGGCAGACTTAGGGAAAATATGCAGTGGTTCCGGGGACTACTTCATGTGCCCTCTGATCGCTTCCCAAATGGAAAACATTTTGGGCCAGGTTTACAAGAAAGTGGCGCACAGGTCCTGATGCACTACTTTCCTTGCGTGTCCCTATGGCCACCTAACAACATCATGGTTGACACATATTTACAATAGGGCGTACCATGGCACATGTTAGGAGAATAGCATCAACATTTTTTACGCTATTGTGGCGCTTTGCTGCACTAGTGTCAAAAATGTTCACGCTAGTGCAGCAAAGTGAAAGGAGGCCCATTGATCACAATGGGTGCATCACTTTAATGCCTGCATTGAGCAGGCGCTAAAAATTACGCCAAAAATGGCATCATTGAAATGTTGTAGATTTTGCTGTGCCAGATTTGCAGGCCTCCTCAAGCCGGTATACCCCCCCTTGCATACATAGGCCATCATTACAACCCTGGCGGTAAATCCAGCTTATCACCAGGCTGAAGGCTGGCAACATACCGTGACCGTGTTGAAAATCCACTACAGGTATTACGACCCACTACTCGTAATCCGCCACAATACAGACACCCACACAAGTCCGCCACACTAATGGTCAGTGATAAACTGGCAATACCAAAACCCACACCGTCACGCCAACAAGAATACGCCCACACTATCACAACCCACGAATCAACACGGCAGTCTTTCAACCACGGAAATCCATTGGCGGTACACACTGCCGTGCTCAAAATACACACACATTTACAAAACACAATCACATTGGACAATTCAAAAGACACACACCTGATACACAACACACACTACACCCACATACCCACACCACTATAAAACACACACCCACATTACCCACAACCCCTTAAAATGACAATTTTGTAAAGAAGCACAGAGAGGGAATAGCCAACACTACACCAGCATCCCCAAGCACACCCCACCATCACTCATACAACATCCACGCACCTCATACAACACACACCAACACAACATTTCACATAGCACAACAAACATCACCTCACACATCACCCACACCACATCATGGCACCTCAAAGACACCCCAGGTTTTCTGAGGAGGAGCTCAGGGTCATGGTAGAGGAAATCATCGGAGTAGAGCCACAGCTTTTCGGATCACAGGTGCAGCAGACGTCCATTGCTAGGAAGATGGAGCTATGGCGGAGAATCGTCGACAGGGTCAACGCAGTGGGACAGCACCCCAGAACATAGGATCACATCAGGAAGAGGTGGAATGACCTACGGGGGAAGGTGCGTTCTGTGGTATCCAGACACCAGATTGCTGTACAGAGGTCTGGTGGTGGACCCCACCTCCTCCCCCACAACTAACAACATGGGAGGAGCAAGTCTTGGCAATACTGCATCCTGAGGGCCTTGCAGGAGTAGCCGGAGGAATGGACTCTGGTAAGTCAAACCTTAATTACCATATCCTCCCACCTGCATGCCATCACATAACTCCACCCTCCCCCCTTCACTCCAACACCTCAGCTATGCCCCACCATCACAACCCAGCCATCCCAATACCAAGCCCTGCATTCAACACCAAAGCATGGACACCCATTGCCAAAGCATGTCCAGTATAGACACCCACACAGTCCCTAAAACATTAATCACACAATGGCAAACACAACAAGGCAAGCACAGGAGTAGAGGGTAACTCACCCAATGCACAAGATGGGACACACAGATACTAAAACTATGTAGTTACACCCCAACAGGACCCATATGCAAAGTCACCGGACAGGAGGTGCCAGACATATCCAGTCCCCCCACAGAAGACGCCCACAGTGATGACAGCAGCTCTGCACGCCTGGATCTGGATGCCCGGCCCATCAGGGACCTCTGGACAGTTGGTTTCCCTGCCACAGTCACAAGCCACCACAGAGCCTCCCCCCTCAGGAGACACCACCACAGCAACCACCCAGCGGGCCCATCCCTCTGTCCCCAGGACACGTCAATCAGCAGTGTGTCCACCACTACAGGGACCCCAGGCAAACCCACCAACGCCAGACAATCAGGGACCTGGGGTCAGTGGGCACACGGTTCAGGGGACAGAGGCACAGGATAACAGGGAAGCTGGGAGGACTGCTGTGTGACGGGGGAGGACAGGCCCAGGGAACCCACTCTCCACGAGGCACTCTCCAACATCATGGGAGCATACCATCATTCCCAGGAGACCATGGACACAGTACTGGCCAAGTTTCAGGAGACCCAGCGGCTGCAGGAGGAACACTACCTGGGGATCAGGGAGGACTTGAAGTCCATCAACACCACCCTGGTCACCTTTACAGGGGTGCTGGCAAACCTGGCCAACACCATGAGGGACACAGTGGCACATGAACGGGCTACTGACACTAGCCTGAACGATGAACAGCCCTCCACCTCCGCCGGTGCTAGTGGACAGGAGGCCCCGCCACAGGAACAACAGGCCACAAGCATCCACCCCCTGCAGAAGCAGAAACCACCCGGCAAATGGTCCCTGAGATCCGGGACAAAGACAGAGAACATTACCAAGACCCCCACCAGGACATAACACTGATTGTCACCCTTCTGTCCCACTTTGTCACCCTGCCCACCTTAAACTGCTTTGATGATTTGGCACACCTTCTTCTGTGAGTAGTATAGGGAGCCACCTGTCAGATGGAGGCACCGGAATCTGGCCTTCAGGAGGCCAAAGGTGCGTTACATTATCCTCCTAGTTCGCCCATGTGCTGCATTGTAGCGTTCCTCTGCCCTTGTCCTGGGATTCCTCACTGGGGTCAGTAGCCATGACAGGTTGGGGTAACCAGAGTCACCTGCAAATAGCGAGGGACAACTGTTAGACATCCCCCAACCATTAGGGGCTTCTCCCATACCCAGACACTTATTTAAACTGTGTGGGGAGCTTGGCCTCACCAATCAGCCACACACGGTGCCTCTGGAGTTGGCACATCACATAAGGGATGCTGCTATTCCTCAAAATGTAGGCGTCATGCACTGATCCAGGAAACTTGGCATTCACATGGGAGATGTACTGGTCTGCCAAACACACCATCTGCACATTCATAGAATGGTAGCTTTTGCGGTTTCTGTAAACCTGTTCATTCCTGCGGTGGGGGACAAATGCCACATGTGTACCATCAATGGCACCAATAATGTTGGGGATATGTCCCAGGGCATAGAAGTCACCTTTCACTGTGGGCAAATCCTCCACCTGAGGGAACACGATGTAGCTGCGCATGTGTTTCAGCAGGGCAGATAACACTCTGGACAACACGTTAGAGAACATTGGCTGTGACAGCTCTGATGCCATCGCCACTGTTGTTTGAAAGGAGCCACTTGCCAGGAAATGGAGCACTGACAGGACCTGCACTAGAGGGAAAATTCCTGTAAGATGGTGGATAGCTGACATCAAGTCAGGCTCCAACTGGGCAAACAGTTCCTGGATTGTGGCACGATCAAGTCTGTAAGTGATAATGATGTGTCTGTCTTCCATTGTCGACAGGTCCACCAGGAGTCTGTACACTGGAGGATGTCGGCATCTCATCACCTGCCCCAGCGGACATGCCCTATGGAGGAGAAGGGTGAGCAGAGGTTCATACACCACATAGGTTTCACAAGGCTGTTTAGCACAATCGTTAAATAATCTTTGTGTGCCTTTGTCTGTCCGTACTCCTGGCCAAAAGTGCTGTGACACAGTTAGGTGCCCTGCCATGTGGCCACATGAAATGGTGGCTGCCTGACCTGTAAGGAGGGACAAGGGGAAATGAGGTAACTGCACTGGCTTGGTGCAGCATCACGGTAGGCAGTCGAAGACTGCTGCGCAATTCAGCATCATTGGGCCCTATGGGTTCCAGGAGCCAATGACAATATGACCTGGGTCTGGAAGCGACAATGGCTACAGTGTCTGGGGAAAGGGCCCCTGCCTTCACTGCGGAGGAGTTGGACAAACTGGTGGATGGGGTCCTCCCCAAGTACACCGTACTCTACGGTCCTCCAGACAAACAGGTGAGTAAACTGTGTGCATGGCGGATGGCACATGATTGTATGGAGGGTTGTGGATGGGAGAGACGGGGGGGCACAGGCCAGCATGTGAGGATGGTGATTGTATGTTTTTCTGGGCCAGGGTGGGAGGTTTGTGGCCAATGAGTGAGAAGAACTGGATGGGGGAGTAACATCCATTTTTACTTCACTATTCCTATAGGTCAGCGCCCACCAGAAGAAGGGTATTTGGCATGCCATTGCCAAGGAAGAGCGGACCCTGGGGGTCTACCATAGATGGACAACCACTGCCAGAAAAGATGGGAGGACCTGCGTCGCTGGAGCAAGAAGAGGGTGGAGGCCCAGCTGGGGATGGCCTCCCAACGTGGAAGGGGTGCCCATCGCACCATGACCCCCCTGATGTACCGGATCCTGGCAGTGGCATATCCTGAGTTGGATGGGCGCTTGAGGGCATCACAGCAGCCACAAGGGGGAGAGTACAGTCTCATTCAGCTGACTCAGCTCGCTTGACGAGGTGTCTGGGTGGGGGAGGTGGGCTGTGGGTTCCCCTAGGCCAGGGCAGACGCGCCAAGGTACATCCATTGTTTAGCAGGCTCAGAGCCACTCCAACCCCAAAGGTAGTTGTTTCCCTCTACACCTAATCAGACTCCTCTGTGTTCCAGCTGTGCAAGAAATGGGTCTAGGCAGAGTCCCCCATGGGCGTGTGCTTTTTCCCTGCATTGTTAGTGCATGTGCTAGTGCATAGGGCTGCTCTCTGTGTGTTGTGTCCGCCAACGGTAGTGGTGTTTCAGGCATTGACCATGTGTCTCTTGTGTCTTTCCCCCCTTTTTGTTTTGTCACCCTGTCCTTGTGTGCATTAGCATCATCTGGCGGAGGAGCATTGGCACCGGAGCAGGAGGGAGCTGCAAGCCACATGGCCCTGGAGGGTGAATTAACGGAGTCTGAAGGCACCAGTGGAACGGAGGGCGTGGGGAGCTCCACGAAGAGGACAGGAGCAGACACCAGCGACAGTGACTCCTCCTCTGATGGGAGCTCCCTTGCGGTGGCGGGCACCTCTGTTCACACCGCAACAACAGGTACAACTGCCACCCCCCTACCAGCACCACCCTCCCAGCAGCCTCTCATCGAGTTTCCTGTGCCGGCTCACCCAGGAGGGTGGGCATCTCCTTCGCTCAAGGCACCTCAGGCCCTGCCCCAGTCAGCCCTGCTGCCCTCAGTGAGGAGGCTATTGACCTCCTGAGATCCCTCACTGTTGTGCAATCAACCATTTTGAATGCCATCCAGGGTATCGAAAGGCATTTGCAGCAAAGAAATGCATACCTGGAGGGCATTCATTCTGGCGTGGCGGCCCAACAGAGAGCATTTCAGGCTCTGGCCTCAGCACTGATGTCAGCCATTGTCCCTGTGTCCAGCCTCCCCCTCCAACATCCACTACCCAGACCCAATCCCCTCTACCTCAGCCTATCCCAAGCACACCTTCAGACCAGCATGCACACTTTTTAACACACAAGAGGGGACATGGCAAACATAAGCACCACACATCCCGCAGGCACTCACACCAGACCCATGCAGACACACCAACATCCACTGCCTCCTATGTGTCCCCCTCCTCCACGTCCTCCTCCTCCCTCCCTGTCTCGTCTTCACTCACACCTGCATGCACTTCATCCTCAGCCACTACCTCCATCACCAGCACGACCATCACCACACACCGCTCACATGCACTTACCACCCCCACTACCATGCACACATCCCCTGTGTCCTCTCCCTGTGTGTCTGTGAGCCCTCCTCCAAAAGTACACAAACGCAGATACACATCCACCCAACAGCCATCCACCTCACAACAGCCTCCAGCCCATACGCCTTCACCCAAATTAAGCAGATGTACACCTCCTACAACCACTACCACTTCTTCCACTCCCAAACCCCCTCCATCTTCCCGTCCCAGTGTGTCTAAAAAAACATTTCCTGGCTAACATTGACCTCTTCCCTACACCTCCCCCTCGTCCTTGCCCTAGGGCCAGGATGTCCAGGTCCCAGCCCAGCACCTCAGCCACCAAATCCTCCAGCACTGTGGTCTCAGCTAGTCCGGCCAAATAGCGGACGGCACCGATCAGGGCTGCCAGTGTGCCACCTAGCAAGGCCAAGGATCAGCCCATTCTGCCACCTGCCGAGGGGAAGAAGGTGCCCACATGCCGCAGGGAAAAGCCGCTCCAACCACCCAGCAAGGCCTCCTCCAAGCCAAAAGGGGACAGTGCGAAGGGACCAGAAGCGACATCCAATGTGGGGTAGGGACACAAGGCTAAGGGGAAGTCAGGACAAGGCACGGATCATCCAGCTGAGGGACTACAGTCCCCAGCATCATCCCCAGTGGGCAGCCATCCGAGGCTGCAGGAGACTGTGGATGTGCAGGGATTGTGTCTCCCTCCACAGGTGTTGACACAATCACCACTGGCAGCATCTCCGCCACAGACACTGCCGCAACCACCGCCACCAGCCCCACAACGTGCTCAGACAGTGCCACCACAGCCGACATGGCTAACATTACCAGTGGACAGCCGTCCGAGGCTGCTGGAGTTGTCCTTGACCCTGCACAATGTACATGAGGCACGACACCCAGCACTGTTTGTACTCGTGGCACACACATCGAGTTGAGGTAATGGGACTTGCCACACTGCATTAGAAGCACTCTGGGCACCAAGCCCACCCCATAACCAAAAACATCCACAACCCCAGTCCTTGGCAGGATGAAGCACTCTGGGCACCAAGCCCCCTCTAGAACCAGTGGACAAAAACATCCACAGCCCCAGTCGTTGGCAGGATGAAGCACTCTGGGCACCAAGCCCCCTCCAGAACCAGTGGAGAAAAAAATCCACTCACACAGTCCTTGGCAGGATGAAGCACTCTGGGCACCAAACCCCCTCCAGAACCAGTGGAGAAAAACATCCACAACCCCAGTCCTTGGCAGGATGAAGCACTCTGGGCACCAAGCCCCCTCCAGAACCAGTGGAACATGTCAACAACTTGATAGACTGTGGCTTTGCACTCCCCAGGATAAAGCAGTGGGCAACCCACCCACTTGAGAGACTTGAGAGACTGTGGCTTTGCACTCCCCAGGACCAATCAGTGGGCAACCCACCCACTTGAGAGACTTGAGAGACTGTGGCTTTGCACTCCCCAGGATAAAGCAATGGGCAACACACCCACTTGAGAGACTTGGGAGACTGTGGCTTTGCACTCCCCAGGATAAAACAGTGGGCAACCCACCCACTTGAGAGACTTGAGAGACTGTGGCTTTGCACTCCCCGGGACCAAACAGTGGGCATGGAGCCCCCTCGTGGAGCAGTGGCATCGTCTGTTCATCCGGCTGAGGTGCCCCTCCTCCCTCTCCCCCCGAGGTGCCTGTTTATTTTTGATCTGATGCCCCAGCAGTGTTCTCTCCGTTTCGAGTCAGGTATCATGTGTGGGCTTCATCCATGCATTTTGGGACCACTGGTCCACGGACAATGATTGGAACACAATCTGAACTTGTGTAGTTGTTGTACATATTTGTATATACTGATGATTTAAAGTTATCATGGCCGATCTGATTTTTTGATGATTACACTCATAACAATCATTTCATTTTGTCCTTGCGTTCTTCCAGGAGGTGACGGGGTGTAAATGTCTTGTTGCTGCATGTATTTGTGTGTATGTTATTGTGGGTGAGGGTGGGGGTGGGTTGTTGCGTGTTGCGTGTGTGTGTGTCACTCTCTTTTTCCTCCCCCTCCCCAGTGTGTTAGGTGCAGTACTCACTGTGGTTATCGCCGGCGTCTTTGCTGCTCTTGGTAGAAGAGGAGGTAAACCAACATGGGAAGGACCTGTAACTCGGGCTCCATGGCGTCCTAGTTCCTCGTTGGGTATCGAGGCGTGAGTGGTTTCCCGTCTGTGTACTGTTTCCACCGTGTTTTGATGACGTTGGTACTGCCTCGGAAAAGCTGGCGGATAGGCCTGTTGTAATACAGTGGGCGGTACATTGCCTTCCGCCTGTCTTTTGGCAGTTACCGCCATGGTGTTTGTTTGTACCGCCGTGGCGGTCCGAGTGTTAAAGTGGCTGTCTATATTGGTGGTTTCCGCCATGGTCGTGATTCCATTGTTTTTACCGCCAGCCTGTTGGCAGTATTACCGCCACTTTAACACTGACCGCCAGGGTTGTAATGAGGGCCATAATGCATGAAGCATGCATAATGTGGCACAAGGGGTTGCAAAGTGGCACAATGCATGCTCTGTGCCACTGTGTTAATATGGTGCTGTGAAAATTGCCTCCTTGAACCACATTAGCATAAAAAACCTGATACTATTGTGGGATATATAAATAATACAAATAAAAAGACATTAATAAAGTGATTACAAAACCTTTATTGCATATTGTAATTAAAAATACATGGACATGTGCAGCTCTCCGATCCTAGCAAATATTTTGCATCTGCTAGTAAGATAGCTCAGTGAGTTAAATGATTGCTTCTAACATTTAGAGAATTAGAAGTCACTGTTCAATAGAGGTAAGGTCAACTTGAACTTCCTTCCATCAATATCTCCTTTAAATGACTTATAGGAATACCTAGCCTTCACTATGATTAGAAACAACAGATCTCTACAACAACACATGTAAATGCAGAATGTTTCCCTACCTGCGTGTAATGACCAACAGCGTACCAGGGTCCGGTCAATGTACCATAGGTAAATTTTTCAACTTCTTTATGCCAGGACATAATAGCTGTAGTCCAGTTGGTTGCACGGTTTGAAGAAAATATATTCTCTCCACAACCTGATGCTGAAAAACACAAAATGTTAGTTTTACCTAAAGAAGGCATGCTCGTTTACCTGTTTAAGTGCATACTTAATGGATCTTTTGGTGAGATAGTTCTGTTTCTATTTTGGGGTGCAGTTCTCATTAATACTCCAGTGAGCTATCTACTGGTAGCTTTGCTTGAAATTAGCCATGCACGAATTATCCCTGTCTTATATTTTTTGTGGTGTCGTCTGATGGGCAAGAGCTATAACACAAGAATTTCATCCTTTCCATCAGTTTGGCATATTTGGCTTTGCTGAGAGCACTGTGCCTATTGTGGGGTTCAATTTGAATCTGTTCTCAAAATCATGGATATTTGCTAGCTTGCTCATGATTCTTAAGAACAGAGGCTGTGGACCAGAAAACATTTTGAGACATGTACCTCTAACACCCCATTACCTACTCCCCTTCATGGTGTTGCCTGTAGCACTGAAATATTGCCATATGGCATTGCTTATGGAAGCTGTGATTGTACAAATGAATAAATGTATATTGTTCATAATTCATTAATCTGCTAGAACTAGGCCTGCGCCTAATTTCTATTACGCCAGTGTAATCACAGTAATTTCGATAAATTGGCATTGCTCTTTGATGTGGAATTATTGATAGTTACATGATTACTCCTGTTCGCATAATTTTGGGGGAAAAATCCTACAGCAGGAGCACATTTATTGCAAGAGATTGGGTAGTGGCTAATCACGTTTTGTTGTATTTAGCCAAATTTATCACAACTCTATCTTGTGCCCTATGTGTTGTGGGCTTTACTCATCAAGCTCATGTCTCCTTTCCCTTGAGGCTCCTTTCTGTTTCGAGCACTCCGAATAATCCTTTCCTTGTGGTGATTCATGTCTCAAGCACTTCATTGTTCCCCTCCCAGGAAGCTTCAATCATTGACCCTCCTGTTCTGTTGCTAAATACGTTTAGTCCGTTTTTCACCTGCACATTATCACAATTCTTTTTGGGATAAGATACACTATCCACTGTGACCCATTGAACTGTACCGTCATTTACTTGGAGAATGTTAGAAATGGGGTCTTTGGTTGGCAATCAGGTTACCCCCTGTCCAAGCAAGGACCCTCACTCTAGTAAGGGTAAGTCACACACAATCCAAATTATCCTGCGCCCACCCTCTATTACCTTAGCACTGAGTAGCCACGCTTAACTTAGAAGGCAATGTATAAAGTATTTGTGCAATAAATCATACAATAACACCATATAGCACTACAAAAATACGCCACACAGTGTTTAGAAAAATATATAATATTTATCTGGATAAATGCAGGTCAAAACGATTATAAATGCAATAAGTAAATGTTGAGATATCACGGAAAAGTGATATAAAGGCAGTCATTACAACATTGGGGGTAAAAGCCGCTTACCGCCGTGCAGAAGACTGCCAACACACCGCCGCAGCCGCGGAATTCTGCCACAGCGATTATGACCCACATCTCGGAACCCGCCAAAATTCAGACACCCACACAAGTCCGCCACATCAAAGGTCAGTGATAAACTGGCGATAACAAAACCTCCACCGTCACGCCAACAGAAATACGCCCACACTATCACGACACACGAATCCACGCGGCGGTCTTTCAACCGCGGTATTCCATTGGCGGTACATACCGCCGCGCTCAAAATACACACACTTCTACAAAACGTCCCCACATTGGACGATTCAAAATACACACACCTGAGACACATACAGACACCACTCCCACACACCTATTACAATATAAAAAACGCCCCCACATCACCCACAAACCCCCACGCCAAAAAATTCAGAAAGAAGGCCAGAGAGAGACACCACCAGCAAGTACAACAGCATCCACAGGCACATAACACCATCACCCACACAACTTCCACGGACCCCACACAACACACCACTACATATCACCACACTTATCACCACACACTCCACCCCACACATCACCTACACCACCCCATGGCACGTCAAAGACACCCCAGGTTCTCGGAGGAGGAGCTCAGGGTCATGGTGGAGGAAATCGAACGGGTAGAGCCATAGCTATTCGGAGCACAGGTGCAGCACACCTCAATTGCAAGGAAGATGAAGCTATGGCGAAGAATAGTGGACAGGGTCAACGCAGTGGGACAGCACCCAAGAAATCGGGATGACATCAGGAAAAGGTGGAACGACTTACGGGGGAAGGTGCGTTCCGTGGTCTCAAGACATCACCTGGCGGTTCAGCGGCCTGGCGGCGGACCCCCACCTCCTCCCCCACAAATAACAACATGGGAGGAGCAGGTCTTGGCGATTCTGCATCCTGAGGGCCTCGCAAGAGTAGTTGGAGGAATGGACTCTGGTAAGTCAAAGCTTTACTATTACATCCCCCACCCTACCTGCATGCTATCACATACCCCCACCCTCGCCCTCACCCCCATCACTCCAACTCCTCACAAATGTCCCAATATCACAAATCACCCATCCCAACACCAAGCCCTGTATGCAACACCAAAGCATGGACACCCATCACCAAAGCATGCCCACTGCACAAACCCATACACCCCCTAAACCATTATAACAGAAGGTCCCACACAAGAATGGAAGCACTGGGGTACAGGGTGACCCACCCATTGCACACCATGGCACACACAGATGCAATAATCATGACTTTCCACCCCTGCAGGACCCCTACCCAACGTCATCAGACAGGAGGGTCCAGACATGTCCACTCCACCCACAGAAGAGGCCTACAGTGATGACAGCAGCTCTGTCCAACTGGATCTAGATGACCAGCCCGGACCATCGGGGACCTCTGGACAGTCGGTTCCCCTCACACAGGCACAGGCCACCACAGACCTTCCCCTATCTGGAAACACCAGCACAGCAACCACCCAGCGGGCCCATACCACTTCCCCAGGACACGTCAATCAGCTGTGTGTCCACCACTACAGGGAACCCAGGATAACCCACCACACCAACAACAACAGGGACCTGGGGGCAGTGGCAGTGGGCACACGGTCCAGGGGACGGAGGCCCAGGAACACAGGGGAACTGGGAGGGCTGCCATGCGACAGGGGGCGGACAGGCCAAGGGAACCCACTCTCCACGAGGCCCTCCCAGGAGACGATGGCAACGGTACTGGCCAAGTTTCAGAAGACCCAGCGCATGCAGGAGGAACAGTATATGGGCTTCAGGGAGGAACTCAGAACCATCAGCTCCACCCTGGGCACCATCGTAGGGGTGCTGAAGGAAGTACTCAACACCATGAGGGACACCGTGGCACTACAAGGGGCCCCTGACACTAGCATGGATGATGAACTGCCCACCACCTCCGCCGGCGCTAGTGGACAGGACGCCCCGCCACAGGACCACCACACCAGCACCCCATCCCCTGCAGATGGAGAACCACCCCACAAACGGTCCCTGAGATCCAGGAACAAGACAGAGAACAATGCCAAGACCCCCGCCAAGAAATGAGACCACCCTGATTGTCATCCTACTGTCCCACTTTGTCACCCTGTCCATAATTAAACTGCCCCAGCTCCACTTCCTCTGCCCATATGTGCAATGCACTTGTGAGACTAATAGACTGGACTCTGCCATGGACACTTCTCCGCCATCACCACTCACCATTTAACTTCCCCCTCCAATATTTTGCATTTAAATAAACACACCTAAAGCACAAAATTATCTGGAGTCTGTCTGTGATTTTGAAATAGTGTATTTGCAATTACAGTGACAAAATGTTTTTGAAACAGTAATGTCAACATACCTATGTCACACAGCTCTAGTCCATGAGGAATTTGAGCAGATGTCACACAGTGGGACCCACATCTGTGAAATCGTAAGGGAAAGTGACAACTCAGTGACCATACACTGGGTGAAAATGACAGACAGGAGAGAGGTAGTAGTGTAAAAGTACATGTAGAAGGCAGGATTGTATTCTTATCTGTGTTTCACTGGAAATATTGCTGGCTCACTGAGTCCCTGTTCTGCATGTCTTCTTCCTCTGCTTCATCCTCATCACTGTCCACAGGCTCGACAGCTGCCACAACACTGCCATCTGGACCATCCTCCTGCAGAAAAGGCACCTGTCCTCTGCCTTTGCCCCTTGCACGCTCACCCAGGAGGGTGGGCATCACCTTCGCCCCAGGCACCTCAGCCCCTGCCCCTGTCACCCCTGCTGCCCTCAGTGAGGAGGCCATTGACCTCCTCAGGTCCCTCACTGTTGGGCAGTCTACCATTTTGAATGCCATCCAGGGTGTAGAAAGGCAGTTGCAAAAAACTAATGCATTCCTGGAGGGCATTCATTCTGGTCAGATGGCCCTTCACCAAGCTTTTCAAACTCTGTCCTCAGCACTGATGGCAGCCATTGTCCCCGTCTCTAGCCTCCCCCTCCAACTTCCTCCACCCAGACCCAATCCCCTGTACCTCTGCCTATCCCAAGCACACCATCAGACCAGCCTGCACACACCTCACCAAACAAGGGAAGCTCAGGCAAACATAAGCACCACACATCCCACAGGCACTCACGCAAGCAACACACACATTCAGACACACCAACATCCACTGCCTCCACTGTGTCCCCCTCCTCGTCATCTCCCTCCTCCCTCCCAGTCTCGTCTACACTCACACCTGCATGCACTACCTCTACAGCCACTGCGTCCCTCACCAGCACACCCACCAGCACAACCCGCTCACGTTCAGTCACCACCCCACTACCATTCACACGTCCCCTGTGTCCTCTCCCAGTGTGTCTGTGACGCCCCTCCCAAGGTACAGAAACGCAGCCACACACCCACCCAACAGCCACCCACCTCACGACAGCCTCCAGCGCATGCACCTGCACCCAAAATCACCAAACGTACACCTCCTACTACCACCACCTCTTCCTCCACTCCCAAACCCCCTCCAGCTACCCATCCCAGTGTGTCCAAGAAACTTTCCCTGTCCACCCTTGACCTCTTTCCCACACTTCCCCCACCCCGTCTATCTCATAGGTCCCGAAGTAGCACCTCAGCCACAACATCTCCGGGACCAGTGGTGCCTGTAGTCACGGGTATGTGGAGTGCACCGGCTACCAGGACAGCCAGTGTGGCACGGAGCCACAGCACAGCCACTCCCCCACCTGTGAAGCATCAGAAGTTGGCCAGTGCCCGGCGGGAGAGGAGGAAGACTCCATCCACCAAAGCTGCTCCCAGGGGTCCCGGTGGGAGTGTGGAGTCAGCTGTGACACCTCCCAAGGTGGGGAAGGGCCACAGGAAACCCAGCAAGTCTGGGAAAAGCTGCATGGCGGAGAAGACCGCCATCATCCCTGCTGTCCAGGAGGCCACCGCCAGCCCCAGCCCAGCTGCCCAGGAGGCCATTGCCAGCCCCAGCCCAGCTGCCCAGGTGGCCACCACCAGCCCCAGCCCAGCTGCCCAGGAGGGCACCGCCAGCCCCAGCCCAGCTGCCCAGGAAGCCACCGCCAGCCCCAGCCCAGCTGCCCAGGAGGGCACCACCAGCCCCAGTCCAGCTGCCCAGGAGGCCACCGCCAGCCCCTGACCAGCTGCCCAGGAGGCCACTGCCAGCCCCAGCCCAGCTGCCCAGGAGGGCACCTCCAGCCCCAGCCCAGCTGCCCAGGAGGCCACCCCCAGCCCCAGCCCAGCTGCCCAGGAGGCCACTGCCAGCCCCAGCCCAGCTGCCCAGGAGGGCACCGCCAGCCCCAGCCCAGCTGCCCAGGAGGGCACCGCCAGCCCTAGCCCAGCTGCCCAGGAGGCCACCGCCAGCCCCAGCCCAGCTGATCCGTGAAGGACCGCCAGCACAAGCCCCACTGGGCCATGAAGGACCGCCATCACAAGCACCGATGGGCCATGAAGGACCGCCAACTCAAGCACCGCTAGCCCATGAGCGTCAGGGGCACTGACGCAACTGGGTCCGTCACGGGGTGAGTGATGCACTCTGGGCACCAGTCCCCCTCCAGAACCAGTGGAGAGATCCATCCACTACCTCTGTCCTTCACAGGATGAAGCACTCTGGGCACCAGTCCCCCTCCAGAACCAGTGGAGACATCCATCCACTACCTCAGTCCTTGGCAGGATGAAGCACTCTGGACACCAGTCCCCCTCCAGAACCAGTGGAGACTGTCATCCACTTGAGAGACTGTGGCTTTGCACTCCCCAGGATTGGACAGTGGGCAACCCACCCACTGTAGAGACTTGAGAGACTGTGGCTTTGCACTCCCCAGGATTGAACAGTGGGCAACCCACCCACTGTAGAGACTTGAGAGACTGTAGCTTTGCACTCCCCAGGATTGAACAGTGGGCATTGAGCCCCCTCGTGAATCTGGTGTCGTACACTCATCCGGCTGAGGTGCCCGCCCTTCCCTTCCCCCTGAGGTGCCTGTTGTATTTGTATCTGTTGCCCCTGCTATGTTCTCTCTGTTTTGATCGGGTGTCGAGTGTGGGCCTCGCCCATGCATTTTGGGTCCAGTGGTCCACGGACTATAAATGGTGCAATACCTGGACTTGTATTATTGGTGTATATATTTGTTTATGGTGTATATATATTTTGGAGTACTGGATTTTAATAGATTACAATCATTACAATAATTTCCTTTTGTCTTTGCATTCTTCCAGGGGGTTTGGGGGGTGTAACTATAATGTATCAACATGTATTAGTGTGTGTGTTGTAGTGGGTGGGGGTGTTGCGTGTGTGTGTCCCTGTTTTTTGCCTCCCCCTCCCCTGTGTCGTAGGTGCAGTACTCACCGTGGTCTTCGCCGTCGGCGTTCGTGCTCCTGGTAGAGGAGCAGGAAGACTATCGCAGGTAGAATTTGGAGTTCCGGTTCCATGGTGTCCTCGTTATTCGTGGGGTATGTAGAGGTGAGGGTTTTTCCTTCGGGATTTCTGTTTCCGCTGTGTTTTTATCCGCGGTGAATCCGCCCCGGAAAAGGTGGCGGATTGGCCTGGCATAATAGTGTGGGCGGTACATTGTCTCCCGCCTGTCTGTTGGTGGTGACCGCCGCGCTGTTTGTTTGTACCGCCGTGGCGGTCGGAGTGTTAAGTGGCTGTCTTTGTTGCCGGTTTCCACCACGGTCGTAATTGCAATTTTTTTACCGCCGGCCTGTTGCCGGTCTTACCGCCGCTTTTACACAGTCTGCCAGGGTTGTAATGACCACCAAAGTGTCTTAAGTTGTTTCAAAGCAAACAAACTATCTTTCAAGCACAAAGTACCTGGTTTGCTTGAAAAATCTCAGCAAAGAACCACAGAGGAGGAGATGCATGGAAACAAAGGGGGTGTGCGTCGATTTCTCGGGCAGCACGCGGCGATGCGTTGTTTAATTTTAATGCAGGGATGCTGTGCGTCGATTTCTGGCACTCTGTCGTGGATCCTCTTCAGGTTGTGGGGTTTTCAGATGCCCTGGGGATGGTGCGTGGATTTCCTGCGCTGGCAGGATGAAGTCACAGGAGCTGCATCGATCCGGTGGGCGTTGCGTTGAATTTTCTACCACATGTCAGGCACTGCGTCGATTCCTCTCTGGAAGTCAGGCTGCGTCATTCCGGCTTGGCTGTGCGTCGATTCGGTGGGCCATGTGTCGAATTTCCGGTCGCTACTCTGGCCCTGTGTCGATCTTCTTGTTGTGAAGTCGGGCTGTGTTGTTCCTGTTCGGCTTGCGTTGAGATCTTCACCACAGTACAGGCTGTGCAATGTTTCTGGCAGGCTGTGCACCGAATTTCACCGCACAAGGAGTCCTTTTTGAAGAGATGAAGTCTTTTTGGTCCTGAGACTTCAGGGAACAGGAGGCAAGCTCTATCCAAGCCCTTGGAGAGCACTTCTTCACCTCAGACAGAGTGCAGCAAGGCAGCAGGGCAACAGCAAGGCAGCAGTCCTTCACAGAAAGCAGTCAGGTGAGTCCTTGGGCCACCCAGGCAGTTCTTCAAGGCAGGGTGCAGGTTCTGGTTACAAGTTTCTTCTCCAGGAAGTGTCTGATTTGGTAGGGGCAGAGTCCCTGTTTATATACCCAAATGTGCCTTTGAAATGGGGGAGTCTTCAAAGAGTGGCTTAGAAGTGCACCAGCTCCCCTTTCAGTTCAATCCTGTCTGCTAGGGTCCCAGAAGGGAGTGTGGCAGTCCTTTGTGTGAGGGCAGGCCCTCCACCCTCCCAGCTCAGGAAGACCCATTCAAAATGCAGATGTATGCAAGTGAGGATGAGTATCCTGTGTTTGGGGTGTGTTTGAGTGAATGTACAAGGAGCTGTCAACTAAACCCAGCCAGACGTGGCTTGTAAGGCACAGAGGGAGTCAGCACCGCCAACAGGCTGGCGGTGCTTCCATGGGGGATTACGACCTTCCATGGGGGATTATGACTGTGGTGGAAGCGCTGCGGTCGCACCGCCGGGACCGGCGGTTTTCTGCCACTTTTGTCCCGGCGGAAGTAATCCTCCAGGGCAGTGCTGCCCAGGGGATTACGTGTCCCTCTCCCGCCAGCCTTTTCATGGTGGTAAGAACCGCCATGAAAAGGCTGGTGGAAAGGGGAGTCGCGGGGCCCCTGGGGGCCGCTGCACTGTCCATGCCACTGGCATAGGCAGTGCAGGGGCCCCCTGCCACGGCCCTGTGCAGCTTTTTACTGTCTGCACAGCAGACAGTGAAAAGCGCGACGGGTGCAACTGCACCCGTCGCACAGCCGCAACACCGCCGGCTCCATTTGGAGCCAACTCCTGTGCTGCGGCCGAGATCCCCGCTGGGCCGGCGGGCGGAAACCAGGTTTCCGCCCGCCGGCCCAGTGGGGATCTCATAATGGCCGTGGCGGGAGTGTGGGTGCATTGGCGGCCGCCAGGCGGTCCAACCTTGGCGGGCGGATTATTAAATCCAGTACTTCACCAGTCAGCAGGATTGTATATCACCATTCTAGCCATACTAAACAAACCTTCCTACTCCTTTCAGATTAGCAGCTACCACTCAAACAACGTATGAAGGCAGCCCCAATGTTAGCCCATGAAGGGAGCTGGCCTCACAGCAGTGTAACACAAATGTAGGAGTTTTACACTACCTGGACAAGTAAACTACACAGGTACATGTCCTGCCTTTTGCCTACACAGCACCATGCCCTATAGGTTACTTAGGGCATATCTTAGGAGTGTCTTATATGTAGAAAAGGGGAGTTTTAGGCTTGGCAAGTACTTTTAAATGCCAAGTCGAATTGGCAGTAAAACTGCACACATAGGCCTTGCAATGGCAGGCCTGAGACAAGGTTAAAGGGCTACTGGAGTGGGTGGCACAATCAGTGCTGCAGGCCCACTAGTAGCATTTAATCTACAGGCCCTGGGCACATATAGTGCACTGTACTAGGGACTTATAAGTAAATTAAATAGTCCAATGGGGTATGATCCAATGTTACCATGTTTAAAGGGAGAGAGCATATGCACTTTAGCACTGGTTAGCAGTGGTAAAGTTCACAGATTCTGAAAACCAGCAAAAACAGTATCCAAAAAGGAGAGGAAGGCAGGCAAAAAGTTAGGCGTTACCACCCTAAGGCTGTCAGGTCTAACAGCGATGAATTATATTTGTTAGTTGTTTCTAACTTCGTTTGTATGTAACACATGATTTTCCCAGGTTCATATGGAATATTCCACACTTCCATGTGGGACACGTGCCTTCTGGAACACTATTTTCTTCCAGCATAAATACCCCCTCAGAACCTGCATCAGTGCTTGGCCTCGTTCTAGTCCTGCGCAAGCATTGTCCCTGTATTAACATCCTGAGTCACCCAGAACATCCAGCTCTCTAGTCTTTCAAATCTTCCTGTGATCCTGGCTTTTGCAATTCTTCAAGTGTCTTCCTTTACAATCTGTGAATCCATCTCCTCTTGAGCTTCTTGTACCATAGCCTCCTGTCATCTTCAGATTCTAGTTAAAGTATTAGACAAGGCTGAGTACTTTCCCTCAGGTAAGTGCATACTAATCCATAGGCTAGCAGATAATTCAAAGACTAAGTCCTAGAATGGTGTGAGCATATTTTTGGACATTGGACATTGTTCGAGTAATAACACTCATAAGTCCCAGCGCTCTGGACTCATTCCTTGTAGCACCCTGAACTTTATTATACCCGACCTAGAAGTTTGTTCCTATGTTTCTTGACAAGTTGTATCTAGCAGTTTAGGAGAAACATCTAGAGCTGAAGTTGTATCCAAATTAGAATCTGAACCTTGCATGTTCTGGGGTGCCAGAAAACTCCAGTTTATTCTTGGAATGGTTCCTGCTCTCTCATGTAATATTGTTGATAAAGTCTGTAAGTATATGTTATTGAGTAAACAATTGTAACTATTTTCTAAATTGAGAATTGGTGGGTAACGTTGCCTCTTGTTGTTTCTGGTGCTCTGGTTCTGCATAAAGGTGACGAGGTACAGGGAGTTCCTAATCTACTAGGCAGTGCACAAAGCATCAGAGCAATTCCTTTCCGTTATGCAAGTTAACTTTTTCTTGTTTATCCCTTCCTCCCTTTCCCTTGGAGGCAGTGGGTGAAAAAGTGTTGATCTTGCCTTTGTTTACTCCCTGCCTCAGGAGGGAATGGAGGTTCAGCATTGTTTCCGAAGCTGGCACCAGGTGAGTGCATGACAGTATTCTTTAGCGCAAAACTACATCCTTGTGTCCTTTTTGGGTGCAAGGATGCATTTTGCATTAAGAAAATGCAGGAAGAGTGACTTGGGTCTGGTTTCAAATTAGTTGTGAGTATGTTGGAGGCAGCTCCTTTGAAATGATATTGGTACCCCACCGTTCTTGGCAGGATGGCCCATCTTATCAACATCTATTCCCCCTTTGTCATATTTTCTGGCCAACTGTATTTCACAGTAAAAGTCATGTGACCCAGGACAACAGGCTGAAAGCACCAAATATCATTTTCTGAATTGTGTTTTAAAATCTGACTTTTCCATTTAAGGGAATTTTTGATTGCAATTACTTTTGTGACCAAACTTGACATTTCTACCTGCTCCCAATCAATTGTTAGCACATATTGAATGTAATAAGGTAACTGTAAAGATCACGCTGTAGCCAAAACTACTTCTCCCTTTTCTTTATTTCAGTAAATGACATCTCCAGTAGGACTACTTACTCTTCAGTCACCTTGTCTTCCTACCCTATATTCCATATGATATCATAGCTCCCTCACTACATTCTTCCTTCCATTAGACATATCATATCTCCACACATCTGCCCCCTTTATTATTCCAAATAGAGAAAGTAACAAATATTTACACAATATTCCAAAGCTATTTGCCAATAACATTAAAGAAAAAGCACTTCTATTTACAATAGCAGTAATTCTGGTTTAAATGTCATTTGCATCAGTGGAAATGTCATGCAAGTTTTTAACAACAATAAGTGCTTTAGCATTACTTAACCTAACATACATTTCCCTTAATCCATGTCGCTCCATTTTCTAAAATTATTACATTACATCTAACTTCCTTCACTTTGTGTGGAACACAGTACTAGCTATCACCTTTATGTATAACACCTCCAATGACAATCCAATCTCCACTCTATATGGCATGTTTTGATACCCTTCCTTTTATTATAATACTGCACACATTTCTCTTGTATATGCTTAACCCTTCTTCCTACTATTACAAAATCAACTTACATTTTTCCTTTTTCTCTCAACCACATAGGACAGTCTTTTACACACGGTTCTCTTCCCTTCAGCGATACAAATGGTGAAATTCCTGTCACAGAATGAGGAGTAGGTCTGTGCAAACACATCATCCTTTTCATCTCTTTTTTCTATGGGAGCTGATTGGCTAAGGATAGTTAAATATTGTCTGTCACAATTTGGTTTACTCTTTCTACCTAGCCGTTACCTTGTTGTCTAGAAAGAGCTACCCTCTCATGAGTTGCTCCCATTCCATTAAGGTAATTGGTCATTTCCCAGGGCACAAACTGTACTCCATTATATGAGACACATTTGTTTTTGGTATTCTTTTCTTCATGAAAGATTCCTCCAGGAATTCAATTATTCCTGTTGTATTTACTTGCTCCATGGTATTTACTACAAACGATTTAGTATGCTAATCTACCAATACCATAATGCATTTATTCCTTATTCCTAATGTAGAAACTGGACCTATCCAAACAATGGCCAATTTCTCCCATGGTCTCTTTGGAAAATCAATTGCTGCTAGCAGAGGTTGTGTCACTGTTTGTAAATGCAACACAATTCCTCACTCTCTCTTTCACCTCTCGATCTATACCAGACCATCAGAATGATTGCCTTACTTTTCTCTTCATCACTCCTCAACTTAGATGTCCTTCATGTGCAATCTCAATAATGTGTGTACGAACACCTTTTGGAGGAACCAATTGGTTTCTCCTCATGTATCTTCCATTGATTATGCTCAGCTGATCCTTAACTTTAAAATAGTCACATATATCACTACTCTCTTTATCTTCATCCTTCAATCCACTCACAAACTTTTCCTCAACTTTATTCAAGACCAAATCATTCTCTTTTGCAACATTATGTTCTTCTGTGTTAAATGCCATCTGTTCTTTAGTAACTCCTTATTCTCCTGCAGTCATATCTTTCACAACTTCCTCTGCTTCAACTGGCATTCTTGACAGATAATCTGCCACTATATTCCTACTGCCTCTAACAAATTCCACTCAAAAGTTATAATTCATGATGGATAACAACCATCCTGGGATGTGTGGTATAACATTTCCTTGTAAACCTTTTCCCCCATTCAAAATATATGTAAGTGGTTTATGGTCAGTCCTTACTTTGAAAGGTATACCCCACACATAGAACCTAAAATGTTTGATTTCCCCAACAAAAAGCTAAAGCTCCTATTTCTGTTACATAATATGTCCTTTCTGCTCCTTGTAATCTTATGGATGCAAATCCAACCACATATTCATAATTACCTTTAACCTGTGTTAATAATGCACCAATGCCAACATTACTGGCATCTGTGGTTATATAAGTTTTTCCTGTAACATCAAAATATCCCATTGTATGAGCTCGGATAATACATTACTTTATCTCCCCAAAATCATGCTTCATTCCATGTAAACTCTATCCCTTTCTTCGTATATACCCTTAAAAAGTTCTACTAGCTCTGTAAAGTTGTTTACACATTTTGAACAGTATTCTGCAAGACCTAGGAATGATTTTAATTAATCTTTTGGTGCTTTTTTTAATTGCTTAATTACTATGATTTTCTTTGGTTTAATTCCACTGCTGTTCCTAACATGTCCCAAGTAAGTTACTTCTTAGTTTCTATTTGACATTTTGCTCTCTTGATGGTCAATACATGTTTTTCTAACCTTTTCATGACATCCTCAAATAAATTATATTCACTTTCACTTTTCCCAACAATCAACATGTCATCTTGAAAATATGTGCTTCATATCCCCAAAAATACTTTTCATTATCCTTTGAAGCACAGCAGAGCCTGAAGCCAGCTCAAAATGCATCCTTTTGTAGCGGAAAGCCCCTAACGGTGTAATAAAAGATGTAAGATGCCTAGGTTGTTCCCATAAGTTAATCTGGTGATATGCAATGAAATATCCGGAACACTAAAGATTATTCCTTGTCCTTCCATTGTTATAATTTCAGTTATATTAGGAAGTGGCTGTTTAGCCACCCAAATGTTTTCATTAAGATCGCTAAGATCTACACACAACCAAGTCTGTTTTCCTTCCTTTAGTGTGATCACAATTGGTGCGAGCCATTCAGAAGCCTCATTAGGCTCAATAATGTCCTGTTGTAGCGGTTTGTCCAGTTCCTGTCATAAGGGCTGTCTTAAGGGCTCCCTCGTCATATTAGGTGTATTTTGTACTCTGTAGATAATTGCTTTTGCCCCCTTCTTTAATATTATTTTATGTGAGAAACCCTTCAATAAGTACAATTCTTCCGAGAACACTCTGGGATATTTTCCCACCATTTAGTCTTGAGTTGCTTCAATTTCGACTTCTATTTTGTCTTTTTCTGTTAACATTATTGGTTCCTTTGCATTTGGATTTATTATTATGCCCAGATCCCTCTGATGGCACCAACCCAACAAGTCTGAACCATAGTCTGTACCATATTCTTCCATAAACAGCCAATAGTGATCATCATCCATTTCATTCCTAATACCGCTGTCCTCTTTCCTGTATAGCCAACAGACTCTATATCCGATTCACACATTTGAGAATCCAATATGCTCATCCACTTAGTTTCATAAGTTTATTTTGATATCAGAATGAATAAGCTTCCCAAATCTACCAACACCTTTATAGGCATATCATTCAAGAGTATTTGACAATGTGGTTTTTCTCATTTATCAGTACATTCTAATTTTACTTGTTGTGCTCTCATTGTCCTCTGAGTCTTGCATTGGTTACTTTTACTCCATTTACTGTCAAGATCACTTCACAAATGCTTCCACACTTGTCCTGAACTTGTTGGTCTACATCCACTACCTGTATTCTTCTATTACTTCCAGTTTCCGTTCTAGTTTTACAAACCTTGGATAAATGCCTTCTTTTTCCGCAATTCCTGCAAATTGCATTCCTCGCTGCACACATCTTACTAGATGCAATACAGCCTGGAGCATCACAAAGGAAACATTTCAGTTCTCTCCATCCAACATTTTTCTGCTTCGTCTCTCCATTGACTTTGGATATGTATTTTTTCACATTTTTACTCTTTACCTTACTTGTTTCTGCCCCATTTACATTCTTATCTTCATTTGGTTTGTCTATTTCCTGCAACCACAACGCTGTGTGTTCCATCCCTTTAGCTATTTATATAGCATCTTCCAACTTGGGATCTTTCATTAACATTTGCATAGGCATGTCGAAACCGTTAGTGGGCTGACCATCACCCATACTCAAAGATACTTCTGGCAGGTCCTCCTAAACCCTTCGTCCCTCCATACCCACATGATGGAGTAGTATGGCCTGTCTTCTAAGGCACCCATATTGATTTCCCCAGTAGCTAACAAATATGCTTTGAAAATTGTCTTCCATTGTTTGCTAGGTATAGGTGCCCCTCCTGGTGACGATAAAAATGGCAGTAGTGATGCCATATTTGCTCTGCCATTTTTCTCTTCTTTAAACCTTACAGTATTATACACACAAAACAAACAAAAATACATTTTGAAATAATAATTGAAAATATAATTAACTATAATAATAATCTAAATAACAACCATCCTTGAATGATCCTGTAGTTTAATCTTAGAGAAGTCCAGCTTTGGTTCATAGAGTTGTTTTTGTTATTATTCCTCATTCTAGTCTTTAATTTAGGAAGTCCTATTTCTATTGCTATGCTTAGTTAGATCTGCTAGGAGGAGTTTTTTTTCCTGTAATATTATTAGTCCTTTCTCCGTTGGCTGCACTGGATAGTTGATCCATGAAGGTAATATTTTGTCCTTCTAGTCTTACACTATTCGGTGCTCTTTGTTGGCATGTATTATTTACTACGTCCAGTATTATTTAACTTCCGACTGAAGTGTTGCTGGCTTCGCACATTGCTCACGTTACTGTAATAATAGTATTGCCGGCCACATTGCTCGCGCTACTCTAGTAATAGCGTTGCTGGACTTGCGCTTTGCTTGCATCATCTCATTATACTCCTGGCAGCATCATGCTTTGCTCGCGCTACTTGTTGCTCACGCTGCAGTAACTATAATGCTGAAAAAAAAACAGACGCCTTCCCTTCTGATTTTGCCACAATTTGTAAATGGAAAAGATGCCAGGCAGCATAGGAATGCATCACTTGCCTTAAATTGAGTCTAAGCAGCACTGCTAAATGCTGAAACATCTGCTTCAATTACTCTTGAAACAATTATGGGTTTCCAGGGGTGGAGATTTCCAGTGCTTGTCCACCCCTCACACAGACCAGGTCCCTTGTCGCCAATGTAAAGATCATGCTGTAGCCAAAACTACTTCTTCTTTTTCTTCATTTCAGTAAATGACATCTCAAGCAGGGCTCCTTACGTTTCAGTCCTCTTGTCTTCCTTCCCTACATTGCATATGATGTCATAAATACCTCACTACATTCTTCCTTCCATTAAGCGTGTCATATCTTCACAGAAACCTAGTGTTAGCCTCTGGAACAGGTAGACCGCATAATAGTGAAATACTAATTTACGATTTTTCCACCACCAGGACATATAAAACTTTAAAGTACATGTCCAGATCCTAATAACCGCACCCTGCCCTGTGGGCTGTTTAGGGCCAACCATGGAGGTGACTTATACATATTACAAAGGAAGTGTAAGAAATGAGATTACTGGTTAAGGGAAGGCGAAACTCTTCTCAAGCAGGAACCACAATCATTGTCAGGGTAAAGCCATAAGCAAACTCCAAATTAACCTGTGCTCAACCCTCTGGTTGCTTGGGACGGAGCAGTCAGGCTTAACTCAGAGGCAAATAGTAAAGTATTTGTGCAACACTTCAAACAGTAACACAGTGAAACACATCACAAAGGAACCCCATACCAGTTTAGACAAATAGACTAATCTTTAATAAATAAGATGAGAGCAAAATTACAAAAATCCAATCAGTAGATCCAGAAATGCAGGTTTAAAGATTTCAGTGAAAATAGTGCCAAAATGCACAATGTGCCAACTGGGTATCTGGATGCGGGGGTCCCGGACAAAGGCACAAGTTCAGGCTGACAGTGATGGAGCGCTAGGTGGCTACAGGGATCCTGTAAAGGCCCGCTGATCAAAATTACTTTATATCCTGGTTGCGGAGCACTGCGATGTCTCGCATAGAGGATGCATCATGCAGCTGAGGTGATGCATCTGTCACGAGGATCTATGAAGCTGCAATACAAGACCCTGCATCATTGGTGAGGATCCCGTCAATGAGGGCTTACTATAGAAGGTCCTGCATCAAGGCTGCTAAAAACAAGAGATTTGCAATATGAGGGTCTGAGTTGGGAAATCTTTGCCCAGGTGGCTGTTTCAATGTGGGCTGCAAGGTCATGTGGAGTCCTTGGACAGAGAGAACTCTTGCAGCAGAGGCGATGTGTTGATTATGCTCGGGATTGGTGTGCAGAGCAGGAGAGATGCTTTGGTCCTGCTGGGTCTACAGATGGGCTAGCACAGCACCTTCAGGTCCACTTCCAAGGGTCTAGAACTGGGGCAGCACCATTTGGCAGGGTAGAACTCAAAGTTGCATAGTCTCTGCGCTGGTTACAAGGGACTAGCCCTCGAAGTAACTCTGGTGGTCCTGGGTTTAAGTTGCAGGTTCAGTCCTCCTTACATATGCAAGAGTGCAGGTCAGCACAACAGACAGCATTTCTTCAAAGCAGAAGTGACAGTCATTCCCCAGCACAGCAGACCTTCTTCCTGTCAGAGTCTTCCACAGGTCCAGAAATGTACTGAGGAGTTGGTGTCTGAAGTTCAATACGTATACCCAGTTCTGCCTTTGAAGTGGGGAGAAGCTTCTAGAGGTTTCTCTTTGAAGTGCACAGGTCTCCTGCTTCCTAGCTCTGGCTTCAGACTAACTACAGGGGCTATTCAGCCCTTTGTGTGGAGGCAGGATACCCTATTCAAGTGTAATTAGGGGTGTGGCCAGCTCTGCCCTCCCATCCTGCCAGTGATGATCCATCCAGGAATACCTATGCTCTCTATTGTGTGTGGCTGTCTATGAGGAGTAAACAAAGCCCAACTGTCAACTACACTGAGTCATGTGACCTAGACAAGCTGCAGTCACCAAGGGGGTAAAGCAGGAGATTGCCAACTTTCTAAAAGTGCCATTTTCAAAATTGTAATCCAAATCCAACCCAGCATAAGAGAGGATTTTTTGTTACCCTTTTAAAGACATCAAACATGAACTGATGACCTGTTCCCATTTGGAGGCAACAGCTTATTAATTGTAATAAGGTAATTCCAATGTTATCCTATGGGTGAGGTAGACCTTGCAGTAGTGAAAAATGAAGTTAAGAGTTTTGCAATACCAGGACATGTTAAATTTAAATGCATTTGTCCAACTTTTTTAATGCAGTGCACCCTGCCCTCTAGGCCATTCAGGGCCTATCCTAGGACTGACATGTGCATTGAAAAGGAGGGTTTTAAAGGGCTACTTAAGTGGGTGGCACAATAAGTGATTTAGATCCACTTATAGCATTCAGTTTAAAGGCCCTGGGTACAATTAGTAACAATTTACTGGGGACTTACAAGCAAATAAAATATGACAATCTGGGAGAAGCCAATATTACAATGTTCTAATGAGTGAACACATGCACTTTAGCACTGGTTAGCATGGAGTCCTAAGGCCAGCAAAAACAAGGCCTACTAGTAACAGTTACTTAGAGGCCCTGGGTAGACGTGGTACTAATTTACCACGGACATATAAGTAAATTAAGTATTCCAATCAGTTCTAAGCCAATTGTACCATATTTAAAAGTGCAAGCACTTAAGCACTAGTTAGCAGTGGTGAAGTGCATAGAATCCTAAGGCTGACAAAACTAATTTTAGCAAGCAGGAGGGGAGAAATCAAAAGCTGTGGAGGAAGACCACACCAAAGGAAGTAATGTCTAACAGAGTGGTACTTTTGTAATGGATGGCATTCACATAAGCAACTGTATTTGTTCAGTAGGCAATGTTTTGTCACCTAGCTAGTCTTTTATGGCTATTGCTTTTTCCTTGGTTTCTGAGGATCTGTGAGCTTAGTGCATGTGGCCACATCCTTAGCTAATTAAAATCACTATTCATTTGTATGATTAATAAATGAAGATTTTTTTTCAGCTCTTTTTCATTCACCATTTCTGCTTGAGCATGTGATTTTCCCAATTCCGCTTGGAAGGCAGTAGGCTTTTTCTGTTAAATGCTGTATTCAAATTGTCTTGGAAAACCTGTTAAAGATTGCTCTAATCACTGGAAATGGAAGACTATCCAAAGTGATTAGTATCTGTAACGCTACACATTGCGTAGGGTACAGTAATTCTTGGTCAGTTTTTTCACATTCCTTCTGGATACACATTCTAGAAGTTGTTGATGCCATCAATTGTGACTGATGTTACAAAAACACTAAGGAATACATGTTAATGCATGTGTTGGGAACTGATAGAAACTATATTAAAAGTTATTTTTAATAAAGACATGCTACTTTGGGGCAGGAAATACCCCAATGACACGGAAGTCACAGGCCACATGTGGACTACAGTTTATGTTTACATTACAACTACATAAATATATTAATTAAAACATAAGCCTCCAGACACAACAATTTGACAAAGAAAAGTGCTCTGCCATGTAGAAAACCCCACTTTTGGCATTAGCAAGTCACCACTTTATGTGCCCAGCTGGCCTACTGAGTTGATTGCTTGATTTATAAAAGAGGGCAAACTACAGTCCCTAAAGTGAAGAACACCCAAATGCTGTATCTGTTCAGCCACAGCAACATTTTTTCTGAAAAGTACTGACTTTTATGTGCTTCTTTTTTGCAAGTTTATAGAGGGAAATGCTAGAAACTTGCTTTAAAAGTCTTTTGTTAATTTAACAAAATCTAATTCATTGCTGAAATTAGATTTGTGTGTCTGTAGTGAAAGATAACTTTGGAAATCATACTTCCCTTAAGAGTCAATAATTACCATTTCAAAACAGGTATGTAAAGGTGTCCCTGCAGGAAGAAAAATACAACTCCTAAAAGCAGGATTACTTTTATGAGGCAGTCACTGGGCACCTAAATGTCTACAGCAAGGAAGGACACATGAGCTGATGACATCACGATAGACTAAATCAGACACCTTCCTTTTAACAAATAGTTACAATAGGAAAGACGAAATGGCAGAGTTTTTCATCCAGAGGTTCCTCTCAAATATTAATCCCTGCTCCACAGCAGACGAACATCTGTTCCTTGATCAGGATGAGAGCAGTGCTTCCTTATTTTCAGAGTGCTGGATCTGGATGGGGACCTGGTGCATCTGAGAGGAGCTAGATTCTGCCATATTGAATGGAGGCCTTTGGGAAGATTTACTTTAAAGGACAATATGAAGTTCTGAAAGTTGGGTTGAGAATGCTGCATTATTAGGTCCAGGGAAGTCATTATTTACTGGCTTATGCACTGGAAAGAATGGCAAACTACCCCTAGCTCAGTAGAACATCCATGCATCTGGAAGAAACCATAAGAAGAAAGACAATTATATTGACTTGCCAGTGATGAAGGTGAAGTTGTCTCCAGCTCTCCACTTGAACCAAGGGTCTGCTCTACAAAGATCAGGTGGCTGACTTCTTGATAATGCATCACGGATTCAAAAGGCTGGAAATGGGTTTCATCCTAGTGGGAGGTTTAAGGCCTGATTGGGATTTCGGCGGATCTGGTCCTGCTGTCACTTTCCTGTTGGTTAATCAGTCCGCCTAGTCAGTGATCCACCGCCTCAATGGCGGATCTATGGATGCTAGTCTATCCAATTGGCACAGTCTCCACTAGAATATTCCTCCACCATCAATTGCACCATAGGCAACAGCAGCTGTCGGAGGAAGTTCAACCAATATTTCTGCCAGCCCAATCACAATGTGTTTTTCCGTCAACGTAACTATGACGGGTAAACCTCCACACCTGAGTTGACAGTTTCAAAGGGATGTAAAGTAGAAACTTACCTTTTTATCATTTTTATCACTTTCCTTTTCATCATGAACCCGATCGTCCACGTCCTTCCTTTGACTATGAAGCAAAACAACCCTGTAGTTGCCGGAATTGAGTGTCTTTTTTACTTGTTTCCTTTTGAAATAGCTCTGGACTTGTGTATTTTTACATTTCACTCACAAGCAATTTATGACAAATGTGTTATGCATCTGTGTGTACTGTTGTTGTTTATGTTGTTTAAGAAATTTAAAGAAACACACCTATATTAAATTAATTTCAAAACTGTCAAATTTGGGCCAAGCTTCCTTCATACAGGTGTGTTTCTTCATTTTTCGTAAACTATGAAATTACAAACATGTGCACTACACATTTTTTGAATATATTAAATTCAACATAATTTATTAATTTCACTAGACAAGGCAAAATGTTTTGTTTAAAAGTATATGTAATGTCAATGTCTGTCCTAAACTGAAATAATTTTATATATTTATTTATGTAACTTTTCTCCTTGTCTAGTGCATTTTCTGTATTTTATTAAATTGTAATTATCTTATTTGTTGTAAGGTGTAATGCATATGTGTTTATTTATTTACTTATTATGTTTAAATAAATACACTTGGATTAAAACTTTAAAAAAACATTTTTAAAATGTTTTTGGTGTGTGTCCATTATCATGATGAATGTTTGCTAAAATGTTTATGTCCATCACATTATTTTTTACTAGTGTATTGGCTTTACAAATAAGACATTTTAAAAAACTGTTTTAGTTCCTGTCATAATTGTAAGTAAAAATATGTCAATCATATTTTCATAATTAACATTTTTATGAATCAATGAATCGTAAATGAAAAATAATGTTCTGCTAAATTAAAATCTTTTTATTAATAAACAAGATACTTCTCATAAATATTTTTATCAATTAAAAACATAAAAGACAAACAAAAGGAGTTCACATTAGAATAGGCTGTCAAAAGGGTGCAAAGGGTAACGTTCTCAGGAAGAGGCTTCTACTGTGCATAGAGCAAGCATCTCAAAGATCTTTCTTGGGAGGGGTGGGTTTAGGTTTGACAGGGGTTAAGGACAGGTAAGATGTGAATTCGGGAGGAGGAATACTGCTGGGAGGTGGGAGAGAAATGGGTTTGGGAGGTAGAGGGAGCTGAAGTGGGAGATGTGCTTGTGTCTCTATGTTTGGCAGTTGCATGTGGGTCTTGCGTCTGTTGTGTATGTATGGATGTTTGTTTTTTGGCAGATGTTTTGTATTTAGGTGACTGTGTGCTTTAGGTTTTGGTTGGTGATGATTTGGGTGTAGGTGTGCTTCTATGTGAGTGTGTTGATTTGGAGGTGTGTATTGTTGAGATGGTTAGTGTGGTGGTGATTGTTGGTGTGGTGGCCGTTGTGGGTATGGGTGGTTGTTGTGCTTGTGGGTGTGCTGATGGTTGTAGGTGTGGTGAGCATGGTGGCTGGGAGTGTGGTGTGGTGGTGGGTGCAGTGGTTGTGGGTGTGGTGGTGGTTTGGTCCCCATGGGTGTAGTGTCAATAGCATGTGTACGTTTTTTATGTGTTTGGTTGTGTTTCTTTGTGCGTTTGTGTTTATGTGTATGTGTGTGTTTGTACTGCTTGTGTCTGTTGGAGTGTGTGCATGCAAAGAATTGAGTGTGATTGGGACTAGGGTGGGAGTTGGGATTTGAAGGTTAGACTAGTTGGGAGGCTGCAGCCATGGGGGAGGCTATTTTTGCAATTTATCTCTACATATCAGACACTGAACCATGATTGGCATCCAGAAATGTAACCACTTGTATTTGGCAGCTAGGGGCCTGGATGCCATTCTCTATTACAGAATGGCCTACAGAGATGATGTGTAAGAGGTCAATAGGCTTCTCACTCAGCTCAGCCGGGTTGACAGGGTAAGGGGGTGAGGTGCCTGTGGTGAAGGAGACCCCAGACCTTTTAGGGGGTTAGGTGTGGCCAACCTTGAGGGGAGGTAGAGGGGGGGAGGAGATGGGTCTCTGGTTGGTGGACAAGGATGAGGTTGGTACAGTTCCTGTAGGGTCCATGACTACTAGGGACTGGTCACTTGTGGAGGCCTCCAAAGCTGATGACAAAGAGGTGGCCTCTATTATAGTCCCCTCACCCCCCATGCCACTGTGTCTATTGGCATCAGATGTTTCTCCACCAAAAACACAGTGGCCAGATGCTTCTCCGTCTTCTTTGCCAATGTCCCCTTGACCTAACATATTCAATAGTTTTATTTTATCTGTGTAAATTATACACTTTTTAATCAAACCTTTTTCCAAATTTTCATATTTCACCTGATTCAAGGCTTTTAAATTTTAATTTATTTTTATCAGTATTATCTTATACATGTAGGGAACATCTTCAGAAATCATTCAGTCATAGATATGTAATTGTACATTTTTGATCCAACATTATTTTTTATCATTTCTCTTAACCATTTTCAGTTCCCTCCTAGAACTGTGTAACACCTCTGAATTGTTCTGATTTGTTGTTTTGAATAGTGAACTTATGTCACAAAAATTTATAGAAATCAGAAATCCCTTTGTACATTATAGGTACAAGGCAAAAAGCTGATTTATTTTTATTTTTAAAAATAATAATATGAATCAATGTGTGTAAATATGTACTGCAATGGTGTGCCAATATTTGTATAAATTGAAAGCCTGTTTCATTTGTTGGGACATTTCCCAATGATAGCATTTATTTCAAGTAACTTTATTTTCAAAATGTTAAAATTTATTTTATGGATTCAGTACTTAAGTTGCTTACTAGTATATCACACCCTATGTATTTACTTATGCTGTTGAAGAAAGATGATATTTTCAAATTAATTCTACATCATAGGTAAATTCATTGGGCTTATTACATTTTCAATCCACTTTCTTACAGATAGAAATATTTAAAAGATGTTCTTTAAAATATCTTCATTTAATTATATTTTTGAAAACATTGTAAAAATGTTTGATAAATAAAACTGTTTTTTGAGGTTAGTCAAATATTTGCACATTACATTAAAATTCAACACAAATTGATTAATATGAAATTAAAAAAGAAAATGACATAGAAAATGAAAGTTACCAGATTAAAAATGTTTACTTTGATGCATTTCCTAAATTTCACAATGAATAATTTTTTGTGCCTGATTTGGATTTTTGCAGATGGTATACTCCAGCATATACAAAATGGGATTTCCCTCCCTTAAAGTCCAAGAGCATTGTAAAATACTGACCTTGGAATAGCTAGGACAAAATGTCTGTTTTTTATGTGAAGGAACATTCCAACTGCAAAAGCACCTTTGAGGAATCTATTTTTCATCATTAATTATATTTGAACAAGGGGTGGATGGTGAACTCCGCTGAGTTTTTACTAATCCGCACTCTGCTTAGAGCGCAGAGTTCCAAAAAAACACTGCATAGTGGAGTTTTTTCCTCACTTGAGCTCATCACCGGTGAGTTGGCGAGAACGAGCAAGGAAAATCTTACTTAAGACCACTTCCCAGTGAGATTTCTCAATGCAAAGGGTAGCAGATGGTTGTGATCGCTCGCATTGAGAAATCTTCTGTTCGCATTGAGGTAGCTGCAGCTCAAGTAGAAAATCAACTTGAGCTGCAGAAAAGAAATTGCGCCCTCTTGAGCTGGGGAGGGAGCCATTTGCGCTGATTTGTCAGCGTGGTACAAACACCTGGTGCTAAAAATCAGAGCAAACAGTATGACCTAATGCATTCCAGCGTTTGCAGAAATCCGTGTAGCGTGGGACAGTTTTTTGGGCACTTCACCGAGCTCTGGGAAGCATAATACTGTGAACTCCGCCCAGCCTAATTTGATCTGGATTTGAAACTGATGTGTTTTTGCTTTGTGTTACTTTGTCACAAAAGTGTTCACATTCCTGTCAGTTATTTAGAAAATAATTCTTCTAAAACAGACTGACTTACATGTACATTGGTGAAAGAGTATACCATCACTGACAATTGATAGAGTTTACAAAAATAGACATGTGTTCATCATTAAAAACATATTTTTAATATGTTAGCATTCAAATTTAAACCATTTATTCTGATGCTTTTGATAATTTTGGCTCATGTTTAATACTGATTTTTAAAATACGGACTTAAAGCTGTGAATTTTGAACCACCCACTGTATCATACGTTTAGGTGATACTAAGTCACTTGTAATGGAAGAATCTTCACAAATGTGAAGGAGTATCATTGCCTTGTTTGGTACAAAGAATGTTACATATATTTTAAGCATGCATGTGTTTACTCAAACATTCCTTCATAAACAAAAAATATATAATGGCATCCTTCTTGATTAATCATTGCAAAAAACCACATCATGATACACCTACTGCAAAACTTACATGTTCAAGAACACTTCTTGTGCGTTGGTCATTTGGCATTCTTAGGGCCTCATTCCGAACGTGGCAGTCTTCAGATTGTCACAATCACGGTTGCTATCAGGACCAACGCTGTTGCAGCAGTCCGACCGCCACATTTAAACCCTGGCTGTCAGACCATCAGGGAACTGTCAGCACCACCAGGATTTATGATCTTGATAGCCTGGCAGTGGCGGAGATCGTAATCCACAGGGGAAGAGCTGCATGCTGCGCTGCCCTGCGGATTACGACCTTGTTCTCCGCTAGCCTTTTTATGGTGGTAACACCACCATGAAAAGGATGGTGGAGAACAGGTGCAGGGGGCCACAAGGAGGGCCCTGCACTGCCCATGCCCTTGGCATGGGCAATGGAGGGGTCCCCCTGCAGACAGTGAATGTTACGAGCCAGAGACAATGCTGTAGCCTGTTTCCTGCTAGGCTGGTGGGCAGACACTGAGGTAAACTTACCCCCTCTTCATTCTTCTGTCTGGCCTTCTACTGCTAATCAAGGTGGGCATAGGCCACCACAAGTATGCAGGTCATTGTAGGTGAGCAGGATGTGACACACACGCTTCCCATGTTGGGAGACTGTCTGAAGCTGGAATTCAGCTGACCTTTTGGTCCGTCATGGTAGGTCGTCCCAGCTTTTCCTGCAGTGAATGTTGCTCTGATTATAGATCCCCTGGGTCCTCACCTTCTTGAAGAAAGCCTTCCAGATGTCATGTGAGTTGCCTTGTATGGATAAAAAAAAACACAAGAGCAAAACATTTAGTGACTTCTATTTATTTATGTTTTAATGTAACACACATTTGAGAAATCAGTCACAAACATTCTTATTCATTAAACCAGCATATATTTATTCCTCTGTTAAGTAACCCTGTCCTTATCTTACTAATCAAGGCCAGTAACTTCATCTAGGCTGAATCATTTGCAAAAATCTCTAAAAATTACAATTTTGTTTTGGTATCTAAATATGTATATGTTAATTCTGATGAAAAAAATGTGGTCATGTTTGAATTAACATTCTTCAATTTACCAACAACAAAAATCAATATTCATGCATATCGAAATACACAAAAAAAATATAAATCAGTCAAATACACAACACATACTAATTTACAACTGTAGTATATGTAAAATGTGTTTACAAATACACACCATGTTTTATTATCTAATAAAACATCAATAGAAACCTAATTTTTGTCACTACACTTCCCACAGGAAATAAAAGGGACATTGTAGGATGTGTTTTTTTTTCTTTTAAAAGTTACTCAAAGTTAAATTGCAGTTTTAAACATGTACATGTACCTCTGGTGAGCCATATAGCTTGCTGTACAGGGACAGGACCTCATCAGCCAGCATCTCCATCTCCTCTGGCGAAAGGTTTGGGGCCCTTTCTCATGATTCACCAGGCATTTTAGCTTCAAGAGTCAGTAAACAGCAGCAAAGGATGGCGAAGTGCTGGCACTGTTAAGAGGCAAGTGGGCTTTTTTTGTATGCTGCGTACGAGTACAAGACATGCAAGACCATCAACGGAAACGGACACTTCCATTGGCTTTCGTACATACCTTTTGCACATGTTAGCCCATGACTGTGTCTGTCATGGATTTGCACACCCACTACCCGTTCAACTTCCACCGACGTCTGTCTAATTGCATAGGTCCTGACGGTGAGGTCAGGAGTCCATTATTTTGAATAGTTATGTAGTGTGTTTGTCAATGTTAAGTGTGTCACCACCGCTCAAAATGGTGCCTAGTTTTCATAAATATGCAAAATGTTAAAGTTGTTTTTTTTATTGATTATGTTGTGTGTTACTTTGTTAAAATGCTATATTTACACACTTTTCCATACACTTCTATTGATGGAATTGTAAATAAGATGTAAAAATATATTGAATTTGTAATTGATTAACTTAAAATGTCAAAATTAAAAATAAAATAATAATTAATGGACATGTGAAAAAGTGTATGTACAAAATATATACACAAATAAATGTGTAAAAATATGCAAAACATCTTGGAAACAAAAAATAATGTGAGATATATTTAAAACAAATGTTTTCAAGAATTAAAACAATTTCCCCCTTTTAAATGCAGACATATGAACCCAGGGAGAGAGAGAAGACGACAGACTCAAGTTATTTCTAGACCTTGCTACCATGGAAGAACAGGAACTAATAAAAAAAACATAATAAACAGACAAACTATTATTGATTTATGTCATCAGCTGGAGCCAGATCTTCTGCCTCACAATAGGAATCCCACATCAATAACACCTATAGTGAAAAATATGACAGTACTCCATTTTGGGGGCACAGGATCATTCCAATTTGCTGATGCAGTATCTGGTGCAATGTCACAACCATCTTTCAGTGGTGTGCTACAAGAAGTACTTTGTTCAATGATAAGATACATCAACAGCTTCATACAGTTTCCTAGAAATGAAGAATTTGCCAATGTGAAGGGAGATTTTTATGATTTGGGTCGCCTACCACATGTGAATGGAGCAACTGATAGCACACATATTGCCTTGGTGCCATCACACAACAACGGACAAGTCTACCACAATCGAAAAAGCTTCCATTTAATCGATGTGCAAGTTGCATGCTTACATTTGTACATTACTAGCATATGTATGCATTTCCCAAGATGAGCACAAGATTACTAACATCACCATCTTCGCAGCTTTTAGGAACATGTGTAGCTGAATCAAAAAAATAATTTTGTACCATAGTTTTGGGATTTTTCTAAGAAATAGATTATTTTCCCTATTTTGTGCTCTCAATCTACTTCGAGTCTGTGGTAGAAACCGGTATGAAACCCTTGGTTGAGGCAGAAAAGTTATGGATTTTCATAAAGTAGACAAAATTCAAAATTCAACAAGGGGTCATAGGTGTATATTTTTCAAGTTTTTCCCAAGGAAAATAACCGTTGAAATAAGATTTTGTCACAATGGTGGATTGACAAAAGCAATATACCATTACACCCACTGGACTCTTGTGGTTGAGGGGATATATAGAGTTTGTAGGTTCTCCAAAAACCCAAGGTGCATTGAGCAAACAACTGAGCTGTGTCATACAAGGGTTTTTTATTGAGTACATAGCATAGGCCAATTATGATAGCGAAATAGGCAGAGTGAAAGATGGGCATCTAGAAATCTTATGTATTTTTTAAATGGGCACAAGATATAGAGTTTAGAAGCAGTGGGTATTTCTTCATTTCTGACTTTGTGGTTACCAGTACTAGCCTATGATTTAGAGGGTATTTTTTTAAATGCTAATTTTCTTATACACTGGCTTACGATTGAAGGCACAAATGCAGCAAAATCTAATTGGTAATAACAAATGTTCTTCTATTCTATGCTCTTAAAAGTCTCCTGATATAAATGGTACCTCTCTTGTGTGGCTAGACCTAGTGCTTGGACAGGAAACAACCCAAAACGCAACATAGAAGCAGCACATTTTTTGACTGAAAACTGACCCTCTTTATCCAATGTGGGTAGCTCTATATTTTGGACCCTAGATCAGCTGCCACCTATGGAAACCTAGCAAACCTGTAAATTTTTTAAAACTACACGCCTATGGGTATCCAGGGAGGGCTGACTAGAGTGGCTCTCACCACATTTTTTACCCAGAATCCCTTGCAAACCTCAAACTTTGACTAAAAACACATTTCCTCACATTTCTGTGATGGAAACTTCTGGAAACTGGGGGAGACACAAACTTCCATCCACCTGCATCCACCCGACATTACCCCAAGTCTCCTAATACAAATGGCACCTCACTTGTGAGGGAAGACCTAGTACTCACAAGAGGAAATGGCCCAAAATGCAACTTGGACGCAGCACATTTTCCACTGAAAACTGACCCTCTTTTTCCAATGTGGGTAGTTCTAGGTTTTGAAACCTAGCGCAGAGACACCTAGGGAAACCTAGCTGACCTGCTCATTTATGATAACTAGACACCTAGGGGTATCCAGGGTGGGCTGGCTTGAGTGGCTCTCACCACAGTTTTTTACCCAGAATCCCTTACAAACCTTTAACTTTGACTACAAAAACACATTTTCCTCACATTTCTGTGATGGAAAGTTCTGGAATCTAGAGGGAGCCACAAAGTTCCCCGGTATTCCCCCATGTCTCCTGATAAAATTGGTGCCTCACTTGTGTGGATAAACCTTGTGCCTGCAACAGGAAATGGCCCAAAACACAACATGGATGTGTAGCATTTCCCACTGAAAAGTGACCCTCTTTATCTGATGTGAGTAGCTCTAGGTTCTGAACCCTAGCTCAGCTGGCACCTACGGAAACGTAGCCAACCTGTACATTTTTTTAAACAACACACCTAGGAGTATTCATGGTGTGCTGACTTGCATTGCTCTCGTCACATTTCTTTACCCAGAACCCCTTGCAAACCTTAAAACTTTGACTGAAAAACATATTTTCATCATATTTCTGTGATTGAAAGTTTTGGAATTTTTGGGGAGTCACACACTTCCTGTCACCCGTCAGTATTCTCCCAAGTTTCCCTATAGTAATGGTACCTTACTTGTGTGGGTAGGCTAGTGCCTGCGACAGGAAGCAGTCCAAAATGCACATTTTTCAACCGAAAACTGACCCTCTTTTTCATCTGTGTGTAGATCTAGATTTTAGACCCTAGCTCAGCCGGCATCTAGGGAAACCTAACCAACCCATAAATTGTTAAAAAACAGACACCAAGGGCTATCCAGGGTGGGCTGAATTTTATTTCTCTACCCACATTTTTTTAACCCAGAATCCTTGCAAACCTCAAACGCTGACTAAAAAAACAATCCACAAAATGTATACCACTCAGCATTGCCCAACCTGTGCCAATAAAATCACTACCCCACTTGTGTGGCTGGGCCTAGTGCTGCATCACAAACAGATCAAACCAAAGACAATGGAAGCTCTTGCATGTAAGTTCCTTTTGACCACTGTTGGATCCCTTCTTGTCGCTGACACTAGGCCAAGCTACACAAGTGGGGCAGAGCTTTTATTGGTATAGATGGAGCAAAGTTGGATGGCAGGAATTTTGGTGATTCCAGACGTTTCCATCACAGAAATGTAGGACAAATATATGACTATAGGAAATGTTGGAGGTTTGCAGGGCATTGTGGGTAAGACAATTGTGTGGAGTACAGGGGTGCATGAGAAGCACACCACCCGGGACTCTCCCAGATGTCTAAATTTCAGAAGGGTCTGGGTCTGCTATGTTTTTCAGGTAGCAGTGCAGCCATTCACCATTGCAAGTGGGACAATATAGGGAGTTAGCCCAGCTCTCCTGCACCATGTGTAAAATCAACACCCGAAAAAGTAAAATGTCATCTTGCTTGCCATTGGGATGAGATGTTTTAGTCCGCAGGGGGAGCAGAAAGATTGTTGTACCCTTCGATTGGGATGGGGGCATAACCATGTTGATGGGGGTGGCCAGCCTCCACCCCTCTATGCTTTTTTAAATTCCCTGGTAACTATTAGGCTGTGTGCCCGCCCAGGGGGCTGATCAGGGGTAATTACCTCCATCTGCTCCCCAGAGGGGCAGAAAAACTGTTTTGCCATTTAATGAGGGTGGAGGCAGGGACAAGCCCATGTTGTGCAGCCCCCGCTCCTTTATTTAAAAAAAAAATATTATTATTCCCTGTTGTCTAGTGAGCTTTCTGTCCCTCCCGGGGGCAGATGGGGTAGTAACCCTTATCTGACCCCAGAGGGGGGCAGAAAGACTGAGCCCATTTTTTGGGGGTAGAGGTATTGCATGCCCATTCTGGGCAGTCCCACCCCTAAACTTTTCTAAGTAAATAATCCCTGGTGCCTAGTGGGCTTTATGATCCCTCCTTCCCCCACGGGGGTGAGGTTGATTGGGGCAATTGCCTTGTCTGACCACAGGGAGGCTGAAAGACTTTAGTCCCCCTTTATTTGGGGTGGGGGCACGCCCATGCCCATTGTGGGCAGCTCCCATCCCTCTTTTATGAAAAAAAGGAATTCCCTGGTGTCGAGTGGGCTTTTTGTCCCCCTGGGGGAATACTGGGGTTAGTGACCCCTATCTGCCTCCCTTGGGGGGCAGAAAGACTTTGCACATTTTTTGGGGGGTGATGGGGTCATTGATGTGCCCATTCTTGGCAGCCTGCACCCATATATTATAAACAAAATAGTCCCTGGTCCCTAGTGGGCTTTCTGCCCCCTCATGGGGCAAATTAGGGGCTTTTGCCACCATGAGCTTCCCTGGAAAGCAAAAAAGACTGAACTGGGGAAAAATATTCAAGGGGGAGCTAAATCCCTTGCCCAAGGGGTCACTCACCCCTCCCTGGTGCCTAGTGGTGGATTCCTGCTTTTTGATTGCGCCTCCTGTGGTGATCCCCAAGCAGGGATCTACAGGGGAAAAGGAGATTCTCCCCTTTCCAACAGTGCCTCTCCCGTTGACATCAGTGCTGGGGGGGTGAGATAGTCCAGCGAGCATTGATGGAAATGAAAGTAAATGCGCCAATTGCCTAATTTCACTTTCATTTTCCCTGTAAAGATGCTGGTGTGCACGGTACACTGATCGCCATTACAGGGTGGGGATATTTTCAGGTTTGCAAGGTTGAAAATGTCAAAAGGATATCCCTCTGGTTCTCGAACAAGAGGGACTTCCTTCATACATGCAGAGGACGGAACTGTTTTGTCCTCAGCACATGCCCACTGTGGCCGAGGATGGAACTGTTCTATCCTAAGCACACAAGTGGTTCAATATCATGAAAATGAAAACATATAAAATTAAACACCATCACATTTCCCAACATAGCATGATATAGTGAGATTGATAAATACATTAAGCTTTAACCTATGTGAAAATCTGTAAGATAAGAGAGATTGATAGAATAACATTGTATTAACATTGTAATATTATTTAAATGAACCAAAAATATGGCATCATGGTACTAATAGTCATTTCATTTCAATTAAACCTCAACAACACTTGCAAAATTGTAAGTGAAACACACCTAGTAAAAAGTATGCAGTAGAAATAAACTGACATTTCCAATATGGAGCACATATAGGAAATGTGTGGAGAGGTGTAGAAACGCTTGCACAATAACATATTGTAAAAATTAAACAGAATGCATTTATACAAAGAAACAACAGAAAAATAAATGTGACACATGAAGAAAAAAATCAAATACTAACAAAACATTTTAACTATTCATTAAACAAGAGAAACAAGAATGCTGCAAATGTACACTAAAAAGAAAAATTATAAATTAAATCCTATGTTTATATGTATGAAAAAGGTGAAAAACACATTATCAACAGCTAAATTAAAAGCAAAAATGACATTTAGGTATAGTGACACATTCAAAAGATTAACTTACTCCACTTCATCAGAGATTCAGGTCAAGCCTTCAGGATACAAGATCTGCAAGACCTTCTCCTCTCAGGGATATAGTTGTAAGTGGGGGCTGGGAGAACCATCACCAGTAAATAAATAATGTTCAGGTCCAGTGTCCCACCCCATGTGCACATAGAAGAGAAACCAAGATGAGGGTCTCATCTATGGGCACTGGCGTGGGGCTCTGGGCCTGAACATTTTTATTTGCATATGTGTAGGGCAGGCAACATTCAAATGCATGCAGAATTATGTGGAATTTCACTGAGCTTTTAGCTAACTCCGTGGAACTCCACAGAGTAGAACTCCGTGAGCTCGGCCCATCCTTAGTGAAAACAGTTAGCCAAAACACATCAGGTGTGTGATGCTTGCATCCATCCAATAGCCACAGGCAAAGTACAATGTTGAATGCATCCTGTGACAGAATCCTGCCATCAGGAATCCCCTACTAGGACAGCACCAGCACAACTATAAAATTTAAATATGTTTGGCGCAATCCTGCCACCCTGACGACAGTGGAGTAATGTTAGTTGCACATGAGTCTGCTGAGTCGTCAGTGCTGCGCTGCTTATATGACAGGAAACACTCTGTCAACTCGGACGGCACCTAAGCTGGCAGACATCTAAATAGGGTGGGTGGGAATCCATCAGCTTGACAGAGTACTTATAAATGCTGCCATGGAGGGATGACAGGATACCCACCAAGATCTAAATGAGACCCCCAGGACCCAGTTTGACGTGAACTACACTAGACATTGGAGGAGCTCTAATTGGAAAGAGGCTTGGATCCTACAACACATTCTGGAGGACTTAGGCAATGTAGGAGAGCCCAGGATGGACCTTCCCAGCATCACCATGAATTGGGACTTTGTATTTTTTAGTCTGCTGGAAGCCCATATCAAGGCAACAATTGTTCTGTAAAAAAAGGATGATCTTGCAAGCTACGCATTGCACCCCATGTAACCCTAATCAATTTTGGTCTCCTGCATTTTTGTTAGGGAAAAAGTCTGAACATATGACTTGGAATGAGGGAAAAGTGATGCATTAATTCTAGAACACATGCTTGAAGGAGGACAGCACTTTGAAAATCAGCTTTCTCCATCTTGGATCTTCTACAGCCAAAACCTTAGAGAGAGTCAATGACTAAGCTCATTCCTTTGCCTACAGGAGGATTATTCTGTTCACTACTTGAATCAAACTGAGAAAAAAAGTAAGAACAGCCCAAGATAAATTCTTTGCTTCTCAATGGTTATAAAAAAACTCAGCTCCAACAGATCTGGCATGAAATCACCATGGTCTTCTCTGAATTTTGATATTAATTGACATCATGGCAGTGCTTCCAGCAGCAGGGCAGCAGAGTAGTACTTCTTGTAAGTCTTCCACATGTTCAGACAGAGGTGATCTGAAGAGTGGGTTTGGGGGTTCTAATTGTATACCTGGTGCTTGCCTTATAATGGGAGAAGCTTGTGGATTTTCCCCAAACAGAGGTGTTTGGAATTACCTGCCTCTCTGTGTTGGTCCCACTCTGTCTACAGTCACAATACGCTAGTGTGAAGTTCTTTGTGAGTTTAGGCAGTGTTTTGAAGTGCAAGTGTGACAGGTGACAGCTTCACCCCCCTCATCAAGTCAGGATGGCCCATCCTGCCAATACCTATGTCCTCTATTCTGATGCTGTCTGAGAGGAGAGCACAAAGACAATCTGCCAACTACACCTAATCATGTGACCCAGGACACAGGCACCAAATGGTTAGGACAAAAAAATTCTATTTTCATAAAAATTGTATTTTCAGAATTATCACTTGAAAATCAGACTTTTTCATTAAAGAGGGTTTTACATTACAATTCCTCAAACACCAAACATTTAATTCCTATCTGCTCCCACATAAATGTTATCACTTGTTGAATGTAAAATGACAACCCAATGTGATCCTATGAAAAAGGTAGACCTTGCAATAATGAAAAACACATTTAAATGTGAATGGTTTTCACGTGAAACCTAAAGATACATGTGCAACTTTTTAAATACAATGACCCAGCCCTATGGGCTATTTAGGGCCTACCCTAGGGGTGACATATGTATTAAAAGGAAAGATTTAGGCCTTGCAAAAGTTTTTTTATTGGCCAGATGAACAGGGCAGTTTAAGACTGTATCCAGGCTGCATTGGCATGCCTGAGATATGTTTTGTAGAGCTACTTATGTGGGTGGCACAATTAGTGCTGCATGTTCACTAGTAGCATTTTGCTAGGGACTTATACGTAAATTAAATGAGCCATTTGGGTATAAGCCAATTTTATATTGTTTAAAGGAGAGAGCACAAGAACTTAAGCACTGTTTAGCAAAGTGCACAGAGTCGTAAAAGCCAATGTTAACGGGTTCAGAAAAGAGGAGGTGCAAAGGCAAAATGGGGATGACCCCGCAGAGAGGGCCAGGTCCAACATTGCCTGTCTCAGGATCCTCAATGGATGGTAGTGATGAAAGCAGATCAAGAATAATATTGGGGACATGAAGTTGCTCTACACTCGGTGATTATCACGTTTAAAATGCCAGCATTGCAGTTAGGCTAGATGTCATGGCCGTGCTGATAAAATTTCTGTTTCGGACAGAAAACTATTTTCCTCCTCCTCGTGTGATTTCACTTCAGAAGACGAAAATTATTATTTTTTATTGAACGTATTTGTGATGTAATTTATGTTTCCGTTCGAAGACCATGTTGTATTATGTGGCTGTTCGATGTACATAAAATAGAGTCATGTTGTGGTAATTTGGCTAGAGGGCCTTTTTCTCATCTAGAGAAATGCTAAGTCTCATATTTTTTGGGCAGAAATGTGTTGTAATTAGAAACATCATGACAAGCACAGAGGGGCTTAATCTCAAAATTAATTGCTTTTGTAAAATAAACCCAGTGCTCCACTCCCCCTTCTCGGCCTTCTTCTTGACCTATGAACACATTTTCTTTGGCAGCAAATAGTTGCTTTGTGACACAGATGAGAAAAAAGGCTTGAGACAAATCATGCACCTCACCAGTCCCATTAGGCATACAATATCCATTGTCTCTGCTTTTAGAAAATTAAAAAAATGTAGCTCATATGTGATCCAACAGATAACAGTGCTTTTGATATATGGGTGGATGTCAATTAACAGTAAAGTGTTTTTCATTTATTAACATTTTATTCTTAGCAGACTGAAGAACTAGGGAATGAATTAGAGGATACAAACTATGGTGTGATGTATTCTGCACGCTAGCTTTCCAATTAATCACAATTATTTTGATTGATAATGAATTTGAATGGAGGTCGGTGGAATTTAAGTACGTATTTCATCACAGAAAAATGAATTACACAGATAAGGAGATAACAGTATTCAAAATAAAACACCACTAAATGCACACTGATTAGTTATTTTTTGTTCTGGCAGTTGGAACTGTAGTCTAAACCAGCAGCAATAAAATACACATATTGTACTCAAATATTTTGCAGTGCAACAATACAGAAGTATATTCTGTTTACTTAGTGTCAAGTGCATTTTTATAAAAGTTTACAACTCCCTCCATGTACTCTTCTCTTTAAACCTCATTAACCATCATCGTTAAATATTGTCCTAAAGTAGAAAGAAATGTACCAACTGATACGGTGGGTTTGTACCATCGACAATGATAGAGTCATTGGCGTACACTAAATAGTGGGAGGGAGGCCTTCTAACTAGGAGTTGCTTCATTCTTACTGTTTCTGCTTACATTTGGAGGAAACCGGCTCGCCGTGCAGATGGGGGAGGTTTGGCTGAAGTAGATGTCCATTTCAGTAATACAAGACCGAGGGGGAGAATAGGATCTCTGGTCAGAGGGTACTAATATCACAGGAAGGCACTCTGGACAATTTGCATGAATGAATACAAGAACAGCTGTAAACATAGAGAGACTGGACTGTGTGTACTATTTTTGGGTGGGTTAGAGACTATCATCAATCATTAACTACTGTGCATTAAGAAACAGCTTCCCACTAATTGTTCTCAGAACAAGTCTGGACCTGTTGAAGACTCAAACAAAAGAAGTTCTGCCGTGTTCTTGCCTGTGATGAGGACTTGCTGTGTCCTTTGACTGCAAACTAGAGGTTTGCTCCAAGGGGCAGTTGGCTGGCCTTTGCTTAGGATGAGGGACAGAAGCAAGTTAAGAAGGGGTCCCCTGTGAGGAAGAACCCGCTGACTAAATGAGAGTAGACTGCACATGACACAGCTGAAGCCCTTGCTGATGTGGGTCCTATGTGGCCTTCGATATCTGGGAACTGTAGTGGAATTCCAATATCTACAGAAAAATTGGACTTCGTTTTTGTGACCTATGGAGAATCAAGACCAACAGCAGTTTTGCACTACATTACAGTCGGCCCTGGTATAGTTTAATGCTGATATGCCTGGTATAGTTGAAACCTGCTAAGTTCAGTTGTGTCTATAGGTCAAATAAAAACAATACTAGGATCCTATCTGATGCATACAGTCATGGAGTCCCTATGAAGTGTTCCTTTTAATAAGACACACCACCAAGGAGAATTGTGTGGGCATTGGAATCAAATGAAACCTCAGATGCTCAGTGTGTTCTTTCAGATAGAAAACATTGTGACACATCTGTGGGTGCCACATTTCTCTTGAACAAGTCTTCTAATAACAGGTCCATGGATACACCCTCACTTTTTTCTGGCATACTTACTTGATATCAGCCTGATCTCCCTTTGCCGTTTTCCTCTTGTGTTTCCGAGAAAAGACTCAATCAAGACCAGAATGAGAGCACACACTTAATGTCTCAGGTTGAATGGTTTCTAGTTTGGCTGGTGCTTTGGTGACTCAGTCTGCTAGTTTATGTTGGTCTGCTCTTATAAGTTTAACACCTAACCTACCAAATCTCTTTTTATATTTATAGCTGCTACGGCCCCAGACATTGAGCAAATTGCATCATGTGAAGGACCTACGTTGCCATATATCTTTGAATGTACTTGTGGTTTGCTTCTGAACCTACCCCTGTTTTCAATTGAGGGTATGCACTCTGTATTAGTGCCTTTCAGCACAAAGCTATGTTAGTATGTATCTGTTATGCCTGCTCAAAGTACATTGTTGTCAATGTGGTGGTTGAAGCCACAAAATATGTACAGGCAGCACTTAGTTAATTTTCCCTATGGATTGTGTTTGACCTGATACTGCCCCAGACTGACCTGGTACTCCCCCAAACTTTGTGCCTTCACTCCTGTTATCCCCAAACGTTGTGCCTTCACTCCTGTTATGTGGACTTCACTCTTGTTGGCTTTATGCCATTGCTAACCTGTGCTAAAGTGCTTGCGCTCTACCCCTCAAACATGGTAAAATTGGCCTACACATAACGGGCACATTTAATTTACTTATAAATCCCTAGTAAAGTGGTGCTAAGTGTACTCGAGTTCTGTAAATTAAAGGCTACTAGTGGACCTGCAGCACACATTGTGCCACTCCCTAAAACAGCCCTTTAGAACATGTCTCAGATCTGCCACTGCAGCCTCTAATGCAGTTTTAAACTGCCATTTTATTCTGGCAAATAATCCTTTTGCTAGGCATAAAACCTTCCTTTTTAATACTTTTAGTCAAAGTTAAAGGCTCAAAGGACAGGTGCATTGTATTCAAAATATAAGGCACGTGAGATTGAAGTTCAAATCTCTTAACAGTGAAAAACTCCTAAAGTCATTTTTCACTGTTGTAAGGCCTACCTTTTCCCATTGAATAACATTTGGATGCCTTATTACATTTAAGAAGTGATAACTTTGAATTAGGAGCAGATAGAGAGGTGCTGTTTCTTTTTGTCCTTTTTTGGATCTCTCTGCTTTTGAGACATTGCACCTTTATTGAACCTTGCCTACAAATATGTCTCAGTTTGGGGAGCCACCTCCAGTTGTTGCAAAAGTGGTGTTGGAGCTGGAGAAATTGGAGAGTTACACAATGGCCCAGCTCAAGCAATTTTGTAAGGAGTTACAATGCCAGATCAAAAGCTCCTCCAAGAAGGATGAGCTGCAAACGGCACTGAGGAGCTTGTTGGCAGAAAAAGAGGCTGAGTGGCACACAGCAGGGGAGAATATGACTGTGGATGAGGAGGTGCAGAGCATGCATGGTGATTTGGTGGATAACCTGGACCTGCCTTGAGGGAGGGCCTCCAGGGCAGGCAGCAGTGTTTTTTCTAAAGGTTTGACCCCAGAGGAACTGAGGGACAGACAGGCAGAGAGCCAGCATCATTTGGAGCTTGAGGAGATCAAGGTAGAATTGGCTAGACTGGGTAGAGAAGCAGAAGCAAAGAGAATGGCAATGACCATGGATGAGAGAAAAATGTTGTTGGCTCATGAACTGCATTTAAAGGAGCTGGATCTAAAGGGCAGGTCCAGCACAGATGGTGGCAGAAGCAACCCAGTGAAACCTGAGAAGAGAGTACACATTCCTAAAGATCTGATAAAGGATTACAAGAGGGAGGATGACATATACTTGTGGTTTAAGGGGTATGAGTCAGGAAATGGATTGGTTGAAAGTTTCAACCGTACCCTGAAAGGCATGAATATGGGTCTGTCAGAACCTATGAGGCATAATTGGGACGTCCTCTTGCCATGCCCTCTCTTTGCCTACAGGGAGGTACCACAGAAGGGACTTGGTTTTAGCCACTTTGAGCTGCTGTATGGCTACCCTGTGAGGGGACCTCTGAGTCTGGTGAAGGATGGCTGGGAGAAAGCTCCCAGTAGGCCATCCAAGACGTGTTTAGCTACGTGCTGGCCTTTAGAAACTAGACTATCCATTTCAAGAAACTCGCTCAGGCGAACCTAGAAGCCAGCCATGAGGACATGAAACAGTTGTACAACTAGAATGCCAATCCGGCTGAGTTTCAGACTGGACAGAAAGTATGGGTCATGGCCTCAGTGGAGCCTCTTGCTCTCTAGGACAAGGGACTGGGCCTTTTAAGGTGGTGGAGCACAAGAGTAATGTCACCTATCTGGTGAACTTGCAAACTCCCAGGAACCATTTGAGGGTCCTTCATGTGAACCACCTCAAGCCAGCATGCTCTTGGCAACAGATGATGTGGTGGAGGAGGAGAGTAGCCTCTTCCTGACTTCCTATCTGCCCAAGACAAAGATGGGTCTGTGGAGGGTCAGAGCCTCTCCCCCACACTGACCCTGCTACAGCAGGGGGACTGTCACCAGTTGCCGCTCTGTTTTCCATGACCGCAAGGGTCACTCATTTGTGTACACATGATGTGGATACTGGGGACAGTCCACCTGAGAAGCATAAGAGCTACATGGTGACTGAGTGACTGACCAAAGGTTGCTGCACCTGGTGACACTCCTCAACATATGTTCTGCGTAGAGTACTGTGGACTGACTCAAAGCCATCACTAAGACTGACGCACACCCCTCCCCCGAGCTGATTAACTCATAGATCAGCTAGGAGCTGCCAAGGTCCTCAGCACGTTTGACTTAACATCTGGGTACTGGCAGATTGCCTTGACCAATGGGGCAAAAGAGAGGTCAGCATTTTCAACACCAAAGGAGCACTACCAGTTCAGGGTCATGCCCTTTGGGTTGTGAAATTTGCCTGCCACCTTTCAGAGGTTGGTCAACCAGGTTTTGGCTGGGCTGGAGGATTTCAACGCTGCCTACCTGGATGAATGAATGTTTATTAGTTAACTCAAATCATAAAAATATTCTTCAACATAAAATTACGCAGAACAATATTGGTGCAGTAAAATGTTAATAGTGCAATAAAATTGTGATATAAAATAATTTAATACATTCTACAAATTTGCCCCCTCATATCTCCAGTTACTGGTACATAGCTTAATTACAGTGTTGGCTAGAAGTGCACAATGTTACCTAAGAGCCCTTCCTTTTTTTAACCTGTTTGTTCATGGTTGGTGGATTTTGTTTCCACAGGTGCCATTCCTATCACTAATTTGTTTTGGCACATGAAATTTTGGAGGTAAAAATGTCCAGAAATTGAACAAGCCGAATGTTCAGTATGGTGTTTCGTGGATTAAATGCTTCAGTTAAAGCTTGTCTGCATGATCTGACCCCTAATGTGTTTAATTCTTTTTTCAATAAACATCTCTTTCAGCGGCCAAAGCTGGGCAAATGCAAACCACATGCACTAGGTTTTCTACCGCCAGATGACATAGGCGGCACTAGTGGGTGTTTACTAGTGGCCCCTTCTTCCATTTTGGCATGAGGTCTAGCGTTGGGACTTCAAACAGCCTTAGCTTTAGAAAGCGTTGTTTGATTTTCAATGAATACGGGGCAGCCATGAGTGGTGATTCTTTGAGAGTTTTATATGAATTGAGAATCAACCGACCATGCGATCTTTTAGCCACAACTTCCCTGTCTTCTAACCAGCTGTATAATCTACTTGATTTATTCACTGCTTTGTTGAAAGCAAGGGTAGGAAGCGACATATCCCATACATCGCCTAAGTTCAAAAGAGTTATGCTTTTTTGCAAATGCTTTTTGTAATTGCTATTACCTCTTTCTAGATTAATTTCCTGCCAAACTAGATTAACCAGCGTCCCTTTTGGGGTGCGGCTCAGTTTGTAACAACATTTAATATATGCCACAGGTCGAGCCAGCTTCCGCTTAACAAAAATAAATTCCAGTCTGACCTGGGCTGGGAAAGCATGTCCTGGTAACTGAAAGACAAGCTTGTATGCCTTTACCAGAAGTTTATCCAGGAGAGCTTCCTCCATCCCCCTCATTATTTCAGCCCCATAGGTGAGGGTTGGAAGTAATTTTGCTCCCATTATGGCTGTCAATGGATTCAGGGCATGGCCACAGATTGAATTTGCAAGTGTGCCAAAAGCATGAACAAGTGCGTGCGCCTTATTTTTTATCGCTTCATTTTGGGGCACGTAATTGCCGCTGGCATCTACCATGACTCCTAGGTATCTGTACGAGCTTACTTCCTCTAGGGTCTTCCGTTCAGATACCATTTACGTTGGCTAGTGGGTCTACGATTCAGAGCAATCATTTTAGATTTGCTGTGGTTAATTTCTAATTACTTTGTTCTTGCATACTCTTCTAAGTTATTTATCAGTTTTTGCATGCCAGTTCTGGTGTTACTAAACAATAATAGGTCCTCCGCGTATAACATGTTAGATAGCTGTTGGCCACCATGAAAGGGGGAGTGGACTGATTGATCGTTTAACTTGGTTGAAAGTTCTGCTATATACAGATTGAAAAGTACTAGTGCCAATACACAACCTTGTTTTACACCAACTGTTGTTTTAACTGCCCTAGAGAGGTGTGAGCCTCCTCCCAGTTTACCCTTCACCCATGTGTCAGAGTAAATCAATTTAATGGCATTGAAAAAGTTTGCTGGTAACCCCCATTGCTGTAGTTTGGCCCATACTTTGCAACAGGGGACACAATCAAAATCAGCTTTAAAATCAACAAAGCACAGTTAGGTGGAAGTCCCAGTTGCTTTTGCTCTGTTGGTAATTAGTCCCAGTTCCATAAGGTTCGTTAACGTTCCTTGATACTTGGTAAAGCCGCTTTGATTTAAGGGCAGTATGTTGTTATATGCAATCCACGTCTCTAAATGTTGTAAGAGGCTGGTCGAAAAGTACTTGAGATCAACGTCTAAGAGGGCAATTAATCTGTAATTACTTGGCGAAGCCACATTCCCTCCCTTATATATGGGGTGGATTATTGAACCTCTCCAGGTTGCCGGAACAATTCCTGTTGCAAGCACATGATTAAACATTGCAGCTAGGAAGTCAGACCATCTTTCTGTTGCTTGTTTAAACAGCACTTGTGGTAAACCGTTTGGGCTAGGTGAGCAGTCAGTTTGTGATTTCCTGATGATTTTTATTACTTCCGATGCCGTGATCTTCAAGGTATTCAGGACGTCAAGTTCCCAATTATTGGGGAGCCCCTGAATTGGCACCCCTTCTCTAGTGGGCAGCTCCCTTAGATGTGACTTTAGGTAGCACACACATGCTTTCTCTGTTAGGTTGGCGTTGTTAGCTACCTTAGGACCCTTGTCAATGGAGTTAATAAGTTTCCAGAATCTTTTGGAGTCAGATTATTTATATGCATAGTGTAACCTGGCCCAGAGCAACTCCTGCTGATGTTTTTTAAAGGACCATAGTTCCCTTTTAAACAGTTTCCTTTGCTCTCGCAGGGCGGACAGTAGTGATCCATTTTTTGGGAATTTGTGCAGTTGCCTTAGCAGTCTACCTACTTCTGCTTTCCTCTTACAAACTTGCTGCGGTATGTGTAAGTGTTTATGATAATTCAATTGTGCTCCCTTTCTTGCATTTCCTAAGGGGTCTTGATTTATACGATCATTAGCAAAGTTCACCCAGACCGTTGTCAAATTTGCCAGGTCCAAAGCCATGAATTCTAGCCTTAGTAGAGCCTCTTCTGCTTGACTTTCAATGGTATTAGATGACCATTTCAGTCGCTTTAGGTTTTTAGTACCAATCACCCTGTTCTGGAAAACCACTTCCTCTGGCTTATGTGGTGAAGATCGAATCCTGATTATCTGCAGCCTGTGGTCACTTTCCACACGGTCCATGATTCTAAAGTAACTCACTAATGTATACAGAGCATGATTTACCAGTGTGTAGTCTTGGTGAGAAATCGTTTTCCCGGAGGATCTTGTCCATGCAGGGGGGATGTCGGCCGGCTTCTGAACATTTAGCATGAAGAGGCCTACATATTGACAGATGTGTATGAACTTCTCCCCTAACTTATATTTCCTACTTTTTGTTGGGAAAGTTTGGCCGGCACCGTTGCTACTGTTTGAATATGATCTTCACCAGGGTTATGGAATAGATAAAGATTAAAATCACCCGAAATTAGCCAATATGCCGGGTGTACTGTGCTTTTTGTCCTTACCAATTGGTTTAGTAAATTGTTAGCTTCAACTTTTTTCTTTTTTGGATTGATGTATATATTGACTAAGATCAATGGTTCCTGTATATTCTTTCCCTAGCCATCAAGCTTTACTAGTTGAAATAGTAGATCTTCCTCCTTATGCTCTGTGATCTTCGTGAGAATGCTCGTGCTGACATAAATTGCTAGGCCTCCTTTCGCCCTGCCCGATCTATTAGTTTTTGTAGCTGGGCTGAAATATTCCATAAATCCTAATAACGGTATTGATTCCTTAGCCCAGGATTCCTTTAGGAGTATTCTGTCTGAAAACATAGTGACCGTTGGGTCCGTGAGCTGGTTACCTCTTGCTTGAATTAATTTTATAGCAGAAATGTCATCCCTAGACACATGCTGAAGGTCTGGAAGAGCTTTTATAAGTTTTAAGACAGTGGAGCGATTGAGAACATCTGTAGGGGATCTTGAGATAAATTCCGGAATCCAAAGCAGCTGATGATTCAGTTCATGGTTGTTCGTACCAGTTTGAGTGGACCAGTTTTGCTCCACGTGCCAGTTTTGTTCCATATGGCTAGGTACACTCTGTCTAATACTTTGTTCATTTCTCTTGCTGCTTACGTTGGCATGTGATAGTTGACTAGAGTCTCCTGGCATATTATTCTTTGGCTTTGCACTCTGATGGCCCCTTGAGGGGCTTGCTCTTTCATCCATGTGGTTGTCAACTGCTATGGGCATAGGACCTTGCTGACAAAGTAGCAACTGCTGGATCGGGGAGATTCTTTACATCTGTATTTGAGTCGATACATGCATTAACATAGGCAATAGTGTCCATGTTTTGCCTTCCACTTAAGTCCGTACCCTTCTTGCTTGATTCTACGGGGGTAATTTCTGTGGCCTTTACAGTGGTTATATGAGTAGACCGTGCCGACTTCCTTCCTTTCCTTGCACGTTTCCGTTCTCTCTTTGACAAAAACCAAGTTATGGGTTTCTCACTGTTCACAGGATTATTGGCCGCTTGTGAGTGAGGTGGTGTTTCCATGCCTTCCATACTAAGGCTTGCCGTATTATTGCTTTCCGCCAGGTCGCTTTTATCTGCTGTGGTTGGAGATGAAACCATTTGGGGAGAGTAAAGCCTATCCTCTAGTTTCTGCAACGGGGGAGCAGATGTTAACATAGTGGCAAGAGACTTAACATGTGTGCGTTCATCATTTCGGGCGGTACAAACTCCTTTTAATATTCCTTCCAAGATTAGCAGCAGTTGGGCTAGTTTGTCTACCACCTCTTTACAGGAGCAGATGGTAAAATCATTGGTTTGTTTAGCTTGAGCCCTTGTTATCACAGCATTTATTTCTTCCAGCTTGCCATCTATTCCAGAGACAAATACTGCCATTGTATTTAGCAAATCTACCTGAATGTCCATTTTATTTGAATGAAACTGCGGTGCCATAACTGTTGCTTGCACTGAGTTCAGGATTGCGGCCCACATTTCATTTGCACTGATTACCGCTGAGGATTGTGATAGTGAATTGGCCTTTTGGTCCCCTCTTGGGACTCCTTTGGTTGTATTTGCTTTAAACAGTTCATTTTGTGAGGCTTTCACTATCTCTTCCTCCACCATCCTGTTTGGAACACCCAGTTTTGTATCCCCGTGCTCCTGCTCCTCGCTTTCGCATCCATACATCAGAATCTATTAGAGCTTGGGGCTCGGGCACATTGGACTGCCTTGCTGAGAGTCTTGTTCTAGGGTTTCTGCAGTTGCTACCATCTCTGAATCCAATATAGATATGCTAGCTGGACTAGACATCCAGTGATGGTTGGCGGAATCTGAACAAGTGTTCTTCATGATTTTTGCTTGCTTGGGGGTATGGGAAGCTCCTATTGCAGGAGTTAGTACTACTGGGGCTGTGAACAATGCGTCTCCCGTCAGAGGATGCCTTTCCATAATAACCACTGTTGGTGAAAGAGGCGGGGGTAAAATCTCCCTGGCTTTCTTTCCAGGGATTCCTTGAATTTGCAGGCCTTGAATGAAGGGTATACCGCCCCCTGAGTTTAGTTGGGTTGGTGCCAGTGGAACACTCCTTCTTTCACCGTAGATGCTTGCAACAGAAAAGTAATCAGTTATCTTACAATGATTGGGCAACGTGGCTAGTTCTCCCCTCAGGAGGGGTCCCAATTTTTCAATTGTCTAATTCCCCCCAGCTCATTTTTTCCATGCTGATATTTTGCTCAACCGGGCTCCTGCCTATTTTGTTAGTTGAATTCTCCCCCCTGCATGGGCTGTGGCGATCCAAATCACTACTTGCTCTCCTTTTCACTACTGCTTCATCCAAAACCTGTTCTCTTCTCCTTTTCCTCTATGGTTTGATTAGTGGTTTGGTTGGTGGTGTTATTTCATGCTTTACCTGACCTCATACTCCTTTTCACCGGTTGATCAGTCTGTCTAATTAGCTGGAGATTAGTCTACTCTGGGGGACCTTCAACTGTATAGGTAGACCGTAGGTAAGAGTGTTCTCTAGGTCTGTCCTAATACTGTTCGACTTGTCCCAGAGTACTCGACAATTACTGAACTGTGCAACAGACTTTGATTATAAGTGTTGTGACAGTTCAGTTTCTTATGTCCTTTGAGAGCCAAAACAGGAGTAGAAACCAGAGAGCAAGCTTGTTAATCGACTATGGTTTCTGCTGGTCTATGGTGGTGATATATGGTGATGCTGGTAGTTGGACAAAGTCTGCGTGGAGCCACCCATTTTTTGCAGTCCCGCTTTTTGTGTTGAGATCCCCTTTTTTTGCACACACTCCACACCTCCGTACCTCTTTGCCGCTTTCTGTTCCTTGGAACTATGGCCCTCATTCTGACCTTGGCGGGCGGCGGAGGCCGCCCGCCAAAGTCCCGCCGTCAGATTACCGTTCCGCGGTCGAAAGACCGCGGCGGTCATTCTGACTTTCCCGCTGGGCTGGCGGGCGGTCGCCTTCAGACCGCCCGCCAGCCCAGCGGGAAAGAGGCTTCCACGATGAAGCCGGCTCGGAATCGAGCCGGCGGAGTGGAAGCTGTGCGACGGGTGCAGTTGCACCCGTCGCGTATTTCACTGTCTGCGCAGCAGACAGTGAAATACATGTAGGGGCCCTCTTACGGGGGCCCCTGCAATGCCCATGCCAGTGGCATGGGCACTGCAGGGGCCCCCAGGGGCCCCGCGACCCCCCCTACCGCCATCCGGATCCCGGCGGTCGGACCGCCGGGATCTGGATGGCGGTAGGGGGGGTCGGAATCCCCGCGGCGGTGCAGCAAGCTGCGCCGCCGTGGAGGATTCAATGGGGCGGCGGTACACTGGCAGGAGCCCGCCAGTGGTGCCGGTCCGACCGCGGCTTTACCGCCGCGGTCGGAATCCCCATTGGAGCACCGCCGGCCTGTCGGCGGTGCTCCCGCGGTCCGCCAGGGGTCAGAATGACCACCTATGTCTGTGTCACGTCTGCGTTCTTCTTCAGCTCCAGCTTCAACTTCGCTCCGCTCTGCTGCTTTGCTGCTCTGTGCTGCGCTACATTTGAGTACCTTCTTGGTGCCTTCTGGGGCCTTCCAGGGCATTCTGGTCAGGATTGCTAGGTTCTCCTGGGTTCTCTAGACTTTCTGGGTTGCTGGGTTCTAGGTTGCTGCTCCCACACTGCCCCACAGGCTCCACGAGCTCCACGTGCCACTTAATGAAGCCTCTCTTTCTCCGTCACCTCCCTGTCACGACCGCCACAACCACCACCAGACTGCCTCACTGAGGGACAGACTGAGGGGAGGGCACGTCAGATGGCCACTTGCCTTTCTCTCTCTCTCTCAAGTGCCGCTCTGCTCCGGTGCTTGCCACTACTTATTGTTCAGGATCTGGAACCTTAGCTCACACTGCACTGTGCCACGTCACTCCAGGCTCACCGCAGACCACCACACCACCACACCACAGCCCAGGAAGTTAGTGGGCGGTTGCCCGGGTGCCCCGAGAGCCCAAACCCGCCAACCTGCACTAATCTGCACTGTACTGCAGGGACTGGGAGGGGCTGGAGGGCTGAAGAGCTCGAGTGGGAGCCCACGTCGGCCAGCGTCTCTGTTCCTGCCTCACCTCACGTCGATGTTCCTGCCTCGCTTCTCATCTCAATGGTGCCCAGGCTGAGGGGCTGGAAAGCTTGAGCAACCTCCTTGGCCCACGTTACCCCGCGTCGCTGGTCCTGCTGTCCTGTCTCACCTCTTGTCATGTCTCGACAGCCCACGCCAGGGTTGAAGGGGGGTGAGGGGGGCTAAGGGGCTGGAGTGCTCAGACGGCTCGCCTCACAACTCTGCTTCCGCGGACCATACAACTCCACAACTACGCTTCCGGTTCCGGTTCACGAGAGTGGACTATGGCGTAATAGATCGCCTCCTGGATGACATTGCAGTGTTCAGCTCTGGCAGGGAGGAACACCGGCTGCAGCTCTGCAAAGTGTTGAGGGCCCTGCAGAAGGCATGCCTCACTATTAAGGCTAGTAAGTGCCAAATAGGAATAAGTGCCAAATAGGAAAGGGATCTGTGGTTTACCTGGCACACCAGGTGGGGAGTGGCCAGGTGGCCCCACTACAACCCAAAATTGATGTCATTCTGGCTTGGGAACCTCCTAAGACCCAGAAAGAGGTGGGAGCCTTCTTAGGTCATACCGGGTACTACGGGAGTTTTGTCAAGGGGTATGGCACTATTGTTGCCCCCTTGACAGAGCTGACTTCCAGGAAGCGGCCAAAGAAAGGGATCTGGATTGAGACTTGTCAGACCGCTTTTGATGCCTTGAAGGCAGCCATGTGCACTCGTTGTGGAGACTGACGCTTCAGAGCATGGTGTAGGGGCAGTTCTAGCACAGCTGAATGAAGAGAGCCTAGACCAGCCTGTAGGCTTCATTAGTAGGAGGTTACTTCCACGTGAAAGTGGAGTGCTTTTGTTGTGGTCTTGGCACTGAAGAAGCTGAGAGCCTACTTGATTGGGACTCACTTCTGGATTCAGACAGTCCACTTTCCCTTCAGATGGTTAATGCAGATGAGGGGTGAGAACCCAAAACTGTTGAGGTGGTCCATCTCCCTACAGGGAATGGACTTTACAGTGGAACACCGCTCTGGGACAGAACACGCCAAAGCTGATGGTCTGTCCAGATTCTTCTGCCTTAGTGATGAGAACTCTTATGAGGTTGGGTAGTTCTCCCCACTTTCAGCTGGGTGGACACGTGTTACACCTGGCATCCATGTCGTGGTTTTCCATGTCTTTTTGCCTCTGCTTCTAGTAGTTTTTACTGTGTTGTACTTTGTTTTGCTGGTTTTTGGTTCTCTTTGCACTTCCCCACTGCTGACCAGTGCAAACGTGCAAGTGCTCCCTGTATAAATTGTGATTATGATTAGTTATTCCTGATTGGCATATTTGATGTACTAGTAAGTCCCTAGTAAAGTAAACTAGAGGTGCCAAGGGCCTGTAAATCAAATGCTATTAGTGGGTATGCAGCACTGGTTATGCCACCCACATGAGTAGTCCTGTAAATATGTCTTAGGCCTGCCACTGAAGTGTATGGGTGTGCAGTTTTGTACTGCCCAATCGACCTGGCGAGTGTACCCACTTGCCAGGTCTAAACCTTGACTTTTACTATATGTAAGTTACCCCTAAGGTAGGCCCTGGGTAGCCCATTGGGCAGAGTGAAGTTTATCTAAAAGGTAGGACGTGTACTGGTGTGTTTTACATGTTTTGATAGTGAAATACTGGCTAATTCGGTTTTCTCTATTGCACGGCCTAGCTCTCCCATAGGTTAACATGGGGACTGCCTTTAAATATATTTTAAGCACAGTTTCCCATTGAGAACAGATAGAGATATGGATTTGGGGTCTCCGAACTCACAATTTACAAAAAATACATCTTTTGGTAGAGTTGGTTTTTAGATTGTCTGTTTGAAAATGCCACTTTTACAAAAGAGAGCATTTTCTTGCTTAACTATTCTGTGACTCTGCCTGCCTGTGGAATCCACGTATGGGGCAGACTGACAGTTGGGCTGTTAGTGAATTCCCTCTAGACAATGACACAAAGAGAGCTGAGGAGTGTCCCACATATGCTGATGAGTCTCCTGGGCTAGAGTGGGGAAAGAGGAGCTGACACTTACACCTGAAAGGGCTATGCCTGTACTCACACAGTACAGTCTCCAACCCCCAGGCGTGGGCAAGGCAGGATTTTGTGAACAACAGAGACTTTCCTTTGAAGTTTTCCTACTTCAAAGGCAGCAATGAGTATACGTATAATTAGTGTACCCAAAACCCCAGAGGTTCAGAATACTTCTGGATCAAGAGGAATCTCTGGCAAGAAGAATAGCTGAATAAATGGAGGAAAAGTACTGCCCCTTACCAGCTGTGCTGCACCTGGTTGGCCTGCAGTCTCTGCTTCTGCCATAAAGAGGACAAAGACTGGACTTTGCTGTGTATCCTGCTTGTGAAGATTCTCCAAGAGCTTGGACTGAGCTTGCCCCCTGTTCTGAATTCTCAGGGCCATCAAAGACTTCATCTGCCAGCACCTGGGATCTCTTGCTGAGACCCCTCCCCTACCAAATGGTGCCACATCAAGTACCTAGGCCCTTGAAAGGAGAAGTTGGTGAACCCAAGGTGAAAATCCACACATCGGAGCCAAGCGGCAGAAAAATTGATACAGAAAAATGTGTGCCTCGCCGGAAAAATGGGCGCATTGCCAGTTCACCACAGATTCATTGCTGCTGTGCATCCGGATTTTCCACGTATCATCCCTAGGCGTCAAAATCTGTAACATTCACCACGCAGATCCGAGGCTGCTTGTCTGGAAATTGATGCATCTTTTTCCTGCATGGAAAGAATTGACGCATTGCTTGACCAGCAGTGAAAGAATCGACATACGGCCTCACTTTCGAGTAAGGAATCAATGCATTGCTTGCTTTTCCAACACACATGCTTGCCCTTACGGATTTATTTCTGACGCATACCAGGTACTTTGTGCTAAAAAATTGCATCCATTGATTTCTATGGATGAAGACTCTTTTTACTTTAAAAATTCATATCTTTGCTTGTGTATGTTGGATTTTTATTATTTTGGTCTTATTTGATTTAGATAAATATTGGTTAAACTGGTGTGGAGTCCTTTTGCTGTGTTTTCACTCTGTTACTTTACACACTGCCTCTGAGATGCTGGACTGCTTGTGCCAAGCTACCAAGGAGGTGAGCAGGGGTTATTTGAGCTGTGTATCTCCTTTACCATGACTAGAGTGAGGGTCCCTGCTTGGTCAGAGTGCAAACTGACTGCCAACCAGAGACCCCATTTCAAACAGTAAGCTCATTAATTAATACGGTCCCACTGTAGATTAGATTGTGGTAACTTTATTAGTTAGCTCACACACTTGCAGTTGTCGATCTCTCAAGTAGTCTGTCTTTGTCGCTGGGATATGGCACAAGGTACTAAGGAAACATCTTATATTGCGTTTTTAAAATGTTTGTTATTTTTGTACTTCATTGCCAAATCCAAAAGTGGAAATCAGCTATACAAACAATTTGTCAACACACTCCACTTGAGTGTCGATCAAGTACTCTCAGTTGTTATTAATATCTTGTTGTAGAATTCCCCTGTCCTTCTTTGTGGTTTGAATCAGTTCTAAGGAATTTAAACCAAACCCTGCAGGCTGCAGCTTCCCTTGTTAAATCTAATCCATTCCAATCTTTGCTTTTTGTAGCATTTTACCCATTATTTCATTTACTTTTCATGGCCACCCTTACTTTATTAAATCACTCTCTCTTTCTGCATACCCAGTCCAAATCCCATGGCCATTTCCTGCTCATTTGAATCCTGCCACCACCTCGTAGCCTGGCTGTGTTTCCTTTGCCACTCTCTAGACAATATTACATAGTCATTTTTGATACCTGGGAGGTGCTTGCTCATCTCATATTCCTAAAATCAAATGTCTGTGCTCCCCTTCCATTTACACTTCCACAGCTTCCATCAGCAGTGCCCTAATCTATCCCAATGTATTTTGACCATGTGTGGATAGAAGTTTCTCGTTGTCCTCATCCTCTCAAACACAAATGTGTCTGTGTGTACCCAAAAATAACAGCCCAAATCAAACTGCAAAGCTATATCCTCTTTGAACCAGAACAGAAGCAATTCCAGGCAGGTTTCAGACTTGTTGAGCCTGTTCAGTTGGGTGCAGTTTGGTTCCAGTGGCAAAGTGAGCATGGAAACTACCTTCTGAGCATGTAGGCCATCACAATGAGCTGCCGTTGTGACTGATCTTTTGTATCTTTTTCTTTTAGCCCAAGTATTTCTCTTTTTGAGGAACTCCTTTTGTTGTTTTCTTACTTTCTTCAATCTCTACATTTTTGGAAGTTATATTTTGCCTGAGTACAGTTTTTCATATCTCCTACAGGGTTGTATCAGGCATTATTGAGTCTTTATTGTCTGACACATAGTGTGTGATATTCTCCAAAACATATGTTCTAATTCCATGATTTTTAAGTGTCCAGGTATCCATTTTCCAACCATCCTACCATATTTGTCAGGGCTTGCATAGTTATGATTAACAGTGAGTGATGTGATAATCCTCTGGCTAATATATTCAGATTTGTAAATCTGTCCATATCCTTGATCTGAATAAATGAGTAATCTAGACCGGATATTGTTCCATGAACCCCCAAGCAAAACTGCCAGTGATGGCCGATCCATGCACACCTAAGCTCTTTATTTTGTGTGGCTGTCTGGGAGAACTACACAAAGACCAACTGCCAACTAAACCTAGGGCCTGATTAATAATTTGGCGGAAGGGATACTCCATCACATACCTGATCGATACCCTCCCTGCCATTTTCAAGCTCCATAGGAAATAATGGAGCTTGTAATACAGCGGACGGGATATCCGTCATGCTTGTGACAGATTATTCCATCTGCCAATGTCGTAATCAGGCCCCTAGTCTTGTGACTCAGAGGCAGGCTGCAGTCACTCAATGACTAAAGCAGGAAAATGGCAACTTTCAAAATTATAATTTGAGATCCGACTGTACCATAAAAAAATGTTTCATTACAATTCCAAAGACACCACACCTGATCTGCCCTAGGGCTGACTTATATGGCATAAAAAGAAAGGTTTGGCCTATCAAGAGATTGATTTTGCCAGGTCGAAAGGCCAGTTTAAAACTGCACACAAGCTGTAATGGCAGGAATGAAACAGGTTTGCAAGATTATTTAAGTAAGAACAAGTGCTGCAGGCCCACTAGTATCATTTAGCTTACCGGCCTTGAGTACGTGTAGTACCCCAGTTCTAGGGACTTATAAGCAAATTAAATAGGCCCATTTGAGGATAAATGAATGTTACCATGTTTTAAGAAGTGAACATACACACTTTAGCACTGGTTAGCAGTGGTAAAGTGCACAGAGGCCTACGCAAAGAAGAAAGAGATCAGAAAATAAGGAGGAGTAAGGCAAAATGCTTGGGGGAAAACCCCTCTAAGCTTGGCCGGTCTAACTGATTCCTAGTGGCAGCCATCCAGCTTTGCGCAGGCTCTGCATTATTGTAGAGCTTCTTCATAATTGTTTATTTAGGTACCTTTTGCCTCTTAATTTGATCATCAAGGGTACGGTTAAAATCTCCTCCTGTTATCAGTAGTTTGGTAGGCAGTCTCATTAGCAGTTTGCTTAATCTAGTCATATTTTTTTCTGTATTGTCAGGTGTAAGTATATTAATGTCATTGCTATTGTGTCCCCATCCAGAATTCTGATACTGCCGTGTAGCAGCCCTCGGCGGCTGTCCATGTATCTTTGACTATGAAAGGAAATTGATGTCCCTGTTGCCCCTCGGAAGGAGCCCACTTGTGACAGTAGCTTGTAGAAAAGCATTATCAGGGGCCCACTGCTTCAACATCTGGTAAATTGTTTCCCTATTTATTCTGGTGCCCATATCATTCACGTTCAAGATAGTATTTGGTGCATTCAATTATATATTTGCATTGTACATACTTTTGGAGAGAGAGCACTGTCCTCGCCAATATTGAGGCTATATTTGAGCTTCTTTACCCTTCACACATCTTGTTTTGTTGAGTTTGAATTTTTAATATGTCACCTCCATCTCATGGTGCAGAGTAAAGCAGGTTCTGACTCTAGTTCACATACTGATTCAATCTGCTAGCGAACTGTGTGCTCCATGCTCCACTGGTGAGCTGTATGCAGCTCCTTTTAGAAAGAGTATACTAGTTTTCATTGACGTGCAAGGATGTGCAAAGAGGAGGCGCAAGAAGCTGAGAGCAGGGGGCCAAGCGAAGAGAAGAGTGCAGGGTGCAGCGAGCTGCAGCATGCCTGATCACCTGCTGCCTGCTGGACGGGCAACTGGAAAGTGACCGGAGAGAGGCCACCATGGTCACAAGAGTGGTCAGGATTTGCTGCCATGAGGAGTGAAGTGGAGTGTGGCATGTCAAGCCACTGCAGCCTTGGGAATAACTTAATCCCATCACCGCCATCATAGACATCAGTGTGGCTCGCAGTGTACCCTGCTGCATGCTCACCTTGAATTGGAGGTGCCATACCACAATCACCTGCCAGTGTTTGCCGGGTCCCCGCACTCTTTCAGCAAAGCAGCTGGAAAACAGTGAAGGCAATGAAGGCAACTGAAGCAGTCAAGACAGAGGAGAGACTCCGGGAAGCGATTAGGTCAAGTGAGGAACATTGCATTCTCTGCCAAGGTGAGCTCACAGAAGGATATTGGGCAATCCTTAATGACCATATGTTAGACCTGACAGCCTTAGGGTGGTCACCCCTAACTTTTTGCCTGCCTGCCTCCCTCCACTTTTTAGATACAGTTTTTGCTGGTTTTAAGATTCTGCACACTTTACCACTGCTAACCAGTGCTAAAGTGCATATGCTCTCTCCCCTTAAACATGGTAACATTGAATCATACCCAATTGGACTATTTAATGTAACTATAAGTCCATAGTAGAGAGCACTATATGTGCCTAGGGCCTGTAGATTACATGCTACTATTGGGCCTGCAGCACTGATTGTGCCACCCACTTAAGTAGTCCCTTAACCTTGTCTCGGGCCTGCCACTGCAAGGCCTGTGTGCAGTTTCACTGCCAATTCGACTTGGCATTTAAAAGTACTTGCCAAGCCTAAAACTTCCCTTTTTCTACATATAAGACACACCTAAGTTATGCCCTATGTAACACATAGGGCAGGGTGCTGTGTAGTCAAAAGGCAGGACATATACCTGTGTAGTTTACATGTCCTGGTAGTGTAAAACTCCTAAATTTGTTTTTACACTGTTATGAGGCCTGCTACCTTCATAGGCTAACATTGGGGCTGCCCTCATACATTGTTTATGTGGTAGCTGCTGATCTGAAAGGAGTAGGAAGGTCATGCTTAGTATGGCCCCAATGGTGATACACAATTCTGCTGACTGGTGAAGTTGGATTTAATATTACTATTTTTGAAATGCCACTTTTAAAAAGTGAACATTTCTCTGCACTTAAATCTTTCTGTGCCTTACAATCCGTGTCTGGCTGGGTTTAGTTGACAGCTCCTTCTGCAGTCACTCAGACACCCCAAAAACAGGATACTCAGCATCACTTACATATATCTGCATTTTGAATGGGTCTTCCGGGGCTGGGAGGGTGGAGGGCCTGACACTTGTATGTCAAAGGACTGCCACACCCCCTACTGGGACCCTGGCAGACAGGATTGAACTGAAAGGGGACCTTGTGCGCTTCTAAGCCACTCTTTGAAGTCTCCCCCACTTCAAAGGCACATTTGGATATTTAAACAGGGCCTCTGCCTCTACCAACTAAGACACTTCCTTTAGAAGAAACTTGAACCAGAACCTGCATCCTGCCAAGCAGAACTGCCTGGCTGTCCAAAGGACTCACCTGTCTGCTTTCTGTGAAGGACTGCTGCCTTGCTGTTGCCCTGCTGCCTTGCTGCTCTCTGGCTGTGGTGAAGAAGTGCTCTCCAAGGGCTTGGATAGAGCTTGCCTCCTGTTCACTGAAGTCTCAGGACCAAAAAGACTTAATCTCTACAAGAAGGACTGCTTGTGCGGTGGAATTTGATGCACAGGCTGCCAGAAACGACACACAGCCTGCAATGTGGTGAAAATGTCACTGCACGCCGAACTGGAACGACACAGCCCGACTTCCAGAGAGAAATCGACACAGCGCCTGCCGTGAGGTAGGAAATGTAACGCAATGCCCACCAAATCGACCAGCTCCTGTGACTTCGTCCTGCCAGCACAGGAAATCCATGCATCGTCCCCGGGACGTCCTAAAACGCCCCAACCCGAAGAGGATCCACGACCGAGCACCGTAAAGCGCCGCACAGCCACCCCCTGCGTGAAAACTAAACGACGCATCACTGCGTGCGGCCTGAGAAATTGACGCACACCCCTTTGTTTCCACGCATCTCCTCCTCTGCAGTTCTTTGCGGACATTTTGCATGCGAACCGGGTACTTTGTGCTTGAAAGAGACTTTCTTTGCTTTTAAAAAAGACTTAAGGCACTTTATATTACTTTTACAGTGATATCTCAACATATAATTATTGCATTTTCATCGTTTTGACCTGCATTTATCCAGATAAATATTATATATTTTTCTAAACACTGCGTGGTGTATTTTTGTGGTGCTATATGGTGTTATTGTATGATTTATTGCACAACTACTTTACACATTGCCTTCTATGTTAAGCCTGACTGCTTAGTGCCAAGCTACCAGAGGGTGGGCACAGGATAATTTGGATTGTGTGTGACTTACCCTGACTAGAGTGAGGGTCCTTACTTGGACAGGGGGTAACCTGACTGACAACCAAAGACCCCATTTCTAACACCATATTTTCAAAGTTTAGAGCATTTCGCAAATTATAAAAAGTTTAAAATCACCAAAGGTCTCTAAAAGGTCAGCCCATTGACAGCATAGGGTCTCTTTGGCACCAATTCACTGTTAACCAATGCACCAGCTGTATCAGCTGCCATTAAGTTGATCGCAAAGTATTCTACAAATTAATTATACCTCAGACTCCATTGTTTATCATTGACAATTCATTGACTGAGAAGTTAAAGGTAGCTTTTCAGAAGCTACTACTGACAATCGTAGAGAGCATTGGGAGGCTTTAGGGAGCCTCCGGGTATTGAGCTGGTCTCCCTGAGGATGCAGCCCAGCTAGGTTTCGCTGCGGCTTGTGGTGGGACAAGTGTTCATTGCTTTTCTGCATTTCTGTTCTACCCTCCCTCATTGTATCCGTCTCTGGAGTTGAGTCTACTAACAAAATCACTCCTTTGTATCCCCCATAAAGGTATAAAGGCAAAAGTTAGGCAATCCAACCTAGCCAACTTGTCTCACACAAATAAACCATGCCTGAGACAGTAACTGTTATTAAACCAGGGCCCTTAACAGCAGCTAACCACTAGTCAAGTTAACACACTACCGAGACCAGGATCACCATATTAAGGATGGAAAATACAGATTGGAAGGACCAGAGAAGACCTGTGTCCAGGCAAGAAGAAGGCAACGTAGAGAATAAGAATGCCAGACCTAACTATTGTGACATGCCCAGATGGAGAAGAAAATACAGAAACAAAAAAACTGAAATTAACAAAGGGGAAGAATATGAAGCTGCTAAAGTGGTCAAAAGGTGACGGATACAAGATAACAGATTTTTTGACCCAGAAAACACCCAGAGTAAGCAATCACCACGGATGATAAAGTATGCCCAGTAGGACATCAATTGGGGAACAGCTCTGGCCCAAAAGATTAATCATTGGCCAAGGAAAAGATGAACACCCCTCCCAGCTCAAGGGCAAGCCCCATTATAGTACAGGCGTAAGTGCATAATGCTGGTGAATCATCTTCAATTTCAGCCATGAACATGTCCACACTAAGAAACTGGAAGTAATCAAACACCTGCCTCTCCCAGAGTACAGCCCCATGGGACGGGACTCACAGGATTATTTATTAATTGACTTGGAGGAATGTGCTCCAGTCGCACAAGGTGAAGAGGCAATAACAGCTGAAAACCACTTATCCTCATCATTCATAGGGAATGAACCGCAGTTGGACATTACCACTGTCAGTTTGAGTCTGTTCCTGGTTCAGAGTCGACATTCACACACAAACAAGAGATTTGTGTATGAAGATAATCCTTCTTTAAGTCTAGTCAAGCGGATACTGTTTCGAGCAGGCAATAAAGTATCACAAGCAAGCAACAAGAACACCATAGTGAGTGACTGAACCAGCAAAAAGGGAGTCAAAAGCAATGGTCTATGACCAAAAAGGAATCAAGTTAATCAGCCCTCCATGGCGGCCCAGGGGACTGAAGCCAAGATAGCAGGTCTGAACTTGGCAGTCGGTAACAGTTACAGAGAGGCTCCGGCGTCGCTTTGATCACTCCCCTACACAAAATGGAAGCAATTTCATAGGCAATTCAATTCCAAGCAGATAAACAGGAAATTCAGGTCTACCTGCTGAACACCTTGGCAACTCATATAGTTGGTATACATAAAAAGAGGTAAAAGAAGTAATCAATCAGAATACAGGTGAAATCCTGGGTCTTAGACCCAATGAGAGGTACAAAACAAGGTTTTTTCCCCTTCAATTTCACCTCAAACGTGTAGCAAAGGACTGACTGTTAGAAAAAGAATACTAAATTTCTTTAACCCTAGAGTACAAAAGGAAACAACAGTTTGGCAAGCCTAGTGTGCAAAAAAATAGAACAAGAAGACATTGAACAGTCCAAAGTAGAACCTAGGACAAATAGCCAGAATCTAATCAAACGGGAATGAAAACGGCAAAGGAAAACACAAAACAAGTGCAAAGGAGCCCAACAAAAAAGTATATGTATATACTATATATATATATATATATATATATATATATATACATATATGTCAACTATTTTAAGGAAATAAAACAGGAAGGCCTAGTCATAACAGACAGCACCTCTGACAAAAACCAGGACTCGGCCGCAACGAGGGGGCATGCCTGCAGAGTGATTAATTCCAACAGTAGTTTGAAGCCTCAGGTGTATATAATTGCTTTCCTACTCTAAAAATAACTTTTATGTTATACCGATTTGGACACTGTGACACAAAAGCCTCATCCCAATATGGAAGGATAGACTGACATACGTACGTTGTTGGTTATGCGGATACAAAACACAGTCAATATTGTAATGTCGATGGCTTGTGATGTAACCGGCCATCCAACACTCTCTGGCAGCAGGGTTCACCCGGGCGCAGTCAGCCTAGGTAGTCCTTGGATGTTAGAGGAAAATGTTACCTCTGTTTCTAGCGTTTGTGGTTTGCCCCGAGGTCTCTGACCCAGGGCTATATATAAAGGAGGGGCATGGTCGGCGAGGCAGAGGAAGCGGTGCGGCTGTGTAGAAGTAACACGCCGGACCGCGAATGCCGTGCACCTGGGCCAGACCCGACCACGCGGCCATTATTAGAACCAAAGTTGGTGTCCGTGTATTTATTCAACCCGCACAGTAACGCTGCGAAATCGGGATCGGTCCCCGATACAACAAATATCTCAATTCTCATGTAAGTGTCCAACAGTTTTAGAGAACAGGATGAAATTACTGGAACCACTATTTTGGAAACTTCACATTAGCACCTGCAGGCAAGCGATCATCACATGGCTGGGCAGAAACCCGATCCACTTGGCTTGCCAAGGATCCAAGGCTCATATTTATGAAACATGATGCACAACTGCACTAGTACAGTTGTGTGTCATAATTTTTAATGGCCATATTTAAAAATTAAAAAATGAAGCACAATGGGAATAAGGAATGGTTAGAGTAAAAAAAAAAATGACTCTCACAGTTGTGACATGCCTTAAGGAAAAATGACGCTAATGTTGCAAAAGTGGCGCTAGACCATTTTGCGGCATGTATTTGTCACACAAAATGAGTTAGTGCCATTTTTTACCACATTAGCATAAAAAAACAATGCACAAGCAAGAAAAATACAAATTGAAACACAAGATGGAGATTGCATGCCAGGAGAGACCCCTGGGAGACCCCAATCACCCAAGTACCATCCAGGAGGGTCCAGCAAAGTCCCAGGAGAAGGAGAAGAGGAAGCACAAGTGTATGCTTTTGAAAGATCCTCTCCCGCCTTCTGCGCTGCCTCCGTGGCTGCTGTGGTGGTACTTGTGATTGCTACGGTGGTGGTGGAGGGACTTGTTGTCGTCTCTGATGTCTGCGGTGTGTGCCAGGCTGAGCAGTAACACTTCAATGTTGTCCTGGGGGTTGCAAATGCTCCTTCTGTGTGTTTTTGTTAAGTGGTGGTGTGTGGACCTCTTTTTAACTCCTGGTCTGACCAGGCGTTAAAATGTGACACAAATTGGCCTTAGTGTAATTTTTTTGGGTCCGCTTCCTTAGTGTGCATCGTTTTTTGTGTCGGGAGGTAAATATGACACTGGAGAGATAGCAACATTTTTTGGAAGGTAATGCCTACTTTGCATATCATTGTCTCAATACGACGTAAGGTGGGTTGGCACTCCCAAAAAATTACGCAAACTCAAATTTTTTGACGCTGCATGGGTCTGACGTCAAAATATAAATATAGAGTTAAGTTAGCAGCGCTTTGCACATAAAGAAATGACACAAAAGCGCAGCTAACTTCATGAATATGGGCCCAAGCTTTAAAACGTGGTGCTGAAGCTCCTGTGATCGAGGCCGATTAGAGGTCTATAACATGGCTTTTATAACACACTTTTTGCAGACTTTACACAATGTCTATGCACCTTGGAGTCTAAGCAGTACCCTCTTTTTATTATTGCTGACAGGCTGCCCCTTAGGTGTAGGTAGTTGAAGAGGTTGAGACTTTTAATGAACATCAAAGAGACAATTGCCTGAATCGTTGCTTTATTTAATTAGATCAGTGTCAATGCACTTTAGTGTCGATTCACTCTGGTGAAACACCTGAGGATTTGTGGCAATGTCTCAGTTGTGTATCAAGCTGTAGGGTTTTAATGTGTTTTAGCTGTAGGTTCAGTCCATAGATTCGTAAAAAGTTCTGGCTTTTATCTGCATGATATGGTTTTTATCCACTTTGCAATAAATTTAAACGTGAACTATTTCACAAACTGAACCTACCCACTTTTCTACAGTACCGTTTATCAATGACAAGGTTTTAGCTTTAACTTCAACATTATTACCGGTTCAATGTGTGTGTTTCCACGTTTGATCTCAAAACTAGTTTATTTATCCTGTTAGGTGCATGACCAATAGCGGGGAAAATATAAGGCTGAGTTATCCGGTACTGAAAGAGGCTTTAAAGCTGCCCATTGTATTGCGTCCGGCACCCTTAGGCACTTTTCCTGATCTTATTATTTATATATCCTTCACTCAACAAGATGCTGACTGCCTCCCATTTTAACTGATGCTGGAATAGCACAAAGGAATGAATGTATGGGGTGGGCGCATAGGCCATTAATTTTGTCAACTATATTACTCAGATATAGCGAATATAGGGAATGCCGCTGCTTGAAGATATTTCTGTTGAACAGGAACATACTGCAAATACATATATATAAATGAAGTTTTAAGATTTTTCTATTGGAATATGGGTATAACAAAAGCCTTCTGAAGCAGTCATTTAACAAATGTAAAAACTGAAGCCAATTTATGTGGATTGTAAGTGAACTGGAGCTGCTATTTTTGTCTGCTTGTCACTTTGCCCATCTTCTGATTTGTTTTCTTCAAGGAGGAGTTAGACAGTAGAAGTCAATGCATCAGATTTTAGTGCATTGCTTCTTGTGGTCAATGCCTTACATTTGATTTCCACTGAAACATCAGTGCTTTGTCCAGAATTGGGCCTCACTATTAAAAATTGCTATAGTACCCGTAGACCGGTTAATTAAATCAGACTATTTATTTATTTATTTGCATGATTAATCAAAATCTTAGCAACAAGAACAATAATAAAATAGTATTAGAAAAACAAAAAGATTTGGACTAAAACATTAATAAAAGCAATTAATAAAAGTAACTGAACACTTGCAAAATGCAAAACTCTTCGATCTTATCAATTAAATGTGCGTCCCAGATAGCAAGTTTACGCTTGTGGTGTGTGCAGTCAAGAATTTGACGAGTCTGCAGATTGTCTGCAGGTCAGTTGAGTCAAACATTTTCATCACTGCTGGCCGACATGAACGAATCCCATTCCTTTCGAAAACTGGTTTTAACAGTTGTCGACGTGCTTCTTTTAAGGCCGGGCAAATACAGATCAAGTGGACCATATCCTCCTTGGCACCATTGCATAGCCTGCAAGACATCTCACCTCCATTCTTCCACAATGGTTGATCCGCTCTAGATGTTAGAGCTCCTAAACGAAGGGCAAGCAGGCAATGTTTGATGTGAACTGCAAAAGTTGAAATCAGGTATTGCAATGGTGTTAGGGTAGTGTAAGTGTGCATAAGAAGCCAGGCGTGCGAGCGTTGTGCAAATTTAGATTTGTCATCTAGAAAGGATTGCAGACCTATTTCCTTTTTTAACACACAACACAAGAGGGGATATGAGATATTAGAGTCCCATAGGTGCATCATTTGTGTCTCTTGCAGGGAATTTTGCAAATACCTATACTGACTTTGGATTATTACTCACTGAATTCAATAAAGCCACTACTAAAGGGCTAGCAGTGTTTCTGCTTATTATATACCAGATCTTTATTGTATGAGCTTTCCTGTCTAGCTGCTGTTGTTTGAGGCCAAATTCTAACCTGACCTGTGCAGGGGAAGCAGTAGGAGGAAGATTAAAGACTTGCTTGTAAGTTTTTATTTGTTGCTGATCCAGAAGCAAGGCGTCTTTCCCGTATAGGACTGCACTTCCGTATGTAATAGCTGGGAGGAATTTGGCCGACATGACAGACAGACAGTAATGGTTTGTATGAAGGCCCTTTACACTTCTGCGCAATGTACTGCTTTTGCGGCACAAGGTTAGCCTTGTTGTCTATAGTAAAACCCAAGTATTTGAAGCAGCGAGTCATTTCAAGGGTAATGCCGTTCAACTTTATTTTGTTTACAAAATTAGAAGGGCATCCTATAGACATTGTTTTAGTCTTTGTGGTGTTGATTTCTAATATGTTTGTCATTGCAAAGTTGCCCAGGGTACTGACCAGCCACTGCAGCCCTATTTTCGTGTGGCTCAATAAAACGATGTCATCAGCATACGGAAGGTGCGATATAGACAAACTTCCCAACCTTGGAGAGTGTGAGTTGGTTGTGTCCAGCTTTGGGGAGAGATCTGCTATGAAGAGGTTAAAGAGGTGTGGGCCAGAACGCAACCTTGTTTTAAACCTATATTTGTTGGTACTAAATATTGGAGACCTAGGCACTCAATATTGTATAACAATATAGTATTATATGAAACTATAACAAACAATAATAAAGAATTTCAATGATTAGTAGATCAATCACTGAGAAACTGTAAATTGACTCAGTCCAACAGACATCAAGTTGATTGACGAATCCATCCTTTAATGAAACAATGAAACAGCCACCAGCCAACACGTGTTTCGTCTTGGGAGTGGGTAGTCCCCGTGACTTTGTCAAGGCTGTAACGAACCCAGAATACAGAATATATATAAAAATTATAAGGTAACGATAACAAAAACAAATTAACAAGTATGTGTTCTTGAAATTAGTTAACATAGCAAAAGATGCAGCAAATCAACTAACAATAGTTGTCAACTCTTCATTACTATAACATTAAGATCTAAATCCATATGTTAATTATATAATAGATATTATAACAATAAATCTTTGATAAAGTTCACATCCATCACAACCCAGTGTGACAAGAGAGAAGAGAAGACCAAGGCAACACCCACAATTAACCAAATGCCAGTGACAAAAAATATAATGAACTAAAACAAAATTATAATATGTGTGGACAACATGTATAAGTGATCCTTCCCAGTGTCACCCAAATTCAATATATACTAAAAACCAATGTGCAATATCTCAAGAGCATAAAAGCCCCAGTGAAAAAAAAGTCATACCTCAATTATAATGAGAAAAAAGCTCTGTGTCGCTAATTCATAATAAACATGTACCACGTCTTCTGAAATTAAAATAAAATATGAGGTATAACAAGTAATTGGCTGCTTATAATAATAGTAATAATATTGTACCCATTAATGTCACCTACAAACACCTACCCACTTACGGCCATCTGGCCATGTCGACGTGAAGTAGTGAGAAAGTGTCTGCGACGTCTCTAATAACGAAAGCAATGCCGAAAAAACGATCAGCTCAAAGAAACATTTTACAGCAAGTTTAAAAACGTATATGTGCTCCCCATGTTACTACCAATATAAACAATCTGTTACCTGATCCTTGTATAACTTCTTAAGATGGACCGGAGCCGCGAATTAGCAACTCCGTACCCGACGGCCGTGCAATGAAACCTGACCGCATTGAGTTACCTCAATAAATAACTACCCTTCGGCCGGCGCGCGTTCTGCTAACTATAGAGCGCGACCTGTTAGAGTATCCATTTCAATATGTCGGCAACTTACGGGCGCCATCTTGAAATGATGAAAATCATCAGACCTGATGCCCAAACTACACTAGAGCAGATGACATTACTACCAATATTTATATACCCAAAACATTACTAAGCAGAAACCACAAATTCCCTAGAAAATCAATATAACCCTATATTAACCAATGAAAATAATTTTTATACAATAATTCAAAAATGTTTACAAAATTTACAGAGCAACTGTGCGCAGCCTGGTCTGACTGGAGAGATGAGGATCAAGGCACAGTTGCTCTGTAAATTTTGTAAACATTTTTGAATTATTGTATAAAAATTATTTTCATTGGTTAATATAGGGTTATATTGATTTTCTAGGGAATTTGTGGTTTCTGCTTAGTAATGTTTTGGGTATATAAATATTGGTAGTAATGTCATCTGCTCTAGTGTAGTTTGGGCATCAGGTCTGATGATTTTCATCATTTCAATATGGCGCCCGTAAGTTGCCGACATATTGGAATGGATACTCTAACAGGTCGCGCTCTATAGTTAGCAGAACGCGCGCCGGCCAAAGGGTAGTTATTTATTGAGGTAACTCAATGCGGTCAGGTTTCATTGCACGGCCGTCGGGTACGGAGTTGCTAATTCGCGGCTCCGGTCCATCTTAAGAAGTTATACAAGGATCAGGTAACAGATTGTTTATATTGGTAGTAACATGGGGAGCACATATACGTTTTTAAACTTGCTGTAAAATGTTTCTTTGAGCTGATCGTTTTTTCGGCATTGCTTTCGTTATTAGAGACGTCGCAGACACTTTCTCACTACTTCACGTCGACATGGCCAGATGGCCGTAAGTGGGTAGGTGTTTGTAGGTGACATTAATGGGTACAATATTATTACTATTATTATAAGCAGCCAATTACTTGTTATACCTCATATTTTATTTTAATTTCAGAAGACGTGGTACATGTTTATTATGAATTAGCGACACAGAGCTTTTTTCTCATTATAATTGAGGTATGACATTTTTTTCACTGGGGCTTTTATGCTCTTGAGATATTGCACATTGGTTTTTAGTATATATTGAATTTGGGTGACACTGGGAAGGATCACTTATACATGTTGTCCACACATATTATAATTTTGTTTTAGTTCATTATATTTTTTGTCACTGGCATTTGGTTAATTGTGGGTGTTGCCTTGGTCTTCTCTTCTCTCTTGTCACACTGGGTTGTGATGGATGTGAACTTTATCAAAGATTTATTGTTATAATATCTATTATATAATTAACATATGGATTTAGATCTTAATGTTATAGTAATGAAGAGTTGACAACTATTGTTAGTTGATTTGCTGCATCTTTTGCTATGTTAACTAATTTCAAGAACACATACTTGTTAATTTGTTTTTGTTATCGTTACCTTATAATTTTTATATATATTCTGTATTCTGGGTTCGTTACAGCCTTGACAAAGTCACGGGGACTACCCACTCCCAAGACGAAACACGTGTTGGCTGGTGGCTGTTTCATTGTTTCATTAAAGGATGGATTCGTCAATCAACTTGATGTCTGTTGGACTGAGTCAATTTACAGTTTCTCAGTGATTGATCTACTAATCATTGAAATTCTTTATTATTGTTTGTTATAGTTTCATATAATACTATATTGTTATACAATATTGAGTGCCTAGGTCTCCAATATTTAGTATGTTTATCTGTGTTCTACACAGTTCATGGGGGTGGGGGAGATTCCTCTGAGGCCAGGAGCACCAACACTGCAATATTCAGATCTTTATCTACTTTAGTTTGGTACTGTTGTGAGCGCTTTTTTACCCTTTTCATTTCTCCCGTTAGCATTAGCCGATATATAAATAGGGGTTAGCAGCTCCATAAAACTTTACTTAGGTGCTTATTTTGAGATATTTATAATGGATCGTGAAAAACTGGCGGTTGATCTGTTTGGTGATCTGGGATCTAAGCAGACAGCACATTCGTCTAACACCAATACAGGCATCAGGGTTGGATTGAGGGACAAATTTATCAGACTAGAGAGGTTGAAGAAGCAAGAGATCTCTAAGTGGTGGGATGGGGCCACTTTAAAACACTATGTTAAACTCAATAGAATTCCAAGAGGCTTAAGATCACACATATTTCCCACATTTGATGATTTGGACCCGGATCTATTAGATGCATGGGAACAGGAATTAATTTTGAGTTCCATGAAATTAATGAATATTCTAATAGAAAATTCTGAGAGGAAAGTTAATAAATTACAACAGGAAATTCTAACCTTGGAGACTGATATTAAAGATATGCACATGGAGGAGGCGACTTCCAAAAATTATGCTATATTAAATGAGATTGTGAGCCAACATCAATTAGAGGTAACACGTAGAAAATCCCGTAAACTTAAAAGGGATGAATTGGACTATATTAGAGGTAGAGTTTTCACGTTTTCACGTAGATACGACCATTTAATCAAGGATAGTGATGGCCAACAGGTCTTACCTTTGGGTTCACAATCATCACTGAGTAATGTTTCTACCACAAACAGTGAATCCAGTGAGGTTTCTAATATTTCGGATCAGGACGTTGGAAATAAACAATCAACCAGGTCTTTTTTAACCGAAGTACAGAGAATAAGACAGGGGCAAAGAGAAACGAACAGAAGGGTAGAAGACCCCGCAAAACTAGAAGAAGTAAGAGAGGGGGGGCAAAAAGAACTCAGAACAGGAGTTGAAACCAGATCTTGGAACAGGAAGAAATGAGGGACACCAATATTGGGTCCATCGCCATTGTTAACTTATCTGATTTTGAACTTTCCACTCATGCCGATACATTACTCACTAAGGGACTAGGTTTTTGCCCGACTAGTTCCGGGGATTTTCAAAAAACTAAAATTGACTTTTTTAAATTTGTGAGGAGACTAAAACGTAAGAAATTTTTTGGTGCTCACAATACAAGTACGGACAGGGACATCCTTTCGGCTGTTAACAAGGATTATCATCCTCTTTCTATTAAAGATATACATGACACAGCGGTTTTGCTCTCCATTACAGACTATGAGCAGGATCCCATGAAGGTTACTAAGATTTTGGAAGATTTGGATGTAGTACCAGAGACTAGAGCAAGTGGTTTGAAATCTAGATCTAGGTGGATACCCACTTTGAGTGGAGGCAACAGCGTTGACACCTTTTTCAAATTGGTATGGCAGGATCTTTTGAAGGCTGAAGATAGAAACAAGGCTCACTATCAGAAGCAGCGTAATAATTTGACTCAAAACAAATTGGAGTGCCTTAAAAGCCTATGTACTCGTGAGGATATTACCATAAGGGAGGCAGACAAGGGCGGTAACATTGTGATAATGAATACCCGAGACTACAACTTAGAAATCTGGAGACAATTAGAGGATCCTGATTGTTATGAGCAAATTCATTATAACCCTATACCAGCTCTTTCGAATAAGATTAATAAATTTTTAAAAGCCTGCTTTGATCAACGGCTACTCAGGGAAGATGAATACCTGTATTTGCTGGTACGCAGACCTAAATTTCCCTGTCTGTACACGTTACCTAAAATTCACAAAGATGCTTGTTCACCTCCGGGCAGACCAATTGTATCGGGAATGGGTGGTCCCACAGAGAGGTTGTCTGAATATGTAGACATATTCTGACAGCCTTTTGTCAGCAATCTCCCCTCGTACATCAAGGATACCAAACATATTTTGGGTATCCTTGGTGACATTACTTGGGAACAGGGTATGACATTAGTGACGTTAGTTGTAACCTCATTATATACCAGTATTGATCACGACTTAGGTATGACAGCTTTACATCATTTTTTACACAGTCAGTCGGCTAGTGTATATGGACACACCACTATGGTGTTGGAAATGATCAGACTGATTTTGGACAACAACTTTTTTCTATTTAATAATAAATGGTTTCGTCAAAAGAGGGGTGTAGCTATGGGATCTCGCTTTTCTCCATCATATGCAAATCTTTTTATGTGGTATTTTGAACATAAACTTGTATGGGGTCCAGAAGCACAAATATGGAATTCATATATACTCTTTTGGGGTCGTTATATCGATGATGTTATCATGATTTGGACTGGAGATGTCACTCAACTAAAGGAGTTTGTTGAATTTTTAAATTCCAATCACCTCAACATTAGATTTACCTGGGAATATAGTAACACCAATATTACATTTCTTGATGTGGAATTTTTTATTCTTCATGACAAAATTGAAAGCCGATTACATAGAAAAAGTACAGCCTGTAACTCAATTCTTCACGCTAACAGTGCTCATCCACGCCATCAGATTTTTTCTATTCCCTATGGGGAAATGATACGAGCCAGAAGAAACTGTAGTGTTGAGTCAGATTTTGTTGAAAATGTTCGTGATATTACAGCCAGATTCAAATCACGGGGGTATCCTACTGGGGTTTTGGAGAAAGCATGTGATAAAATTATGCGTGTTCCCAGGATAGACACCCTAAAGCATAATAACAAAAATAGAGTTTTAAACAGACATACCAGATGTGTGGCTGATTATACCCCTGCTTCAATGGCTCTACGCAGATGCATGAAGAGGTTTTGGCACATACTGAAGGCAGATATAACTCTAAAGGATATTTTATCTAATTCACCTCTATTTACTTTTCGAAGGGGTAGAACTCTCAAGAACATCTTATGTCCAAGTTACCCTAAGGTGTCTTTACATGATAATTGGCTCACTACCCGTAATAAGGGATTTTTCAAATGTGGTCGATGTGGTATGTGTAAGCTTAGTAGGTCTGGTATTACTAATTTTGTTAGTCTGATGGGAGATAAATTCCCCATCACCACCCACATTACTTGTGATAGTTGCTTTACTATATATATGATAATTTGTAAATGTGGGTTATATTATATTGGTAGTACTATTAGACCTTTGAAAGTTAGAATTGGTGAGCATTACAGAGCTCTCACTTTTCGAGATGAGCGTTATCCCATTATTGCACACATGAGTCAATGTCCGAATCAGACGGACAAATGGACCTTTGAATTTTTTGGTTTTGAGACAGTTGGAGCTAATCCGCATGGTGGAAATAGGGAGTTACAACTAAGGAAGAGGGAATGTCAGTGGATTCTTAAGCTTAGAGCTGTATAAATGGGGCTCAATTCGAATTATGAAATGGAATATTTTTTAGACTGATGCTATTATTGTAAGTAACTCTGTTTATTATCTTGTTGTTTTCAATGGATCGTCCCGATCTTCAAATGTATTATTGTCTATGAAAATTCTTTGGAGGACAACCTTTGTACTAGATGATTACTATGCAATGTACTCAGCATATGGTACAGAAGAAAAGTGTAATTATTTAGCCTTCTCCATTTGCTTATGATGAACTATTAGAGACCTGTTATGATATATCTTCAGCAGATAGCAATTGTAATTTTCTCAAATTGATCTAGCGCAGCCTGGTCTGACTGGAGAGATGAGGATCAAGGCACAGTTGCTCTGTAAATTTTGTAAACATTTTTGAATTATTGTATAAAAATTATTTTCATTAGTTAATATAGGGTTATATTGATTTTCTAGGGAATTTGTGGTTTCTGCTTAGTAATGTTTTGGGTATATAAATATTGGTAGTCATGTCATCTGCTCTAGTGTAGTTTGGGCATCAGGTCTGATGATTTTCATCATTTCAAGATGGCGCCCGTAAGTTGCCGACATATTGGAATGGATACTCTAACAGGTCGCGCTCTATAGTTAGCAGAACGCGCGCCGGCCGAAGGGTAGTTATTTATTGAGGTAACTCAATGCGGTCAGGTTTCATTGCACGGCCGTCGGGTACGGAGTTGCTAATTCGCGGCTCCGGTCCATCTTAAGAAGTTATACAAGGATCAGGTAACAGATTGTTTATATTGGTAGTAACATGGGGAGCACATATAAGTTTTTAAACTTGCTGTAAAATGTTTCTTTGAGCTGATCGTTTTTTCGGCATTGCTTTCGTTATTAGAGACGTCGTAGACACTTTCTCACTACTTCACGTCGACATGGCCAGATGGCCGTAAGTGGGTAGGTGTTTGTAGGTGACATTAATGGGTACAATATTATTACTATTATTATAAGCAGCCAATTACTTGTTATACCTCATATTTTATTTTAATTTCAGAAGACGTGGTACATGTTTATTATGAATTAGCGACACAGAGCTTTTTTCTCATTATAATTGAGGTATGACATTTTTTTCACTGGGGCTTTTATGCTCTTGAGATATTGCACATTGGTTTTTAGTATATATTGAATTTGGGTGACACTGGGAAGGATCACTTATACATGTTGTCCACACATATTATAATTTTGTTTTAGTTCATTATATTTTTTGTCACTGGCATTTGGTTAATTGTGGGTGTTGCCTTGGTCTTCTCTTCTCTCTTGTCACACTGGGTTGTGATGGATGTGAACTTTATCAAAGATTTATTGTTATAATATCTATTATATAATTAACATATGGATTTAGATCTTAATGTTATAGTAATGAAGAGTTGACAACTATTGTTAGTTGATTTGCTGCATCTTTTGCTATGTTAACTAATTTCAAGAACACATACTTGTTAATTTGTTTTTGTTATCGTTACCTTATAATTTTTATATATATTCTGTATTCTGGGTTCGTTACAGCCTTGACAAAGTCACGGGGACTACCCACTCCCAAGACGAAACACGTGTTGGCTGGTGGCTGTTTCATTGTTTCATTAAAGGATGGATTTGTCAATCAACTTGATGTCTGTTGGACTGAGTCAATTTACAGTTTCTCAGTGATTGATCTACTAATCATTGAAATACTTTATTATTGTTTGTTAAAGTTTCATATAATACTATATTGTTATACAATATTGAGTGCCTAGGTCTCCAATATTTAGTATGTTTCTCTGTGTTCTACACAGTTCATGGGGGTGGGGGAGATTCCTCTGAGGCCAGGAGCACCAACACTGCAATATTCAGATCTTTATCTACTTTAGTTTGGTACTGTTGTGAGCGCTTTTTTCCCCTTTTCATTTCTCCCCGTTAGCATTAGCCTATATTTGTTGGTATCCTCCTAGAAATTTTTGAGCCATCTGCTACTTTGATCTGTACCCAAGTTTTGTCATATAGCATTTCGATACTCCTAAGAATCCGTTCTTGCGAGCCCCAACTTTGCAGTTTATGCCAGAGAGTTGCTCTGTCCACCTGATCAAAGGCACTTTTGAAGTCCACAAAGCATAAATGTAACTTTTTTTTAAATCATTTTGCTTTGTTGGCGATGTCACTTAACATGAGGATATTAATCACTGTGCCATAACCCTTCCAGAAACAAGTTTGATTCAGGGGAACAAGGTTATTTGAGTTAGAGCAATTGAGCAGGTCGTCCAAAATTAAGGTGGCAAAATATTTGGCCTCACTGTTGATTAGCGCAATCAGTCTGTAGTTGGCTGGGTTGGTTCTATTACCCCCTTTAAATATTGGATTAATGATGGATCCTCTCCAACTGTCTGGGATGGTTCTATTATGTTCAACTTCAGTATATAAGGTTGACAGTGTGGTTGACCAGTACTCAGGATCGGCCTTAAATATAGCTTGTGGAAGACCATTGGGGCCAGAAGCCCCATCCCTGTGGCCCCTCCTGATTGCTAGAGAGACTGCCTTGGCACTGAATCCAGCAATGCTCTGACAGATGGCTTTAGGGTTTACAGAGTCCTTCAGATATAGATTTACTTCAGATGAGAGCGGTTTGAAAAGATGTCGGCCAGGTAGTCCACCCATTTGTCCTCAGGAATTGATGAACAGTTTATTACTCTTACCTGCCGGCCAATACCGTTGACTGCTGCCCAACAGGCCCTAGAATTGGCCTTTCTTGAGTTGTGAAGTAATTTAAGCCAGAAGTTATCCTCCTTTTTAGTGTTTTCATATCATACCTGATTTTTATAATTTTTTCGAAGAGCCTTTATTTGGGCACATGAAAGACCTGTGAAAGGTTTGTCTTTTATTAGTCTGAGCTTGTGCCTCAGTTCCTTTCTTAATTTTAGGATGTTTACTTATAGGCTTGACGACATCATCCAATTATAATTTGGAGATTGACTCCTGGCAGAGCCAAGTGAAGATAGCGAAAGTAGAAAGACGTCCCACACTTTCACAGGTGGCAAGTCCTGGCACGTTGTTGATTGAAACAAGAGTTTTTATATTTTCACACAACCGTGGTCGTGAGAACTCCGACCAAATCAGGTGGTTTAAGTTGATGGATGTAATTGTTCCTAGTTCAATAGCAGCTGGGAGAAAGTGTGGAGCATTCAAGTCCAGTTCTCTATGTTGATATGAGTGATCACTGTGGAGAGTAGGTTTAATTTTGAACTTGCTTACATGAGCTAGCAATGGAAGAGACATGGCCGTATAATCCATTATGGTCGCAGACTTTGTGCTGTGATGAGTGAAGCTTGGCGGATCTTTGATCCTGCCGTTTAGAACCTTCATGCTCAGATGCTCTAGTGCCTCTACCAGTTGTTTACCCATTGCATCCAATCTCTTCTGTACTGGTGGAAGTTGCGGCAGCACTGGCCATATAGCATTTTCCGCTGCCAGTTGCTCATCCGGTTCGGGAGTGTGTATTAAGTTGGCATTAAAATCACCCGTCACTAAAATATCCCATGTTGGGTGGGCACATCTTATCTCCTCTACCTTGTTCAATAGTTTCTCAAAAAGGAGGGTTTTCCGCTGTTTCTGCGGGTGTGCATAAACATTAAAAATTACTAATGTGGCGCGTCGATTATTGCTAAAATTGATTTTAATGGTCTGCAAGTTGCTTTTTGAGAATGCCAGCTGCTCTGTTGGGGCATAAAGTGCCCTGGAGATATACGTGGCTAGACCACTGCTTGGCCTGCCCGATTTGTTTAATTTTTCAGCACTAATGTGGTATAATAAGTAGCTTCCTAATTGCATCAGGTCTACTAGCTATGTTTTTTCCGGCAGGATTATAGAATAGTTGCAGCAGGTTATTGTTGAGAACCTGTCTGTAAAAATTTTCGCTAAGGCAATGTTTCAAGACATGATGGTGACTACCAACCTCTGATCTGCATTTTCTGCATTAAAAATGCTAGGTCAATTATTCCTTCCCAAATTTGAAGTGTGAGCCATCCACCTCCGTTCATCCTGAGCTCCATTCCGTGCAGTTGGGGGGTCAATGGAAGTTTTTGAATTAAGTTCCCCCCGGTTGAACTGCCACTGTTCAAACTCATACAGATTCATGGGCCTTTGACTCCAATTTATGATTTAATTTTTCTCTAGTGCTTGACAGCAGGAGGAGAGGATAGCGCAATCTGGATGGTTCTGACAGCAGTATGCCCCAAGTTTCAAATTGCTGTTTTACAGCCATAATTGATGTAGCGATTTTCCTTGTTCTCCAAGTTGTTGATGTTTGCTCTGGCCCGTTTTGAGAGCTATTGGGGAGGAATTTCACCTACATTAGGTCTGCGGATACGATCTTCTGAGTTGATGGCACCTCAGCCAGGAGCCCCAGGATGTTCCCCCTATTCAGGCAATCTTGTTGGCCCGTGACATATATTGTGGGGTTAGAAGAACCTGCCTTGATTCCCAGTTGTTCTCAGTAGGATGGATGTATTGTGATTGGTGGGTGTGATCTGTAATCCTGTATAACGTTGGCCTTCTCAGCTGATCGCCCTCCCACTGGCTACTATTTGGGACCATTTCTGATGTGTCCGTTTGTTTAGTTGAAGAAGTCTTATTTTGGTTGCAAAAGTTTGTGCGTTTTGAAACGTAACGTTTGTAGTTGTAAGCCCGTGATTGTTAGTGATTGTGACCACCCCAGAAGGATGGTTATAACATGGGCTTGTTACCGAGGTCGTTTCCCTGCTAGTGATGTTAATGCCGGGCTGTGTGCCATATGCTGAGGGGGGTAGTTTATTACACTGGCTAATCGGCTGTGCTTGAACCTCATCACTATTGTTCCGTGGCTGTAATTTGAGTCTCAAAGGGTTGCCCGATGTGGTGTCTGAGCGACTTGCTGTAAATTCCAAGGCGCCAACTTGGGTGGATGGTCTTTGGAGCACCGATTGCTTCTTATGTCTACCGGACAATATCACTACCTGTGGAACATCTTTTGGTCTTAGTATTCCTGCTATTGTCGTCCCCGGTGGGTCCTTCACAGGTGAATGTGCATCTGATTGGATCGCAGTTTTTTCCCTACCCATGTGTGTTTCTGCCATTGGACACCCCTGATGTGAAACCAGATCCATGAGCTCCTCCACCCTCATCTCCGAACAGTACAGCTTAGACTGAGATTGTTCAGTCTGCCGGTGCATTTTGTGTTCTACTGATGGCGGCGAGGCAGCAGGTTGAATGCCGCCGGTTGTTAACTGGACTGAGCCATTGGCTGCCCCTACCCTTGTAACTTTCACATGATTTCCTAAAGACCCAAAGACCGAAAATATGGGGTAGAAATTGCCATTAGCAGCTTTGGTATATGCTTTTTTCCTTGCCTTTCAGGCTTGCTTTTTTGTCTCTTAGATAGACATTTGGGTGTTGGGGCTAAATGCTTGTTTGTACACTCTGAATTTGTAGGCACTGTTTTTTCCAACTGCGCTGATTCATCTGTACAAATTGAGTTTATTGATGTAAATTTTTCCTTCTGTATCCCCATTGCAGTGGCGGGATCAACATCTGAATTGTTTAAGAGTGCGAAAGGCTTACTTCGGGCTTTTGAATCGGTGTAACCACGGAAGGATGTACCCTGAATATTTGCCTCCTCTTTTGCAGTACAACTTGTCACGGCTCCTAGTATCTTTTGGAGTGTTACTGTGTGAGATGGATCGTGCTTAGGATTCCTAGAAATAGCACCATCGCTCTTATTTGTTTTGACTTTCTCCAGTATCTCTGTTAAAATATTTGGTGACATGCTCAATTTATCGATGATTGAGCCACAGTTGCAAAAATCTTGCTGTTGATCGGTATTGTACTTTTGCTCAGTTGGCCGGATGGCCAGCAGATCCAATTTATGATTGATATCAGCGATGTGAGTGGCAATAACATTCATTAGATCAATTTGTAAATCAAGTTTATCCGATTGCATGTTAAGAACTGTCGTTGAAGTGTGTAGAGCGTTTAGAAGTGAGGCGTGTAGTCGAGTGAGGTCCCCCAACTCACAACTAGTAATTCCAACTGGAGGGGGACTTTTGAAAAGAGTTTTGCTTTTTCTGTTGGTGGCCGCTGGGGCGGTATTGTTGGTAATTAGAGTAGCCAGGTTACTACTTTCCGTTGCTCCAACATCTGGTTGTAGTTTGCTCATGCCACTGGAAACTTCAATGATTGAGTTAGAAGCTCTTTCTTGTTGCAGTATGGCCGAACTGTGTTGGTTCAGATACTGTTCCTTAGGATTTGTTAAGTCAAAGGTTTTTAAGTCCAATGCCTCACCCAGAGCTTTGTTATTTGTTATAGAGAGTGACTGCAACCAAGAATCCTCCATATTTCCTGTAGATGCATCAAAGCCGATGTTCAATCTCTCTTTGATCCCTGGGTGTCAAAATGTGACCATGGGATGGGGATCGACTGTTGGCGAATTCCCGCATACACAGGGTCGTTGTATGCCTCTGTCAAGTTGCCACTGATGATTGGAGGCACAGTGTTACTTGGGTTGACAGACATGCCCTGTTGTTGATCACCTTGAAGAGTTTCCCCTTCTGGGTGTGAACCTGAACCATGATCAGGCTACTTCCCACCTGCAAGTTTTTGCGCGCTATTGGGCTGTTTGTAACCCTAAGGTTGTTCTGACATTCATGGACTAAGCTTGCGTTATTTTCTTCAGAAGCTTGCTGCTTTAGAATTTCCTGGAGGGGGAGATCCACCCCAAATGCTGAATCAAGTTTGTTGATGCATCGAACCCCGACTGCCTTGTACCCAGTGTTTGTGGTAACAGTGGGGTTTAAAGGTCCTCGTCAGTATCAGGATTTGAGAAGAAACCTGCAGCTGGATCTTTTAGAAATGCAAACTTGTTGGTGACACCTGACTTCTTAGAGTCGACCTGAAGAGGAGTGAGAGGCGACACCAGTTGATCAGGACCACTGCTTTGTGGACCCTGTGATAATTAAATCATATTTGCATATTAGGCTGCATATTTCAACATAATCTCATTTGCAACACTATCTTTCTGCTCCCGAGGAGAACTCAACTGCCTACTTGTATCTTAGGGATTCTGAAGCTTGGCAAATATATTTCTGAGCTTCAATACTGATTACCTGGCCAAACAACAATGATTTGATACATTGAAATGGTGAGCGTGGAGTTGGTGACGTTAACAAACCTTGAACCATACCATGTTTGCAGAATGTGTCAGCTCTGCAGAACTTTGCTGCTGGTGACAATTCTCAACACATTATCCATCAAATCTTCCTTAACAGAAAATTCTTGAATTGAAAGGGGCTTCTCTGTTTTCCCGCAGCAGACAATTTTTGGTGTCTCTTTCCCACAATTTCGGGCTCATTTACAAGCCCCTTGCGCCGCTGTAGCGTCATTTTTTCTGACACTGTGGCAGAACAGAACAGTCTCCCACCCTGCGCCGTAATTACAAACTGGTGCAATGGTACCATTACCACAAGTTGTAAACCCTTGTGCCATATTATACCTGCGGCAGGTATAATGTATGCAAGGCAAGCATTCCCCCGCAAGGCTTCACTGCATCATTCTAGCCTCATTTTTGTTCACCTGCTCAGGGCAGGCATTAAAGTAACATTGTGCTCTGTTTTATGGGCCTCCCTGTGCTTTGCAGGACTAGCGTCAACTTTTTTTACACTAGTCCAGCAAAGTGTCATATCTGTGTCAGAAATTCTGACGCATCTCTATTGTAAACGCAGCGCTACCATGGTGTCATTAGGGGGGTGTAGGTTGGTGCAAGTAAACTGGCGCATCATGAGTGACGCGCCAGTTTGTAGTAGATGAGGCCCTTTCTTTTTAATTTGTAACCACTGTAAATTTCATGAATCTAGAAAGTGTTTGAAAGGCAGTTACAAAGTTACTAGGGGGAATCCATTGCAACAGTGCACGTCTTTTTCACGTGCCAGTATTGTGATGCCAATTAAATACACAGCTCCATCAAATAGCTTAGTGGCATTACCAAAAGCAGTGCCTGTCCAGTGTATACTTCGGAGTGAATGAATTTCCCTTTAACTCAAACTAAGGGCCATATTTAGGGCCAAGTCACACAGTGCAGCACAGCAAGTAAACCTTGACATGCTGCCCTGTATCACTGGGAAAGAGCAGGAATGTGCTGTATTTAAGTTCCTGCCCTTCTACTGTGCTGGTGCACAAGGTGCTGCCTAGCGCCAATGCAAGTACCCTTGTACCAGCGTGCAAGGGTGTCTGTATTGCATGCAGGATTGTTTCTGCACAGAAACAATCCTGAGAGGTCTTTTCCTCTTTCTATGTCTGCTGTAGAATGCAGCACACATACAAAGATGAAAAGAAAAGGGATCCTCTCGTGGGGAGACATATCTTTTTGGCACTTTACCAGGTTTACCTCTTCTTGTAAATCTGGGAATGCATCAAAATCCATGGATGTTTTATCGAATATGCCTCCCTGATGCAAAGTAATGCAACACAGTGATTTACACTGTGTTACATTACCCGAGATTTATGAAGCTACGCAGGGCCACAGTGGTGACCGTGCGTGGCTGCATGAGTCTCATTTCATATTTGCACTGGTCTTGCATCACGTCGCGTGGTGCAAGAGTGATGCAAATGAGCTCATAAATAGGCCCCTAAGTGCCAACACATCGTGTTTATTACATCGGGAACCATGTGTGTTGGCTTTGAGAGAGTATATGTGAGCTTCCTGACTATTAGTCAGTGGGAGGCTCCTACAACACTAGGCATGCCGTGCTTTGTGATATGAAACACTGCTTTGAATTAGAATACCTAGCTTACCCTCGAGAAGTAATAGTACAAATTAGAAGGCCTTTCTTCAGGAAAATGTGTATAAAGTATATATGCTGCAACAAAATAACACCAAAATCAGTAAAAAATATCCCAAGTGAATTGCTAATTATAAATATTATTAAATCATTTAAAAAAGACCAAAATGACAAATATTGAAAGAGGGGATCAGAAGAGCTTAATTTTTTAACAAAATAGTACAAAAAACTCTGAGGAACAATTGGAGTATAGATGTTATTTTTAGTCCATTTGCATTACCAAATATGGCCACTAGATGCCACTCTTACAACAAAAACGAAAAGATGCTACCAGCACTATTCTGTTTTACTGCTGCAGGTAGGGGCATAGGCAGAGTTAACTACCATTCAGGAAGGTGCACTCAAATGCTTCAAATCTTTCAGCGCTTTTCTATGAGGATGCAGCCACAAAGCCAAATTAAAGATAACTTCCTGCTTCCTTAGCAACACAAAAGGATGATGGACGGAGCGCTGAACAATGCAAACATTCACCCCCAGTCACAGATCTGGGTTTAGTCCATTGTTCTTTTGCTCACCATGCCACCCCAGGTTGGACCCAGCCATATGAAAATCAGTCTTGACCCTGTTCCTCATAGAAACAGTCCAGCCCGAACTGCTACGCCAGGTCCTCCCTGGAATGGAAACAAGCATCCCAGGACCGGTTTCAGGGTTTCACCCTTCATCAGCCAAGCTAGCTTGAATCCAGTGGCACAGTGAGCAAGGGACCCACGTCTGGGCATACCCTTCCCAATTAGGGCAACTTTAGGAACACAAAAGGATGATGGACGGAGTACTGAACAATGCAAACACTCACCACCAGTCACAGATCTGGGTTTAATCCATCGTTCTTTTGCTCACCATGCCACCCCAATTTGGACCCAGCCATATGCTAATCAGTCTTGACCCTGCTCCTCATGGAAACAGTCTAGCCCGAACAGACAAGCCAGGTCCTCCCTGGACTGGAAAAAAGCATCCCGGGACCAGTTTCAGGGTTTCACCCTTCATCAGCCAGGCTAGCTTGAATCCTGCTTCCTTAGGGCAAAAGAGACAGTCCAGTCTGTTTGACCAGTTAAGTCTTTCTTCAAAGACACCCTTTTTTATCGAGGTGGGGGCTGGGGTTCTCTTCCTTTTGCTTTTTCATTTGTAGCATTCTCAATGTCTTCAGGTCATGCATATTTTATTCCTTGGCAGTCCTAAAGCACACCTTGAAGAAGACTGGGGCCAGATTTATACTCTGTTTGCGCTGAATTAGCATATATTTTTTTTTACACTGTTGGAAAATGGGTTATTGGTAAGCGCAGGTAGATACCTACACTTAGCAATAGGCCACTAACCTCCACTGAGGTCCAGTTAGGTCTCAGTAAATTAAACCCAGCTCAACCCTTGGTAGCTTGACAACGAGCGTCAAGACTTAACTTAGGAGACAGAGTGTAAAGCATTCAAATATCACAAAACAGTAATTAAATAAAACACAGGAAACAGTTTAAAAATCCAAAACCAATTTATAAAAATAGACTATCGGGTCATCTGGTTGCACCTCGACCGGGGCAAAGTCAAAGTTTAAGGCCGACCGCGATGGAGCCCAGCTCGGCTACAGGCTGCGGGAGGCCTTGGTTAAAAGTTTACCTTCACACCAGTCCAATCCGACCTCCTGGAGCCCTTCTCCTGATACGCGTCACAGGAATCCTCGTGGAGATTTTTACCTTTGGGGAGGGCGGTGCTGGTATGGGGGGTGGTGGCTGTACCTGTAGATGCAGGGGCACAGATTTTGCCGCCACCACAAGGGAGCTCCCATCAGAGAGTCCGTGTCGCTGGTGTCAGCTCCTGTCCCCGCCGTGGAGCTCCCCTCGCCCTTTGTCCCACTGGGGAACTCTGAGTCCGTAGTCTCGCCCTCCAGGGCCATGTGGGATGCGGGCTCCCTCGTGCTCCGGTGCCACTGCTCCTCTGCCTGATGATGCTAATGCACACAAAAACAGGGAGACCACAAAAAGGGGGGAAAGATAGAAGAAAGACATGTTGAGCGCATAAATTACCACTACCGTTGGCGGACACGACAGACACAGAAGCCCCCTGCACTACGTTGCGCTCTTGGGGTTCACTGTTCAATTCCTGGGAAATGGCCTACAAGGCTATGGATGACATCTGCACACATAGATGACACAGGGGCATGAGTAGGTGTACTTGGCACTCTACAGAGGTGGGGTGAGGTGCCACATGGCCTGCCTTAAGGAGGGGCCTTGCCTACGGAACTCGCCCTGGCCTAGGGAAACCCACAGCCCACCTCCCCCACCCAGACACCTCCACTGCGCGCAAAGTCACCAGAATGAATGTGTACTCACCCCCTTGTGGCTCCTGTGATGCCCTCAAGTGCCCATCCAACTCCGGGTAGGCCACCGCCAGGATCCTGAACATCAGGGGGGTCAGGGTGCGACGGGCACCCCTCCCACGTTGGGAGGCCATCTCCAGCTGAGCCTCCGCAGTCTTCTTGCTCCAGCGGCAGATGTCCTCCCATCTTTTCCGGCAGTGGGTGCTCCGTCTGTGGTAGACCCCCAGGGTCCGAACATCCTTGGCAATGGCACGCCAAATATCTTTTTTCTGGTGGGTGCTGACCTACATGAAATGTACAGGGGAAAAAGAGAAGTTATTACCAACTGCACCGTCAAAGTGATTGGCCCCCATGCCTACCCTTGCCATGTGGCACATGCATTCACCGTCTTTCATGCATGCAGCACTCTCCCCCTTCCTTCTTACATCCAGCCCTCTCCACACAGGAATAGCACATACAACATGCTCCCTGTGTACTTACCTGTTTGTCTGGAGGACCGTAGAGTAGCGTGTACTGGGGGAGGACCCCATCCACGAGCTTCTCCAACTCCTCCGATGTGAAGGCAGGGGCCCTTTCCCCAGACACTCGTGCCATTGTCTCTTCCAGACCGAGGTCACAGCAGCACTTGCAGTGTAGGTCCTCTCCTGTCGAAGATCAGGTATCGAGTGATTGAACAGATAGAAAATGGCGGTCACGTCCGCGGCGGTGCGTACCGTCACCGCTGCCGTACATCGTCATTGGCTCCTGGGACCCATAGGCTACAATGTTAACCAATGCAGCAGTGCGCCGCGGTCTTCGACCGCCTACCGCAATGGTGTACAACGCCAGCGCAGTTACCTCACATCCCATTGTCCCACTTTACAGGTCAGGCAGCCGCCATTTCAGGGACCCACATGGCTTCATTTCCAACTGCGTCACACATACCTAGGCCTAGACTCAACACACATACAGGCCACCTTTTGTGTGTGGTTGCTGTTCTGGGTAAACTGTGGGGACGTACCTCTGAGTTGTTTGACTCTGTGCTCGCTGTTGTCCTTCATAGGCACCGTCCGCTGGGACATGTGAAGAGATGGCGGCATCCTCCGGTGTACCGACCGTTGGTGGACCTGTCGACAATGGAGGAGCGACATGTGATTATCACATACAGGCTTGACTGTGCCACAATCCAGGACCTGTGTACCCAGTTGGAGCCAGACCTGATGTCAGCAATCCGCCATTCCACAGGAATCCCCTCTCAAGTGCAGGTGCTGTCAGTGCTCTATTTCCTTGCAAGTGGGTCATTTCAAACAACAGTGGCCATAGCATCAGGGATGTCCCAGCCTATGTTTTCCAACGTATTGTCCAGAGTGTTGTCTGCCCTTCTTAAACACATGCGGAGCTACATCGTTTTTCCTCAGGTGGAGGATTTGCCTACAGTGCAAGGTGAGTTCAATGCCCTGGGACACATCCCCAACATCATAGGTGCCATTGATGGGACCCATGTGGCTTTGGTCCTTCCCCACAGGAGTGAACAGGTGTACAGAAACCGGAAGAGTTATCATTCTATGAATGTACAGATGGTATGTTTGGCAGACCAGTACATCTCCCATGTGAATGCCAAGTTCCCTGGCTCAGTGCATGACGCCTACATCCTTTGTAATAGCAGCATCCTTTATGTGATGGGTCAACTCCAGAGGCACCGTGTGTGGCTATTAGGTGAGCACCTGGAGGCAAGTCAGTGGGAATGGTTGTCTGGGTCTGGGGATATCCCTCCAGGTTAGTGCGTGTCTAACAGTTGTCCCTCACCATTTGCAGGTGACTCTGGTTACCCCAACCTGTCATGGCTACTGGCCCCAGTGAGGAATCCCAGGACAAGGGCAGAGGAATGCTACAATGAGGCCCATGGGCGAACTAGGAGGGTGATCGAGCGGACCTTCGGCCTCCTGAAGGCCAGGTTCAGGTGCCTCAATGTGACAGGTGGATCCCTATTCTACTCACCAAAGAAGGTGTGCCAGATCAACGTGGCCTGCTGTATGCTTCACAACTTGGCTTTGCGACGACAGGTGCCTTTTCTGCAGGAGGATGATCCAGATGGCGGTGTTGTTGCAGCTGTGGAGCCTGTGGACAGTGAGGACGAGGAAGAAGAGGAAGAAGACATGAACAATAGGGACTCAGTGATCCAGCAATATTTCCAGTGAGACACAGGTAAGAGTACAGACCTGCCTACTACTTGTACTTTAACAATACTACCTCTCTACTGTCTGTTGTTTTCACCCAGTGTATGGTCACTGAGTTGTCACATTCCCTTACGATTTCACAGATGTGGGTCCCACTGTGTGACATCTGCTTAGATTCCTCATGGACTAGAGCTGTGTGACATAGGTATGTTGACATTATAATTGAAAGAGCATTTTGTCACTACAATTGATAATACACTATTTCGAAATCACAGACAGACTCCAGATTGTTTTGTGCTTTAAGTGTGTTTATTTTAGTGCTCATATTGGAGGGGGTAGTATAATGGTGAGGGGTGATGGCGGAGGACTGTCCATGGCAGAGTCCAGTCACAGGTGCATTACCCAAATGGGCATAGGAAGTGGAGCTGGGTCAGTTTAAGGATGGACAGGGTGACAAAGTGGGACAGTAGGATCATAATCAGGGTGGTCTCATTTCTTGGCGGGGGTCTTGGCATCGTGCTCTGTCTTTGTCCTCGATCTGAGGGACCGTTTGCGGGGTGGTTCTCCCTCTGCAGGGGGTGGGGTGCTGGTGTGGTGGTCCTGTGGCGGGCGTCCTGTCCACTAGTGCCGGCGCAGGTGGTGGGCAGTTCATCGTCCATGCTAGTGCCAGGGGCCCCTTGTAGTGCCGCAGTGTCCCGCCTGGTGTGTTGAGTACTTCCTTCAGCACCCCTACAATGGTGCCCAGGGTGGAGCTGATGGTTCTGAGTTCCTCCCTGAAGCCCAAATACTGTTCCTCCTGCAGGTGCTGGGTCTCCTGAAACTTGGCCAGTACCGTTGCCATCGTCTCCTGGGAGTGGTGGTAGGCTCCCATGATGGAGGAGAGGGCCTCGTGGAGAGTGGGTTCCCTTGGCCTGTCCGCCCCCTGTCGCACAGCAGCCCTCCCAGTTCCCATGTGTTCCTGGGCCTCCGTCCCCTGGACCGTGCCCACTGCCACTGCCCCTAGGTCCCTGTTGTTGTTGGGGTGGTGGGCTATCCTGAGTTCCCGATAGTGGTGGACACACAGCTGATTGACGTGTCCTGGGGACGGAGGTATGGGCCCGCTGGGTGGGTGCTGTGCTGGTGTTTCCAAAGGGGGGAAGGTCTGTGGTGGCCTGTGCCAGTGTGAGGGGAACCGACTGTCCCGAGGTCCGGGCTGGTCATCTAGATCCAGTTGGACAGAGGTGCTGTCATCACTGTGGGCCTCTTCTGTTGGTGGTGTGGACATGTGTGGACCCTCCTGTCCGGTGACATTGGGTAGGGGTCCTGCAGGGGTATAAAAGGATGGTTATTACATCTGTGTGTGTCATGGTGTGCAATGGGCGGGTGACCGTAAACCCCAGTGCTTGCATTCCTGTGTGGGACCTTGTGTGATGATGGTTTAGGGGGTTGTATGGGTATGTGCAGTGGCCATGCTTTAGTGATGGGTGTGCATGCTTTGTTGTTGCATGCAGGGCTTGGTGTTGGGATGGGTGGTTTGTGATGTTGGGACATATGTGAGGAGTTGGGGTGCTGAGGGTGAGGGTGGGGGTATGTGATAGCATGCAGGTAGGGTGGGGGATGTAATAATTAAGATTTGTCTTACCAGAGTCCATTCCTCCATCTACTCCTGCGAGGCCCTCAGGATGCAGAATCGCCAAGACCTGCTCTTCTCATGTTGTCCCCTGAACCGCCTGGTGGTGTCTTGAGACCACGAAATGCACCTTCCCCGTAGGTCGTTCCACCTCTTCCTGATGTCCTCCCGATTTCTTGGGTGCTGTCCCACTGCGTTGACCCTGTCCACTATTCCCTTGCCATAGCTCCATCTTCCTTGCAATTGAGGTGTGCTGCACCTGTGCTCCGAATAGCTGTGGCTCTACCCGGACGATTTCCTCCACCATGACCCTGAGCTCCTCCTCCGAGAACCTGGGGTGTCTTTGCTGTGCCATGGGGTGGTGTAGGTGATGTGTGGGGTGATAAGTGTGCTGATATGTAGTGGTGTGTTGTGTGAGGTGCGTGGAAGGTCTGTGGGTGATGGTGTTGTGTGCCTGTGGATGCTGTTGTTCTTGCTGGTGGTGTCTCTCTCTGGCCTTCTTTCGGAATTTGTGGTCGTGGGGGTTTGTGGGTGATGTGGGTGTGTGTTTTATATTGTAATGGGTGTGTGGGAGTGGTGTGTGTATGTGTATCAGGTGTGTGTATTTCGAATTGTCGAATGTGGTAGTGTTTTGTAAGAGTGTGTGTATTTTGAGCGCAGCAGTGTGTACCGCCAATGGAATACCGCGGTTGAAAGACCGCTGCGTGGATTTGTGTGTCGTGATAGTGTGGCCTTATTTCTGTTGGCGTGACGGTGTCAGTTTTGTTTTCGCCAGTTTATCACTGACCTTTGGTGTGGCGGACTTGTGTGGGTGTCTGAATTTTGGCGGATTCCGAAATGTGGGTCATAATAGCTGTGGCGGAATTCTGCGGCGGTGTGTTGGCGGTCTTCTGCACAGCGGTAAGCGGCTTTTACCGCCAATGTTGTAATGACCGCCTAAGTGTGAAGGTAAACTTTTAACCGAGGCCTCCCGCAGCATATAGCCGAGCAGGGCTCCATAGCGGTCGGCCTTAAACTTTGACTTTGCCCCTGTCGAGGTACAACTAGATGACCCAATTGTGCTTTTTGTTTCTAGGCTCTAAAAAAAAAAACAAATCTTTAAAAATTCATATCTCCGGTTCCCCTTATCCGATTATATTCGTTTTTGTGTCATTTTAAAGATAAAAATATAATATATTTTTATAAATTGGTTTTGGATTTTTAAACTGTTTCCTGTGTTTTATTTAATTACTGTTTTGTGATATTTGAATGCTTTACACTCTGTCTCCTAAGTTAAGCCTTGACGCTCGTTGCCAAGCTACCAAGGGATGATCTGGGTTTAATTTACTGAAACCTAACTGTACCTAAGTGGAGGTTAGTGGCCTACTGCTAAGTGTAGGTACCTACCTGCCCTTACCAATAACCCATTTTCCATCAGTTTTGGTGAGCAGTGGTGGGATCCTGTACTTGTGTTCAGTATCACGTTACAATTTTAAGTAAAACAAATTAAAAATCCTTTAAATTGTCCTAGTGCAAAAATTGTTTTTAATTTTTAATTATGATTCATTTCAATTATTGAATGTTTGTGATTTTTCTAAATTCTTGTTTCAATTTTTGCAAAAAGTTTTTGTTGACACAAAACTAGTGAACCATGGAGCTTGATCTGGCTAGACTACCCACACTGACAGTAGTCCAGCTTAGGGGGTTGTGTACTGAAAGAGGGTTGCCTGCAACCACTGACATCAGGAAGCATGTCCTGATCAAATCCCTGACAGCATGGGCTGAGGCCCAAGAGGTAGACCCAGAGGAAGCTCCAGAGGAGGGAGAAGTAGGGGAGGATGCTAGCTCTAACCAATCAGGGGAGGGAGGGCATCTGAGCCTAAGTGAGGATGAGGAAGACCGGTCCTCATTACATACAGTCACTAGGTGCAGACCCAAAGCTAGTTGGGGGAAGGGGGTCCCTTCAGGAGGAGAAAACCTGTCCCTCAGAGAAAGAGAGCTGGAGGCCCAGCTAGCATTCATAGCTTTGGAGGCAGAGAAGCTGGCCCTAGAAAAGAAAAAGTGGGCAAAGAGAGAGGAAATTGATGGTGGCAGCGACAGAGAAGTTGAGGTGTCCATGGGTGGGGGGGTTAGCCCCAGATTACCCAAGGGGGTGGTTCCTGCTTATGTAGAGGGGGATGATATAGAAAAGTGGTTGGAGGCCTTTTAGAGGGCACTCCAAATGAGAAGGGTTAGGCCTCAATACTGGGGTTCCATTTTGTGGGATTTTTTCCCCAACTCAGGGAGGGATAGGCTTCTGACCTTAAGGGGGGAGGAGGCAGATTCATACCCTAGTATGAAGAGGTGCTTAACCAAGAAGTTTGGTCTGACCCCAGAGCAGTGTAGAATGACGTTCAGGGACACCCAGAAGGTCTGTTGACTTTGTAGACACCTCACTTAAGGCACTAGAGGGCTGGATTACTGGTAACAAAGTAAATATTTATGAGGGGTTATACAATCTGATCATGAGAGAGCACATCTTGACCAATTGTACCCAAAAAAGGTTACGCCAGCATCTAGTGGACTCTAAGCTGACCAACCCTAGGGAGCTAGGGGAGGCAGCTGATGAGTGGTTGAGAACCAGGGTAGTTGTCAAGTCCCAGAGGGGAGACTCCAAGAAGGGGGGGTCAGGTCCCCAAAAACCTAAGGAGAGAGGCGGTAAGCCCACCACAGAAACTCCCTCTGTACCCCAGAACCCTAAGAAGGAGGAGAGTAAATCCCACTCCCACTCTGACAAGCAGAGACAGGGAGACCCAGGGTCAAAATAGCTCTTGGACAGTAAGGCTTGCTTTCACGGTCAGCAGACAGGTCATTTCAGAGGAGATGCAGCGTGTCCAAAGAAGGTGGTTAGCACTGGGCTGTCCAGTGTAGCCATGGAGGAGGGCTCCTCAGATGATGAAGTCCTCCTATCATTGAGCTTGGAGACAGGACCACATGATAAGCTAGTGATCACTGAGGGTGGGAGTAGGCACTTTTACCCCATTCAGGTGAATGGGATCCCTACCACTGGCCTGAGAGACACCTGTGCTAGTCACACTATAGTGAGTGACCGGTTAGTGACCCCAGACTTGTATGTCCCAGGAGAGACCAGGAAAGTCAGAATAGCAACAGGGGAGGTCACCTCCAAACCTGTAGCCATAGTGCCCCTAGAGAGGGAGGGTATCCTTGACTGGTTTAGGGTGGTAGTCAGTGTTGACCTCCCTCCTAGATTGAATCATGGGCAATGACCTCCCAGAGGTGAGTTTGGTCCCAGATGGGGCGGTGCCCCCCCCAACCCAAAGTCCTGGGGAGTCAGTCCCTACAGTTAGGAGACAGGGGTCCCCAAGAAAAGGAAAGAAGAAAAGGAAGGGTGTGCCACTCTTAAAGAGAGTTCCAGGGAGCCAAAGGCCTTCTGCCCCAGTAGGGGGGGAGCCCAGAGTTGGCACTGGTGAGGCCTCACCTGACCCCAAGGAAGTCCTGAGTAGTCAGGCCGCTGTCCAGATGCAGGGTGTTGCCCCTACACTGACAGAAGGGAGAGTGGAAGGAGGGTGTCTGTGACCCCACAGTTGCCCCTAAAGCAGCTCAGCCACCTGTCAGTGGAGAGCTTAGGGTGTGGTTCTGGGTACTGACAGCTGTCAATAGCCTCTGCTGGGTGCTAGCCTTCCTGGCAAAACTGTACTTGGCCTGGGAGGCAGACCCCAGGGCCAAAAGCAAAGTAGGCCCCCTGACCCTGTTGGTGGTGGGGTTGCACAAGTGTTGGGTGAACTCTTTGGGTAAGCTAGGTGTTGCCCTAGCAAAGTTGTAGGGGAGGTGGGAACCTCACTACCCAAGCTGGCAGAGAGAGAGGAGGAAGACCCCCCTAGAGGGAAGTTTCAGTTTGAGATGGGTCCTTTCACTGTTGGGATGGCTTCCCTACCCAGAGGGAGTGACCATGGCAGGAGGATGTAAGGCAGAGTAGGCCCTGCAAAGGGACAGCCAGTTTTCTTCACTGTCTTCCTCGCCTAACAAGCCAGAAAGACTCTCCCAGGGTTGGGCTGAGTCTCATGGGCGTTTGGCCTGGGGGGGGGGCTTGTGTGAGAAAACAGGGCTGATTGCAGAGACTCCCTAACTTTTTGCCCCCATTTTCCACTTTTTGCTGGTGTTTTCCTGACTCTGATGGTGCCCTGGGCACTGCTAACAAGTCCCAGGGCCTGTGCTCTCTCTAAAATCAATATGCAAATTAGGCTAATTATAATTGGCTAAGTCAACCTACCTATAAGTCCCTAGTATATGGTAGGGCATGTAGGTTCAGGGACCACAGCATAGGTAGTGCACCCATAGGTGCACTGCTGAGGTGCCCACTGTCATTTTAAAGGCAGGCCTGCCTTGCTTGCTGCTTTTAAATTAAAGTTATATGCAAATTTGACTTTGGAATTAAAAGTAGTTCCAAAGTCTTAAACTACCTTATTTGTACATATAAGTCACCATTAAGGTGTGCGCTATGTGCCCCTAGGGCTGGGTGCCATGTAACTATAAGCAGGGACCTTATAAAAATAGTTTTATAAGCCCTGGTGAGGTAAAAACAACCAAATTCGTTTTTCCCTCATTGTAGTAAATGGCCTTCATAGGCTAGAATGGGGACACTTTATTTTAATTTTTAAAGTCCCCTTAAATGATGGATACAAAGAGTTTGGTATCAAATTAATTGTTATATTAAATCCCACAACTTCTAGTTGTGGGATTTAGTATAATTTGTTCAGGTAAAGAGTTTTAAACTTTACCTGAAAAGTTGCCAATTTCAGCCCTGCATTGTTTTTTCTGCTGTGCTCTGATTGGCCAGCCTCTAGCAGCCAGGCCAGGCTGCCTTGATGAGGTGTGAAGTGGCCTGGCTTCACACAAAGGAATGTGTCTGTGGGAGGGAATCTCCCCTCAGCAGATGATGAGGCAGGAAGGGGGAGGGCTGCCAAACTGGTCTTCAAAGGCAGAGAAGGACATTTGGAGCAACCAGCAACACCCCCACATCCTGCAACCCCAGACAACTAGGTGCCCCCTTTATTAGATTAGGAGAGGGCAGGAAAGGGGTGTGTTTACGATTTTTAGCCACACCAGTGGGTGGGCTCAGCCAGATGTAACCTCCAAAAATCAGATTCAGCCATGATGGATTTTTGGAGAATGTTGCCTCCTGGGATTGATTTTTGCCACACTTCCCAGGAAGTAGTCATCACAGGGGGAAGGACCCTGCACGTGATTGGAGAACCAGGACCCCCCTGCTTTTCACCCAGGAGCAAGGATAAAACTGGCAGGCCTGCACCCACACCTCAGTTCCCTACCACATCCAACAAGGAAGAACTACAGAAGAAAAAGGACTGCCCTGCTGGACCCCTGGCCTGCACCGGGAACCTGCACTTGGAAGGACTGCACCAGCTGCACACCTGGGCTTCACTACAAGAAGGACTTTGCCTGGCTTCAGCTGGTTCAAGGATGGACTCCCTATTTGCTACAGGTGAAAAATTGCTAACCAGAGTCCCCTGCACCAACTCCTGAAGAAAGCAACCAGCTGACCACTATCCAATGGCCAAAAAGGAGTTTGCGCCAGGTGCATTCTTGGAGTTGTAGTCCGCACCCCCCCAAGGACCATCTTAGAACTTCTGGACGCTTGGGGTGAGCTTTGTACCTCAAAAGAACCTTAAAAGGACATATGAGAGAAGCCCCAGAAGTTTGGAGAAGTTTTGAATTAAAAGCTCCATAGAGAGACCGACCCGCCACAGCAACTCTAGCCGGCTTGCCTCAACCGTGCCTGATTTGCTGGTTCGTCCCGGTAAAGAAAATCTCAGAAAAAGAGACTAAGGCGGTCATTACAACATTGGCGGTAAAAGCCGCTTACCGCCGTGCAGAAGACCGCCAACACACCGCTGCGGAATTCCGCCACAGCTATTATGACCCACATTTCGGAATCCGCCAAAATTCAGACACCCACACAAGTCCGCCACACCAAAGGTCAGTGAGAAACTGGCAAAAACAAAACCTCCACCGTCAGGCCAACAGAAATAAGCCCACACTATCACGACACACGAATCCACACTCTTAGAAAACACTACCACATTGGACTATTCGAAATAAATACACCTGATACACATACACATACACACACGACTCCCACACACCCATTACAATATAAAACACACACCCACATCACCCACAAACCCCCACAACCACAAATTCCGAAAGAAGGCCCGAGAGAGACACCACCAGCAAGAACAACAACATCCACAGGCACACAACACCATCACCCACAGAACTTCCACGCACCTCATACAACACACCACTACATATCAGCACACTTATCACCCCACACATCACCCACACATCACCTACACCACCCCATGGCACAGCAAAGACACCCCAGGTTCTCGGAGGAGGAGCTCAGGGTCATGGTGGAGGAAATCGTCCGGGTAGAGCCACAGCTATTCGGAGCACAGGTGCAGCACACCTCAATTGCAAGGAAGATGGAGCTATGGCGAAGTATAGTGGACAGGGTCAACGCAGTGGGACAGCACCCAAGAAATTGGGAGGACATCAGGAAGAGGTGGAACAACCTACGGGGGAAGGTGCGTTCCGTGGTCTCTAGACACCACCAGGCGGTTCAGCGGACTGGCGGCGGACCCCCACCTCCTCCCCCACAACTAACAACATGGAAGGAGCAGGTCTTGGTGATTCTGCATCCTGAGGGCCTCGCAGGAGTAGCTGGAGGAATGGACTCTGGTAAGACAAATCTTAATTATTACATCCCCCACCCTACCTGCATGCTATCACATACCCCCATCCTCACCCTCACCCACATCACCCCAACTCCTCACATATGTCCCAACATCACAAACCACCCATCCCAATACCAAGCCCTGCATGCAACAACAAAGCATGGACACCCATCACTAAAGCATGCCCACTGCACATACCCATACAACCTGCTAAACCATCATCACACAAGGTCCCACACAGGAATGCAAGCACTGGGGTGCACGGTCACCCACCCATTGCACACCATGACACACACAGATGTAATAACCATCCTTTTATACCCCTGCAGGACCCCTACCCAACGTCACCGGACAGGAGGGTCCACACATGCCCACACCACCAACAGAAGAGGCCCACAGTGATGACAGCACCTCTGTCCAACTGGATCTAGATAACCAACCCGGCCCATCGGGGACCTCGGGTCAGTCGGTTCCCCTCACACTGGCACAGGCCACCACAGACCTTCCCCCCTCTGGAAACACCAGCACAGCACCCACCCAGCGGGCCCATACCTCTGTCCCCAGGACACGTCAATCAGATGTGTGTCAACCACTACAGGGAACCCAGGCTAACCCACCACCCCAACAACAACAGGGACCTGGGGGCAGTGGTAGTGGGCACACGGTCCAGGGGACGGAGGCCCAGGAACACAGAGGAACGGGGAGGGCTGCTGTGCAACAGGGAGCGGACAGGCCAAGGGAACCCACTCTCCACGAGGCCCTCTCCTCCATCATGGGAGCCTACCACCACTCCCATGAGACGATGGCAACGGTCCTGGCCAAGTTTCAGGAGACCCAGCGCCTGCAAGAGGAACAGTATTTGGGCTTCAGGGAGGAACTCAGAACCATCAGCTCCATCCTGGGCACCATTGTAGGGGTGCTGAAGGAAGTACTCAACACCAGAAGAGACACTGTGGCACAACAAGGGGCCCCTGACACTAGCATGGACGATGAACTGCTCACCACCTCTGCCGGCGCTAGTGGACAGGACACCCCGCCACAGGACCACCACACCAGCACCCCACCCCCTGCAGAGGGAGAACCACCCCGCAAACGGTCGCTGAGATCCAGGACAAAGACAGAGCACGATGCCAAGACCCCCGCCAAGAAATGAGACCACCCTGATTGTCATCCTACTGTCCCACTTTGTCACCCTGTCCATCCTTAAACTGCCCCAGCTCCACTTCCTATGCCCATTTGGGCAATGCACCTGTGAGACTAATAGACTGGACTCTGCCATGGACATTCCTCCGCCATCACCCCTCACCATTTCACTACTTCCTCCAATATTGAACACTAAAATAAACACACTTAAAGCAGAAAACAATTTGGAGTCTGTCTGTGATTTCGAAATAGTGTATTATCAATTGCAGTGACAAAATGCTCTTTCAATTATAATGTCAACATACCTATGTCACACAGCTCTAGTCCATGATGAATCTTAGCAGATGTCACACAGTGGGACCCACATCTGTGAAATCATAAGGGAAAGTGACAACTCAGTGACCATACACTGGGTGAAAACAACAGACAGTAGAGAGGTAGTAGTGTTAAAGTACACGTAGTAGGCAGGTCTGTACTCTTACCTGTGTCTCACTGGGAATATTGCTGGACCACTGAGTCCCTGTTGTTCATGTCTTCTTCCTCTGCTTCCTCGTCTTCACTGACCACAGGCTCCACAGCTGCAACAACACCGCCATCTGGATCATCCTCCTGGAGAAAAGGCACCTGTCGTTGCAAAGCCCAGTTGTGAAGCATACAGCAGGCCATGATGATCTGGCACACCTTCTTTGGTGAGTAGAATAGGGATACACCTGTCATATGGAGGCACCTGAACCTGGCCTTCAGGAGGCCGAAGGTCCGCTCGATCACCCTCCTAGTTCGCCCATGGGCCTCATTGTAGCGTTCCTCTGCCCTTGTCCTGGGATTCCTCACTGGGGTCAGTAGCCATGACAGGTTGGGGTAACCAGAGTCACCTGCAAATGGTGAGGGACAACTATTAGACACGCACTAACCTGGAGGGATATCCCCAGACCCAGACAACCATTCCCACTGACTTGTCTCCAGGTGCTCACCTAATAGCCACACACTGTGCCTCTGGAGTTAACCCATCATATAAGGGATGCTGCTATTACGCAGTATGTAGGCATCATGCACTGTGCCAAGGAACTTGGCATTCATATGGGAGATGTACTGGTCTGCCAAACATACCATCTGTACATTCATAGAATGATAACTCTTCCGGTTTCTGTACACCTGTTCACTCCTGTGGGGGGGGAACCAAAGCCATATTGGTCCCATCAATGGCACCTATGATGTTGGGGATGTGTCTCAGGGCATAGAAATCACCTTTCACTGTAGGCAAATCCTCCACCTGAGGGAAAACGATGTAGCTCTGCATGTGTTTCAGAAGGGCAGACAACACTCTGGACAATACGTTGGAAAACATAGGCTGGGACATCCCTGATGTTATGGCCACTGTTGTTTGAAATTTCCCACTTGCAAGGAAATGGAGCACTGACAGCACCTGCACTTGAGGGGGGATTCCTGTGGGATGGCGGATTGCTGACATCAGGTCTGGCTCCAACTGGGTACACAGTTCCTGGATTGTGGCACGGTCAAGCCTGTATGTGATAATCACATGTCGCTCCTCCATTGTCGACAGGTCCAACAACGGTCGGTACACCGGAGGATGCCGCCATCTCCCCACATGTCCCAGCGGACGGTGCCTATGAAGGACAACAGCGCGCACTGAGTCAAACAACTCAGAGGTACGTACCCACAGTTTACACAGAACACCAATCATACACAAAAGGTGGCCTGTATGTGTGTTGAGTCTAGGCCTAGGTATGTGTGACGCAGTTGGAAATGAAGCCATGTGGGCCCCTGAAATGGCGGCTGCCTGACCTGTAAAGTGGGACAATGGGATGTGAGGTAACTGCGCTGGCGTTGTACACCGTCGCGGTAGGTGGTCGAAGACCGTGGCACAATGCTGCATTGTTTAACATTGTACCCTATGGGTCCCAGGAGCCAATGACGATGTACGCCGGCGGTGACGGTACGCACCGCCGCGGACGTGACCGCCATTTTCTATCTGTTAAATCACTCGATACCTGATCTTCGACAGGAGAGGACCTACTCTGTAAGTGCTGCTGTGACCTCGGTCTGGAAGAGAAAATGGCTTGAGTGTCTGGGGAAAGGGCCCCTGCCTTCACATTGGAGGAGTTGGAGAAGCTCGTGGATGGGGTCCTCCTCCAGTACACGCTACTCTACGGTCCTCCAGACAAACAGGTAAGTACACAGGGAGCATGTTGTATGGGCTATGCCTTTGTGGAGAGGGCTGGATGTAAGAAGGAAGGGGGGAGAGTGCTGCATGCATGAAAGACGGTGATGCATGTGCCACATGGCAAGGGTAGGGATGGGGGTGAATCACTTTGACGGTGAAGCTGGTAATAACTTCTCTTTTTCCCCTGTACATTTCATGTAGGTCAGCGCCCACCAGAAAGAATATATTTGGCGTGCCATCGCCAAGGACGTCCGGACCCTGGGGGTCTACCACAGACGAAGCACCCACTGCCGGAAAAGATGGGAGGATATTCGCCGCTGGAGCAAGAAGACTGCGGAGGCTCAGCTGGGGATGGCCTCCCAACGTGGGAGGGGTGCCTGTTGCACCATGACCCCCCTGATGTTCAGGATGGCTGCTTGATGGCATCACAGCAGCCACAAGGGGGTGAGTACACTCTCATTCTGGTGACTTTGCACGCAGTGGAGGTGTCTGGGTGGGGGAGGTGGCCTGTGGTTTTCCCTAGGCCAGGGCGAGTTCCGTAGGCAAGGCCCCTCCATAAGGCATGCCATGTGGCACCCCACCCCACCTCTGGAGAGTGCCAATTACACCTACTCATGCCCCTGTGTCATGTATGTGTGCAGATGTCGTCCATAGCCCTGTAGGCCATTTCCCAGGAATGGAACAGTGGAGCCCAAGAGCGCGGCGTAGTGCAGGGGGCTTCTGTGTCTGTCGTGTCCGCCAACTGTAGCGGAAATGCATGCACTCAACATGTCTTTCTTCTGTCTTCCCCCCCTTTTTGTGGTCTCCCTGTTCTTGTGTGCATTAGCAACATCAGGCGGAGGAGCAGTGGCACCGGAGCACGACGGAGCTGCATCCCACATGGCCCTGGAGGGCGAGACTACGGACTCAGAGTTCACCAGTGGGACGGAGGGCCAGGGGAGCTCCACGGCAAGGACAGGAGCTGGCACCAGCTACACAGACTCGTAATCTGATGGGAGCTCCCTTGTGGTGGTGGCAACATCTGTGCCCCCCCACACCTATGGGTACAGCCGCCACCCCCCCTTGCAGCACTGCCCTCCCAGCAGTTCCTCAGCCCTGTGCCCGCTCACCCAGGAGGGTGGGCATCACTTTCGCCCCAGGCACCTCAGGCCCTGCCCCAGTCACCCCTGCTGCCCTCAGTGAGGAGGCCATTGACCTCCTCAGGTCCTTCACTGTTGGGCAGTCTACCATTTTGAATCCCATCCAGTGTGTAGAGAGGCAGTTGCGACAAACCAATGCATTCCTGGAGGGCATTCATTCTGGTCAGGCGGCCCTTCAGTGAGCTTTTCAGACTCTGGCCTCAGCACTGATGGCAGTCATTGTCCCCGTCTCTAGCCTCCCCCCTCCAACTTCCTCCACCACGACCCAATCCCCTGTACCTCAGCCTATCCAAAGCACACCTACAGACCAACATGCACACACGTCAACACACAAGGGAAGCTCAGGAAAACATAAGCACCACACATCCCACAGGCACTCACGCAGACACACCAACATCCACTGCCTCCACTGTGTACCCCTCCTCCTCATCTCCCTCCTCCCTCCCAGTCTCGTCTACACTCACACCTGCATGCACTACCTCTACAGCCACTACGTCCCTCTCCAACACACCCACCACAACACCCCGCTCACGTTCAGTCACCACCCCACTACCATTCACACGTCCCCTGTGTCCTCTCCCAGTGTGTCTGTGACGCCCCCTCCCAAGATACACAAATGCAGGCACACACCCACCCAACAGCCATCCACCTCACAACAGCCTCCAGCGTGTGCACCTTCACCCAAAGTCACCAAACGTACACCTCCTACAACCACCACTTCTTCCTCCACTCCCAAATCCCATCCAGCTACCCGTCCCAGTGTGTCCAAAAAACATTTCCTGTCTAACCTTGACCTCTTTCCCACACCTCCCCCACCCTGTCCGTCTCATAGGTCCGAACTAGCACCTCAACCACAACATCTCCGGGACCAGTGGTGCCTGTAGTCACCGGAATCTGGAGTGCACCGGCCCCCAGGGCAGCAGTGTGGCACGCAGCCACAGCACAGACAGTCCCCCACCTGTGAAGCATCAGAAGTTGGCCAGTGGCCGGTGGGAGAGGAGGAAGACTCCAGCCACCAAAGCCAATCCCAGGGGTCCCGGTGGGAGTGTGGACTCAGCTGTGACCACTTCCAAGGTGGGGAAGGGCCACATGAAACCCGGCAAGTCTGAGAAGAGCAGCACGGCAGAGAAGACCGCCATCATCCCCGATGCCCAGGAGCCCACCTCCAGCACAAGCCCAGTTGCCCAGGAGGCCACCGCCAGCACCAGCATAGCTGCCCAGGAGGCCACTGCCATCATCAGCCCACCTGCCCAGGAGGCCACCGCCAGCACCAGCATAGCTGACCAGGAGGCCACCACCAGCCCAGCTGCCCAGGAGGCCACCGCCAGCACCAGCCCACCTGCCCAGGAGGCCACCGCCATCACCAGCCCACCTGCCCAGGAGGCCACCACCAGCACCAACACAGCTGCCCAGGAGGCCACCGCCAGCACCAGCACAGCTGCCCAGGAGGCCACCACCGGCACCAGCCCCACTGGGCCTTGAAGGATCGCCAGCAAAAGCCCCGCTGGGCCATGAAAGACCGCCAGCAAAAGCCCAGCTGGGCCATGAAGGACCGCCAGCAAAAGCCCCGCTGGGCCATGAAGGACCGCCAGCAGCTGAGACCCTGCAATGGGGACCACCATCTCAAGCACTGCTGCACAGGGCACCACTATCTCAAGCACCGCTGAACAGGGCACCTCCGTCTCAAGCAACGCTGCACAGGGCTCGCCGTCTCAAGCACCGCTGCACAGGGCACCAACGTCTCAAGCACCGCTGCACAGGGCACCGCCGTCTCAAGCACCGCTGAACAGGGCACCGCCGTCTCAAGCACCGCTGCATAGGGCACCGCCGTCTCAAGCACCGCTGAACAGGGCACCGCCGTCTCAAGCACCGCTGAACAGGGCACCGCCATCTCAAGCACCGCTGCACAGGGCACCGCCATCTCAAGCACCGCTGCACAGGGCACCGCCATCTCAAGCACCGTTGAACAGGGCACCGCCGTCTCAAGCACCTCCGAACAGGGCACCGCTGTCTCAAGCACCGTTGGCCCATGAGCAGCAAGGGCACTGACCCAACTGCGTCCGTCACGGGGTGAATGATGCACTCTGGGCACCAAGCCCCCTCCAGAACCTGTGGAGAAAAGCATCCACTACCCCAATCCTTGGCAGGATGAAGCACTCTGGGAACCAAGCCCCCTCCAGAACCAGTGGAGAAAAGCATCCACTACCCCAATCCTTGGCAGGATGAAGCACTCTGGGCACCAAGCCCCCACCAGACCCAGTGGAGAAAAGCATCCACTACCCCAATCCTTGGCAGGATGAAGCACTCTGGGCACCATGCCCCCTCCAGAACCAGTAGAGAAAAGCATCCATTACCCCAATCCTTGGCAGGATGAAGCACTCTGGGCACCAAGCTCCCTCCAGAACCAGTGGAGAAAAGAATCCACTACCCCAATCCTTGGCAGGATGATGCACTCTGGGCACCATGCCCCCTCCAGACCCAGTGGAGAAAAGCATCCACTACCCCAATCCTTGGCAGGATGAAGCACTCTGGGCACCATGCCCCCTCCAGACCCAGTGGAGACTGTAATCCACTTGTGAGACTGTGGCTTTGTACTCCCCAGGATATGGCAGTGGGCAACCCACCCACTGTAGAGACTTGTGGGCCTGTGGCTTTGCACTCCCCAGGATATGGCAGTGGGCAACCCACCCACTGTAGAGACTTGAGAGACTGTGGCTTTGCACTCCCCAGGATATGGCAGTGGGCAACCCACCCACTGTAGAGACTTGAGAGACTGTGGCTTTGCACTCCCCAGGATTGAACAGTGGGAATGTGGCCCCCTCGTGGATTTGGCGTCATGCACTCAAGCGGCTGAGGTGCCCCCCCTTACCCTCCCCCTGAGGTGCCTGTTTAGTTGCTCTCTGATGCCCCTGCAGTGTTCTCTCCTTCATGGTTGGGGATCTTGTGTGGGCCTCGCCCATACCGTGTGGTCCCAGTGTTCCACGGACTTTCTTAGAGCACTACCTGGACTACTATGCTTGGTATATATTATGTATATGGTATATACATGGTATATATATATATATATATATATATATATATATATATATATATATATATATATATATATATATACATATATATATGTTTCTGCCTACTTGCTTTTAATATATTACAATGGTTACACTCATTTTCTATTGTCTTTGCATTCTTCCGGGGGGTTTGGGGGTGTAACTGTGATGTATTGATATGCATTAGTGTGTGTGTTGTAGTGGGTGGGGGTGGGGGTGTTGCGTGTGTGTGTCCCTGTTTTTTGACTCCCCCCTGCCCTGTGTCGTAGGTGCAGTACTCACTGTGGTCTTCACCGCCAGCGTTCGTGCTCCTGGTAGAGGAGCATGAAGACTATTGCAGGGAGAATTTGGAGTTCCGGGTCCATGGCGTCCTCATTCCTCGTGGGGTGTGTAGAGGTGAGCGTTTTCCCTTCGGGATTCCTGTTTCTGCCGTGTTTTTTATCTGCGGTGAATCCGCCCCGGAAAAGGTGGCGGATTGGCCTGTCACAATAGTGTGGGCGGTGCATTGTCTCCCGCCTGTCTGTTGGTGGTGACCGCTGCGCTGTTTGTTTGTACCGCCGTGGAGGTCGGAGTGTTAAAGTGGCTGTCTTTGTTGGCGGTTTCCGCCATGGTCGTAATTGCAAATTTTTTACCGCCGGCCTGTTAGCGGTCTTATCGCCGCTTTAACACCGACCACCAGGGTTGTAATGACCACCAAAGTCTCTTTCAAGCACAAAGTACCTGGTTTGGAGTGGAAAATCTCTGCAAATGGCCGCAGAGGAGGAGATGCGTGTAAAAATGGTGTGTGCGTTGGTTTCGCCCCTTCACACAAGGACTTGCGTCGTTATTTTTCACGCGGAGAAGACGTGCGTCATTTTCCAGCGCACTGACAGTCTCCTTCTGTGGGCCGCGGGATTACCAGATGTCCCGGGGTCTGTTCGTGGAATCCTGGGCTTGTTATCCGGTTGCGCATTGTTCCGGTGGGCTGTGCGTGGAATTTTCTACCTCACGGCAGGTGCTGCGTCGATTTCCTCTCTGGAAGTCGGGCGGCGTTGTCCAGCGGGCCGTGCATCAAAGTTCCGGTCGCACCGCAGGCGTTGCGTCGATCTTTTCCTTGTGGGGTCGAGCGGCGTCTTTCCGGATCGGCGTGCAGTGAATTTTTCTCTGCGGAGCAAGCTGTGCGTCAGATTGTTTGGCGCACAAGGAGTCCAGTTGAAAGAAAGAAGTCTTTTTGGTCCTGAGACTTCAGAGCAAGCTCTTTCCAAGCCCTTGGAGAGCACTTCTGCAGCAAGACAAGAGTTCAGCAAGGCAGCAGTCCTTTGTAGAAAGCAGTCAGGTGAGTCCTTTGAGCAGCCAGGCAGTTCTTCTTGGCAGGATGCAGGTTCTGGTTCAGGTTTCTTCTCCAGCAAGAGTCTGAGGTGTAGGGCAGAGGCCCTGTTTTATACTAAAATTTGCCTTTGAAGTGGGGGAGACTTCAAAGAGGGGCCTAGGAGAGCACCAGTTCCCCTTTCAGTTCAATCCTGTCTGCCAGGGTCCCAGAAGGGGTGGTGGCAGTCCTTTGTGTGAGGGCAGGCCCTCCACCCTCCCAGCCCAGGAAGACCCATTCAAAATGCAGATGTATGCAAGTGAGGCTGAGTACCCTGTGTTTGGGGTGTGTCTGAGTGAATGCACAAGGAGCTGTCAACTAAACCTAGCCAGACGTGGATTGTAAGGCACAGAAAGATTTAAGTGCAGAGAAATGCTCACTTTCTAAAAGTGGCATTTCTCAAATAGTAATATTAAATCCAACTTCACCAGTCAGCAGGATTTTGTATTACTATTCTGGCCATACTAAATATGACCTTCCTACTCCTTTCAGATCAGCAGCTTCCACTTCAACAAGGTATGAGGGCAGCCCCAATGTTAGCTTATGAAGGGAGCAGGCCTCAGAATAGTGTAAAAACGAATTTAGGAGTTTTACACTACCAGGACATGTAAACTACACAGATACATGTCCTGCCTTTTACCCACACAGCACCCTGCTCTAGGGGTTACCTAGGGAACACATTAGGGGTGACTTATATGTAGAAAAGGGGGAGTTTCAGGCTTGGCAAGTACTTTTAAATGCCAAGTCGAAGTGGCAGTGAAACTGCACACACAGGCCTCGAGACAAGGTTAAGGGGCAACTTAAGTGAGTGGCACAACCAGCGCTGCAGGCCCACTAGTAGCATTTAATCTACAGGCCCTAGTCACATATAGTGCACTCTACTAGGGTCTTACAAGTAAATCAAATAGCCAATCATGGATAAACCAATCAACAGTACAATTCACACACAGAGCACATGCACTTTAGCACTGGTTAGCAGTGGTAAAGTGCCCAGAGTTCAAAAGCCAACAACAAGGAAGGAGGCAAAAAGTTTGGGGATGACCCCGTGAAAAAAGGCCAGGTCCAACAGTACAACAGCAAGCCATATCTCCCAACCCAAACCAAGAAAGCTTGCAGAGCCTTGCTTTGTAGTAGTTAGCATGTCCTTATTGTAAACAATCCCAGAAATACCTGCTCTGGTAGCCTTTCAAAGTGACAGTTAGTGTTAGGAGCTCTGAATTACCATCCAGGAACTGTAAAACTGAAACGTGGGAACTCCACTAGAAAACTAAACCTGGCTCGTTGTTAGAAAAAATGGCCTCCAGTTGTAAATGGAGACAGTTTTTCTGAGCAATGGCCACAATCAAATGTCTTCTCACACAAGAGTTTCAGTACCCACACAGAGATTGCCTATTCAAATAAGGTGCTCCCCTGGGAAGGAAAACCCTCGCTGGTTCTGGAGAAAAGGTCCCAAAGTTGGACTGAGGACTGGACACCATCTAAAGGCCTACTCGTACCAGAGCTCTCTTTATCCTCAATATCCCAGCTAGCAGGGAACCAGACTGGTTTTTCCTACCTAACCCAGTCAATTTCTTTCACTATCCACTTTCCTCTCTCTATTCCAATCCATCTAGGTGTGTAATTAATTATTTGTTATCTTTCTGCCTTACACAGTTGCAAGATGAAACCAATTGTTCTCTGAAAAAATGTACTTCACGTTTCAATAAATATTAATTATTGTCACCGGAAAATTGTGAGGCTGGCAGGGCGGAATTATCTTTTTTCTAGTCTTTCAGGCAGAGAAAAGCAGCATTTACTAAAATCGCTTTATGTATGTATGCATGGTAAGTTATTTCAATATTTCTCAAGTGCACTGTTATCCCCAAAGGGTGTCCTGGCACTGTTGAATAAGGAGACGCATTACTGACCAGGTAAGACTCCTCAGTTACAAATCAGTCTTTCAATATATTTAACACAATTATATGTAATTGAATTACATTTTGCTGAATAAAATATCTGTGTAGGAATGATTCTAGAACTGCTCCCTAAACTGACTCATCAAGAATATGGCTTGTATCCACAAATGGGCTTTCATAGAGGAGAGAGCTGTCACACACCGTGCAGTGGAACAGCACATGCGATGCGGTCACTGCAGTGACATGTCAAGTTCAATATTATGCCTGTGTCAACTTTTACATTTTGCATCAAGGCCTTGTGAACCCAAAGGTAGTATTTAGGTGTGATGTAGCAATGTGAAAAGTAGCCTTTTCCACTATGCCTTTGGAACACACACAGAGCACCAGGATCCGATTTATTTCATTTGATGTTGGGGTCCAGCCTCATGCAGGGGCATTCTTACTTTTTCATGCATTCTTTTGCATATGCACAAATAGATATCTAGGGAAAGGTAATGTTTTATCTTCACTCCCTCACATCCTAATTTGTGCAGAAATGCGAGTGCTCGGTCCCCCTGTACCTTTTATGCCATACCTTGGCTTTAAATATTTTGCTCACTGCTAGCATCAAGTGGACAGTTGGGACTACATTCTGTGTATGACATACTACATTATGTCAAGTACAAGGACAAATCTCATTCACATTGAGGGGGTCATTCCGACCCCGGCGGTCAAGGACCGCCGGGGCCGGGGATGCGGGAGCACCGCCAACAGGCTGGCGGTGCCCCGCAGGGCATTCTGACCGCGGCGGTTTGGCCGCGGTCAGAAGAGGAAAACCGGCGGTCTCCCGCCGGTTTTCCGCTGCCCTGGGAATCCCCCATGGCGGCGCAGCTTGCTGCGCCGCCATGGGGGATTCCGACCCCCTCACCGCCATCCTGTTCCTGGCGGCCGGACAGGATGGCGGTGAGGGGTGTCGTGGGGCCCCGTAAGAGGGCCCCACTTTGTATTTCAGTGTCTGCTTTGCAGACACTGAAATACGCGACGGGTGCCACTGCACCCGTCGCACATACCCACTCCGCCGGCTCCATTCGGAGCCGGCTTCCTCGTGGGGAGGGGTTTCCCGCTGGGCTGGCGGGCGGCCTTCTGGCGGTCGCCCGCCAGCCCAGCGGGAAAGCCAGAATGGCCTCCGCGGTCTTTCGACTGCGGAGAGGCCATATGGCGGCTCCCTCCAGGCGGGCAGCGACCGCCGCCCGCGGGGGTCAGAATGACCCCCTGAGTCTTTTAGATTGGTGGCACAACTTCGCTTAATTATTGTGGGATGCTACAGAAGGTCATATTTTGGATAAAAGGAAGTACTATACACATAGGTACAGAAATACAGAAAGTCGGCTGTAAACACCAGGATACATTCAAATATATCAGCAGTGGCCGCTGTGCTATAGGCCTCTTACACGAACCTACGCAGAATAATATTAATTTCATGACCGCATTGCCTCCCTTTAATCTTTTTTAGTAACTATTCTTTTTTATGGATTACAGAGGGATTATGTATTTCTGAATTCAGAAGTTGACATGTTCACATTGTTAGACATGAGACTTTCAACATATATAGGGGGTTATTCCAACTTTGGAGGAGGTGTTAATCTGTCCCAAAAGTGACGGTAAAGTGACGGATATACCACCAGCCGTATTAGTTCCATAGGATATAATGGACTCGTAATACGGCTGGTGGTAAATCCGTCACTTTTCCGTCACTTTTGGGACGGATTAACACCTCCTCCAAAGTTGGAATAACCCCCATAATGCCAATAGTCAAACATAGATAATACACAAGGGGCCTGATGTACTAAGATTCATACTGAGAAATCGTAAATTTAATCAAATAATTATTTTTCATTTATGATTTCTTGTTAGGAATCTATTAATATGGATGCAGTGAAAGAGGGTGCTATTTGCACTCCAACTTCCAACGAATGTAATGGCATTTTGCAAGCCAACCTATATGTTAATAGGTTGGTTCACAAAATATGGATTTGTAGTGCATCACAATTCAATCTCCCTCATTAATATGCATGAGGCAGGTTGCAAATTGAGACCCTTTACAATTGATTATAATCACAGTCATGATGGCCTTCTGAGATCAGCAGACCACCATGTCTGTGACTGCTTTTAAATAAAGCATTTTTTTTAATGCAACCCGTTTTCCTAATAGGAAAACTGGATGCCTCTAAAAAACAAAATGAATACTTTTATAAACATTTTTAGGAGTAGGCAGCCCCTTCTATCCTATTGAGGGCAGATGTCCTAGTGCACTATTTTCTCTTTGAGATTGCCGGGGAAAGCCTGGTGATCCTCAAGAAAAACAAACATTTTTCAATGCAATGGGTCTCATGTTTGCTTGAGTTAGTGCTATTAGCATTGTAAATTCCTAACTGGACTTTTCTTGCCACATAGATTGAAAATGAAAAGTAAAACAATTGACATAAGCGAGCCAATTCAAAGCGCCACGGCCGCAATGAGCATGAGCACGAAGGAGAGACACAAAAGGAAAAATAAGTTTGATTGCAGTCAAACATAACAGCAAATGTGTAATTATCCATATAACAGGGTTGAGGGCCAAGGCGGTAACAAAACTACCGTAAGGAGGGACAAACGTAAAGCATTTACCAATGACAACAAAGACTTTTTGGAAGGCAAGCCCCTGAACGAGTGATAGCGATGGGGGTGCGGTGGGTGTGCTTAAAAGTCCACAGATAGATTACAACATGTCAGAGCGCTTGTGTCTCGACCTAAAAACGAGGAGGAATAAAAGTATTTATTCCTCCTTGTTGTGCCATGCTAGCACCACCCCAGGGGTGGTGTTAGTTTTTGCACTGCCACAGGTTTATGCCTTCTTCTAAATCTCAGGCAGCATCAAAAGCAATGGGTGTTGCTTTGGAACGCCCACAGCAACACCTATTGCACACCCCTCTGAAGCAAAAAACTGCATTGGAGGGGCCCACAAATAAAAGGCTGTGTTAAGCCACAAAAAGTGGTAAATATGGTGCAGTGGAAGTGACACTCCAGTGGCGGTAGGGCTTTGTAAATCTGGCCCTTGGTATGTGGAGGAGACGCAACGAGGTAGCAGGAACTTCCTGCTGATGTTCACACCATCTTTTCTTTCATTTCTTTTTTTAGAAATAATAAACTCAAACACAAAGTAAAGCCCAGCCACGTTGACCAATCAGTGGTAGGGTTTGCACATGCGCAAATAATTCTTCTGTTGAAAGCACAACCTAGCATTCCACACAGGCAACTGTTAGAAGGAGGCAAGTAGATATGGTTGTATATATTGTAATGCATGTGATCAACTCAGATCATGTGTAGTCACCCCACCTGAGCATATCACTTGTGGCATGTGCCTTAAATAAGTCTCTGTGACCTCAACAACCATTATAACCCTCGGCAGCGGGCTATAATGCGTATAATAATAATCCGCCAGACCTCCCTCAAAGCATACAGGACCACACAAGAATATTCTCAGAGTTAAACCTACGGAGGTGTTATCAGCATGGCCAGTAAAACACAGACATCATTCAAAACTGAGTTAGGGATTTGGTGGTTTTCTTACTCAATAAACTTGCGACTCAGAAGCAGCCGTGTTGGCTAATCCAGCTATCCAGTTATAAGTGGTTTAGACTTATCCAGCTGAGTTCTGGCGCGTTTGTTTTTTCGGCATCTGCTTGAAACACTATGTAGAGCTGGTTTTTAGATCCATGAATATGCTGTATTGACATGTATCCGTGTAGATTGACGTACAGCGGTATTTGTTTGCATCTCGTATAACTTCCCAGTTTTCTGCAGGTAATTTACAGTCTCATCCCACCAAACAAACAGGCAGCAACAAGGTGCGCTGAAAATAATGTTTAACGTGTCGATTCAAATCCATGAAAGTCCTGAATAGTGAAAAGATGCAGGGTGCATCAGGAGAGTGTGAGTGTGGTGGGAGGAGTTGGTGGAAAAAGATTTGTAGTTTATGACCAGGAGTGTTATTTCGGTATAAATTACTGGTGAGGCATGGCTTGTAGTGCTGTGTTCTGTAGCGTAACAAGGATGTGGAGTCATAAACTACAGCAATTATCAGGGTTCAATGAGCCCTTCAGGACTCTGGGCCCCGGTGCCACTGCACCTGCTGCACTAGTGGTAGCTACGCTTCTAGCTGTGTTCTCTTCATTACATGGTACCAGGGGAGGGGATTTGAACCTGTATCAGGCATGTCATGAAGAAAGATAAAAGACATAAACATTGACATGCGCTTTATGAAGGGCGTCCCTGACTTTCACTGGTTAGTGCCGACGTACATCAAAATACGACACAAGACAAATTGTATAAAATAATCAAAGCAAAGAACAAACATGCTGTGGGAATTAATCCCTTCTACGGATGGTTGCAGAAGTGTACTAATAAACACCCATGTAAATCCCAAGTCCTCGTTCTGTGACTCACAACCCAAGTTTTCTCTTATGAAATGGGGAGCTGGTGTTACTTGTCCGATGTCAATATGCCCCTTTGTTTTTAAGTGTGATTGAATGTACAACAGCACCTAGAGGTCTTTGATGAAGCAGAAAAAGAAACACTAACAAATATTCATATATCATGTATCAAAATCGTATAAGGTAGTGTGATTTTAGCGAAGAAAATAATGTCTGTGGGAAATTGTGCCCACGAGGTAGTTTGCCATTATTATAAACGAGCTTAAGAAATCATGAAGAATTGACAATGTAGTAATCCGTCATAATTGCAAATGTATTCCATGATTTTCTTGTTGAAACTGTTATATGCTTAGCTTAAATTTAGCAGAGACTTTGACCTACTTTACCTTGTCTCAAATTTAACTGCATGGTTTTCACTTGTATTAACAAAACGTATATTTTACTTTCAGGTTTTATTTTTCCAGTAGAAATGACTAGTACACTTATCTCAAGGTTTCGTGCTAGGCTAGTTTTATCCCATTTGAAGCAAGGTCAGCTTCTGCAGGTGCAGACAATAAAGACTCTGATACAGAAATAATTGGCAAACTTTGTTGCAACTTGTGTTCCAAGGCTCCAAGGACACCTTATGCATAAATGAGTACTAAGAGAAAGACACTATTCATTGGTCAAAAGGAAGCCACCCTATGAACCCTCCAATGGAAGACCCTGAAGAATTTGGAACATTTCTTACTTAAACCCACCGGACAAAGAGAGGCCAGCCATTTTCTTTGATGCCATTTTGAAGCCAGATTCAAGACGCCATTTTAAATGACACCTTGATGCCTTTTCTCTGTCACAGAGAAAGAGACTTTAAGAATTCTCACCCTAGAGACTTTAACTTTAATTTTGCCCCGTCCTGTCCATGCAGTAACTTTTGCCCCATTCTCCTTGCTGCCGCAAGGAAACTCGCTTTAACTTTGCCCCTTTGAAATTTGCCCCATGCTGATTCAACCGGTACCTGAAGGACGAAGACTTACCTTGAATGCTGATTGTATTTGGTAAATATGAAAGGATAATTGTATTATGCATTGTGTTTTCCTTCTTAGGTACCAACTGCTTATTTTGACAGAACCCAAGCTAAAAGTTTTCTAAATTTGTGTTGACTAAATGCGTTTTGCATGAAGCCCCACATGCCAATGCTAATTAGACGCTAGTCGAGGTATTCATCTGATGCACCATGCTAAATTGAAATCTTGTTATGCTGACTGATGTATGCAATTAGTCAAATTCAGTTACTTATATTGGTAATTTGCATTGCTATAACCGAGTGCATTATAATCCAAATATTTCATAGATTGCATTTCTTCCGTCGCTATGGACAGTTAGTAATGTTCGTGTACGTATATCATTTGGTTACAAGAAATTGCAGATAGATACAAAGTCGACATAGGCAAAACCAAACACTTGAGCAGAAGTTACAGGTTAGACTTTGAAACAAAAGATTTTGAACAAATGAGATCTGCAGGGATGAAAACACACCTTAAAGAGATACTGCAAAGCGTGCAGGTTTGGAGATGTCTAGACAAGTGGGAGAGCAGGTGGGTTAAGAAAAAGGATAAGAAGAAAGAAAGTACCCCAGATCGGAATGAGAAAGCACAACAGAATGATGATCTGATAACGATGCTACCAATGAGAGAAACAGCAGGGGGAAAGCTTGTTCATGTACCATGGCACAGATGTGATATTCAATCCTTTACGGATGACTTCCCTAAGTTAAGAGAGAAACCGATCGAGTGGTATCAACAGACAGATAGATTTGTGAAACTCACAAAATGTCTTTGGGAAGACCTGAATACCTTATTCGAAATTGTAGTTCCGTCAGATTTGTGGGAAGATTGTAAAAGGGCTGTAGGTTGGCCAACAAGTGAACCAGAAAGAGATAGGGACACAGGTGCACCATCGCCTACGGTAATGAGTTTATACCATAAGGTGATTGAGCATTTAAAAACAAAAGTTGCGTAGAAAAATGTGGATTGGCAGAGAATTGACAGGACAGCACAAGAAGTTAAAGAGTCGATACATGCATACTATGAGAGATTGTTGAAAGCATTTAAAAATGACAGTGGCACGGAGATGATTGAGGCAAAGGACATGCTCCATTTTGTGTTCAGATTTGTGGAAGGATTGAGACCCGAAGTCAGCCAGATGATTAAAATGCATTTGATTTGTTGGCAGTCAAAATCGATTGACGAAGTGTTGAATTGTGCAAAATACTGCAGTGATGAGATTGAGACAAAACAGCAAAGGTTGAAAGATAAAGTGATTGTGATGCAGATTAGAGCAGCTCAGACAGGTTTGCAAGGTTTGCAAGGTTTCCAACAACAGTTGCCGCAGCAGCAACAGCAGGGAAATGCTTTGTTTCAGCCACATATGAGAGGCAGAGGCCGAGGAGGTTTTATGAATAATGGTCCTGATTTAAATACTGTTGTGATTCCAAATGGTATACAGGCAATGAAGAAGGTGATGCCATGTCACACGTGCGGAATCGTCGGGCATTGGAAACGGGAGTGGCCAATGTTGGTGCAGGAAGGTGTAGGTCAGCAAAACAATGATGTCAATACATTTCAGAATATGAGAGGACCGAAATTGAGAGGTCCAAATCCAAATTTCCAAAATAATGTAAATCAGATGCAGGGTCTACAATCCATACAACCACAGCAGGTGCAAATGCCCTGTGTACAAATGGTACAATCGCTGCCAATGCAACAGCAGTTTCCTATGGTACCTATCAGCAAATGCAAATACCCTTAGCACCAATGAATCAGCAACAAGTAATGCTTCCTCAACAGGTCACGGGTCAAGAAATGAATCAAAATGACACAGTGCACCAATTCCCGTTACACTGTGAGAATGGAATAAACGATGTGTGGGAGAGTGAAAGTTCAGATGAGGAGAGAAATTGTATGCTTACAGCCTCTTTGGAAGTTGATCAAAAGGGACCGTATGTGGAAGGAAGAGTTATGGGTCACAGCGTTTCATTCTTGGTTGACACAGGAGCTACAGGCTCTACAGTCAGAAGTATCAAAGTACCAAATTTGCCACTTTCAGGGAGAACAGTTCAAGTAGTGGGAGTAGCAAATAGGTATCTGACAAACCCAATCACAGATCCAGTGCAAGTCAGAATTGGTAATTTTCAAGGGTCACATAAATTTGTGGTGTGTGACTCAAGTCCGATATCCCTATTAGGGAGAGATTTATTGTGTAAATTGGGATGCTTGATGATGTGCTTAAATGATGGAATTAAAATTAAGTCAAACAGTGATGAGGAAGAAGAGGACAGTTTAGGAGGGGACGAAGTGAAAACTGTCGATGAAGAGTATCCCCTGATTACTCTTTATCCAATGCTCACTGAAGCAGATATTCCTGCTGAGTTACAGGAAACAGTGGAAAAAGAAGTGTGGGATATGACAGGGAAAGAAGTAGGATTTGTCAAAGGAACAGAACTAGTGAAAGTGACTGTAAAACCCTATGTAAATTTTCCTCAGACTCCACAATACCATATGTCACAAGACACCCTCATGAAAGTCGCCCAACTCATTGATGAGTTTGTGAAACAGGGAGTACTGAAAGAAGTACTAAGTAGTCCATCTAATTCACCAATCATGGGACTAATAAAATCAAGTGGAAAGGTCCGAATTGTTCAAGATTTGAGAAAAATAAATTACATAATAGTCAAATGTTGTCCCATGGTACCAAATCCAGCCGTGATAATGTTTCAAATTCCCTGTGATGCAGAGTGGTTCTCAGTCATCGACTTGTCACAAGCATTCTTTTCTGTGCCTCTTCATGAGGACAGCCAATTTCTCTTTTGCTTCAAATTCCTAGACAGGGTCTACAGTTGGTGTCGAATTCCTCAAGGGTTTTCGGAGTCACCATCAATTTTCAATCAGATTCTAAAGAAAGATTTGGAATCATTGGAATTACCTTTTGAATCAACCTTAGTACAGTATATTGACGATTTACTGATCGCATCCAAGACAGAAAATGACTGTACGGTTGACACTATTGCCCTATTGAACCATTTGGGAAGGAATGAACACAAAGTATCTCCTTCGAAATTACAGTTTTGCCAGAAGAAAGTGAAATATTTGGGTCACCAAATAGAGAAAGGGTCAAGAAGAATCATGAAAGAAAGGATAACAAGTGTACTTCAAATGTGTCCACCCAAGACGAGAAAAGAGGTGAGAAAGGTTTTGGGAACTGTGAGCTATTGTCGCTAATGGATTCCCAATTTCTCAACTCTAGCCAAACCTTTACTGAAACTGACCCAGAAAGATGCGCTGGATGAAATAGTGTTGAAAAGAGATGAAATGGATGCTTTTATTGAATTAAAGGAATGCATATGCAGAGCTCCAGCTTTAGGTATGCCTGATTACACAAAGCCTTTCACATTGTTTTGTCATGAAGGTGATGCATGTTCCTTGTCTGTCTTGACTCAAGCCCATGGTGGCGTAAACAGACCAGTAGCATATTTTTCAGCTACTTTGGATCCAGTCGCAGCAGCCTTACCAGGATCCTTGCGTGCTCTAGCAGCAGTTGGTATAAGCCTAAATCAGAGTGAAGGAATAGTGATGGGTCATCCTTTAACAGTTATGGTCCCTCACTCAGTCGAAATCTTTTGACATGTTCCCGAACACAGCACATGACCGATGCTACGCTTACAAGGTACGAGACAGTCATTTTGGGATCACCCAATGTGCAGCTGAAAAGGTGCACTACGTTGAATCAAGCAACCTTGTTTCCCAGTGAAAATGTTGAAATTGAGAACGCCGAAGACATTGAGCACGACTGTCTTCAGGTGACTGAATTTTGTACTAAACCAAGACCTGATATCAAAGACACTCGATTGGAAGAAAATGATCAAATTATTTTTGTTGATGGTTCATGTTTAAGAGATGCACTAGGAATATTAAAAGCAGGATATGCTATATGTACAATAACAGGTGTTCTGGAAGCATCTTGGCTTCAGGTAGTTTACTCCGCACAGGTAGCGGAACTAGTAGCCCTTACTAGAGCTTGCCAACTATCCGCATTAATGAAAGTCACCATTTACACTGACAGTCAGTACGGATTTGGAATAGTGCATGATTTTGGACAATTGTGGTCACAGAGAGGCTTCATGACCTCTTCAGGATCACCAGTGAAAAGTGGTGAAATAATAAGAGAATTGTTACATGCCATCCAGTTGCCAGGAGAAGTAGCAGTGGTAAAATGCAGTGCACACTCGAAATCACAAGACTTCATTTCTTTGGGAAACAGATATGCAGATCAAGTCGCAAGGTTTTGCGCATTGAACTATATTGCTCAGAGACGAATGGAACTTGATAAATGAGCTAGAACTTGAACCAAGTGAAGCCTTTGCTCTAAAAGTTATAGATACAATTGAAGAATTGAAATTCCTACAAAATAATGTCAGTAAAGATGAGAAACTCTCATGGAGCAAATTACAATGCGTAAAGAAACCAGATGATTTGTGGGTTTCAAATGAAGGGAGATTGGTTCTGCCGGACAGTCTTTTGACACAATTAGCTAGGTTGTATCATGGACAAGCCCACCTTTGGAAGGGATGCCATGATTAGACTAATCAAAATTGATTGGTTTAATCCCAAATTCCCGTCAAGTTGCTGAAGCAGTTTGCCATCGTTGCATCATTTGCCAACAAATGAATGCAGGGAAGGGGACAGTAGTACATTTGAGCCACATTGGAAGAGCAGGTGGGCCATTCAGCAGGATGCAAATGGATTTCATTGAGATGCCTATGCATGGAGGCTTGAAATATGTGTTGGTGATTGTGTGTATTTTTAGTCACTGGATTGAAGCATACCCTAAACGCAGAAATGATAGCCTTACAGTTGCAAAACTACTCTTGAGAGAACTAATACCATGTTTCGGATTCCCGATCTCTTTAGAATCAGATAGGGGAAGTCACTTCAATAACGAAGTAATCAAATTACTGTGTGCAGCACTGAACATTGAACAAAAATTGCATTGTAGCTACCGCCCTGAAGCATCAGGACTAGTGGAGCAAATGAAGGGCACATTGAAATCGAGGATGGCGAAAATATGCACATCCACAAACTTGAAATGGCCTGACGCATTGCCCTTGGTGTTAATGTCAATGAGAAAGACACCTGATAGAAAAACTGGACTATCACCTCACGAAATCCTCATGGGCAGAGCCATGAGACTTCCAGCAGTTCCTGCAAATGCACTTGTAAATATTACCGATGATATGGTATTGAACTACTGCAACGGTCTGGCTGATGTGGTCTGCTCTTTTTCTCACCAGGTGGAGGCAACCACCTTGCCACTGATCCAAGGTCCAGGACACACCCTGAAAGCAGGTGACTGGGTCGTGATGAAGGAGCACGTGAGGAAGTCGTGTCTGGAACCCCGTTGGAAAGGACCTTTTCAAGTGATTCTGACAACTATCACTGCTGTGAAGTGTGTGGGAGTTCCCAACTGGATTCACACCAGTCACACTAAAAAGGTGACGTGTCCCACAGAACGGGAAATTGAAGCGCTGAAATTACCACAAGTGACAGGAAAGTACCAGGCACTGAGGCAGAACGAAGACAGCCTGAGAGCGAACAAGAAGAAATCGAGACAGAAGAAATATTTTCTGAAGAAGACGCAGTCGATCCTTTTGAGGACAACAGAGAAGAAGCCTCAGGAAGTGACAAAGATCCTGGAGGTGACAAAGAGCCTATCTCAGGTGAAGAAGCAGGAGAGCCTAATAAGAGGAGGGCTATCCCAGAAGCAGACTATATAGGCAAAGAAAGAGAAAACCTGATTGACCTCCTAGGCGAAGGAGACAAGAAAGAACAGAGAGAAATTGTTCAAAGTCTTCCAGAACCGGTTGCAGGTCCGTCAGGTGAAAGCAGCGCGAAACGGAGACAAAGCATATCACCAGTGAAATCAAAGACTAAAGAAACATTAAAAGAAAATGAAGGGCCAAAATTAAAGGAGAAAAGAAAAGAAGTGTCTATCGTAATAACAACACCGAGTGAAGAAAAAGACACAGCCAAAGAACAAGACATCAGCGAGAGAGAATCAAAAGGAGATGCAAGATTGAAAAGGAAAAGAATACTGAGCAGAAGATATTCTGGTCCAGAGTGGGCATATACAGCCACTAACGATTGGTCAGACGAATTTCTATCTCTCAGTCTCGAAAACGAAGAAGCAGAACGACACTTTGGTATTTGAAAAATGAAATTCCATGAACATTGCCGAATAAGACATTGACAACCTGATTGACTTTTGAACCGGATAAGACATTGATAACTTGATTGACTTTGAAACCGATTTTGGGATAAAGCTGCTTATCCGATAAGAGACTAAGCTGCTAAAGAAAACCGTGTGAACATTGAACTCAGCTTTATATATTTCTGCAAATCTGATTTGATAAAGTGTCTTCAACTTTCTGATTCTATATAGATCATGCCAGGCAGTACTACAAAGGGACATAAAATGAAATGTTGTAAATACATGTGTTTAGGTCTAATAACTGCATGTGTACTAATAATTATAGCAATAGTTCTCGGAATGCATGGAGAGAATGAAAGAGACGCGAATGATGCTTCTACTTCTAAAACTACTACTGGATTAACTCCTTTTCAGAAACTCGAACAAGACGAGAAATATTTACACGACAAGAAAGAGCTTTCTTCCAACGTCTTATATCGCTTGCTGAATGAGTATGTTGAGACAATGGATGCGAAAGATTGTTATGTGTGCACACAAATACCTGCCTCAGTAATAGAAGGAGTGACATATCATAGCATGCCTCTTACGTATGGAATTTCATGTAGTTTGTTATTAACCAGATTGTATAACCAGGAATATATTCAATATTTTTATTCCAATCAGGACATCGTATTTTCATTTATCCCCTTAATTGAATATATGAGTAAAACAGCAAGAGATTATTATATAAAATTAGTTAAAGGTTTCTTTGAACCATTATTGCCTTTTTCTACAGTCCACACTCATAGAGACAACCTTACATGCTCACTTTCACCCGTAGAAAAGAGTTTTTTAGATCACACTGAAGATAGAAGGAAAATGGTAAGGGAGAAATTAGAAAGGGATTACACTAAAGAACGTCTGTAGATAACTATGCTTTTGCCGCAATAAAAACACAAGGGAAACTAGCTTTAGATGCAGTACATATAGGGAAACTTTGTGTATATAGACCTAAATCATATTATGACACAATCTTTGTGGGAATGAGTGAATGTAAACATAGGTTTTCGTTTCAGGCTAAGTGGACGTTCATGCTAAATGGACAAGACCCAGCTATTCCGGGGGTATATTATATTTGTGGACTTAACGCCTATTATCGTCTTCCTAAAGGATGGTATGGGATGTGTTATTTGGGAATAGTTTTTCCAAAGATTTATCAACTGGATGACTTAAAGAAATTTCCAAAGCTGTCTGAATCACATCGCATTCAGAAAAGGGAGACAGCTTCTGGTGTGGTAGGAGATATATTTGAAGCGATGATTCCTTCAGTAGGAGTCATATTGAATTCAATCAAAATACGAAAGTTGTCTACTATTGTGGACAACATGTTGATAAAATTCTCAGGAGCCCTGATCCTGATTGATGCTGAACTTGCTGCAGAAAGAGCTATGACTCTTCAAAACGGGCTTGCTTTAGACATTCTTTTAGCAAAAAATGGCGGCGTTTGGAAAATGCTTAGTGCAAGTCACTGTTGTTCTTATATTCCGGACAACAGTGGGCAAATTAGGAAAATGCTTACCAATTTAACTAACCAGAGTGCAGATTTGAATGAATTTAAAGAACCAGGAGTATGGGAAAAGGTTGGAAAACGATTTGCTTCCGTGGGAAATTGGCTCAGCAAGATTTGGAACGGACTATTACTAAAAATAGTAAAAGGAATATTAATAATATTAATTTGCTTGTTAGGTATTTGGGGAATATGGAAAACTATAAAAATATTGAAATCAAGAAGCAAAAGGAGAAGAGAAAGAACAAAATAAAATAGTAGAAATATACAGGGAAAAATCAAAGGGAACAAAAAGGAAGAGGGAATTGACTGAAGTGCCAAATTACTAAAACAGAATTTTAATGAAATAAAATTTGTGATGGAAGATTTAATGTGATGACATTATTAGTCATCAGAGGAGGGATTGATGAAGCAGAAAAAGAAAGACTAACAAATATTCATATATCATGTATCAAAATCGTATAAGGTAGCGTGATTTTAGCAAAGAAAAATTATGTGTGTGGGAGATTGTGCCCACGAGGTAGTTTGCCATTATTATAAACGAGCTTAATAAATCATGAAGAATTGACAATGTAGTAATCCATCATAATTGCAAATGTATTCCATGATTTTCCTGTTGAAACTGTTATATGCTTAGCTTAAATTTAGCAGAGGCTTTGGCCTAGTTTGCCTGGTCTCAAATTTAACTGTGTGGTTTTCACTTCTATTAACAAAACGTATATTTTACTTTAAGGTTGTATTTTTCCAGTAGAAATGACTAATACACTTATCTCAAGGTTTCATGCTAGGCTAGTTTCATCCCCTTTGAAGCAAGGTCAGCTTCTGCAGGTGCAGACAATAAAGACTCTGATACAGAAATAATTGGCAAACTTTGTTGCAACTTGTGTTCCAAGGCTCCAAGGACACCTTATGCATAAATGAGTACTGAGAGAAAGACACTATTCATTGGTCAAAAGGAAGCCACCCTATGAACCCTCCAATGGAAGACCCTGAAGAATTTGGAACATTTCTTACTTAAACCCACCGGACAAAGAGAGGCCAGCCATTTTCTTTGATGCCATTTTGAAGCCAGATTCAAGACGCCATTTTAAATGACACCTTGATGCCTTTTCTCTGTCACAGAGAAAGAGACTTTAAGAATTCTCACCCTAGAGACTTTAACTTTAATTTTGCCCTGTCCTGTCCATGCAGTAACTTTTGCCCCATTCTCCTTGCTGCCGCAAGGAAACTCGCTTTAACTTTGCCCCTTTGAAATTTGCCCCATGCTGATCGAACCGGTACCTGAAGGACGAAGACTTACCTTGAATGCTGATTGTATTTGGTCAATATGAAAGGATAATTGTATTATGCATTGTGTTTTCCTTCTTAGGTACCAACTGCTTATTTTGACAGAACCCAAGCTAGACGTTTTCTAAATTTGTGTTGACTAAATTCATTTTGCATTAAGCCCCACATGCCAATGCTAATTAGAGGCTAGTCGAGGTATTCATCTGATGCACCATGCTAAATTGAAATCTTGTTTTGCTGACTGATGAATGTAATTAGTCAAATTCAGTTACTTATATTAGTGATTTGCATTGCTATAACCGAGGGCATTATAATCCAAATATTGTGTAGATTGCATTTCTTCCGTTGCTATGGACAGCTAGTAATGTTCGTATACGTATATCATTTGATTTTGAGACTTACTTATATTGTGCTAGCTTTGTTAATATAGGGAAATAAACTCATTAACCTTTAATAAACAGGTGTGGTTATTCATGACTGAAAGGTCATGGTGTGCCTAATTACTGATTTTCTGTTTAACAAATTTGTTGTTTGACTATTGATTGAGTGTTGGGTAATGATTATAAATGGTTATTGATTATTGATTTGAGTGATCCGACTATTCTTGGATGAGGAGAACCCAACTCGGTCAAAAGGTTCACCGACCTCCGGCGTGTCCAAGTACAAGTAATTTATAAAGACTGGACGCGCTATCATCTTCAAACAGCAATGCACATAACATAATGTGCTGGTGAAGTGTACGTTCACCCCTTAGGCACCTTGGCACTGACGTAATAGATCTTTTTATTAACCAACTCAGTGCTGCTCGCTTTATCAACCTCAGAAGGATGAAAGTCTGAGTGGTGCCACTGGAGGTCAAACTAGCGATAATGCGGTGAAACATATATCCCCGGAGAGAATGTATCAATCCACTAAGTTACCAGACCCAGATACACGTATGGGTGAAGCCAATAGTTTTGAGCATGAAAACCCTGCTTGTGTTTTTAAATAAAAAGGAAAAAAAGCTTTCTTCTAAGGGCGGTGTGCCTTTGTTTGCAAATGCAAAACAAGCATTTGCAATGCAATAGGTATCGCGTTTGCTTGAGTTAGAGCTATTAGTGTTGTAAGTTCCTAACTGGACTTTTCTTGCCACACAAACTGAAAATTAAAAGCAAAACAGTTGATATAAGCAAGCCGGGAGGTGGTGGTCCCCACCTGCATTCAATTGGATTTACGTTCTGGGGTGGTGGTAGTCCCTGGAGCTGCAGGGGGCCATCTGGCCCCCCTGCATTCTACTTTAGAGCTCTGGGGAGGTGGCGGTCCCCAGGGCTGTGGGGAGCCACGTGCCCCTGCATCAATTTGTTTTAACGTCCCACATTAAATTAGTACAAAGCCATGGAGAGGTGGCAGTCCCCAGGGCAGCGGTGGGCCATGCAGCCCCCTGCATCAAATTACTATAAAGTCCGGGTGAGGTGGCAGTCCCCGGGGCTCTGGAGAGGCCTGAAGCCAAGTCCCAACATGGCTGCTAACACTTTGTTGTTAAAGTGCTGAGGAGGCAATCAGATCTCAGCAGGAGGGTTTGCGAAGCCTATATATAAATATTTGAATTTTCATAAATTTCTCTAAAACTGCTGAACAGATTTACACCAAATTAAAAAAGGCCTCTTTCTGTACCAAGAGCTACCTTTCCGCTAATTTGGTGTAATTCCGTACAGTGGTTTGGGCGCTATCGCTGTTCAAAATCCCTACTGAAAACAAGATAGGGAAAATACATTTTGGACCCCATCTTTTTTGTCAAACCTGCTTGACAGATCACCCCAAAACTTTCCAGACAGCAGCTGAAGAGACATCTGTTTTTGTGGAGGGAACATTTTGTGACAGTTCATCAAATGGTGGCAAAGTTATTAGCAAAACAAAAAGCATTTTTCTATAGAAACTAGGACTTAACTATAACTACCTAGTGATGACCTCCAGTAGGTAATATGTATATATATATATATATATATATACACACACACACCATATTTCAAACAGAAGGCACTTCATCAAAATAGAAGATGGGGAACATCCACACAATGCCCATGAAATACCTCCCTGGGGTAGAATTATGAAACACAGCGATTTGGAGTTCTGTTGCTCATGCACCTCACTGCGTGTTGCAAGAGTGACACATCTATGTGGCCCCCAGTTTCTGATGTCAGATATGATACCAATTGCCTGTGCCATTTAGACATGATACAAAGTAGGCTTTGCTATTACTTGTTGCTACTTCCTTACATTTCTTTTTATGGCCACTAAAAAAAAAATCTACTTTAAAAAAAACAAAGTAATGAATTGGGACTTACATAGGTATAGATACCTATCACTTGGTTCCAATGAATGAAAAGTTTTCAACATCCAACGCTATCTCATTGTGTGATAGCAAGTGTATTCTAATACAGCCATAATGTAGTGCAATCGGCTAAGTATAAAGATAAATTTAATCTGGAAATGTCAAACTCTTGCCCAATTATATTAAATGTATTGATTAATATATTTAGCATCTTTTAACTAGAACATTTGGGGCGTCTGCCTATTTTAAGAACTTGAAAAGCTTGGATCCTGCTTCACTAATCATCCTATCTAAATAGAAATAGTTTGGAGCATTATTGGCGGTAGCAGCTTGTATTAACATATCCAAAAGGACTGATTGATCATCCATTTTAAGTCTGGTAGGCGCCAGCCATCTTTCTTCTCAATCTAAATGCAATGTCTGAAATTGATACATGGTTTATTTACCTGCCTTATAAAATGTTGTAATACTTCATCTCTTTAATCCCCAAAAAAATATTAAACTTTAATCATGGCATTGGAAAAGACAAATAGAAAAAGGGAAGGATATTCATTATGAGCATTGTGACCCAACTAGTAATAGGTAATGGTAGTAGCTGTCATTGGTTCAATAGCATACATACCTTCACTATAATTTGGACATAGTTTATGGAAGACAGATGGCCGAAACTGGCTGTAACAAAAATACTGAGGTACCTAACAGAAACAATAGGTGAGTCATTACGGCATTTCTCTAGATAGGGCCTTTGGGGTGCTATTACATTAGAGGGCCTCCGACTTTGAATGATTAATTTTATACCTCCTTATTCCACTGAATTCTTCTATTTTGGAGACTGCAGGTTTTTTATTCCTTTCCTCCAAAGCTAGGTATAGTATCATGTCATCCACAAACAGTTTTAGTTTTGCAGCTTCAGTGACCCGAGATAGAATGCCATTATATTGGAGAACTGCACTAGCCAAAAGTTTGATAAATAAGGGAAAGAGGATGGGAGACATAAGCAAGGGTGGCTCCTCCGCTATGTCAGAGGAGGGTTGCCCCCCCGCGGGCAGCAGAAGCTGCAAATCCTTTAAAAATGAACTATAATAAACTATGATTATTATTGTTTTATTTTTAAAGGGGCGGGCCATGGGGGTGACGAGCCACGAATGGAGTGAACATAGCACTCCCCTCAGTGCACATGTATGTTTGGCTGGCCGTCTCGGGCCGGCAAAACAAATATGTGCACAATGGCTTTCTCCAACCTGGCACTGTGTTGCCGGGTTGGAGAGAGTAAGCCCAGGCTCCCAGTCTGCTCTGGAGCGCCCAGCCAGGGCGCTCTAGCTAAGCATAATGCTGCTTTGAGCAGAGTCATGATTGGCTGCAGGGCAGGCTGGGAGCTTGGAGTGTGATGGTGCAGTGAGGTTGAAGTAAGTTATTTATTTATTTTTTATTTTTTTATTTACCCCGCCATTTTTCCTAGTCACCAGTAGAGACTGGACATAGGTCTGCCACCTGTTGAGTCACTCCACTCATGATAAATCATCCGGATAGTTTTTAATTAATTGTGATTTTTGCTTCAGCATTTTTAAATGGGTTTCTCCATTGTTGCATCGGACTGGTCGGTAACTTAAATCTGGTCATGACTGAAGATAGCACTTCCCACTGAACTAGATGAAAGGCTTTTTACCGTCAAGCATAATAATTGCCACCTTGATGTTGTTAGCTGAATACAAATTGATTGTCTACCAAACAAATGGTGTTAATAGAAATCAATCTGTCTGGTACAAATTATTTCAGTAAAAAATATATGGTCCCTGTCAAGAAAGCTTATCAGGCCATAAGAATTTGGATTCTCAGATGGCTTCTCTTTTTTTCAGAGAACTAACCATAACAGCCTTAGTGAATGAGTAAGAGATGTTGTTCCCTGTTAGGGTTTCACTAAACAAAGTAATCAAAAACGTACTCAATTGGGGAACAAATATTTTTATACACCTCAGCCACTTTCGCAGGCTTTTGCATTAGAAGAGGAATCAAGTGCATTTCCTACCTGCAGCAATGGTTGCCTGCTGATTATTTTACAGGGTTGGTGGGATAATGCCTTCCAATCAGATGTGAATAGACCCAGGTGAATGGTGTTGTGGGTCTGAATACAGTTTTCAGTAATGTTTCAAAAAATACATTGCAATTAAATACTTTGCCAGTGTATGGGTTGAGGATAGATTTTATCGATTTTTTATTTATTTTTCTACCTTATCGACCAATGATCAGTGCAACACACATGGAGGGAGCCCCTCCTCCAGACTCACTCAGGCTAGGTGCTGTGCCAAGGGGGCCCCCTGGAGTTCGCTCCCCCCGCGTACCACAGAGGCTGTGGGGGCCTTTGTTACACCACTGTTACCGTACAGGCTAGGTATTTGCCCATATGTTCACTTTCCTCATAACATTTTTGTTAATATGTATTTCCATTAGCTATTTCAGCTGTCATAAAATAGTCTTTTAGGTTCTGTCTTGCTTGGCCTAGCTTTAGCTTTGCTACTGGGGTTTTCTGTGTAATGAAAGCTTGTGTTGCCAGATCTAATGAGATTTCTAATTGATTAAGCTTTGCCTTCTTTTGTTGAGTATGCTTCGCTTTGAAGAAGGTTACCTCATCTGTAATAAACACTTTAAAGCATCCCAAATAGAGAAGGAAGAGAACATACCAATATTTCTTCCAGCAATCTCTCTAAAGTAAGCCTCATATTATCCACCCAAGTATCATTAGCTAATATAGATTTATGAAAACACCATGTATAGCGATCCAACTATTGTATGATTAGTTCAATTGTTATTGCTGAATGTTTCGAAAAACCACTAGCCACAATCTGTGCCTTCCTGCAATGAAATAAGTGTGACATTAAGAAAAAGTCAACTTGGGAGGCTGAATTAAAATGCTTGAAAAAAGCATATATATTTTTTATTATAGGTATGATTGCTGCGCCATGGTTCTATCAAGGCCAGATCTTGAGCTACCCTTCTCAGAAACTTAATGGATTTTGATTTGTTTTGCTGTTTATTCATTCATTAAGAATACAATATGACATTCTGAAGGAGATTTAATGTGTTCCCATTATAAATAAGCCATTTGCCCCTATTGCAATACTATATATTTCTTCCTGCACTGATCTTAAATCTTTGATGGGGCATTAATAGCTTAGAAAGTGAATCACCTCGTTTTGCAGCAAGGGTTTAACCCAAATCCATCTTGCCCATGATACTTGCATCACCTCCTGTATTTTGAAAGGCAGCTCTTTTGAAATTAGTATAGACACTCCTCTAACTGTAATGTTCCAGATGGGAAAAAAGCATGGGCAACATAACCTGAGGTGGAATTGCTTTAAAGTGGGTTTCTTGAAAAAAGAAAACACTTGCTTTAGAAGCCCTTAGCCAGGCCATAATTGATATAAACATGATCCTGTTGTTGAAGCCCTTAATATTACATGAAACTATCTTCCTGGCTTTAGAGGCCATGGTTCTTCTTTTGAAGTCTCAATGTCACACTTTAGCCATGAGCATGGCTGCACCATGAAATATTTTTTGGGCGCAACCTTAACAGCTATGCCATAAAAAGGTAGATTTCAACATGCATTTTAAGACAGTGCTAACATTTCATTTGTATTGTTGATTCTTGAAGTTTTAATAAAAATGTTTTTGACTTTTTCTTTGCAAATACTATCTACCCTAGCTCAGGTAAGTCCTCCCAGAAGGCCACCCATCCCACGTCCTTGTGGAAACCCATCTGAAAAGTGCCCTCCCTTTGGACCCACCACAGCTGAGTGCCTTGGAAGTGCACTCAAATCTGCCGTCTCAAGTGTCAAAGGAGTGATATCTATAACCTTTCTGCTCCTTGTTCCTCCTACTTCAGGTCATAGCCACACAATGCATAATGGACATATTGCAGCGAGACAGGGCCTAACAGAAAATGAGAGCACTTTAAAGTAAGGAAAGCAAAGTAGTTAATCAGCAAGGACAGAGAAAGGACAGCTTATATCCTCTTGCTGCTATGATTCCTATTTCCTATCCCTATCCACAGAAACATTTATAGATTCCAGAAATGTGTTATCCTGTCTGACTGAAGAAAAAATCTGGAATCTTCCATTGAAAATTACTTTCAACTTCAGTTGTTGAACTTGCTTAGCTTGTGCACCTGCCTTCTTGGATGAGTTTATCACAGTTTTGAATTCTTTACATCTGCATGTCATCATCAAATTCATATCAGAGAAAATCATACATTAATAACTGTCTAAAGTTTGAAAGGATTTGACTTGTACTGCTTTGACAGCACACTCTTCTTCAGACGAAGGTCTCCAAAGTTGACCAGAATAGCACAGGGATATTTTGCCTTGGAAATCTGGTGGCTAGGGACTCAATGGGCAAGCATGACTGTGAGAGCTATGTCTTCTTCGATCTTTTCTGAAATGACATAAGTTTCAATCACATGCATTATGAGGTTGGTTGAACTTGCATCTTGTCTATTCTCATGACCCTGAGGGATCCCATCAAAGTGTAAATTGGATCAACAATATCTGTTTTCCATCTCTTCCAATTTACATTGCAGCTCCATTAGATCCAATTTGAATTTTCCCGGTATTTGTAATGGTCTTCCACATCTAAGAGTCTTTGCTCAGCTTGATCCTATCAAAGATAAAATTGCAACAGGCATGCATTTATTGAACTGAGCTGTTCACTGAACTCCTTGCATGTCTTATTTTGTGAAGCTTATGAATCCCGAACTGCTCCCAAGATCAGCTGCAGGTCCTGGACAATTGCAGTTGAATAAGGAATAAATGGATAGAATACTATATCCATAGGCGATGAGGTAAATTGTGCAACACCTATCAAAGGAGCCGATGTCATTAATAGAGCAGCATTCCCACCAGTTGACAATATAGGGGGTCATTACGAGCCTGGTTGTCCAAGAACCACCAGGCTTGAGGTGATGGTCAGATCGCCGTACTACAGGCAGTTTGATGGCCACATTACAACCCTGGTGGTCAGAACGTGAAGGGACCACCTTCTCTGCCAAAAATATGGTGTGCATTCCGAGGGTGCTGGGGTGCTACTGTATTGGCCTCAGCTAACTTAAGGGAACCAAGGCCAATACAGTAGCACTGTTCCCACTGGTCAGCCCGGTGGGAACATTGTAGACAGAGACATGCACGGTGTCCTGTGCTGCTGCCTTCCAAACCCTCTAATCATTGGCCCCGCATGCCCTGCTCCAGCTCAGCTCCATAAAACTCAGCCTCATGCTACATGCCTCCACACCAACCCAGAAGCAGTCTTAGTCACGGAACATGATGGGAGCTCTGCGTGGCCCAAAGAAGTTGCAAGTTATTTTCAATGTTCAAATAGCAAAATTACTTAAGGTATCACTTTTGCTTGCTCCACTACAATCTGTAGGCTTCTTTAATCTCTAAAGTTAAGAGGTAGAGTGTGGAGTCCTGTGTCCCTGTTTTCTCTTCTTTCCTATTCCCTTTTCACCACTGCTGTCTTGGATTCTCATGTTTTAGTATATGTGCTCACTGGTGGGGATGGTGAAAGTCAGAAAATAACATTGCTTCCATTAACTCTCACATATCAGATTAGTGCAAAACCTGTCAATTAGTTTTTGATCTATTGAAAGTTGTGAGGCCTGGTGTGAGGTGTGAAAACTGAGACAAATCCCACTCATATTTTTGTCCAGATGCACCAACTTGTATGCAGATGGGTCTCAGACAGAAGTAGTAAAATTGAAGTGTAGTCATCTTTTAATGGGCATATGGGCTCAATCTTCCCATACATTTTAATGTTGTTCTCAAGGCAGTACAGTTGCATTTTTATCTGCGAAGCCACAACTGCTATCTTGGTTCTCCACATATCATGTAAATAAAGATAATCAAAAAGTCATCTGAGCATTAATTAGACTACGCGATGACCCTTGCTCATTTTATCCTTCTTGGTGAGTGGAAAATGCTATCTAAAATGGGTAAATTATGCAACTTAAATCTTCTCCATAAGGGCTTCAAATGTTATCAATGATAAGGAGAAATCAATCATTAGGTCAAAACTATGTGAAATAATTTTGAGAGATATGGAATTAATGGAGTAAAACAGTCCTGTACTACTTAGGTGCCGTATTACTAAAACTTGAAAGCTCTGCAGTATAACACTTCAATTAGGTGGTGGCAAAATAGGACTAAGTCAGATGCATTAAGTATCAAAGTAAATTGTATGAAATCTGATATATAGTGCAGCTGAATTAGTCCTATTTTGCATCATAAATATTAGCCATTTTTTCAATTTTCAATTTTGATTCTGTATTTACTTATCTACTTAATGTGGAACTGATTCAGTTCGCAGCATTTGCTGTATGAAAATCCATGATGTATATTTCTGCAGACAGGTATATCATTGCAATCTTGTGTTATTGTTTAATGAATATATATAATATATCAAGCAAAGAACATAAGGATACAAAAGATACAAAACACCTGATTAAAAGCATTCTTATGTGTGTGAAGGAGGGGCCTGAAATAAAGAGATTTGGGGGCATATTTATACTGTGCTTGAGCCGGATTTTGACGCAAAACACCATATTTATACTTTGACGCCCAACCCCGCGAACGTCAATATTCCGCTGTCTGGATGTGTGAAACCGCCTTGCATTAATGACATGCAAGGTAGGCATTCCCGTCCCAAAAATAACTGAAACACACGTGCGCCATATTTATCCAACCAAGCGAAAATCCCGCACGGCTGGGAGGCGGAGGTGGAAAATGCCGCGCAGCCTGATTTGCGTAAAAAATTAACACCTGGGTCAGGGCAGGCATTAAAATGGGGCAAACACACCAGTACTTAAGGAAAACACACAGAAGCAACATCAGAGCTCAAAACGGAAGACATGGAGGTGCTATTCATCCAGCATGCACGAAGACGCAGCGCACAGGACCAACAGCAGCAGTTTTCACCACACCAACAGAGACCCCAAAGGCAACGCAGAAGGCAGGAGAGGATATTCCGGACCAGGACAACCCTTCTGGGCCTCAGGGAACATGACATCATCCAGAGGTAGAGACTAAACTGGCAAGCCATACAGCAGCTGCTTCGCAACATTGAGCCATAGTTGGCACCCAGCTTGCAGACACCCCACATCATTCCACAGAGACCAAGCTGCTAGCTGTCCTCCACATGTTGGCAAGGGCCTCTTTTCAAACAACTGGTGCCCTGGTTTCTGGGATCTCACAGCTCTCATTCTCTGGATTCCTACCCAAGGTACTGGATGCCATCAACTCCCTCACACCCCACCACATCAGATTCCCCAACACACAGCTGAAGCAGCAGGAGACCAAACAGGGGTTCTGCCAAAGCAACGGCTTCCCACACATGCTTGGTGCCATTGACTGCACACAAGTACGGATTGTGCCACCTGCTGCAACTGAGCATCTATACCACAATAGGAAACCCACACATCCATCAATGTGCAGGCCATTGTAGATCACCAGGGATTGATCACCAACATCATGGCTAAGTATCCTGGGAGTGTACATGATTCATTCATCTTCTGCCACTGTACCATCAATCAACACTTCCAGGATGGACGATATGGAAATGGTCTACTTGTTGGTAAGTACAGAAACCCAGTTACATATACACTGCACTGCAACCCTGTAGGATACACAACACATACACCACTACATTGACACTTGGCCAGGAAGACACTGAGGTTGTGACACTGCTAGTCATGTTTGATATCCTGACCCAATGGGATACACACCTATGGACAAATGACAGACGCAAACAACAACAGATGCCACTCCAGAGCCACAAGGGACCAATTTAAAACCACACAGTGACAATGACACGGCCTTAACTGGCAGTACAACTTGGAAGATGAATCTTTCAATATCACATCAATAACACTCAATCACACAGCCTTCCAAGCAATACGTACTGTGTAAGGGGTGTGTAATGTATTTCGCTGCAGGTCAAACACCATGAGACACATAACATGATGATGGTGACTCTAATGAAGGTGATATGGAATCATTGAGGCAGTCCCAACATCTCACATCACTCCTGGGGTGACATTGCCCGCTACCAGTAAGCAAGTGGACTGTGCTAAGAACACATATTGATGTGACATTATTGCAAAGTGCACATTGCTACGCATAAGGATTGAGACAATTACGCATATACACAACAGATGTCCAGGCATATGGACCTTCTGACAATTAAACCTTCACCCCCACAACCAAGTTAGCCAGCTTACCTGGAGCTGGTTCAGTAGTGTAGGTACACATTTGCACACTACTCAACTCAGTGAGGGCACAAAAATAGGTTTGCATAGAACGTGTCACACATGGGTTATTGTTGCATTGTCAATTGTCAACACTTCAGTGCTGCCAAATTATGGAGATGTGTTGTACATTGTCAACTAGCCAAATCAAAGGCCCTCACTGTTGTTTTTCACATGCTATTACATATGTTGAATTGGATGGGATCTTCAGGCCACATAGTGCAACCGTGTTACCACCACTGTGGAATCGATTCTGTGAGTGGAAGCATCATGTCACCCCCAGTGAAGACATATGGATACTTCTTTCACATGACATAATGCATGGAAGTACACAATGTACTGCAAGTGTACAAAAATACCGCTGATATCCGGTTAATCAGCCAAATACCAGTTTAGATAATTAAACAACCCAATGCTGATAGTACATCCTAGAAGCCTAGGATTCCACACAATAACACAAACACAGATGAGTCACAGACAACACAAGAATAAATTGCCATGCAAAGTGGTAATCATGGTGCAAGCTAAATCCAATTTTTTTCTTTCAGCTGATCAGGGGTATGGGATCCAGCCATGGATCATGACCTCATTTGCCAACCCAAGCACAGCATCAGAGCGTGCCTACTATAATGAGGCACATTGGAGGACACGCACCATAGTAGAGAGGACTTTTGGCATCCTGAAGTCACGATTCAGGTGCCTCGACATCACCGGAGGCAGCCTCTTATATTCACCTGAAATGGTCTGCAAGATCATTTTGACCTGTGCCATCCTGCACAACATATGTGTAAGGAGGAACATTCCCCTCTATGAACCAGAGCCACAAATGCCTGAAGAGGAGGAAGAGGAGAATGTTGTCCTTCAACATGAGAGGGACCATCCAAACACTGCAGCAGGATTGCGTCAGAGACAACATATTGTACAAAACTTCTTTTAAGTCTAGTCACCATCACCACTATCTTACCATATGTCATCAAACACCTCACTTCATTACTAAATCATGGTCTAGGTAGTTATTTATGTATCACCTGATCCCTTGGAATCAAAATCAGAGTTTGGCCTCATGGAGCATTGCAGATATACAGATTAGGATACTGAAAAAGCCACATCACATTTAATGGGTATGAATGTACACCCAACTTCACACACAACGTAAATGACATATATCCTGTCCACTTCACATTTGAAGGGCAATATCAGAGTAGCACAGCTATGGCACACATCCATTTTGGCAACATGTTTCATTGCAGCATATGGAACACAACTAAGACACCATCAATCATAAGTTAAAAAAACTGATTCATACATGAGGCAGTGGATGTGCCATTGCATTTATAACAGGAATGTATGACCAGACCCTTGACAGCAGTAAGTGTGACATCAGCCTTCGCTGCAAGGAGCATGTGTGACAAGGAGTCCATGTAAGCTGCAAATGGATAGCACAAGTGCCCCAGGTATGACAAGCATTGCTCACAAGACTTGCCCTGCGCATGCCATTCCAGGTTATAAGTCCTGCCGCAAGCATGTTTTCAGTCTCTCCCCACCTTTCTCTAGGGGGCCCTGTAACTGGACTATTTGTACCCGGATAACCCTTCATCTACACACACCCAGACTCACATTCTGACTTCAGTGTTCTTCCCTCTTTAATATGGCATGCCATAGTCATAGTTCATCTGTCTGCATGGACTTCAGGTCCAATAATGCACTGCCTGGTAGTCGGTAGGACCTGTAATCACCTGTCCATTGCTTCCCAAGTGAAAGGTACTGTTGGCCCTTTGAACTTGATTCTCACCTACAGGACTTGTGAGAGACTGAAGCTGCACACACCTGTGAGCACTTCCATGCAGACCAGCCATTTGAACCGGCACTGCCATAGCTGCTGCCTGGAACGGCTTAGAAGCTGCCATTTTATGTATATCCTTGTTGTGCATTGCCGTATAAATCACAGGCCTTGGGTTATTGTGTAACGTTGCAGCCCACAGCACAAATATTTTTTTTATTTTCCAGAGTGTTGTTCCAGCTTTTCCCAGTCAGAGTCTGCTCACTGTGCATTTGCCTTGTTCATGTCAGTTCCTGACAGAGCCTGCATCCTGTTAGCCTGATTGGTTCCTGTCTTTGTGTTACTATAGAGGTTCCCTGTGGCTACATTTGTCTCATAGTTGCTTTTCATGACCTCTCTCTCCTCCTGGGGTATTGTGTATGGTAGGTCTACGATGAATCCTCAAATAGATTGTATAGAGTAATCAGTTTACTTATCGTATTATGGTCTGGGACATGTATTCAAATAGCCTAATCCCGGCCCTAGCCCTTGTCTGGGTTTCATGTATGCATGAGTGACAAACAGTGACAGTGCACTATGGCTGCATGCATGGATTGGGTATGGTGTCTTCCGCACAACAAACAATGTTCGGTAATGTGCATGAAAGGACAAAACATGTTTGTGCCCTGACGGTCCACACACAGATTCACATTGGCTGCAACCCAATGATGGTGCTTGTGTGGTGACTAGCTGTGAGATTAATCAGCACAGAGGCACTGATGTTCCCTGTTGCAGTGGGAATTTTAGAGGCCACCTGTGTACGACTGTTGTGATGAAGCCTGCCGGTTTCTATTAACTGATCCATTAGGTTTGTCACCACACCAAGGGTGCCCTGTTTTCAACCTCATAAAATGTCTGCAGTGCCATAGCTGGACTATCCCCATGTGTGTTGTCAATTCCTCTTTGGCTTCGGTCAATTCTGCTTTGAAGGATAATCTGTTAATGCAGGGAATTGCTCCACAGACTCATGACTAGACCTGCATGTAACTGTGACTACATGGAGGCCAATAATGACACAGGGTACACATGGCCACACACTTGAACTGGACACCTGTGTGCAATTAACCACTGGAAATATGTGATCACACGCAGCTTGGTCTGCTGCCACAAGAGAAACATAGGTCATTTATTTGACTCAAACAGTGGAGTGACATTACATTTTTGGATTGTTTTTGGGACTCTGTGTCACAAACACTGTACCTACATAGCATTTTCCAATGCCTGACTCATGGGTAGTATACAAACAAGTGACCAGGAAGTGGTATCCAACATTCCAGTACATGTGATGGCTTACTCTTGTAACATTGCTGTTATCAACCATCCTCTATCTATCCTGTGCATAATTTCTCATGGGAGATATTTTGTCCCAAAAGTCAGGGAAGTTCACACAGCATAAGATGCTACGTGTATGACAAACACATATCCTGACTCATTTCCGCACTGAATAGCATCTGATGGTTATCCACATTTACAACACATGCATACAAGCACATTAATGAAAGCATGTCTTGTGACATTCACACAGAGGCCCAACAACAATTGAAATAGCAAATTCACAGGCATAAACACACAGCCCATGAGTGAATGTATTAAGTTGCGTAGCCTTGTTATCCTCTATTGACGCACCACCTGGTCAAACTAGGTAATACCAATTTTTATTCAAAATGTTTGGATAGCTGTTGTGTCAGTTAAGATTGCTCATCCAGTACAACAACATGAGTATTATGGTCCGCAGTAGTGTGGTCTGCCACATGTGCCCAAACACTGGAACACACAATGCATGTCACAGACATCTTATCTGTGTACAGTTACAGCTTTCCTGTACGTTAAAAATGAGAGAAATGACACAAACACAGTAAAAGACAGATATTTTGATGCAAACGTGTAAAAAAAGACGCACATGCGTCAAAATTTGCAGCATATGCGTTGAAAAATGGCGCTCACAGCTATTATACATCAATTGGGCCAGAGCAGTAATTCCTACACTGTACCCCATGAAATTGGTTATCAATGAAAAATATATGGAACTATGAATACGGGGGAATTTTAAAGCATTTGCATCAAAAGAAATTTTACACAGAGCCCGTAAGTGTCATAAAATGTTCACGCATCATGATAAAAACGCACCGCATTTGAGATAGGAAATGATGTAATAGGTTATCATGTTTACAGAAATGGTACAGTCGGTGTACTTTCACTTTCACTTTGCAGTCTGTGATTTTTCTAAACTGTGTGGCTGTGCTGAGAGTTTTGTCTGTCAAAATTGCGCTTTTGTCTCCTGTGTGGCATCCTCTTTGTCATCTGTTGTTTTAGTAATTGTCTCAGTTGTTCAGTGTAAGTGTGTTTTTGTCATATTTGGTGTCTAATTTTGTCTTTGTACTGTTGAGAGTGTGTAGTGGATATTGTCAGTTTGGGGATTATTGGGCTGTTTGTGGGTTACTTAACTTTCATTTTCCTCCCTCCTTTCCCTGTATTTTCCTCTGTACTCTTTCCTATAACTATTTTTTCGGTCATGTTGGGTAGGCCACATCTGGGGAGAATGGGTGAGGAGGAGCTGGGGGCATTCATTTGGCTGGTGTGCCACTTCCTCCCCCTGATGATTGAGGCTGGTGACAGGGTGATACAGGGAGAGGCGAGGAGGCTCAGGTGGTCCAAGGTGCTGTACCATTTGAGGAGAATTTTTAACACACCGCGCAACAACCACCAACTCAAGCATCGTTGGGCTGATCTTGTTGCCAGAAAGCAAGACCTGCTGGAGCACCTGGGTGTGGTGATTGGTGGCCCTGTTTGTGAGTACAATTCAGAGTAATGTGTACATTTAAATGCTCTCTAGTGACAGTAGCAGATTTGTTCATATGCTGCATGCAATGTTTTTGGACATGTGAAATGCAAGTTAAATATACAGTGGCCCTGATTTATACAATATTTGCTACACATTAGCGTCATTTGTTGACTCAACAGCTGCACAAACTTACAAAGCACAACTTGATCTCGTAAATTAGTGCTGCTTTGATGTCAATAGATGATGGTAATGTGGCTCAAACATATTTTTCATTCATGGTCTGTGAGTGAACCAGAAAATAGATGTATTTCACAAGCTAAAGCAAGGAATTAATGTGGTCCCCAATTATTCGGAATACATGTCTGAACTGTATTCCTGGCCATATGTACAACGTTCTTCCTAACCTCAGGCAATTAAATTAGAAATGGATGTCAAAGTAATGCACACTGGTTCATATCTAAATGTTTAGTGCTACTTTCCATAGCTGAAGCATAAAACATGAAGCAAATGCTACAAATTGAGGAATAAAAAATATATCTGGCCCTCTGTCCATTGTTCTTGTGTTTTAATTTGCCTTGGGCACAATAGCTGGAACAGAGCTGATGCATTTGCCATCTGTGTCACTTTATAGCCATGCAATTCTCATCAGATATTGGGTCATCATGGGATGCCTGAAGTTGGTGATTGCATGGTCACAATGTGTTACTTGCATGATGTTGTGCAAGGGGCCCCTGACCGAGTCCATCATACATATTAAATGCCCAAATACTTTGATACCTTACGTTTGGTACACCCCTGCTGATCTAGTGCAGCAAATGTACAATTGCTAACTTCCCAGTATGAAGGCTATCACAGACATGGGTGTATGCTAAGATCAGAAGACCAACATCTCTGTGACTGCTGCCATTCCCAAGGTGCATACAAATTGAAACCTACATCATCACGATTGCCACAGTAGGACTTTTGCTAAACCATATTTCAATAATGGGACAGTGTCAGTTTGTTGTATACCCGCAGATCACCCAACTTGGCTAATGTAAGATGATGAATGTGGCTAACTGTGAATTCCAGTACCCGATATGGGTACACAGGGCAATGGGTGACACATTTCAGCAGGTGCAATGACTACACCTGTGCCCATGCATTCTGTCATGGATGACCAAATTAGACACTGTCAGCACATATTTATTTGTTGTATTAATTTAGATAAATGGCCAATCCATGTTTAGCGTCAGATTGTCATCAAGTAACACACAGGATCCCTGCCATTATGGTGTCATAGGGCCATATCTGGCTCAGGGTACACTGTCAATGTAGCATATGTAACCTACAGACAACACAGGCCCACATGTAATGGACCATAGAAAGCATAATAATTCATGAGCTAAACTCAGCCCACATGAGCATCACACAGTAACTGATTGTCCCTTGATGCACAAGCCACAATACCTGAATGACTGGTATTGCAGTGCACCAGGAACGTGGCTTTGCCTGTCTCTCATAACAAAAAATGAATAAATGGAGTACACTCTATAAATGAATCTTCAATCAATTGAGGAATCATGTTTGTCACCACATGATTGTTAGGGCCACTGCATGTGTGCATATGTGTGTGTATCACTCACTGGAGTGACAGGGTCAATACATGTTTGCAGTGGTATGTCTGTTGGAGTGTTATCATGCCTGAGGGGCTGGCCTATCAGATATAATGTCACACACAGTAATTGTTTCTTCAAAGTGTTGTGCAGTGCACAGACATTGAACACATTTCACCCTTCCACGCTTTACAGGTGGACCTGCCCCCTACACAATTGGAGAAGTGGCTTGATTTGCGGATCCAGACATATCCAGTAAGTGTTGACATTTCATTTCTGTGTTGTGTTTGCAGCTGTTGTGTGATTGACTCCTGTGTTTTGGACACATAGCAAGGTCTGATGTGCTGGCACATGATCTGATATGTGACTTGACTGGAGTTTGACTTTTTTTTTCTCCTTATGTGAGTTGGACAATCAGTGGCGTAGAGTCATCATTTGGGATTGTAGTGCAGCGCTGTAGGCATGGCCATGTGAATAGGGTGACAATTGTAGTTACATTTCTTGTAATAAAAAATTTGGAGGTAGCCATTTTCATGATTTAGTCAACAAGTCATACCCTGAATCACAGAGAGCAGGGATGCCGAAGTATTACCCACAGACTTAAGCCTCCCTGTTAACTAATGAACATGTAGGACTGTATGTTGGACTTCCTAGCAGCATCTTGCTCCACATGTTCTGCTACATTTATGTAGCACTACAGTACAATGTCATAGGTGTGCATGCAGCTCAAGCCCAGATGGGAGCTTGCATCTATGTGCTTGTTGTAGGACAGGTATTGGTGATATCAAATGATGTTGACAATTGTCTGCATTTAGGAACATAAATGTGTATGTGATTGTACAATGTTTGTGTCTATCCTAGTTGGACACCCTCCTTACCTGTGGTGGACCTGACTAAACCCATAGGCAGCTGTCCAAAGCTTCCTGGCTGTCCTTGATGTTTGAAAGTATATGTTGCATGTCCGTCCCCCCCGAGGCACAGGCTTAGGGTTATGAAATATGTGTACCTAGGTGTGAGAATCCAAGTGTTTTACACTGACATGTGATTCAGAAATTCATTTGTTCCAACCTAGGATACCCATTCATGATTAGCAACTGCATAATATCCTGGCAATTCCATTTACAAATCACAGATCTTGTGGCCCTTGATTGTCATCCAGAAGATAGTCATTAGTTAGCCTGTCACATATGGAGGACTTGCAGCATTTGTTGTGTGACTAATGGCAGAACAATGATGCTTAGATCATTTAAGTAGGTACACATCTTTTTGAGCATTGCTGTGCTGTTAGATAGGACATGTGTAGGCTGTGTTGGCATGTACTTCCTCAGGGACAATCTGTGATCTGTACTGTGATTTGGCCTGTTTAAGCTAATTTTGAGGAATTTTTTGGATATCATCAGTAGCTGTATCACACAATGATGTAACTAATGTTTGGCTTCATATTTTTTAACAGCAGCCAATATGGATGCCAATCAGATCCGCGAATTCCTGAGGAGGGCGATGCACTACCACCACATTCTGGATGTTGAGTCTGAGTTCCGCCACATATAGCCATGAGAGAGCCACAGGGGTCTGGAGGGCATTTGCCCAAGGGGGCCCATCCCTGTCCACAACAGTCGCCACCACCAGCACCACCACTCTGACCCAAGTCGCATCAAGGATGACAGCCACCACTGCAGGTCCCTCAACATCATCCACTCCTCGACCACTGACAGCAGCCCCTGCATCTCCTCCTCCAAGAATGGCACCAGCAGCAGCACAACCCTCCACAACCGGCACACAGACCACCCCTGCTGCAGTCATTGACAATGTTGAATTTAGGAACATGCAACGTGACATCCAACGGATGTTGCGCAGAATGGACAGGCTGCAGCAGGGTGTCCCAGATTAACAGGAGAGTGCTTGGGATAAAAAAGATCCTGTGAAGGGCAAACTTATAACTGTTGGACCCACAGGCATTATTCCCTCCCCTCCCTCCTCTTTCCTGGTTCTTACATTTATCGGGTTTAGGGAGCTTAGTGTCAGGTTAGAATAGGCTGTTAGTTTAGTTAGTATAAGTGGGTTGGGGGTGGAGGGTATGATATTTTTACATGTGTTTTTTTTGTGGGTGGGGCATGATGTTGGGGTTTTTGTGTATTAAAAAATAAAGAAATGCAAAAAAATATACAAAACAAATTACAAAAAAAATATATAATTGTTTAGGATAAGATAGTACGTGTTTTAGGTTAGTATATGTTGTCCTCCATGTGTCCCGCTATATAAGGTTGGTGGGAGGTTGATGTTTAGAGTGTTTAGTTAAATGTGATAAGTAAGTTTAGCTTAGGGCAGTTAGGGCCAGTTGTGGGTAATGTGTAGTTAAGATAGATTAGGTTAGTTAAGGTGTTTCCCCTAGTTTTATTATCCTTTTTTACAGTTAAATAAATATTTAGTTACTCCTTTACAGTATGTGTCATCTGCTTGGGGATCAGGGCCTCGGCATGGGTGAACAGTGTCAATTTAGTATTTGCATTTGTGTTCCAACCTGCATCCAAACCCCAATTGAGCTGTCACATTGGCAGCTACACCTAAGCACATCTCTATGCATCTGCCATCCATTGCACCCACCACTCAAGGTTACTATGGTTGTCATGCTTTGAGACCACATTTTGTCTCTGGGACACTGTGGTACGTCTGCCTGCAGCCTGACATTCATGTGAACCCTGATAAGGTGACTGATAGTATAATCTTATGCAGTATAATATTCATAACTCACACCTATCATTTCTTACATTGTACTTTCAGGTTACTTATTTGTCCGTACACTCGTACACATCCATTCCTGCTGTATGGTGTGTGTGTGATGAAATTTAGAGTCAAATGTCACATAACTAATCTTTGTCTAGAAGAAACATTTGAAGAGATTGATTTTCTGCTTAGACATCCCTTTAAGCAGACTTATTCTGTCCAACACAGCATTATACTGTAATTTTTCTATTTACTTCAGAATTAGCCCTCAGGAAGGACAGATAATGGCACAATCCAGACTCCAGTGCATAGTTATCAGCCCACAATCTTTCAAGGTAGTTGTATTGTCATTCTATGGCCATTAACATGAGGCAAACATCACTAATCTCCCTCACGGTTGATGTGTCACATTACACAGAGACAAAGTGGTTGTGTAAGTGCTATTTATTTTAAAGTGATGTAGTGCAATATTTACATAGTCCAGGATTGTGAGTCCATTAGTGTGACACCTTCTATTGTGATACTACACAAGTGCAAAAGGACATGTCATTGGACATGCTGGGGTGAAGTGTCATACAGTGTAGAGGAACATGAATTGCCAATGAGGTAGTGAGAGACAATCACAGAACATAGGGCCTCATTCCGACCCTGCCGGTCATGGACAGCCAGGGCCGGGGACGGAGGAAGCACCGCCAACAGGCTGGCCGTGCATCAGGGGCAATTCTGACCGCGGCGGTAAAGCCGCGGTCAGAAAAGGGAAACCAGCGGTTTCCCGCCGGTTTTCCCCTGCCCCAGGGAATCCTCCACGGCGGCGCTGCAAGCAGCGCTGCCATGGGGATTCCGACCCCCTTCCCGCCAGCCTGTTCCTGGCGGTTTACACCGACAGGAAGAGGCTGGCGGGAACGGGTGTCGTGGGGCCCCTGGGGGCCCGTGCAGTGCCCATGCCACTGTGATGGCTGCTACTTCTGTGCTCCTCCTTGTGATTGAAGGTGGGGTCTGGAGGGTTCCAAGGACATCTTGGAGGGTCTGCTGGCTGATGTTTGTCAGCTCGTCATCCATGTCATCAGGGAAGTCCAGGACAGACATATCCCCAGGAGAGTATAAATTAAATAGGTACACTGTTCCAAAAAATATATATTAGAGAGTGATAAGAATGCAGGGTCGGGATCAGTCAGAGATATCAATGATATCAGGAGAGCCCTCAAACACCCATTAGGGTGCCAAGTTTCATCACTGGGATATCTCCTCGTCAGACTGGTGCTGCAATGTCTGGCGGACCACCCCGACAACTGGGATGGTACTGAACCGAAGGCAATTTGCCAGGTTAGGGTCTGAAATGAATACTGACTGTGAACGCAAAAGAATGTGAATAAGTGTAGGAGAGAATGAGAAGGTTAGAATTAGCTCTGAGCCTTAAACATCACTTTAATGAATCAGAGAAAAGGTTCAGGCCAAGGTTAAAATTCATACTGCGTGCCTGCGGAAATAATGTTCCGCTACACTCTACAGAGGAAAAAAGGTAGTGTACCTAATCCTGTTGAAATATGGTCAACATTTTTCCCGTCTTGATGGTCAACAAATGATCCCATGACTCTTCATCAGGACCCAGATTACTACTTCTCCTATCCAAAAGTGCAAAAAAAGTGCTAAAATGTCACTTACAGAATGAAGAGAAGTTGTCAACGTCAGTTGGTCAATCAGTCTCCCATCCCATAGTTGAGAATGAGCTTCCTAGGAACGCGCTAGCCTCAACCAAAGGAGAATTATTTTTCTATCCCCCAGTCGAGCAGGAGACCTGCCCTCTGTTGCGCACCTGAAGCTCCCCAGGAGAGCCATCATCTTCTGCAATGAGATATTGTACAATTAGTGTGTCTGTGTTGTGGCATTTGTGATGTGACGTGCCTGACTTCCTATTAGTTGCACAGTGTGATCTTGGTTCCTGTTCATTGTTCCTGTCATTAAGATTAGCATTCTCCCAGGCCTATGCCCCACCTGCATGTCACATGTAGTGTGGGCAGTTTGGGGAATTGTCTGAGTCACATCCTCTAGGTGTAGGTTCTGCCCAAATTGTATGTTGCCACTTTATTGTACAACTCAACCATCCGTCTACTTCCATTCTCATGTTGTGGCCTTGCGCTGGCTGTGGTTGTTCTGATGGCACTTGCACCACACTTAACAATCTGGAACTGACTCAGTCTCTGATATTTAACATCACGCTATATGTTGCTGAGACCTACCATATACTATGTATAGCATTGGCATGGCACAGTACAGGTGTCAGCATTGGTAGTGTGTAATGTTGATGTTGGGGAATATGTGCTACATTGGATTGCACTGATGGTCCTAGCAGTGTTCCTTTTCCTCTTCTGGCTGTGCAGGTGTGTTTCACTAGCCGGAAACATATGTCTTCCCCCTCAATGCTGTTGTCTTAGCAGTGTGACAGTTGGGATGTTGCATGGTGGTATTGCAGCTATTGTGACCTAGGCACAGGGTAGACCCTGACATGTGCAGCATGGGTATGACATTACTGCTGTGTACCTCATAATGTTTATGACAATGCCTGATGTTTGTAGCGACTATGGACATTAGCCTTTTACAGGATTAGCGCATTTTTATTGATTACAGGGAATTGATAACGTTGTCATCCTGAACCCTCTAATTTGGGTGTGTTTGATCCATGGGCACGTAGCTGCCATTAGCTACTTGACCTGCACACACAGCAGAGGTTGTAGTAGCAGCTGTTGTCAATGTTAAATTCCACTTGCGGATATGGCCTGAGACTGTTAATTAAGCCCTAGTTCATGTAGCGACAATACCAGCTGTCGTGTGACAGCATGCCAGTTTTACGTTGTACCCTACCCTCCTGGACTGGCTTTGCTTTTCCAACATCCTTGGCATGGCAGCATACCCCAATGCAAAGGTTGTTGGTGTAGTGTTGTGCTGTGCCCCAGGTTTGACCTGCACAGCCCAGGCCCCCGTGCCTTGTCCCTTTGCCCTTTACACTCCCTGATTATCATGTCTTACATGCATTGTGTAGTAGGTATGTTCCCTCCCTGCTTGCAGTTAACAATTAGGCATTTTAGTTCCCCATGCCACTTACCCTGCATCTGTGTTGTATCCTGGTAGTCTGCACTGTCCTGTCCTTGAATCCCTGTGATGATCTCCTCTCGGATGACGGCTGCCACCATCTCCTCCATGTGGTCCAGGGCCTCCTGCAGTGCTTGACTCCCACCTCCAGTCTGCAGTGCTGCCTTCCTGTTCCTTGCCATCTTTTCCTTGGTCCTGAGCTTGCAGTCATGCCAGCACTTCTTGCACTCGATGACTGTTCTCCGTACTTCTGCCACACTGTTGATCTTATTGACAATTTGTTGCCAAATTGCCTCTCTCCTCCCAATTGCCAATTTAGAGGTGACAAAAAGTTGGTGCTCGTGTTCCGTCAGCTCTTTCACCAGTATTTCCCGCTCCTCTGCACTGAACCAACACTTCCTTTTCTTCTTCTCCCTCACCTGGGTCTTGTGTGGGTCCTCCTGGCTAGTTCCTGGTTGGTTGTCATCTTCCTGGGGTCTCTCATAGCTTCTGGGATCTATTTTGGCTCTCCTTTGCACATTTTGCTGTGTTTGCACCGCTTTTTGATGCAATTGTGGCAAAAAAAGGCACGTATCCAGTTTGTGACGTTGTAACCCGGATAAAAGTCATTTTCGCCAAGTTAACATAATTTTTCTTTACGATGTGGCACATTGGTTTGAGTAAAAAAAAAAGACTCTAACCAGTGGTTTGCACCGGTGAGCGTCACAGTATAAATATGACGCCCGAGCGGCGCTAAGAAATGGCATTAGCCAACGTTAAACGTTTTGACGCAAAAGTGCATAGGCACAGTTTTGCGTCAAAAAGTATAAATATGGCCCTTGGTTCATGTAGTTTCCTGTGCACCTAGATTTAACTAACGTATGCAAAAAAAAAATCTACATGTGCAATTTAGAGAGTCACATGTGCAATTTAGAGAGTCTCAATTCATAGTTTCAAAACCAGCAGTTAATTTCACTTAGAAATGGATATAAGTACTGTGCACCATGGGCAGTATGACAAAGTATCCTCAGCACCAGGGTTAAAGTGGGTCAGACATTTGAGAAACACAAGGATGAGTCTATTGGAAAATCCCAAAGCCGGAACTGTATATATTCACATAACTTAAAAATGATGTATTTTACCCCAATTCTACACATACAGCAAAGTTCATAAAGGAAGTAGCTAATCTCACAGATTTCAGTTGCGGCTCGCGTGACCCAGAATGGCAGCGTGGCGTGCAGGGGAGGGAGGGGGGACTTAATAGGAGGAGGGTGGGTTGTATTAAAATAAAAAATAATAAAAAAAAACACTTACCTCCTCCGCAGCGCGCCGCTCCATCTTCTCCTCCCATCAATGCTGCAGGCACAGGCTCTCAGCATGTCCTGCACAAATCCTGACGCTGTTCAAAGCAACATCAGGATTGGCTGGGAGCGCCCAGCCAGGACACTCCCAGACAGACTGGAAGCATGCGCAGGCTCTCTCCAGCTGGAGAGAGCCCTGTGCGCATTTGTGTTTGGCCAGCCCGAGACTGCTGGGCAAACACACATGCGCTACGAGAGGGAGTGCTGAGCAGTCCCCCTCACTGCTCGTCACCCCCGGGGCTCCGCCTCCTTTCCCCCAAAACAATAATAAACTAAGTTTATTAACATTTTTGGGGAAAAGGTTTGCAGCTGCCGCTGTTGGTGGGGGTGTGAATCTCCTCTGCCCTTAAGGAGGAGCCACCCCTGACAGATTTACATCTATGTGCAAGAGTATCTTTACTCATTACTGAGGTTCACAACATTTACTGGAGTACACAAGGAAATATGTGCCAGGTGCAACTTTCTGTGCATATTCCTGCGAAAATCTTTTGAATTTCCCAGCAGGATCCCATTTTCACTGTGTAGAATTCTCACAGTGAAGGATTTCAAAAAAGGGGGAAATATTCCCCTTCAATTGCTCTTTTTTTTCTTCATATGGAAAATAGATTTCCACAGGAGAAGGACCTTCCCCGAAACTCTCAAAAATATGAGGACAATCCATTCCTCTTCCCACCAGGGAACAGTAGTCAAGCCCAAGTAGCCATGATTGTGAATGTTGTCAAACATATAGGGCTAACCACACATTGTAACACCATGTTTTCCACCCCTTGATTAACATTTACAGTCAGCAAACTCTGAACTCATCTCAGAGAGCTCACACACGTAAATGGGTTTTATGTCTGCAAGGAGCCACACTGTGAATACCTGGCAATCGTCAGTGAGGGAAATGTGGTCATAAACAAAGGTTTACAACAAAAACTACCTTTGTTGAATAGGGCACACCGATTAACTTAAATATATGTACTCATGGTGGAAATGTTTAACACACAGCCATACTACATGAGACTGTGAAGGAAGGCATATCTCCATAAGGAAGCATCCAGACAGAAAAAAAAAAAAAAAACGTTAAATATGCTGGTGTACATTTCCACTTCACTTACACAGCCTGCAGCCAACAGGTTAGTTAGGGCTGTGGAGGAAGATCACACATGTAAATTAACAAATTGTATAAATTAACATGAGTTTTTCTTATGGTTTTTGTTATTATCAAAATGGTAATAAGTATTAATCTATGAGATGTCATTTTCCAACTTATTACATATATTACAGGTACCCATGTAATTAAAGACTTGTGTCACAGTGCTTTCTGCATGAACCTTAACAGTCACATGAACATGGGTGTGGATTCTCAAAGGCATATAGGAATATGTAATGACTACTCCTGTAGTCCTAGTTGCCAAACTCAAAAATGTTTCCAGTCACTTTTTTTCGTTAATGATTCACTAAATCAGCCAGTTATTTTTCAAGAAGAATACATTAATATGTATGTTTTATTACTCTAATTCTGATACTTGAATACTTACTACTTATTGCCCTTTCGGAAGGAGTACTGTGCTCAAATGCACATTTCTTGGTCCATTTTATAGCATTTACTGTAGCTTCTTTGTTCCACTCCTAAGTAAGAAGAAACATTTCATTCTTGTAAAATCATTTGGAACATTAAGATTAGTTATTAAAAAGAGGTTTCTTGTTCTAAAGGTATGTGTAGTAAAGTAGCATTTCTGATTCAGCATAAAATAGCATCACAAAAAAAATGGCAAAGATTTCCGTGTAAACATACCCCTGCCGGATCCCAAAACATTTTTGGCAGGCACCATTTCATGCCCTTGATAAGTTAAGGCGGTGATTGATGCAAAGACCTTTTACCACCGTGTTCTGAAAACAGGATTCTGCCCATGATAATGTGTACATTTGTGAATATTTTTTGTGTGGCTTGTGATGCGCCTGCTATGTTTTAGTTTGCTGTTATGTCACTTTGTGTTTGTTATTCTGTTATGTTCTGTTGTTTACTTCTGAGATGTCAAGAAAGGATGCTACATTTCCAGCTAAAGGAGCACATGTTGTCACAGTTCCTGTGACAAGCAACCATTTACGACAGTCTAGAGTGGTAAAGCAGTGCTCTTCCAGCTCTTTAACTCATTAAGACAACAGGTAGTCCAAAGCTGTGCAAGAAACTATGGGCCCAATTTAATACTTGGTGGACCAGTGCACAAGTTGCGGATAAACGGGGGTAGGTCGCATCCACCCAGTATTTTCACATTGTAGGCTCCTCCCACCCTGCCAAGAAGTGGGGCCCCACTGAAGTATGCTGAATATATCCTAGTGTAATTTTTCAGACACCCGGACATGCTCAGCAGTGCCTGCACATTGTTTGCTTTCCATTCCCAGCAGCATGGTGCAAGTAGGGAGGTGCATCTTTTATTTTCACCTCCAGCTGGGCCAAAGATAAAGGCCAAATTTCCAATATGATCCTGGCTGGGCAAGGTAAGGAGCCTCACAATTAGATGCAATTGCAATGGCAGGAAAACAAAGGTACACATCTTATTGTCACTTCACAGGTACTTAAGAGAGGCATAGTTTTGACTTTGATTAGTCTTTGTATATAGGAGATATGCATGCACTGTAAGAATCTCAGCCGTGCTGGTCTGTCCCAGTATTTTTACAAATAACAATTTAAATACCACTATTTAATTTATTTTTCAGTGCTACTCATCCTAATGCAAGGTGTCAAAGCTCTTTACATAACATGCATTATACATTGACAATAAATCATGTAAGTGTGTAAATCAATGTACAACATGTGTTACAAAAGACAGTTAGGATTACAAGGTGTAGGACACACATGTCTTTCATAGCTCACTGTGCTATATTAGAAGGATTACAATTTATGAACTGCAAGTAACACAAAGATCTCTGTGATAATAGCAGTAACACCACTTCTCATCTGTGTGTTACCTGATGTGTTTTGCAGCAGACACATAACCCTCAATTCTACTTTGATTCAAAACTGGAACTAGACAAAAGACAGAACTCTCCAGGAAATATGTTAACCTCAAGGGTTGTTTTACCATTATCATTATTTTCTGAGATTTACTGAGCACACAAAGATCTTTGCAGCAGGTGAATTAAACCCATAAGATATTTCAAAATTCAGACTTTGGAACCAATTAAGCAGAATGGGTTTTCTGCCACATTTCAAATTTTTGCCAACTTCCTAGTCGCAGAGTATTCAAAAACATAAATATCTAAGTTGAGGCTTAGAATTTACGACAGGGTTGCAGTAATTTTTGTTGCCACAACTCCGATGTAAAATCTAATTTGTTAGCTCTCGGAATGTGCATAAATGTATTCTAGATAGACCTGCTAAACACATGTGTGAAGTCTTAGGGGCATATTTATACTCTGTTTGTGCCGGAATTGCGTCGTTTTTTTTTACGCAATTCCGACGCAAAACTAACTCCATATTTATACTTTGGCGTTAGACGCGTCTAGCGCCAAAGTCCATTGAGTTTGCGTCATTTTTTAGCGTGGACACCTATTTTGCGTTAATGATATGCAAGGTAGGCGTTCCCGTCTAAAAAAATTTACTCCGAGGCATGTGCGCCGTATTTACACTCCCGGGCAAAATTCACGCCCGGGAGTGGGCGGGTCAAAAAAAATGACATACGTCCGCTTTTGCGCCGTTTTTTAGCGCCTGGAAGGAGCCCAGAGGTGCCCTCCCATGCCCCCAGGGACACCCCCTGTCACCCTTGCCCACCCCAGGAGGACACCCAAGGCTGGAGGGACCCATCCCAGGGACATTAAGGTAAGTTCAGGGAAGTATTTAAAAAAAAAAAAAATTGTGGCATAGGGGGGCCTGATTTGTGCCCCCCTACATGCCACTATGACAGAAGTCCCCTGGGCATGGCCATTGGGCAAGGGGGCATGACTCCTGTCTTTGCTAAGACAGGAGTCATTTCTATGGGGGTTGGGAGTCGGAAAAAATGGCGCAAATCGGGTTGAGGTGAAAAATTTGCCTCAGCCTGACTTGCCCCATTTTTTGACGCCCAAGCTCCATATCCCCCTACGCCGGCGCTGCCTGGTGTACGTTGTTTTTTTCCACGCACACCAGGCAGCGCCGGCGGCTAACGCCGGCTAACGTCATTGATTAAATACGGCGCCCGCATGGCGCTTCAGAATGGCGTTAGCCGGCGCTAATTTTTTTGACGCAAAACTGCGTTAGTGCAGTTTTGCATCAAAAAGTATAAATATGGCCCTTAATGTCTAATATCACTTCTTGTTATGTCCCTTTCTGTGAGGTCACTTCCTGTGATGCCACATGTGATGTCACGTGTCATGACATCATGCACTGTGATGTCATACGCCATGGTGTCACTTACATACTGCCTTACTTTTCAGTACCCCCCACTACTTTTTTCAGGACTTGCTCTCTGTGGCCGACCAAATGTTCACCATTGGTTTGACAAAGGACTTTACGTCTCCCAGGTTGAGACTACTCTGCCTACCAAATTTATTAATGACCGCCTAGCTTGCTATCATTTATAAAGCCATTGGCAGGTACTGCAGTCATGCCAGTTCATGTCAAATCATTTTACTGGTTGTTATAAATCTGTGTCGGAAGGATGCAGCCCTGCAGCCAAGAGTATTTTTTTTTATTTTCAAAAAGTAAATCCTGAAACAGGATTTTCTTTTCATAAAGAAACAAAGTAATGCTCCCATCATGGGATCATGAAAATGTTTTTACGATTCCTTACCACCAGGATTTACCTGGCAGTAAGAAACCATAAAAAATGACTACATGTCTGCCCATCTGTTAAATTCCCACCAGGTGAACGTCGTTGTAGTAAAGTGGTTACTTTCTTCAGTTTGTCCAAGTACAATCTCCATAAACATCCCATCCATCGGCTCCGCTCTTCCCGGTTCCTCTTGGAATAGAGACAGGTGAGAGTTCCACTGTGGAACTTCCCTTACTTAATCTAGCAAAACATGGCATTACCTCCCGTCCTATTCTCGCCTTCCTTGGTAACCAATGAGGCCCCTTTGCCTCACCTAGACCCCTCCCCTCTCTTTTTAAAAGCCCCCCCACACCAGTCCACTCCTGTTTCTTTTTGTCTATCCCTACACTCATCTTTCGCTCCTCCTTGGCGTGGCCTGGGGGGCTTCGTTCCTCCTCGCTGCCGGCCTGAGGCTTCGGGGGGGCGATTTTCTGGCTGGGCTGTGGCGATGTGAGGTGTGCGTGGCTGCCTCGGTCGGTGTTGCCTCTGCGCTTTCTGACGTGGTTGGTCGGCTCTGTAACGTCTGGGGCTGTGCTTCCGGGTTGCCATCTCACGGAGCAGGACGGTCACCCGGCTGCAAGGATTTCACCATCTGCGCGTAAGGCGAGCTTTAGGGCCTGCGTTTTTTGTATCTTTTAGGGTTTTTCCTGATTGAGGGCCTCATTCTGATGCAATTTAATTGGTATGTGGGGGTGGTGGATTTTAGCATTTCTTTTGTCCCATGATGTCGGGGCAGAAAGGTGTTAAGCGGAGACGTGTTCTCTTCTCATCTTCGTCCTCTGATGAAGGGGGGTTCCTGTTCCCTTGCAGTCAGCACGTGTGGACAGGGGTGCTGTAGACGGTACTGTTCCTCTTTTGTCTCGGGAGGAGGTACAAGATATGGTTGAGTTTGCAGTCTCAATATCTCTCCAGGCTGGTGCTGTCCGGTCCAGTCATCCCTCTGTTGCTCATACCTCAGTGGAGGCTGCTGGCTCCTCTTCCTCAGAGGGGGATGTTCCTTCTACCTCTTCTGGGGGCAAATGTGTGTCTCGTGCGGAGATGTGGAAAATTCTGGCTCATGTGTGGGACAATCTAGGATTTCCTTCATTTCAGCCTGCGGGGGAGGAATCTACCTTAATTCCTCAATATGTTACTCCTTCCCGTTTTGCTGTGCCTTTCCAAGGGCCAGTGAAAGACATGGTTTTCTGTAAATGGAAGGGGGTTCACAAGGCCCAGGATCCATGTTTTCTACAGAAGTTGCATTTGCTGGAAGGGGAGGATGCTCTACCTCCCTCTGTGCATTTGGATTCTCTGCCCGCTACTTTGATTGGTAAAACCGCTGTCAATCCTGAAAACTGTACTCTTTCTGATGCCACTAACCGGAAGGTTGACTCTGGTATGAAATTGGCTTTTTCTGCAGGGAATTTGGCTCTTTGGGCCGGTATATTTTCTGCTTATTCTGCGCAGTCTTTGGTTCAGGACTTTGAAAGACTTGATGTGGCTGTGCAGTATGGATCAGAATGTTCTGAATTGCTGTCGGTTATGGGACAACATGCCCGTTTGTTGGTGGATATTTCTTCTGATGTTATCCACTCCTTGGCTATGGCTTCTGGGGCCGTGATTGGAACCTGGAGATCTCTGTGGTTGTGGCAATGGAAGGCGGATCCTGGGAGAAGGGGGCTCTTCTGAGACTTCCTTTTGAGGGCTAGGCTCTGTTTATTGATCAGTTGCCAGCCATGATTTCTAATGCCTTTAAGGATCGAAAGTATGCCTTGCCTCATAAGGGGGGGGGGTCCGCATCTGGCAAGGGGTGGAAGATGCATTCTAGGTCCTCTCCCAAGTTTGTTAATTGGTCCTCTTCTTCCAGGAAGCATAGGTTTCAGCCTTGATTTTCTACTAAGAGGTCTGTTCCCTCTGCGAAAGGCGCTCCCAAGAAGGGCTCCTGACAATCAATGTTATGGAGATTGGCCAGTTCGAGGAAGACTGCAACATTTCCTATCCCCCTGGCAAAGGGATGTCACCGATCGTGGGTCCTGAACATTGTGGAGAATGGATACTCCATAGAGTTTGATCTTGTTCCTCCGGATACTGGGGTTTGTCCAACACCTTTGCCTGTGGAAGGAAGCAGAAGGGGGGCCTTGGTCAAGGGAGTCCGGGATTTGCTGTTGAAAGGAGCCATTTCCAGGGTACTGGTGGAAGAACGGTGGTAGGGGGCTTATCCTGTTCTCTTTCTTGTTCAGAAAATAACTGGGGGTTTTTGTCCTGTCTTGAATCTTAAATGGGTGAATTCCTGGTTCAAGACTGTGCACTTCAGGATGTTGACCATTCTGGCAATTCTTCCTCTGATTGCTCCAGGGGATTTTTTGGGATCTCTGGATCTTCAGGATGCTTACCTCCACGTGCCTGTCGCAGAATCCTCTTGGAGGTTTTTGCATTTTGTAATCGGTCCAGACCATTTCCAGTTCTGTGTTCTTCCCTTTGGCCTAAAGTCCTCTCCCAGGGTGTTCACGAAAGTACTGGCTCCTCTAATGGCTCTCCTGCATGCAGAAGGGGTGTTGGTGCATCCTTACCTGGACGATCTTTTGATACAGGCTCCAAACGCTGATCTCATGAGGATTCCTATGGCATGTGTCTTACAGATCCTCCAGGGTCACGGTTTCTTGATCAATTGGGGGAAATCAGATTTGGTACCTTCCCAGGACCTGGTGTTTATCAGGGCTTGAATTCTAACTCTGCTGGGGTTGGCGACTGCATCGGAGAGGAGGTTGCTGGGCCTTCAGGAACAAGTGAAAGCTGTGGTGTCTCAGGTGGCTCCCAGAGCGCTTCAGTGGTTGCGGCTCCAGGGTCACGTGGCTTCGGTGATATTCCTGGTTCCTTGGGCCAGATTTCATCTACTTTGTCTGGTCAACTGGTTGCTCTCCCATTGGTCTCCGGATCCTTGTAATCTTCTGGCACATGTTCATGTTTCGGATTCCATTCGCAGGGAATTGGGTTGGTGGATGGTGCCGGCTCATCTCCAGATAGGGGTACATTTGTCTCCTCTGGTACCTGCAGTGGTGACAACCAATGCCAGCCTCTCGGGGTGGGGGGCGTGGCTGGGGTCAGCACAGGTTCAGGGTTTTTGGTCTCTCAGAGAGTCTGAGAGGTCATCGAATTGGAGGGAGTTGACAGCTGTTCGGATGGCTCTGGTGCATTTTCAAGTGATCTTGCAGGGGCAGCAGTGATGGTCCAGACAGACAACTTGGTTGCCAAGTCTTACATCAACAGACGGCGGGGACCAGGTCCCGATCATGAATCTGGTTTCTCGGGAAATTTTCTTATAGGCTCAGCATTCTGTTCTGTCTTTTCGGGCCGCACACATTCAGGGGTCAGACAATGTTCTGGCGGATCGGTTGAGCAGGATCATTCCTTCCTCCTGGGATTTCTCCCTTTGGTTGTCTCTGTTCTGTTGTCTGGTGCAGAGGTGGGGTCATCCAGTTGTGGACTTGTTTGCCTCCCCAGGGAATGCAAAAGTGGAGAGGTTCTGCTCCCAGTTTCGGTGGCCTAAGGCAGGGCGTTGGACGGTCTGACTTGTCAGTGGCCGCATGGTCTTCTTTATGCATTTCCCCCTTTTTAGTTGCTCTGCTCCTTTCTTGTAGGTGGGGGATCAGGTGATTTTGATTGCCCCCTGTTGGCCTCGTGCAAATTGGTTTTCCTCTGCTTCCGCGGTTGGCCTCCGAAGTGGAGTGGGTTCTTCCTCTCTATCCTTCTCCTCTGATGTTTCCTTGCCTCTTCCGGGGATCCTTGCAGAGGCTGCACTTGATGGCTAAGAGGTTGAGCGGCAGGGTTTGACAGGGCTGGGGGTTCCTGGTCCTTTAGCTGTGACCTTGCAGGCTGCTAGGCGTAAGTCCACGTTGCATTCCTATGGTCGTCAGTGGAAGGTTTTTTCCTCTTGGTGTTTGCGGCAGCAGATTGACCCTACAGTGGCCTCTCTGTTTGTGATCATGCATTTTTTGCAGGATGGGGCACATATGGTGTTGTCTGTGGCTACGGTGCATGTGCAGTGGGTGGCGATCCAAGCCTTTAGGGGTCCTTGGCGGAATTTGGAGGATGATGGTCGTTTGATGCCCACATTTTTTCAGGGTCTGGTGAACTTGTTTCCGAGACCTATACATTCTTTTCCTGGCTGGAATCTCCAGTTGGTGTTGGAAGTCTTGCTGGACCCCCTTTTCAAGCCTTTGGGGGACATTGATTTGAAGCATTTGACTTTGAAGACTTGTTTTTTGGTGGCTATTACTTCGCCCAGGCATTTGGGGGAGTTGGGTATGTTATCCTGCTCTTTTTCTTTTTGCTAAATTTTGAAGGATTGGGTTGTTCTGGTTCCGGTTCCCACTTTTGTGCCAAAAGTGAATTTGGCATTTCACGGCCCGCAGGAAGTGATCCTCCCTGCCTTTTGTTCTGACCCTTAATCAGAGGAGGTCAGGTTGCATGCTTTGGATGTGCAGCGGACCTTGTTGTGTTACTTGAAGGTGGTTGCTGCATTTCGAAGAGGGTATTCTTTGTTTGTTAATTTTGGTCCTGCTCGGGAAGGGGAGAAGCCATCTATAGCTTCCTTGAGTCGCTGGCTCCGGTCTATGGTACTGTTGGCCTATGGTTCAAAAGGGGTGGTGCCTCCTCATGGGATTCAGGGTTGTTCCACTCGGGGTATTGCTGCTACCGTGGCTGATTTGCAGGGCGCTTCTCTGGTGGAGATTTATAGGGCTGCTACTTGGGTGTCTCCCTCCACTTTTGTTCAACACTACCGTATTGCTGAATTGGGGAATTTGGAGTCTGTTTTGGGGCACATAGTATTGTTCTCAATGATGGAATAGGGGTATTTATGTGTCTTGAATGGTTGTAATTAAATGTCTTGTTTTATGCATTGCAACTCAGTTGTCTGTCTCCTGATTTCTTTCTCTGCTATGTCTCATTGGTTACTAAGGAAGGCGAGGGAGGGACGGGAGGTAATGCGTCCATTACAAATTGTTAATGGCATTACTCCTAGTCCTACTCCCTCGCCTTCCTTACAGTTCCCTCCCACCCTCCCGGTATAGGACAACTGAGTTGCCTTTGGCTTCTTTCTGTCCAGGAGTGGACAGGGGCGGGGGCCTTTTAAAAAGAGAGGGGAGGGGTCTAGGTGAGGTAAAGGGGCCTCATTGGTTACTAAGGAAGGCGAGGGAGTAGGACTAAGAGTAATGCCATTAACAATAAGTAATGGACGCAATACATTTGTATATATAACACCATCCAAATTGGGTGGGTGGATACGTAGTCATTTCTCTGATGGCCCTTGTTCTCCAGGGCCATCAGAGGGGGTTAATCACAGTGAAGACAGAGTAGCCTCTGCTGTAATTAACCCAAAGTTCCACCCGCATCCAGTACAACATAATATCCTCCCTGCCAAGAATTAAATTGGGTATGTCTTAACTTAGCGCTCCAAAGTGCTCACTTTATATGATACAACCCCTGATCTTATAACTTTGCGAAACTATTAATTATAAAACTTTTGAGTGTGTCCCATACCAATCTCCATCTTTAGTATCAAGTTTAATTCCATGTGCGGAGTTGATGCACTGTCTAAATTGATGGGGTATTGTTTGACTTTCTACTAAACATGCCCATTTGTTTTAAGCTCGACAAAGAGGATGCTACCATTTTAAACAGGGTGTATTTTTCCTTGTTTTCACAGATATGAAATTAATACTTTCAATAATAGAATAACAGCCAAAAACAGCACAGCACCTTATTAACAATCTGTCATACTCCAATGATATAATCGGCCATGCTCCCACTAATAAAACCATTTGCGTGACCCTAATCATTAGTTAATGTTGCACCACAGTGCAAAGGCGAGTGAGCAATATGTAGTGTACATTTTATGTTGCGGGCATACCATTCTGTAGAAATCTCAGTGAGCAGATAACAAGGATCAATTGCTCAATATGTGTAATTTTACAAACAATACATATATTACAAGTGGCACTATGTGATTATCAATTTACCCAGAGTTTGAACCTGTTTTAATTTGTAGTTTGGATTCCCTGCATATACAGGTGGTAGTACTTTGTGTGCTTTTAGGTGATCTTTCTTTGTGTGGAATCATTGTGCTGTTCATGCCCTCTTACTCCCAATTTGCAAAGACTGTGTATGGAGTATTTTTACACAACAGAGCCATGTAGTATTGTGCTCACATCAACCTTAGGTACAAATATTCTTTTGCATGTGAAAGTTGATCAGCTTTACCCACGGAAGTGACATCATGTGTTCTTTGATTTTCTGTGACATCACAAGAAGTGACATAATTTGGTCAAAATGACATCAAATGAACTTGGACTCTGATAATAGCACAAGAAGTGACATCACACTGCATTGATACATGGGACATTAATTAAAGTACTTCGAAATCTCATTGCAGCACCTGCAAACACCCCCAAAGAAACTCCATAAATATAATTAACTTAATCATATCAAAGTGTTACCAACTTGTGCTAGGATTAAAAAAGTGCACATGGATCTCAAAACTATTTCGCACATTCTGCTCTATTTTGTGAGATATGCATGCCAGGTAGACAGTGACAACATGTGCTGCATCCACCTGCAGTGGGTCATAACTTTAGTGGAATCAAAGACTTGTTGCCATTGCTGCTGGTGATCTTTAAAAGTGTGGCAGAGATGTTTTGTAGCGTGTATGCAGTAATCTAGATGTGCGTAGTGTACAGGCTGCATACACAAGTGAAGCAGAGGTAGGAGCAGAATGGGACACGTCTTCCTGTGTCTCAGGGAATACACAACACAGACATCTTTTTTAAATGTTTATTCACCCTCTTCTGACAGGTGTAATTTGAGTAATAGAATGGAAAGGAGCTGGGTGCAGATTTCTTGAAATGAAATTAATCCGTGGCTGACTTTCCTCCTATCCTCACACAGACAATACTCCAGTACTGGGACCCACAAGCAGCTTTGCCATGCGTTTTCCAAATCTGCAGTCCCCTCCCACTGATATTCCAACATTGGGACCACCATTGATCTTTTAGTACTGGGACTCACAGTGGAGCAGCTAGGATCATTATTCCTAGCAGGTAGTACTAGCTTTGGCAAAAGGCTTTGGCTCAATTGATAGGATTTGCTAGCAAATTGATTTCATTCATTAGCTAGAGGTGAACGTTTTTCAAAATGATACAGTTTATCATTTTAGACGAATTTCTTACTTGTCTGATAATTTCCGGGTTGGAAGTGTCCTCTAGTGAATATCACAATTAAGTAATTTTAGTCACTACTAAAATACATAGCAAGAATCATGTATCTGTGGGTGGGTGGGAGATATGGAAAATGATGTTCATTGTGAAGTTTGACAGGTCAAGCCATCAATTCTTCCCACAAAATGTGCAGGATTATAGTAAGTACTCATTTTGTTGTATCTTTGCACTAGGATTGAGAACTGGGCACCCTTTCATTAAGTAGAATCTTAGTCAGTGTTATATTTTGCACCATTTTGAAAATGTTGCAATGAGTAACTAGAGAGAACAACTTCCAGCAGAAACATAGGCATTCAGGAAGACAATGGGGGTCATTCTGACCCTGGCGGTCGGTGATAAAGCGGCGGCCAACCCGCCAACAGGCTGGCGGTCCAAAAAATGGAATTCTGACCCTGGCGGGAACCGCCAACAGAGCCCGCCACTTTAACACTCCGACCGCCACGGCGAGACACACAAACAGCGCGGCGGTCACCACCAACAGGCAGGCGGCAGACAATGTACCGCCCACCCTATCACAACTCACCAATCCGCCACCTTTTCCGGGGCGGGAGCCCCGCCGATAAAAACACGGCGGAAACAGACTACGAACGGGAAAACGCTCACCTCTATACACTCCACGAGGACGGAGGACAGCATGGAGCCCGAATTGAACATCCTACCTGCTCTCGTCTACCTGCTCATCTACCACGAGTACGAACTTCGGCGCAGACGACAACGGTGAGTACCGCACCTACGACACAGGGGAAGGGGGGGAGGAGGAAGGGTTACGGGCACACACATACGCAATACACCCCCCCCCCAACTATCTACACACCAATGCAGAGCACCAAGTCAAAGTGACCCCACCCAAACCCCCCGGAATAATGAAAAGATCTAATTAAAGTGAGAAACTAAATTTATGTATAAAATAGGTTCATTGAAGTCATGGTAAAATAGGAAAATGAATAAAAAAAATTCAAGTATAAACATTGCGTAACCGATAAATAGAGGCAATAAGTCCAGCACAGTCACTGAAATTTCTACTGTCCGTGGGCCAAAGTGTATCAACACATGGGCAAAGCCCACACAGGAGACCTGAGCCCGTTGGAGAGAACACTGCAGGGGCATCAGATGATAAAACTACAGGCACCTCAGGGGGAAGGGAAGGGGGGGCACCACAGCCACATGAGTCCACGACGCCAGATCCAAGAAGGGGCCACCATGCCCACTGTTCAATCCTGGGGAGTGCAAAGCCTCAGTCTCTCAAGTCTCTACAGTGGGTGGGTTGCCCACTGTCATATCCTGGGGAGTGCAAAGCCACAGTCTCTCAAGTCTCTACAGTGGGTGGCTTGCCCACTGGCATATCCTGGGGAGTGCAAAGCCACAGTCTCTCAAGTTTCTACAGTGGGTGGCTTGCCCACTGTCATATCCTGGGGAGTGCAAAGCCACAGTCTCTCAAGTCTCTACAGTGGGTGGCTTGCCCACTGTCATATCCTGGGGAGTGCAAAGCCACAGTCTCTCAAGTCTCTACAGTGGGTGGCTTGCCCACTGGCATATCCTGGGGAGTGCAAAGCCACAGTCTATCAAGTGGATAACAGTCTCCACAGGCAATGGAGGAGGCAGGGTGGCCCGAGTGCAGCGTGAACAGTAGCACGACACAGAACCGGCACTGTCATTGGGCCAGCGGTGCTTGAGACGGCGGGGCCCAGCGGAGCGGTGCTTGACAGGAAGGGCCCAGCGGAGCGGTGCTTGAGACTGCGGGGCCCAGCGGAGCGGTGCTTGAGACGGCGGGGCCCAGCGGAGCGGTGCTTGACAGGAAGGGCCCAGCGGAGCGGTGCTTGACAGGAAGGGGCCAGCGGAGCGGTGCTTGACAGGAAGGGCCCAGCGGAGCGGTGCTTGAGACGGCGGGGCCCAGCGGAGCGGTGCTAGAGACGGCGGGGCCCAGCGGAGCGGTGCTTGAGACGGCGGGCCCAGCGGAGCGGTGCTTGACAGGAAGGGCCCAGCGGAGCGGTGCTTGAGACGGCGGGGCCCAGAGGAGCGGTGCTTGAGACGGCGGGGCCCAGCGGAGCGGTGCTTGAGACGGCGGGGCCCAGCGGAGCGGTGCTTGACAGGAAGGGCCCAGCGGAGCGGTGCTTGAGACGGCGGGCCCCAGCGGAGCAGTGCTTGAGACGGCGGGGCCCAGCGGAGCGGTGCTTGAGACGGCGGGGCCCAGCGGAGCGGTGCTTGACAGGAAGGGCCCAGCGGAGCGGTGCTTGACAGGAAGGGGCCAGCGGAGCGGTGCTTGACAGAAAGGGCCCCTGTTCAGCGGTGCTCCTCCCGGCAGGGCCCTGTTCAGCAGTGCCTTTCTGGACGGCGGGGCCCTGTTCAGCGGTGCCTTTCTGCACAGCGGGGCCCTGTTCAGCGGTGCCTTTCTGGACGGCGGGCCCTGTTCTGCGGTGCCTTTCTGGACGGCGGGGCCCTCTTCAGCGGTGCTTGTTCTGTAAGTCAAGGGAGTCAGACCTGGCCACGACTCCCTGCTCAGTCGCCCTCCGACCGTGCAGTTGCTGGACCCTTCGGTGACGGTGTCCTGGGCCCTTGGCTGTCCTCCCTCACACCCGGGATGGGGCTTGTGGGGCCCTCCTGGTCCGCCCTCCTGCTGGCTGACTTCTCGGCCCTGCTGCCCTTGCCCTCCTTCAATGTGGCTCTCTGGGCCTTGCCTCCCCTGGATGTTGTGGCAGGTGAAGTGGCAGAACTTTGGTCCTTGGGGGCAGCCGTGTCAGTCTTCTCGCGGCGGCCCCTTACTTTACGGGTCCTCTTTCCAGGGGGGGGGCTGGCTGTCCCCTTGCTGCTGACCGATGTATCACTGCTGGCAAAGGGGGGACTCCAAAATCCATGCACTACGGTGACCCTTGAAGCCGGGCTGGTGGTGGCTGAGGCGCTCTTGGGACTCTTAGCAGATGGAGGGGGGGGGTCAGGTGAGGGAAAGAGGTCAAGAGTGGAGAGGTAAAGTTTTTTTGGACCAAGGTAAATGGTAGGTGTAGTGGTTATGGGAGTGGAGGAAGAGGAGGTGGTTGTAGGAGAGTCAGGTGTGCTGTCCTTGGGTGAAGGTGCATGGGCTGGAGGCTGTCGTGAGGTGGTTGGCTGTTGGGTGGGTGGCTGCCTGCGTATGTGTGTCTTGGAAGAGGGGGTGACAGACACAGTGGGAGAGGACACAGGTGACGTGTAAATGGCAGTGGGGGTGGTGACTGCACGTGTGCGGACTGGACTGGAGGGTGTGCTGGTGATGGAAGTACTGGCTGTTGGTGGTGTGCATGCAGGTGTGAGTAGAGACGTCACAGGGAGGGAGGAGGGAGACGAGGAGGTGGGGGACACAGAGGTGGTAGTGGCTGTTGGCATGTCTGCATCTGGGTGTTGCTTGGGTGAATGTTTGTATGATCTGTGGTGCTTATGTCTGGATGAGCTGCCCTTGGGTGTTGAGGTTTGTGCAGGCTGGTCCGATGGTGTGGGTGGGATAGGCAGAGGAACAGGAGACAGAGACAGGCTGGAGGCAGTTAGAAGAGGGAGGCTGGAAACAGGGACAATGGCTGCCGTCAGTGCTGAGGCCAGAGCATTGAACGATCGTAGATGGGCAGCCTGACCCGAATGAATGCCCTCCAGGTATGCATTGCTACGATGCACCTCCCTCTCTACCCCCTGGATGGCATTCAAAAGGGTAGACTGCCCAACAATGATGGTCTGTAGGAGGTCAATGACCTCCTCACTGAGGGCAGCAGGGGTAACAGGGGCAGGGCCTGAGGTGCCTGGGGCGAAGGAGACGCCCGCCTTCTTGGGCGAGCGGGCACGGAGCAAAGGCTGAGGGGCTGCTGGGAGGGCGGAGCTGCTGCGCTGGGTGGCGGCTGTACCTGTAGAGGCGGGGGGCACGGATGTTGCCGCCACCGCTAGGGAGCTCCCATCCAAGGATGTGTCGGTGTCGCTGGTGTCACCACGGCTCCCCGTTGTGAAGCTCCCCTCGCCCTCCGTATCACTGGTGGCCTCGGTGTCTGTGCCATGGCCCACCGGGGCTTTGTGAGTTGCAGCTCCCTCGTGCTCCGGTGCCAATTCTCCTCCATCTGATGATGCTAATGCACACATGCACAAGAAGATAAAGAAAAAGGGTGGGTGGAGAAATAAAAACAGGTTGAGTGCATGCATTGTCAACACCGTTGGCGGAGAGGACAGACACAGGAGCCTCATGCACTAAGCCGCGCAATCGGGGTACACTACTCAGTACTTGTGACTAGGCCAACAGGTCTAGGGACAACAAACGCGCACATGGGTGATGCAGGACCATGGATAGCTGTACTTGACACCCTACAGAGGTGGGGGGCGGGGGCACAGGGACATGGCTAAAGGAGAGGACTACACTACAGAAAGCGCCCTGGCCTAATGTCACCCACAGCCCTCTTCCCCCACCCAGGCACCTCCACTGCGCGTAAAGATAGCTGAATGTGCTGGTACTCACCCCCTTGTGTCTGCTGTGATGTCCTCACGCGCCCATCCAAATCGGGGTAGGCCACCGCCAGGATCCGGGACATCAGGGGGGTCAGGGTACGACTTGCACCCCTCCTAGGTTGGGAGGCCATCCCCAGCAGTGACTCGGCGGTCTTCCTGGTCCCGCGGCGGATGTCCTCCCACCTCTTGCGGCAGTGGGTGCCCCGTCTGTTGTGGACCCCCAGGTTCCGGACTTCCTTGGCGATGGCACGCCAAATGTTGACTTTCTGATGGGCGCTGACCTATTTGACATGTACAGGGTGGAATTTGAAATGTCATAAATTTTCCGCATGATAGATGTGATTGGCCCCCCCTCCCCAACCTTGCCATGTGGCACATGCTCTCATCTGTCGTGCCTTGCACTCGTCATTGTCTCCCCACCCCACCATCTAATATCCACCCCACTCAACACAGGCATAGCCCATTCAACGTGCACACAGTGTACTTACCTGTTGGTCTGGAGGACCGTAGAGTCGCGCATACTGGGGCAGGACCCCATCCACAAGTTTCTCCAACTCTTCTGTAGTGAAGGCAGGGGCCCTTTCCCCAGTCGCAGCAGCCATTGTCTCTTCCAGACCGAGTTCACAGCAGCACTTGCAGTATAGGTCCTCTCCTGTGGATGATCAGGTCTCGAGTGATTAACCAGTTAGAAAATGGCGGTCACGCCCGCGGCAGTGCGTACCGCCGCGGTGCGTTCCGCGACCGCCGGCGCACCTAGTCATTGGCTCGTGAAACCCATAGGGTTCGATGTTAACCAATGCGGCTTGGCGCCGCGGTCTTCGACCGCCTACTGCCACGGTGTGTCACGCCAGCGCATTGACCTCACATCCCATTGTCACACTTCTCAGGTCAGGCAGCCGCCATTTCAAGGGCCCACATTGCTTAATTTCTACTGCGTCACACAGGCCTAGGCCTTGCATTGCCACTCATACAAGCCATTCAATGCATTGAGAATCGTGTACTGTGCAAGTTGTAGTTACGTACCTGTGGGTTGCTTGACTCTGTGGTCCATGTTGTCCTTCCTAGGCACCGTCCGCTGGGACTTGCGAGGAGAAGGATGAATCCTCCCGTGTACCGACCGCTGGTGGACCTGTCGACAATGGAGGAACGTCATATAATACTTCGATACCGACTTGACCGAGCCACTATACATGAACTGTGTGCCCAGCTGGAGCCAGCACTGATGTCCCCCATCCGCCAACCCACAGGAATTCCCCCTCTGGTGCAGGTTCTGTCAGTCCTTTATTTTTTGGCAAGTGGGTCTTTTCAGACAACAGTGGCCATGTCATCAGGGATGTCTCAGCCTATGTTTTCTAAGGTTTTGTCCAGAGTGTTGTCTGCCCTGACGAAATACATGCGGAGCTACATTATTTTCCCTGAGGAGGGTGATTTGGCCACTGTGAAGGGTGACTTCTATGCCCTTGGACATATCCCCAACATCATTGGTGCCATTGATGGGACCCATGTGGCCTTAGTACCCCCAAAAGACGATGAGCAGGTGTACAGAAACAGGAAAAGTTACCATTCAATGAATGTGCAGGTGGTCTGTTTGGCTGACCTGTACATCTCCCATGTAAATGCCAAGTTCCCTGGGTCAGTGCATGATGCGTATGTTATGCGAAATAGCAGCATCCCTTATGTGATGGAACAGCTACAGAGACAACGTGTGTGGCTAATAGGTGACTCTGGTTACCCCAACCTGCCGTGGCTACTGACCCCAGTGAGGAATCCCCGGACCAGGGCAGAGGAATGGTACAATGAGGCCCATGGGCGATCTAGGAGGGTCCTAGAAAGGACCTTCGGCCTCCTGAAGGCCAGGTTTAGGTGCCTGCATATGACAGGGGGATCCCTAATGTACTCACCAAAGAAGGTGTGCCAGATCATCGTGGCCTGCTGTATGCTTCACAATCTTGCATTGCGACGCCAGGTGCCTTTCCTGCAGGAGGATGGTCCAGATGGTGGTGTTGTAGCAGCTGTGGAGCCTGTGGAGAGTGAAGAGGAGGAAGACGACGGGGACGACACGGACAACAGGGACACAGTCATACAACAGTATTTTCAGTAGCACCCAGGTAAGAATCCCCCACGCCATTTTACATTTACTTCTGGCCTCCTGCACCTCTACTTTCTGTGTTTCCCCCCAGTTCCTTTCAAATGAATTGTGACTTTCCCTTCCCTTTTCAGAGCTGTATGACCCACTGCGTGACTTCTGGTTTGTTCGCCCATGGAGTAAAGCACATTGACATTGGTATGTTGTCATCACAATGTAACTGAACATTGTTGAACCGTTATGTGTAATACATTTGTTAAGAATACAAGCAGACTCATGAGTGTTTTAAGTGCAATTAGTGATTTATTTAAAGTGCTACATATAGGTCCATGATAGTAAAACGGTGATGGGGGGGGGGTGGAGTGATGTCCATGGCAGAGTCCAGTTCTCGGTCGCACAGGTGCATTGTCCATATGCCTGTGGAAGGATGGAGCAGGGGCAGTTCAAGGTTGGACAGGGTGACGATGTGGGACAGTGGAATGACATCCGGGGGGATCTTATGCTGGCGGGGGTCTTGGTATCCTACTCTGTCTTCCTTTGTGATCTCAGGTTCCTCTTGCGGGGTGGTTGATCTTCAGCAGGAGGTGGGGTTCTGGTGGCCCGTCGTTGTGTGGGGGCCTCCTGTCCACTAGCGCCGGCGGAGGTGGTAGGCTGTTCCTGGTCCGGGCTGGTGACAGGGGCCCTTTGGGGTGCCACATGGTCCCGCAATGTGGTGACTATTAGGTTCAGGGCCAGGACGATGTTCCTGAGCTCCTCTCTGTACCCCATGTACCGTTCCTCCTGCTGTGCCTGGATCTCCTGGAACCTGGCCAGTACCGTCGCCATCGTCTCCTGGGAGTGGTGGTATGCTCCCATGATGGTGGTGAGTGCCTCTTGGAGAGTCGGTTGCCTGGGCCTGTCCCCCCCCCCCCTGTCGCACTGCAGCCCTCCCAGTTGCCCTGTTTCCCCGGGCCTCTGTCCCCCGGACGGTGTGCCCACTACTACTGCCCCCTGGTCCCTGTTGTTGTTGGGGTGTTGGGTCAGCCTGGATGCCCTGTAGTGGCGAACACACCTCTGATTGACCTGTCCTGGAGACAGAGGCATGGGCCCGCTGGGTGGGAGCTGTGCTGATATTCCCAGAGGGGGTTAGGTCTGCTGTAGCCTGTGTCTGTGTGTGGGGAACCGACTGTCCAGAGGTCCCCGATGGTCCGGGCTGGTCATCAGGTTCTAGGTCGACAGAGCTGCTGTCCTCACTGGGGGCCTGTTCTGGGGGTGGGATGGACATATCTGGACCCTCCTGGCCGGTGTGTTGGCGTTCGGGCCCTGCAGGGGTGAAAGAGTTTGGTTATTGCTTCTGTGTGTTCCATGGCGTGCGATTTGTGGGTGCCCTTGTCCCCCAGTGCTGGCATTCCCTTGTGGCAGGAGTTGTGAGGGTAGTTTGTGGGGGGATGGGTATGTGCAGTGGTCATGCATAGGTGATGGGTGTCCATCGTTTGTGTTGGCATTCAGGGTTTGGTTTTGGGTTGGGTGGGTTGTGCTGGTGAGACATTGGCAGGGAGGATGTGTGCTGGGGGGTTGGGGGTGAGGGTGGGGGTGTGGGTTGGCATGCTGGTGGTTGGGGGGGGGAGTTGTTGAGACTAGACTTACCAGAGTCCATTCCTCCGCCTACTCCAGCGAGGCCCGCAGGATGCAGGATGTTCAAGACCTCTTGCTCCCATGCTGTGAATTCGGGAGGAGTGGGTGGAGGTCCGCCGCCAGTCTTCTGCACAGCGATGTTGTGTCTTGAGACCATCGACCGTACCTTCCCCCGTAGGTCGTTCCAGCGCTTTCGGATGTCTTCCCGGTTTCTGGGATGCTGTCCCACAGCGTTGACCCTGTCGACGATCCTTTGCCATAGCTCCGCCTTCCTGGCTATTGTGGTGTGTTGCACCTGTGTGCCGAAGAGCTGGGGCTCTACCCTTATTATTTCCTCCACCATGACCCTGAGTTCTTGGTCCGAAAACCTGGGGTGTCTTTGGGGTGCCATGGGGTGGTGTGGATGAGGTGTGGGGTGGTGTTTGTGGTGATGTGAGTGGTGGTGTGTGGTGATGTGTGCGTAGATGTGGTGTGGTTGATGATGTTGGGTTCCTGTGTGTGTTGGGGTTTTCGATTGCTGTGCTCTCTCTCTCTCTCTCTCTCTATCGCCTTCTCTCCGATTTCCTACTAGTGGGGGTTTGTGGGTGATGTGGGTGTGTGTTTTATAGTTGCTTGGATGTGTGGGAGTGGTGTTTGTATGTGCATCAGGTGTGGGCATTTCAAATGGTCCAATGTGGCTGTGTTTTGGAGCTGGGTGTGTATTTTGACCGCGGCGGTGTGTACCGCCAATGGAATACCGCGGTTGAATGACCGCCGCGTGGATTCGTGGGTCGTAATGGCATGGGCGTGTTTGTGTTGGCGTGGCGGTGGAGGTTTGGTCATCTCCAGTTTATCGCTGCCCGCTGATGAGGCGGCCTTCCGTGGATGTCAGGTTTTTGGCGGCTTGGCAGTTGTGGGTCAGAATGACCGTGGCGGTTTACCGCGTCCGCGGCGGTAGAATGGCGGTCTTCTGACCGGCGGTAAGGGACTTTTACCGCCGAGGTCAGAATGACCCCCAATGTGTTCTGGTTTTTGCTCTTGCTGGTTTGGCAACCTTGGACACAACTGCCAATAAGCTACATCTTATGTGTAGGACCCTTTCAGACGTTCCCTGGCTTATACGCAAAAAGCACTTTGAATTAAGGGACTTGTATTTTCACATTGGTATTGGACATAACAAAACTTTAATAAAGTAAATGATGGCCACCAAAAGAGTTTGATTATTATTTCTTGCACCATGACAAATAGTACAATCATGCTACAAGAATGTAAGCTGGTTAGCAACATTACATGAGAGCTTAAGGTGAATCAGAGGTGTGTACAGACTGTTTCTTCACCACTACTTTGTAGAAACAGCAGCGATGGCATATATTTTTTCTGAATACCTGGAGATAACTGCAGTGTTCTGCTTACAATAAAGAAGCATACAGAAGAGAGTAGCCAGAAAATTAAAATACCCCCACTTTGAATTAAATCACATTTTGCCCCAAGAAATCGAAGCAAGTGATTTGGACCCTCCCCATCCAAGCGTCTACCCATTCCTTGTTTCATCCTTGCATGCACTCGCGTGTATCCACTATATCACCTTTACATTCTGCTGTCCATTCATTCTTTTATCCAGTCCTTCAACATTCTGTCTGTCTGTCCATCCAGCTATCTGCCCATCCATATCTAAACCTATCTATCCATCACCAAACCTATCTACCAATATATCCATCTATCCGTCCACTCATCCATCCACCTTTTCATTTACCCGTCCAGCCATCCACCCTTTCACTCATCAATCCATCCACCCTTTCACTCATCCAGCCATCCATTCTTCCTTATACTCATCCATCCACTCTTTCACTCATCCATGCAGCCTTTTACTAATTCATCCACCCTTCCACCCATCCATCCAATAATTAATCCCTTCATTTACCCTTCACAAATTCATCAATTCTTTCACTTACTCCTCCATCCATCCTTCTTCCTCTCATCATCCATCCATCCATCCACCCTTCCACTCAACCAGCCATCCATACATCCTTTTATTAATTTTCCCATTCATCCATCCATCTTTTCAGTTATTTCACGTTAATTATGTGCCTTTGTTTGCCCAGTTACAGGCAGAGGATGTCCATCAAGAACGTCTGCTGTAACGCTAAAGTGAGTGGTTCACGGCGCTTCTGGTAAGACATATAGGATTGAAAAGTTGCACACTGAAAAATGGAAACTTTAAACATGCGCAAACTTTGCTAGGCACGTGGAAGGGTACTACACATTTTTCCTTTGGGCCCTACATCTGGGAGAATTGTGCTGGTTGCTGCTTGTTAGGACCAGCGTTCACTGTATGGTGCGTACGTGTGCACCTTAACTTCCTCTAGTGCTCACATTTTATTACCAAGTATCACTGCACACACTTCTCTGCTCAGTTTACTGTCTGCATCATACGAGAGAGAAACCATTCTTGTGCGTTTGCTTTAAAACACAAGCAGCAAACAAACACAAATGGTCACTCACACTTGGTAGCAGAGCAGGAGGAGAGCATCTCTGGGTGTTGTAGCAGGTCACGGAGTTCAGAGGTGGCGGCTCCCACACATGCTGCTTGCTCCAGTACTATCTCAATAGGGTGGCAGCGTTCTGCACGGGCAGATGGAAGATTTTGAATTTTGCTATACTGGCATCAAGAATAAGTTATCAGCAGACGCTAGCTCAGACCACGGCTTCTGCTGTCTTTCACACCTCGGGGCATTTAATTTACATAAGGATCTGCCTTCTCTGTATTACTGCCCAAAGCAGGCATCCCAGCAACTCTAGAGTAAAAACAAACGTTTACCTGTGGGCACTGCAGCCCGTAAAAGTTCTACAAAGGGACGTGTTACTGCCTCCCTCCACTTTGTCACTCGCATGTTTTTATATGCCCCATTGATTTTAAAAGGCATCAATGCCCATACACTTTATACACTCTTCAGTTATACTTCTAAGCACTATCAAATCAAATCAAATCATTAACATTTATAAAGCGCGCTACTCACCCGTGCGGGTCTCAAGGCGCTAGGGGGGAAAGGGGGGGTTATCGCTGCTCGAACAGCCAAGTCTTTAGGAGTCTCCGGAAAGCGGAGTGGTCCTGGGTGGTCCTGAGGCTGGTGGGGAGGGAGTTCCAGGTCTTGGCCGCCAGGAAGGAGAAAGATCTCCCACCCGCCGTGGAGCGGCGGGTGCGAGGGACGGCAGCAAGTGCGAGGCCAGCGGAGCGGAGGGGGCGGGTGGGGACGTAGAAGCTGAGGCGTCTGTTGAGGTATTCCGGTCCCTTGTTGTGGAGGGCTTTGTGTGCGTGGGTGAGAAGACGGAAGGTGATCCTTTTGCTGACTGGGAGCCAATGCAGGTGTCTCAGGTGTGCGGAGATGTGGCTGTTGCGGGGTACGTCGAGGATGAGGCGGGCCGAGGCGTTTTGGATGCGTTGCAGGCGGTTTTGGAGTTTGGCGGTGGTCCCGGCGTAGAGGGTGTTGCCGTAGTCCAGGCGACTCGTGACAAGGGCGTGGGTCACGGTTTTTCTGGTGTCGGCGGGGATCCAGCGGAAGATCTTGCGGAGCATGCGGAGAGTGAGGAAGCAGGCGGAGGACACGGCGTTGACTTGCTTGGTCATGGTGAGAAGAGGGTCCAAGATGAAGCCGAGGTTGCGGGCGTGGTCTGCGGGGGTCGGTGCGGTGCCGAGGGCCGTGGGCCACCAGGAGTCGTCCCAGGCGGACGGGGTGTTGCCGAGGATGAGGACTTCCGTTTTTTCAGAGTTCAGCTTTAGGCGGCTGAGCCTCATCCAATCTGCGACGTCCTTCATACCCTCTTGTAGGTTGGTCTTGGCGCTGGCGGGGTCCTTGGTGAGGGAGAGTACAAGTTGGGTGTCGTCGGCGTAGGAGGTGATGATGATGTCGTGCTTGCGTACGATGTCGGCGAGGGGGCTCATGTAGACATTGAAGAGTGTCGGGCTGAGCGATGAGCCTTGAGGTACGCCGCAGATGATCTTGGTGGGTTCTGAGCGAAACGGAGGGAGGTAAACTCTTTGGGAGCGGTTAGCGAGGAAGGAGGCGATCCAGTCCAGGGCCTGGCCTTGGATCCCGGTGGAGCGTAGGCGGGTGATTAGGGTGCGGTGACAGACGGTGTCAAAGGCAGCCGAGAGGTCGAGGAGAATGAGGGCGACTGTTTCACCGTTGTCCATCAGGGTTCTGATGTCGTCTGTGACTGAGATGAGGGCGGTTTCCGTGCTGTGGTTGGTTCGGAATCCGGTTTGTGAAGGGTCGAGCAGGTTGTTGTCTTCCAGGAAGGTGGTCAGCTGTTTGTTGACGGTCTTTTCTATTACCTTGGCTGGGAAAGGTAGAAGAGAGATGGGGCGGAAGTTTTTCAGGTCGCTTGGGTCAGCCGTAGGTTTCTTTAGTAGGGCGTTGACTTCAGCGTGCTTCCAGCATTCGGGGAATGTAGCAGAAGAAAAAGAAGAGTTGATGACGGTCTGGAGGTGCGGGGCGATGATGTCGTCGGCTTTGTTAAAGATGAAGTGCGGGCAGGGGTCCGAAGGGGCGCCGGAGTGGATAGAGTTCATGATGGATTTGGTTTCTTCCGTGTTGATGTGGGTCCAGTTGTTGAGGGTGATGTCCGGGGAAGCGGGTTCAGTGGTGTATGGTTGGGTCTGGTGTCCGAAGCTGTCGTGGAGGTCGCTGATCTTGCGATGGAAGAAAGTGGCGAGGGATTCGCACAAATCCTGTGAGGGCGTGACGGCGTTGGCGCTGGCGCTGGGGTTGGAGAACTCTTTGACGATGCTGAAGAGTTCTCTGCTGTTGTGGCTGTTTTTGTCTAGTCTGTCGGTGAAAAAGTTCCTTTTGGCAGTGCGGATCAGGTGGTGGTGTTCGCGTGTAGCGTTCTTGAGGGCGGTCATGTTGTCAGCGGTGTGGTCCTTGCGCCAGGCCTTCTCAAGGGCACGACAAGTTTTCTTTGATTCTTTGAGGGTGTCAGAGAACCACAGAGGTTTTTTGGTGTTGGTCTGTCGATGCGTGCGTTTGAGGGGAGCAAGGTTGTCAGCGCAGTTGGAGATCCAGTTTGTGAGGTTGAGAGCTGCGTCGTTGGGGTCGGTGGTGAGGGTGGGTTGGTTGGCGGCGAGAGCGGAGAAGAGTTGCTCTTCAGGGATCTTGTTCCACTGTCGACGAGGGATGGGTTGAGTGCGGAGGTGGGAGGTCTCGCGTCGGAATGTGAAGTGGACGCAGCTGTGGTCGGTCCAGTGTAGGGCAGAGGTGTGGCTGAAGAAGACGTGTTTGCTGGCGGAGAAGATAGGGTCGAGCGTGTGTCCGGCGATGTGGGTGGCGGTGTTCACCAGTTGTTTGAGGCCGAGGTTGGCGAGGTTGTCGAGCAGGGTGGTGGTGTTGGGGTCGTTGTTTTGTTCCAGATGGAAGTAGAGGTCGCCTAGGAGGATGTAGTCCGGTGAGGCGAGGGCGTGCGGGGAGATGAAGTCGGCGATGGCGTCGCTGAAAGAGGCGCGAGGTCCGGGAGGACGGTAGACGAGGGATCCTCTGAGGGTGGTCCTTGGGTCGGTGCGAATCTGAAAATGCAGGTGTTCAGCGGCGAGGGGGGGGTCTTCGGTGGAGGTGGTGACGCTGATGGAGTCTTTGAAGATGATGGCGACACCTCCTCCTACTTGGTTGGTGCGGTCTTTTCTGGAGATCTTGTAGCCTTCGGGGATGGCGGGTAGCGATGTCTGGAGCAGAGGAGGCGTTCATCCATGTCTCCGTGATGAAGGCGACGTCCGGGGCTGTGGAGTCCAGGAGGTCCCAAAGTTCAACGGCGTGCTTGTGGACGGAACGAGCGTTGACCAGGATGCACTTGAGGTGGTTGATGGCGCGTGGGCTTGTGGTCGTGGTAGTTGCGTGGTGGAAGATGCGTTTGCAGGAGTTGCAGGCGAAGGGTCCATGGGTGCGTTTGGGGTGAGCTAGGAAGCAGGTTTTGGAGCGCCCTGGGTTGAGGGCGTGGAGAGTGGTGGGGTCGTAGCGGATCAGCGGGGCTTGGGGGAGCTGGGGACCAGGGGTCGTGGCGCTGGGCGCGGGCCAGGCGCGGACGGGCGCAGACGGGCTTGCCTCTGGCGCGCCTCCAGCGCGCCAGCGGCGTGCCCGCTGCGCGCGCCCGCTTCGCAGACGCGCAGCGGCCGCCATAAGAGGTAGGAGGGGGGGGGGAGGGGTCAGCTGGGGGCGAATGGGAGCTGGGGGGCGGGGGCGTGCAGGAGGTCGCGGCGGGAAAGCGCGAGGGAGGGGGGGGACAGGTAGAGTGAGAGGAGCTGGGGGAGGGGGTTTAGGGTGGAGGAGGGTGAGTGTTAGGAGGTTTGGAGATTAGGGAGAGAGATAGGAGTAGGGTTGTGAAGATAGGGGAGGGGGGGTTGTAGAGGTGGGTGAGGGAGAGAGGTAGAGTGAGAGGATAGGGAGATAGGTAGTAGAGGGGGTGGCGGGAGGGGGGGAGAGATAGAGAAATAGATAGAGAAAATAGATAGAGAAGTCGATAGATAGGGAAATAGATAGATAGACAGATAGGTAGGTAGGAGGAGGTGGAGAGTGGGGGAGTTAGATAGTGAGATAGGGAGCTAGAGAGATAGGAAGATAGGAGGAGTGAGGGAGGTAGATAGCGAACGGGTTAGCTAGGGGTGAGAGAGGGGGAGGCGAGTGAGGGAGGGGGATGAGGAAGGAGCAGGAGGGCAGGCTCGGGGGAAGAAGACGGAGGAGGTAGAAGAGCCGAAGACAGGAGAACAGAAGACAGAAGAACAGAAGAGCAGAAGAGCAGAAGAGCAGAAGAGCAGAAGAGCAGAAGAGCAGAAGAGCAGAAGAGCAGAAGAACAGAAGATCGGAAGAGCAGAAGAACAGAGAAGAACAGAGAAGAACAGAGAAGAACAGAGAAGAACAGAGAAGAACACAGAAGAACACAGAAGAACACAGAAGAAGAACACAGAAGCACAGAGAAGAACAGAGAAGAAGAACACAGAAGACCGGAAGAACACAGAAGAACAGAAGGGAAGAACAGAAGAACAGAAGGGAAGAACAGAAGAACACAGAAGAAGATTGCAGAGGGGGAGCGAGGAGGAAGAGACAGAGAGGAGGAAAAGAAGCAGGAGCAGGAGAGAAGGTGAGTGGCGCGGGGCAGGGCGAGGGGCTGGGAGGAGGGGGGTACTTACAGTTAGGTGGGTCTCAGGAACACAGGAACTCGGGAACTTGGAGGAGCTGCAGCGGCAGGGGGAGCGACCTACCCTTGGGTCAAGGGTCGCTACCACTGTCGCGCAGCGGCCGCCATAAGAGGTAGGAGGGGGGGGAGGGGTCAGCTGGGGGCGAATGGGAGCTGGGGGGCGGGGGCGTGCAGGAGGTCGCGGCGGGAAAGCGCGAGGGAGGGGGGGGACAGGTAGAGTGAGAGGAGCTGGGGGAGGGGGTTTAGGGTGGAGGAGGGTGAGTGTTAGGAGGTTTGGAGATTAGGGAGAGAGATAGGAGTAGGGTTGTGAAGATAGGGGAGGGGGGGTTGTAGAGGTGGGTGAGGGAGAGAGGTAGAGTGAGAGGATAGGGAGATAGGTAGTAGAGGGGGTGGCGGGAGGGGGGGAGAGATAGAGAAATAGATAGAGAAAATAGATAGAGAAGTCGATAGATAGGGAAATAGATAGATAGACAGATAGGTAGGTAGGAGGAGGTGGAGAGTGGGGGAGTTAGATAGTGAGATAGGGAGCTAGAGAGATAGGAAGATAGGAGGAGTGAGGGAGGTAGATAGCGAACGGGTTAGCTAGGGGTGAGAGAGGGGGAGGCGAGTGAGGGAGGGGGATGAGGAAGGAGCAGGAGGGCAGGCTCGGGGGAAGAAGACGGAGGAGGTAGAAGAGCCGAAGACAGGAGAACAGAAGACAGAAGAACAGAAGAGCAGAAGAGCAGAAGAGCAGAAGAGCAGAAGAGCAGAAGAGCAGAAGAGCAGAAGAACAGAAGATCGGAAGAGCAGAAGAACAGAGAAGAACAGAGAAGAACAGAGAAGAACACAGAAGAACACAGAAGAACACAGAAGAACACAGAAGAACACAGAAGAAGAACACAGAAGCACAGAGAAGAACAGAGAAGAAGAACACAGAAGACCGGAAGAACACAGAAGAACAGAAGGGAAGAACAGAAGAACAGAAGGGAAGAACAGAAGAACACAGAAGAAGATTGCAGAGGGGGAGCGAGGAGGAAGAGACAGAGAGGAGGAAAAGAAGCAGGAGCAGGAGAGAAGGTGAGTGGCGCGGGGCAGGGCGAGGGGCTGGGAGGAGGGGGGTACTTACAGTTAGGTGGGTCTCAGGAACACAGGAACTCGGGAACTTGGAGGAGCTGCAGCGGCAGGGGGAGCGACCTACCCTTGGGTCAAGGGTCGCTACCACTGTCGCGCAGCGGCCGCCATAAGAGGTAGGAGGGGGGGGGAGGGGTCAGCTGGGGGCGAATGGGAGCTGGGGGGCGGGGGCGTGCAGGAGGTCGCGGCGGGAAAGCGCGAGGGAGGGGGGGGACAGGTAGAGTGAGAGGAGCTGGGGGAGGGGGTTTAGGGTGGAGGAGGGTGAGTGTTAGGAGGTTTGGAGATTAGGGAGAGAGATAGGAGTAGGGTTGTGAAGATAGGGGAGGGGGGGTTGTAGAGGTGGGTGAGGGAGAGAGGTAGAGTGAGAGGATAGGGAGATAGGTAGTAGAGGGGGTGGCGGGAGGGGGGGAGAGATAGAGAAATAGATAGAGAAAATAGATAGAGAAGTCGATAGATAGGGAAATAGATAGATAGACAGATAGGTAGGTAGGAGGAGGTGGAGAGTGGGGGAGTTAGATAGTGAGATAGGGAGCTAGAGAGATAGGAAGATAGGAGGAGTGAGGGAGGTAGATAGCGAACGGGTTAGCTAGGGGTGAGAGAGGGGGAGGCGAGTGAGGGAGGGGGATGAGGAAGGAGCAGGAGGGCAGGCTCGGGGGAAGAAGACGGAGGAGGTAGAAGAGCCGAAGACAGGAGAACAGAAGACAGAAGAACAGAAGACCGGAAGAGCAGAAGAGCAGAAGAACAGAAGAGCAGAAGAGCAGAAGAGCAGAAGAGCAGAAGAACAGAAGATCGGAAGAGCAGAAGAACAGAGAAGAACAGAGAAGAACACAGAAGAACACAGAAGAACACAGAAGAACACAGAAGAACACAGAAGAAGAACACAGAAGCACAGAGAAGAACAGAGAAGAAGAACACAGAAGACCGGAAGAACACAGAAGAACAGAAGGGAAGAACAGAAGAACAGAAGGGAAGAACAGAAGAACACAGAAGAAGATTGCAGAGGGGGAGCGAGGAGGAAGAGACAGAGAGGAGGAAAAGAAGCAGGAGCAGGAGAGAAGGTGAGTGGCGCGGGGCAGGGCGAGGGGCTGGGAGGAGGGGGGTACTTACAGTTAGGTGGGTCTCAGGAACACAGGAACTCGGGAACTTGGAGGAGCTGCAGCGGCAGGGGGAGCGACCTACCCTTGGGTCAAGGGTCGCTACCACTGTCGCGCAGCGGCCGCCATAAGAGGTAGGAGGGGGGGGGGAGGGGTCAGCTGGGGGCGAATGGGAGCTGGGGGGCGGGGGCGTGCAGGAGGACGCGGCGGGAAAGCGCGAGGGAGGGGGGGGACAGGTAGAGTGAGAGGAGCTGGGGGAGGGGGTTTAGGGTGGAGGAGGGTGAGTGTTAGGAGGTTTGGAGATTAGGGAGAGAGATAGGAGTAGGGTTGTGAAGATAGGGGAGGGGGGGTTGTAGAGGTGGGTGAGGGAGAGAGGTAGAGTGAGAGGATAGGGAGATAGGTAGTAGAGGGGGTGGCGGGAGGGGGGGAGAGATAGAGAAATAGATAGAGAAAATAGATAGAGAAGTCGATAGATAGGGAAATAGATAGATAGACAGATAGGTAGGTAGGAGGAGGTGGAGAGTGGGGGAGTTAGATAGTGAGATAGGGAGCTAGAGAGATAGGAAGATAGGAGGAGTGAGGGAGGTAGATAGCGAACGGGTTAGCTAGGGGTGAGAGAGGGGGAGGCGAGTGAGGGAGGGGGATGAGGAAGGAGCAGGAGGGCAGGCTCGGGGGAAGAAGACGGAGGAGGTAGAAGAGCCGAAGACAGGAGAACAGAAGACAGAAGAACAGAAGAGCAGAAGAGCAGAAGAGCAGAAGAGCAGAAGAGCAGAAGAGCAGAAGAGCAGAAGAGCAGAAGAACAGAAGATCGGAAGAGCAGAAGAACAGAGAAGAACAGAGAAGAACAGAGAAGAACACAGAAGAACACAGAAGAACACAGAAGAACACAGAAGAAGAACACAGAAGCACAGAGAAGAACAGAGAAGAAGAACACAGAAGACCGGAAGAACACAGAAGAACAGAAGGGAAGAACAGAAGAACAGAAGGGAAGAACAGAAGAACACAGAAGAAGATTGCAGAGGGGGAGCGAGGAGGAAGAGACAGAGAGGAGGAAAAGAAGCAGGAGCAGGAGAGAAGGTGAGTGGCGCGGGGCAGGGCGAGGGGCTGGGAGGAGGGGGGTACTTACAGTTAGGTGGGTCTCAGGAACACAGGAACTCGGGAACTTGGAGGAGCTGCAGCGGCAGGGGGAGCGACCTACCCTTGGGTCAAGGGTCGCTACCACTGTCGCGCAGCGGCCGCCATAAGAGGTAGGAGGGGGGGGGAGGGGTCAGCTGGGGGCGAATGGGAGCTGGGGGGCGGGGGCGTGCAGGAGGTCGCGGCGGGAAAGCGCGAGGGAGGGGGGGGACAGGTAGAGTGAGAGGAGCTGGGGGAGGGGGTTTAGGGTGGAGGAGGGTGAGTGTTAGGAGGTTTGGAGATTAGGGAGAGAGATAGGAGTAGGGTTGTGAAGATAGGGGAGGGGGGGTTGTAGAGGTGGGTGAGGGAGAGAGGTAGAGTGAGAGGATAGGGAGATAGGTAGTAGAGGGGGTGGCGGGAGGGGGGGAGAGATAGAGAAATAGATAGAGAAAATAGATAGAGAAGTCGATAGATAGGGAAATAGATAGATAGACAGATAGGTAGGTAGGAGGAGGTGGAGAGTGGGGGAGTTAGATAGTGAGATAGGGAGCTAGAGAGATAGGAAGATAGGAGGAGTGAGGGAGGTAGATAGCGAACGGGTTAGCTAGGGGTGAGAGAGGGGGAGGCGAGTGAGGGAGGGGGATGAGGAAGGAGCAGGAGGGCAGGCTCGGGGGAAGAAGACGGAGGAGGTAGAAGAGCCGAAGACAGGAGAACAGAAGACAGAAGAACAGAAGAGCAGAAGAGCAGAAGAGCAGAAGAGCAGAAGAGCAGAAGAGCAGAAGAACAGAAGATCGGAAGAGCAGAAGAACAGAGAAGAACAGAGAAGAACAGAGAAGAACACAGAAGAACACAGAAGAACACAGAAGAACACAGAAGAACACAGAAGAAGAACACAGAAGCACAGAGAAGAACAGAGAAGAAGAACACAGAAGACCGGAAGAACACAGAAGAACAGAAGGGAAGAACAGAAGAACAGAAGGGAAGAACAGAAGAACACAGAAGAAGATTGCAGAGGGGGAGCGAGGAGGAAGAGACAGAGAGGAGGAAAAGAAGCAGGAGCAGGAGAGAAGGTGAGTGGCGCGGGGCAGGGCGAGGGGCTGGGAGGAGGGGGGTACTTACAGTTAGGTGGGTCTCAGGAACACAGGAACTCGGGAACTTGGAGGAGCTGCAGCGGCAGGGGGAGCGACCTACCCTTGGGTCAAGGGTCGCTACCACTGTCGCGCAGCGGCCGCCATAAGAGGTAGGAGGGGGGGGGAGGGGTCAGCTGGGGGCGAATGGGAGCTGGGGGGCGGGGGCGTGCAGGAGGTCGCGGCGGGAAAGCGCGAGGGAGGGGGGGGACAGGTAGAGTGAGAGGAGCTGGGGGAGGGGGTTTAGGGTGGAGGAGGGTGAGTGTTAGGAGGTTTGGAGATTAGGGAGAGAGATAGGAGTAGGGTTGTGAAGATAGGGGAGGGGGGGTTGTAGAGGTGGGTGAGGGAGAGAGGTAGAGTGAGAGGATAGGGAGATAGGTAGTAGAGGGGGTGGCGGGAGGGGGGGAGAGATAGAGAAATAGATAGAGAAAATAGATAGAGAAGTCGATAGATAGGGAAATAGATAGATAGACAGATAGGTAGGTAGGAGGAGGTGGAGAGTGGGGGAGTTAGATAGTGAGATAGGGAGCTAGAGAGATAGGAAGATAGGAGGAGTGAGGGAGGTAGATAGCGAACGGGTTAGCTAGGGGTGAGAGAGGGGGAGGCGAGTGAGGGAGGGGGATGAGGAAGGAGCAGGAGGGCAGGCTCGGGGGAAGAAGACGGAGGAGGTAGAAGAGCCGAAGACAGGAGAACAGAAGACAGAAGAACAGAAGACCGGAAGAGCAGAAGAGCAGAAGAACAGAAGAGCAGAAGAGCAGAAGAGCAGAAGAGCAGAAGAACAGAAGATCGGAAGAGCAGAAGAACAGAGAAGAACACAGAAGAACACAGAAGAACACAGAAGAACACAGAAGAACACAGAAGAACACAGAAGAAGAACACAGAAGCACAGAGAAGAACAGAGAAGAAGAACACAGAAGACCGGAAGAACACAGAAGAACAGAAGGGAAGAACAGAAGAACAGAAGGGAAGAACAGAAGAACACAGAAGAAGATTGCAGAGGGGGAGCGAGGAGGAAGAGACAGAGAGGAGGAAAAGAAGCAGGAGCAGGAGAGAAGGTGAGTGGCGCGGGGCAGGGCGAGGGGCTGGGAGGAGGGGGGTACTTACAGTTAGGTGGGTCTCAGGAACACAGGAACTCGGGAACTTGGAGGAGCTGCAGCGGCAGGGGGAGCGACCTACCCTTGGGTCAAGGGTCGCTACCACTGTCGCGCAGCGGCCGCCATAAGAGGTAGGAGGGGGGGGGGAGGGGTCAGCTGGGGGCGAATGGGAGCTGGGGGGCGGGGGCGTGCAGGAGGACGCGGCGGGAAAGCGCGAGGGAGGGGGGGGACAGGTAGAGTGAGAGGAGCTGGGGGAGGGGGTTTAGGGTGGAGGAGGGTGAGTGTTAGGAGGTTTGGAGATTAGGGAGAGAGATAGGAGTAGGGTTGTGAAGATAGGGGAGGGGGGGTTGTAGAGGTGGGTGAGGGAGAGAGGTAGAGTGAGAGGATAGGGAGATAGGTAGTAGAGGGGGTGGCGGGAGGGGGGGAGAGATAGAGAAATAGATAGAGAAAATAGATAGAGAAGTCGATAGATAGGGAAATAGATAGATAGACAGATAGGTAGGTAGGAGGAGGTGGAGAGTGGGGGAGTTAGATAGTGAGATAGGGAGCTAGAGAGATAGGAAGATAGGAGGAGTGAGGGAGGTAGATAGCGAACGGGTTAGCTAGGGGTGAGAGAGGGGGAGGCGAGTGAGGGAGGGGGATGAGGAAGGAGCAGGAGGGCAGGCTCGGGGGAAGAAGACGGAGGAGGTAGAAGAGCCGAAGACAGGAGAACAGAAGACAGAAGAACAGAAGACAGAAGAACAGAAGACCGGAAGAGCAGAAGAGCAGAAGAGCAGAAGAACAGAAGATCGGAAGAGCAGAAGAACAGAGAAGAACAGAGAAGAACACAGAAGAACACAGAAGAACACAGAAGAAGAACACAGAAGCACAGAGAAGAACAGAGAAGAAGAACACAGAAGACCGGAAGAACACAGAAGAACAGAAGGGAAGAACAGAAGAACAGAAGGGAAGAACAGAAGAACACAGAAGAAGATTGCAGAGGGGGAGCGAGGAGGAAGAGACAGAGAGGAGGAAAAGAAGCAGGAGCAGGAGAGAAGGTGAGTGGCGCGGGGCAGGGCGAGGGGCTGGGAGGAGGGGGGTACTTACAGTTAGGTGGGTCTCAGGAACACAGGAACTCGGGAACTTGGAGGAGCTGCAGCGGCAGGGGGAGCGACCTACCCTTGGGTCAAGGGTCGCTACCACTGTCGCGCAGCGGGCGCCATAAGAGGTAGGAGGGGGGGGGGAGGGGTCAGCTGGGGGCGAATGGGAGCTGGGGGGCGGGGGCGTGCAGGAGGTCGCGGCGGGAAAGCGCGAGGGAGGGGGGGACAGGTAGAGTGAGAGGAGCTGGGGGAGGGGGTTTAGGGTGGAGGAGGGTGAGTGTTAGGAGGTTTGGAGATTAGGGAGAGAGATAGGAGTAGGGTTGTGAAGATAGGGGAGGGGGGGTTGTAGAGGTGGGTGAGGGAGAGAGGTAGAGTGAGAGGATAGGGAGATAGGTAGTAGAGGGGGTGGCGGGAGGGGGGGAGAGATAGAGAAATAGATAGAGAAAATAGATAGAGAAGTCGATAGATAGGGAAATAGATAGATAGACAGATAGGTAGGTAGGAGGAGGTGGAGAGTGGGGGAGTTAGATAGTGAGATAGGGAGCTAGAGAGATAGGAAGATAGGAGGAGTGAGGGAGGTAGATAGCGAACGGGTTAGCTAGGGGTGAGAGAGGGGGAGGCGAGTGAGGGAGGGGGATGAGGAAGGAGCAGGAGGGCAGGCTCGGGGGAAGAAGACGGAGGAGGTAGAAGAGCCGAAGACAGGAGAACAGAAGACAGAAGAACAGAAGACCGGAAGAGCAGAAGAGCAGAAGAACAGAAGATCGGAAGAGCAGAAGAACAGAGAAGAACAGAGAAGAACACAGAAGAACACAGAAGAACACAGAAGAACACAGAAGAAGAACACAGAAGAAGAACACAGAAGCACAGAGAAGAACAGAGAAGAAGAACACAGAAGACCGGAAGAACACAGAAGAACAGAAGGGAAGAACAGAAGAACAGAAGGGAAGAACAGAAGAACACAGAAGAAGATTGCAGAGGGGGAGCGAGGAGGAAGAGACAGAGAGGAGGAAAAGAGGCAGGAGCAGGAGAGAAGGTGAGTGGCGCGGGGCAGGGCGAGGGGCTGGGAGGAGGGGGGTACTTACAGTTAGGTGGGTCTCAGGAACACAGGAACTCGGGAACTTGGAGGAGCTGCAGCGGCAGGGGGAGCGACCTACCCTTGGGTCAAGGGTCGCTACCACTGTCGCGCAGCGGCCGCCATAAGAGGTAGGAGGGGGGGGGGAGGGGTCAGCTGGGGGCGAATGGGAGCTGGGGGGCGGGGGCGTGCAGGAGGTCGCGGCGGGAAAGCGCGAGGGAGGGGGGGGACAGGTAGAGTGAGAGGAGCTGGGGGAGGGGGATTAGGGTGGAGGAGGGTGAGTGTTAGGAGGTTTGGAGATTAGGGAGAGAGATAGGAGTAGGGTTGTGAAGATAGGGGAGGGGGGTTGTAGAGGTGGGTGAGGGAGAGAGGTAGAGTGAGAGGATAGGGAGATAGGTAGTAGAGGGGGTGGCGGGAGGGGGGGAGAGATAGAGAAATAGATAGAGAAAATAGATAGAGAAGTCGATAGATAGGGAAATAGATAGATAGACAGATAGGTAGGTAGGAGGAGGTGGAGAGTGGGGGAGTTAGATAGTGAGATAGGGAGCTAGAGAGATAGGAAGATAGGAGGAGTGAGGGAGGTAGATAGCGAACGGGTTAGCTAGGGGTGAGAGAGGGGGAGGCGAGTGAGGGAGGGGGATGAGGAAGGAGCAGGAGGGCAGGCTCGGGGGAAGAAGACGGAGGAGGTAGAAGAGCCGAAGACAGGAGAACAGAAGACAGAAGAACAGAAGACCGGAAGAGCAGAAGAGCAGAAGAGCAGAAGAGCAGAAGAGCAGAAGAGCAGAAGAGCAGAAGAACAGAAGATCGGAAGAGCAGAAGAACAGAGAAGAACAGAGAAGAACAGAGAAGAACACAGAAGAACACAGAAGAACACAGAAGAACACAGAAGAACACAGAAGAAGAACACAGAAGCACAGAGAAGAACAGAGAAGAAGAACACAGAAGACCGGAAGAACACAGAAGAACAGAAGGGAAGAACAGAAGAACAGAAGGGAAGAACAGAAGAACACAGAAGAAGATTGCAGAGGGGGAGCGAGGAGGAAGAGACAGAGAGGAGGAAAAGAAGCAGGAGCAGGAGAGAAGGTGAGTGGCGCGGGGCAGGGCGAGGGGCTGGGAGGAGGGGGGTACTTACAGTTAGGTGGGTCTCAGGAACACAGGAACTCGGGAACTTGGAGGAGCTGCAGCGGCAGGGGGAGCGACCTACCCTTGGGTCAAGGGTCGCTACCACTGTCGCGCAGCGGCCGCCATAAGAGGTAGGAGGGGGGGGGGAGGGGTCAGCTGGGGGCGAATGGGAGCTGGGGGGCGGGGGCGTGCAGGAGGTCGCGGCGGGAAAGCGCGAGGGAGGGGGGGGGACAGGTAGAGTGAGAGGAGCTGGGGGAGGGGGTTTAGGGTGGAGGAGGGTGAGTGTTAGGAGGTTTGGAGATTAGGGAGAGAGATAGGAGTAGGGTTGTAGAGGTGGGTGAGGGAGAGAGGTAGAGTGAGAGGATAGGGAGATAGGTAGTAGAGGGGGTGGCGGGAGGGGGGGAGAGATAGAGAAATAGATAGAGAAAATAGATAGAGAAGTCGATAGATAGGGAAATAGATAGATAGACAGATAGGTAGGTAGGAGGAGGTGGAGAGTGGGGGAGTTAGATAGTGAGATAGGGAGCTAGAGAGATAGGAAGATAGGAGGAGTGAGGGAGGTAGATAGCGAACGGGTTAGCTAGGGGTGAGAGAGGGGGAGGCGAGTGAGGGAGGGGGATGAGGAAGGAGCAGGAGGGCAGGCTCGGGGGAAGAAGACGGAGGAGGTAGAAGAGCCGAAGACAGGAGAACAGAAGACAGAAGAACAGAAGACCGGAAGAGCAGAAGAGCAGAAGAACAGAAGAGCAGAAGAGCAGAAGAGCAGAAGAACAGAAGATCGGAAGAGCAGAAGAACAGAGAAGAACAGAGAAGAACAGAGAAGAACACAGAAGAACACAGAAGAACACAGAAGAACACAGAAGAACACAGAAGAAGAACACAGAAGCACAGAGAAGAACAGAGAAGAAGAACACAGAAGACCGGAAGAACACAGAAGAACAGAAGGGAAGAACAGAAGAACAGAAGGGAAGAACAGAAGAACACAGAAGAAGATTGCCCATATTTAACAGAAAAGGACAGAGCGCTACTCTACACCAGAATTGGCAGCACCGCGCTCCGTCATTTTCATAGCGCAGAACGCACCCCTGTCTTGTCCCCTGCACTGGTGCTAAATTTGCAGCCAAGCACCAACGCAGCCACCCTTGCACCATAGTGCAGGGATGGCTGAGTTGAGGGGGAGATAGTTCCTACACAAAAACAATCTGAAATGGCAATTTGCTCTTTCTCTGTGTGCTGCAGAATGTAGCACACATAGAAAGAGCAAAAAACAAGGAGAAATAAAAGTTTTCTCCTCGTTGCCCCATGTTAATGCCACACCTGGGGTGGCATTAGATTTTGGCTCTGCCTCAGGTTTACGAAAACTTGTAAATCAGGGGGCAGCGTCAAAATGTAATGGGTGTTGCTGTGGCACACCCACAGCAACACCCATTGCACGCCCCTTCCATGCAAAGTGCTGCGTGTGAAGGGGCCGTATTTACCAGGTGGCGGTAAGCCACAAAAAGTGGCTTAACGCCACCTTGTAAATACAGTGCAGGGCATAGCGCCACTGGAGCGCCACAAAAAGTGATGCTCCGGTGGCGCTAGGGGTTCTTAAATCTGACCCTTTATCTGGCTACCTATGTATCTCTTGACACTCTATGAATGTAGCATTGTAGTTAAGGCATCTCAAAGCACTGTATAAAGGTGGTAAACAGCTCTAGTCACATTGTACACCAGCAAAAGACAACTGACCACTCACATACTGTGAGTTTGCTTTCAAAATGTTTCTGCAGTACATGTATTAGTTTAGGGGTCTCCAACCCTTTCTATAATAAGAGCTATTATGTTCAATAAAACTCATCGAGAGCTACTAATAATACTACTGTTGTGTTGGACCTGACAGCCGTAGGGTGGTCATCCCTAACTTTTTGCCTGCCTCTATCCACGTTTTAGATACTGTTTTTGCTGGTTTGAAGACTCTGCGCTCTTTACCACTGCTAACCAGTGCTAAAGTGCATATGCTCTCTCCCTTTAAACATGGTAACATTGGATCATACCCAATTGAACTATTTAATTTACTTATAAGTCCCTAGTACAGTGCACTATATGTGCCCAGGGCCTATAGATTAAATGCTACTAGTGGGCCTTCAGCACTGATTGTGCCACCCACTTCAGTAGCCCCTTAACCTTGTCTCAGGCCTGCCATTGCACAGCCTGTGTGTGGAGATTAATTACCAATTCGACTTGGCATTTAAATGTGCTTGCCAAGCCTCTAAATCTAAATTTGTTTTGACACTGTTGTGAGGCCTGCTCCCTTCATAGGCTAACATTGGGGCTGCCCTTATTCATTGTTTGAGTGGTAGCTGCTGATCTGAAAGAAGTAGGAAGGTCATATTCAGTATTGCCAGAATGGTGATATAAATTCCCGCTGATTGGTGAAGTTGAATTTAATATTACTATTTTAGAAATGCCAATTTTAGAAAGTGAGCATTTCTCTGCACTTAAATGTTTTGGTGCCTTACAATCCATGTCTGGCGGGGTTTAGTTAACAGCTCCTTGTGCATTCACTCGGACACACCCCAAACACAGGGTACTCAGCCTCACTTGCATACATCTGCATTTTGAATGGGTCTTCCTTGGCTGGGAGGGTGGAGACAAAGGACTGCCACACCCCCTACTGGGACCCTGGCAGATAGAATTGAACTGAAAGGGGACCTGGTGCACTTCTAAGCCACTCTTTGAAATCTCCTCCACTTCAAAGGCACATTTGGGTATATAAATAGGGTCACTGCCCCTACCAACACAAATACTTCCTGGAGAAGAAACTTGAACCACAACTTGCATCCTCCCAAGAAGATCTGCCTGGCTGCCCAAAGGACTCACCTGTCTGCTTTCTATAAAGGACTGCTGCCTTGCTGTTGTCCTGTTGCCTTGCTGCTCTCTGGCTGTGGTGAAGAAGTGCTCTCCAATGGCTTGGATGGAGCTTGCCTCCTGTTCCCTGAATTCTCAGGAACAAAAAGACTTCATCTCTTCAAGAAGGACTCCTTGTGTGGTGAAATTTGATGCACAGCTTGCCAGAAACGATGCACAGCCTGCACCGTTCTGAAAATTTCACCGCACGCCAGACCGGAACGACGCAGCCTGACTTCGTGAGGCGAAGATCGATGCAGCGCCTGCGGTGTGACCGGAACTTCAACGCACGGCCAACCGGATCGACGCACAGCTGACCTGGGATGACACAGCCCAACTTCCAGAGAGGAATCGACACAGTGCCTGCCATGCGGTAGAAAATTAGACACAACGCCCACCAGATCGACGCAGCTCCTGTGACTTAGTCCTGCCAGCGCAGAAAATCCACGCACCGTCCCCAGGGCGTCTGAAAACCCCGCAACCTGAAGAGGATCCAAGCATCGTAAGTCAATGCACAGCCATCCCTGCGTGAAAACGAAACAACGCATTGCCGTGTGCAGATGAAGAAATTGATGCACACCTCTTTGTTTCCATGCTTCTCCTCCTCTGCGGTTCTTTGCAGAGATTTTTCACGCAAACCAGGTACTTTGTGCTTGAAAGAGGCTTTGTTTGCTTTCAAAAGACTTAAGACACTTTATATCACTTTTCCGTGATATCTCAACATTTACTTATTGCTTCTTTAACTGCATTTATCCAGATAAATATTATATATTTTTCTAAACACTGTGTGGTGTATTTTTATGGTGCTATATTGTGTTATTGTAAGATTTATTGCACAAATACTTTACACATTGCCTTCTATGTTAAGCCTGATTGCTCAGTGCCAAGCTACTAGAGGGTGGGCACAGGATCATTTGGATTGTGTGTGACTTACCCTGACTAGAGTAAGGGTCCTTGCTTGGACAGGGGGTAACCTGACTGCCAACCAAAGACCCAATTTCTAACATTGGTGGCAGCAGTGGGATAGGACTGGTATTTGTGCAGTGACATACAGTAACTAAGTATTTCACTACCTACCCACAGTTGAAGGTCAACTTGATTTTTATCTCTTTTTGCAATTTTGTTTTTCCTGTCAATTTTTGACTAAAATACTCATTCAACATGGCTGGGTCTCAAGCAGGAGATGAAGATTTTGATCTGGCTATGCTGGAGTTCTACACTGTTAAGCAGCTGAGGGCATTCTGCAGGGATATGGGTGTACCTACCCAAAAAGCCTCCTGAAATGATGAATTCCAAATGGCGCTGAGGACCTGGGCAGAAGCCCATTCAGAGGAGGATGTTGAGGAGGAGGGTCCAGAGGATGGCCCCTCAGAGGATTTTTTGCCATCAGTGGATGATGTTACCACTGCAATTGTTCCCACTGCCAAATCAGAGAGCAGTGTCTCTGATCAAGGCCTGACCCCAGAGGAAAGAAGAGAGGAGAAAGAGTTTCAATTGCAGATGGCAAGGTTAAAAATTGAGGCTCAACAGGAGGAAAGGAGAGCAGAGAGAGAAGCCAAGCAAGCTGGGCCTGAAAGAGCAGCCAAACAGATTGAAGCTGAGAGAGCTGAAGCTGCAGCTGAGAGATCCTTGGCTGAGAAAAAACTTTTGTTGGCTCATGAACTGACTCTCAAGGAGCTGGAGATCAAGGCGGGACAGTCTGAATCCAGTAGTGATGGTAGCAGCATACATGCAGGACCTGTTCGGGAGAAAAAGGTTTGTATACCCAAGAATGTGGTGCCAAGTTTTGTGGTGGGAGATGATATTGACAAGTCACTGGTTGCCTATGTGTGAGAAGGTAGCCTCTTTCTAGCATTGTTAACCCCACTTTTGGCCTGTTTGTGAGTGTATGTCAGTGTGTTTTTATTGTCTCACTGGGAACCTGCTAGCCAGGGCCCCAGTGCTCATAGTGAAAACCCTATTTGTCAGTGTGTTTTGCCTGTCTCACTGGGATCCTGCTATCCAGGACCCCAGTGCTCATAGTTTGTGGCCTAAATGTGTATGACTGTGTAATGCCTAACTGTGTCACTGAGGCTCTGCTAATCAGAACCTCAGTGCACATGCTCTCTCTGCCTTTAAATTTGTCACTATAGGCTAGTGACCACTTTTACCAATTTCAATTGGCATACTGGAACACCCTTATAATTCCCTAGTATGAGGGGGCGTGGCCGGGCCACGAAACAAGATGGCCGCTTAGAGCGAGAGCTCCGCGCCGAGGCGGTCCCGGAGGGGCGACGGGGGCGAGAAGACAGCCGGACAACACACCGGGTTTGGTGCCCCTCCACCCCTACAACAGCGGCGACACGGAACCATGTCCGGGGACCCCGTAGGAGCGGGACGCAAGGCAGGAAACTCGCGATTCGCCCCAGGCCGATAAGGCCTGGAAAAAGGGGGCGGAGTCGCGTCTTCGGAAGACCGCGGACGGCGTGCCCGTAGCAGCAAGGAGCAAGCTGAACAGGCCGCAGGGACTGCGGGAGTCGTGACGACCCGCATCCATCTCCCTACAACGCCAACAAACACCCGTGGACCTTCCCCCCCCCCCACAGGGAGACGGGAAGACACAGCAAAGGGGTGCGGCCCCTTCGACAGCCGGGAGAGAAACCCAAAGAGAGGTAGGATCGAATCTCTTCAAAATAAGAACGGCATCGCCGGAGGCAGAGGCACGACTTCCCCCCTCTTTTCCATCACAGAGGGACAACAAAAACCCTCCCGCTGAGATAATAAACTTTCTCCCCCCCCCTCCAGACAACTAATACTGAGGAGGGCAGAGGGGCACGACAGGAGGCACGTGGAGGCGAGGGGACGAGAGGGGTGAGCGACTGGGGGGGCACCGGGGATGAGGAGAGCCAGAGGGAGCCAAGAGAACAGAGATACAGGAGAAGGGAGTGGACTGACACCAGTGTAAGCCACCGAACATCTATATCCTTATCGGAATCTACGGAGGGAATCTCGGGCCCCACGTGGTCAGACTCTGTAGACAATTGAGGCGATGCCCGGCAACAAACCGAACCATAAACCTGTCAGCAAGCCTGCACGACAACTATTATTCTCAGAAGCGCTACAACACAAACGCCTAACCCCCACAAAGATAAACCCTCAAACATCGCCACCTTTAAACGAGTTCACCACGATGCCTGATAAAGATCAATCCACGACTATGGACAGGATACTACAAGAGATCACCACCGTCAGCCGCCGCATAGAGGGGATGGACGCCTCTATAACTTCATTGACACTAGAAACCAAATCCATGCGATCTGACATTGCCGGCTTCCAATCTAGAGTGACAGGGCTAGAACAACGCATGGGATCACTAGAGACGCAGATCAACACGTCTCAGGTGCGAGAACAAGACTTCATCTACCTCAGGAGCAAACTAACGGACATGGAGGACAGGAGCCGGAGAGACAATATCCGCATACTTGGGATCCCGGAAAACGAAGAAGGCTCGGATATGCAGACTTTTCTGACCTCCACTCTTCCAAAAATGATTTCATTGGACTTTGACCCGCCGCTAGAATTCCAACGGGCACACAGGATAGGCCCAAAACGCTCTGACAACTCCTGAAGGCCCCGCCCAATCATCGCATGCTTGCTGCGGCATAATCAAACCCGACAAATACTCCAAGTAGCACGCAACCACGGCCCTTTCCGAATAGACCAGCACGAGATCCGAATAACCGCCGATTACTCCAAGGAAACCAACGAACGTAGAAAGGCTTTCCTAGCCCTACGACCCCGGCTTCGCAAACTAGAGATGAAATACGGTCTCTTTGACCCTGCAAGAAGGTGGGTTACAAACAATGGAGTATCCAAGGACTTTTATAACCCCGACGAATTGAGACTCTTCCTTGACTCTTTCCAATCCCAGCCTATGGACTCTTACAACACAGACAGTGAGCATGACATTGTAGGAGGCAGTGATAGGGCCGAAACCCCCCACTCGGGAATAGAAAAGGTGAAGACGGCTCTACACGACACCGGAGCCAGTCATAGAGGTAGAGACATGGAGAGACTAACTAGATCATATGATGACAGGGGTCAGATTTTACACGCAGTAGTAACCCACACCCAATTATCGGAAAGAGACAAATCCCGCTCCCCTTTAAAGCCTACAACTGGGTCTTCTTGAGAAGGTAACGCGACAAGACGACTTATGGGACTATCGCCAGAGAGTCGAAAATAACAACTATAGACTCCGCGGAAGGATGAGTACCTTTCCAGATCATATGTGTATTACTATTGTAATTGTCTAAGACTGCTAGTATCAATGTTAAAACCAGATACATGAAAAATATATGCTCTTTATGACTAGAGCCGAGGCCCTATAATGGAAACTACCAGTAAATCGTTATTTGCCCTCAGTACACAACAGATGATGATTACTAGAACAGGGATCAGACCCCACCAACTCACTGTATGTTTAATAAGGGCCCGGTCCCGACCCTATAACCCTATAACAAGGTAACAAGGTAACAGGGGCATTAAACAGATAACAAAAATAAACACTAATTAACTATCATGGAACTTACCTTACATTCCACACACTACAAAGTATCTCATGGTAGTAAACAACAAAGTATGTGAAACTTTCCTAATACACACCACACTCGACCAGCGCCGACATTAGAACCGTTTAGCCCCCATTATCACCCCAAGGGATGGGACTAGACAACGTAAAGATAAATTAATCCCAATTCAGGGACACACAATACGATATAACCTGAAACATATCAAAGCTCCCACTACTTGACTTTACCTTATTCTACAATAAGAAACTGGGGAAAAAAAATAGAACACGAGGACATAATACAACATAATACCGCATAACAAAGCGAAATATTATGACATTCTATACTGCCACTCCACACCACATTATAACATCACAATGTAAATTATAAACTATTAGCTATTCTTTTCCCCAGATGTTCGTACCTACCCCCATCCTAATCATTATTACTATCTTAAACTATCACCAACAACAGAACGACTATGATGGTGGCACATACCAAGTAAGACCTTAGTAGGTCAGTATTATGATGTAATAATACACGGCAAGGAGTTAGTAATAGGATGAGATACGCACTATCCTCGCGTAACCCGGGGCTCAGCTACACTCATTACCTATCCTACGATTAATAGAGAGACGTCTGGCATAATGGCTCCTAACATGATAATGTGATAAGATGCCAGGATATGTTATGTTGATCAACCTAATATGTCATTGAACAGTTGTAAGGCGAGATGAGACGAGGCAGTGTTATAGTTGAAAAGAAATGCTCAGGAAGTATTATATTATACTGTATATTGGTATCTTTATGTACCCATGCATACGCGAGAACTATAATACTCTGTTTGAGCTCTCTCCCCCCTCCTCTGCCCTGCCCCCCCCTCCCCTCGCCAGCCGGTCTCGGTCTTTCTGTCTGCCCAGTCCCTACTTTAATTTACGACCCTATCTTATGAACTCCTAAACACCCTACGATACCATACAACATCAAGTACTAGGCACAACATCCTAAACACCATACCCCATCAACACCCGACATCCCCTCCCTCCTCTCCAGCGCCGCTCAGGTACTATAGTTATTAACCGATCATTACTTCTGCCAATATACACTTTAGTTATATAACTAATACACTAGCCACTAACCACCGATGAACAGACCCACTTCCCGATACATAAACATAAGCACTGCTGTGTGCCCCCCCCGCCCCTCCTTATCACCGACATATCGATAACTGGCTGTCTGCTGTTTCCCCCCTTCGCCCCCCCCGATCGAGACCGCCCGACGGCACGAGAGCTCCGAGAGAAATCGGTCCCGCCGTTTACAGACCTAACGAACGAAGGAGGTTGGACTCCTAACCTCCCTCATCCCTACCCTTCTCCACTTCTTCCCCCAAATTGCACGCTCTCTTGCTATACTCTCAATCTCAACTTCAGCACACGCATCCATCCCTTCCCCCCTTCTCCCTCTTTTCTTCTCCCTCTCATTTCTCCTTGCCTTCTTTTTCCCTCATATTTCCCCTCCATCTGGCTCTCGTCCTACTTATATTACCTCTCTTCCTTCACCCTCTCCTCTCTCTTCTCTTTCTTCTCCAGAGGATTCCCTTGGCCTCCACCAGCTACTAACCCCTGTATAATATAAAATAAAATAAAATAAAACACCGTATCATATCGAAACACAACTCCCACTCTAACTAATAAGTCAATATCTCCCACAGGGTGCTTACTTACTCACAATTATCCAATATGTCGAAGCCCCACCCTCAAGCGACGCGACCATTACGCATACTCTCTTGGAATGTACACGGCATGACGAGCTATGTTAAGCGGAAAAAGATACTGTCCTATTTTCAATCCAAAAAAACAGATATAGCTCTGATTCAAGAGACACACCTTGACACTCTGGAATCCAGTAAACTTAAACGGGATTGGGTAGGGAGGGTTGCCTTCAGCTGCCTTCCAACGAGTCAGGAATCTGGAAGTAACGGACCCCGCAAATGTGGAGTGGCGATACTAGTGCGTAAATCCCTCCCGGTCACTATCATTAAAACCTGGAATGATACGGAAGGAAGGTATATATTTGCTAAATTAAAACTAGGGGACACTGTTTTATGCATGGGATCCGTTTACGCACCAACCGGCCCAAAACGCCCATTCCTTCTACAGCTAAATCGCCTCCTGACAGAAATCGGAACTACTCGATACATAATCGGGGGAGATTGGAATCTCGTCCAAGACGCCATAATGGATAGGACAGGCCCTGTCGATGTATGTAACAATCACGACAGAGCGCTTCTGACAGACCTGACCACTGACGTCGGTCTGGTGGACTGCTGGAGAATACAACACCCGAAAGATAAGGAATATACTTTCTTATCCACCGTCCATGGCACCCAATCGCGTCTGGATTATTTCTTAGTATCACACACTGTAATCCCTCATATACAAGACACCTGTATCCTAGACAGTGGGCTCTCAGATCACTCCCCAATACTAATCCGGATCCAGGTGGGACTCTCCTTCTCTGGTCGTAAACCATGGCGATTGGCTGTACACAGATATCGCTCTCCACAAGGGAAGGAACAATTAAAAGCTCATGTAACCACATACATGGCCGAGAATTCAGGCACTGTATCCTCAAAAAGGATCCTATGGGCGGCAGCAAAAGCAACCCTAAGAGGGAATATGATGCGAGATGCAGCACTGGCCAACAAAGACAGAATAGCCCGCCAAACCACCTTAGAGACCACGATACGGGACCTCACTAAACAATATACCGCCCAACCATCCCCTAGGCTGCGACACGCCTTAGAACAGGCCCGCATGGCACACAATGAACTCTATACATCTCAGGCGGAATACGCACTGCAAAAATTGCGAGGCCGCCATTACGAACAAGGGGAAAAAGCAGGTCGCCTCCTAGCGGCGCAGCTCCGACAAAGAGAGGCAGCCTCTGCCATTGCGGCCATAACATCTTCTTCAGGAGCAGTGCTAACTCGCCCACAAGACATTGTAAACGAGTTTGCCAAGTACTACCGACATTTGTACACTCCTGAAACAACGACAGATCAAACACAAATGGAGACATTCCTTGCCGCGGCCAATCTACCCCGTCTGTCTGAGGCAGGCAGGGCCCTCTTGGACGGTAACATAAGCAAAGAAGAGATAACCCAAGTTATAACAAGCCTCCCCTACCATAAATCACCAGGAGAGGACGGATTCCCTGCGGAATTCTATAAATGGGCTGGGGAGGAGGCAATAACCGTAGTACATGAAGCACTGACGGAAGCATGTCAAGAAGGCTCCCTGGGCGCTCTATCCAATAAAGCCACGATTGTCATCTTGCCTAAGCCAGGGAGAGACCCCCTTCTTTGCGGCAGTTACCGTCCTATCTCCCTTTTGAATGGGGATGTCAAACTCCTAGCCAGTGTTCTAGCAGCGCGGCTCCGCAAGGTGATACCATCGTTGATTCACAATACCCAAGTAGGATTTGTACCAGGCCGTACCTCCAGAAATCATATGCGAACTCTTTGCCATACACTGTTAGAATCCATACAATTACCTGACGAAGCCCTAGCCCTGTCCCTAGACGCGGAGAAAGCATTCGACCGCATTGAGTGGCCCTACCTATTCACAACCATGAAGCATTTTGGCCTGGGGGAACAATTTATCTCTAAAGTACGTTTATTATATGACCACCCCACAGCACAGGTTAACTGTGGGGGCATCATGTCAGACCCATTCCCTATCGGAAGGGGCACACGCCAGGGATGCCCCTTGTCGCCGCTTCTATTTTTATTGGCCATGGAACCCCTAGCTGCCACCATACGAAATTCTCACCAAATAAAAGGGATCCATATCACCGGGGGCATATCCAAAATATATCTCTACGCAGACGACATTCTGTTAACAATGTCCGATCTAGAAACCTCGCTCCCAGCACTACTTTCCACTATAGAAGACTTTGCATCCCTATCCGGATATCGGGTAAACTGGGATAAAAGTGAGGCACTACCATTATCCCGCATAACGACGAGGGCAGCGATACATGGCCTTCAATTCAAATGGACCCCGACCCGCCTTCAATATTTAGGAACGTTTATTAACAGAGGTCTAGAACATATGGTCAGGGACAACATAGACCCCCTTATATCTAAAATGAAACAAGACTTTGCCAAATGGTCCCTACTAGGCCTGTCCATGTGGGGCAGGACACAGGCGGTCAGAATGGTCACCTTACCACGCTTCACATACGTGTTAGGCATGCTTCCCCTACAGATACCTCTTTCCTCACTCCGATTAATAGACGCATCCATAAGGGCCTTCGTCTGGGGCTCCTCACGCCCAAGACTGAAACCTGCAATAATACTGGCACGACGGCTCTACGGAGGATTAGGACTACCCTCGGTAGAACAATACTCTCTGGCTCTACAACTCTCACAGCTAATATATACGCTTCCGGATACAGCCGATCCACCGCAATGGGTGATCACAGAGAAACTCCTATATGGACAGTATACGGAGATGGGAGGAACATACGCCGACCACGTTCCCTTAACTAACCCCATCCTCAAGGCTACAAACACAGCGTGGTGCAGAGCCCATCGACTACTAGGAGTACACCCCTCCCTGCATACTCAGGCTCCCATAGCAGGGAATAAAAGCATTAAAATAGGAGGGACTATTCTCAGATGGCCCCAATGGTCCGACGCAGGTATCCACAATATATCTCACATAATAGATGGAGATAGCTTCCGCACATTCGCCTCCCTCCAGGAAGAATTCGGTATCCAAAGTAACCAGGAGTGGCGATATCTACAGCTCAAACACTGTATGCGGAGAACATTAGGAACCCCCCCGTGGCTGCTCAAAACCTCACCCATCGTCACCTATCTTCAGAAATGGGGCCGACAAAAAGGCGTCTTGGCTGGCCTCTATGCCGAATTAACTAACCACCTTTACTCTCAGCCTTTACTTGAACGACTACGCTTAAAGTGGCAGGACATACTAGAGATAACCTACACGGACGAAGAATGGCCAGACATACTAGAAGCCCTCGACAGGGGCGTACGTGAAGCACGCCTGAAATTTTGCCTATTTAAAATCCTTCAGGGATGGTACTGGACCCCCGTTAAACTCTTCAGGGCAGGGTTGATACCTCACGCGAACTGTTGGAGATGCACAGAGCCATATTGCGACCAACTTCATATTTTATGCCACTGCCCCACGGTACAGTCACTATGGGACGCGGTACGCCTCGCCTTATCGGACTTCATACAGATACCAAAACTGACCCCACCAGCATTTATCATTCTACATGACATTCGCCCGTATCCCTCCCTATCGCGGGCACATAAACGATTAATCCACACGGCGCTAGCCACGGCCAAAATATGCATACTCCGGCACTGGAGATCTAGCATTGCCCCCACACCCATGGAATGGATGACGGCCATGTATCAAACGGCTACCCATGAACGAGTGATTTATAACCTACAGGACCAAGCAGAACAGTTTGAGGAGGTCTGGCGCCCATTCTTGAAGAGACCATGAAGCGGCTGGTGGATGACCAACGGATGATCAATGTTCAATGATCAATGATTAGGGAATATTAATTACCAATCACCCTCTGAGAATCCTAGACTCCGGAAACACATTTAATCTCCTATTGCACCCTCTCTCTTTCCCTAGCTACGCTATCCTCTCTTCTTTCTCTCTTTTTTCTCTCTCTCTATCAATCCACAGGCCTCTAATTTTGTCACATGCCCGAGACCCTGAACTACCCAACATAGTAATACAAGTCGCTTCCTAACACAAACAAGGACTGAGAAATCAACTCATGTAAGACGTAGACACTCTCTAACCGACCTTACCATACCTATCATACATATTATCTACTCCTAGATAATAACTTGCTACAGACGGAGAAGTACAGAACGATCTACTCTTAGGCCTGAACAAGCTAGTCTCAGGATACAAAGACCCCCTACCTACCTCGAGTCTCTTCATTCTACATTCCCCCGTGATTACCCTTCCTCTTTCTCCCTCTTTCTTTCTTTCCCTTCTCTCCCCCTCCCCATTTCATATGACTATTTTGTCTCTCCCCTATACCAAGACCAACCCCTCCTACACAACCCTATCCTCGCTCCCCCTCCCCCTACCACCCCCCCCACCTGTTTTCCACTCTTCTTCAAAATAAGGGTACACAACTCAACTATGCAACTGGGAATTTTTACTTACCTGACAGTACATGTATATATGCTTACAATGGAAATAATTGTGGTAAACGAACAAAAACAATGTTTTGAAAGCTAAACAGTTTGTTTATATGCTGTATGTTCCGCCTTATATATTCTTAATAAAACTTTTGAAACTTAAAAAAAAAAAAAAAAAATTAATTCCCTAGTATATGGTACCTAGGTACCTAGGGTATTGGGGTTCCAGGAGATCCATATGGTCTGCAGCATTTCTTTTGCCACCCATAGGGAGCTCAGACAAACCTTTACACAGGACTGCCATTGCAGCCTGAGTGAAATAATGCACATGTTATTTCACAGCCATTTTCACTGCACTTATGGAACTTATAAGTCACCTATATGTCTAACCTTCACTTGCTGAATGTTAGGTGCAACGTTACTAAGTGTGAGGGCGCCTTTGCACTAGCAAAGGTGCCCCCAATAGTTCAGGGCCATTTCCTCAGACTTTGAGAGTGCGGGGACACCATTACACGTGTGCACTACTTACAGGTCAATACCTATATGTAGCTTCTCAATGGTAACTCCGAATATGGTCATGTAACATGTCTAAGATCATGGAATCTGGTATTGGAGAGTCAATTCCATGCATTGTGTGGGCTCCACTATGGACCCCCAGTATTACCAAACCCGCTCTCTGAGGTTTTCTCTGCAGCTACAGTTGCTGCCACCCCACAGACAAGGTTCTGCCCTCCTGGGGTCTGGGCAGCCCAGTCCCAGGAAGGCAGAACAAAGAATTTCCTCTGAGAGAGGGTGTTACACCCTCTCCGTTTGGAAATTGATGTTGAAGGCTGGGGAGGGGTAGCCTCTCCCAGCCCTCTGGAAATGCTTTGAAGGGCACAGATGGTGCCCTCCTTGCATAACCCAGTCTACACCAGTTTAGGGAACCCCCAGTCCCTGCTCTGGCACGAAACTGGACAAAGGAAAGGGGAATGACCACTCCCCTGTCCATCACCACCGAAGGGTGGTGCCCAGAGCTCCTCCAGTGTGTCTCAGACCTCTGTCATCTTGTTTCCAGAGGTGTGGGGGCACTCTGGAGGCCTCTGAGTGGCCAGTGACAGCAGGTGATGTCAGAGACCCCTCCTGATAGGTGCATACCTGACTAGGTGGCCAATCCTCCTCTGAGGGCTATTTAGGGTCTCTCCAGTGGGCTTTTCCTCAGATTACAACTTGCAGGAATTCATCAGGGTTCCTCTGCACTTCTCTCTTTGACTTCTGCCAAGGATCGACCGCTGACTGCTCCAGGACCCCTGCAAAACTGCAACAAAGTAGCCAGAAGACTACCAGCGACATTGTAGCACCTAATCCTGCCGGCTTTCCCGACTGTTTCCTGGTGTGCATGCTCTGGGGGCTACCTGCCTTCACCCTGCACTGGAAGCCACGAAGAAATCTCCTGTGGGTCAACAGAATCTTCCCTCTGCTTCAGCAGGCACCAAACTTCAGCTTCACCAGTACTCTGGGTCCCCTCTCATCCTGACGAGCATGGCCCCTGGAACACAGGTGGTGGACCCAAGTGACCCCGACTGTCCAGTGGTCCACCTGACAGAATTTGGAGGAGGTAAGTCCTTGCCTCCCCTCTCCAGACAGTAATCCTGTGCACTGTGTGTTCTGCAGCTACAAAGGCTTCTGTGCACTTTTCCAAGAAATCCTGCATGCACAGCTGAGCCTAGGTCCACAGCACTCTGTCCTGCGATACTCAGCTCCCCGAGTTGATCTCCGGTGCCGTGGGACCTCTCTTTGTAGTGTTGAGATGACCACTGTGTCAGACTTCTTGAACCAGTGTTCAAGGACTTCTGAGGGTGCTTCCTGCCTCTGTGTGGGCTCTCTACTTTACTGAGGGCCCCCTCTGTCTCCTCTGCCAAGTGGCAACATCCTGGTCCTTCCTGGGCCTGGGAAGCACTCATTTTCTCCATCCATGACTCTTGCAGCTAGAAAGGCTTGTTTGTGGTATTTAACCAAGGAAACAACTCTGCATCCTCCAGCACGCCGTGGGACATCTTCTATATGAAGAAGAACTTGCTAACTCCTTTCGTTGTTGCAAAACCTGTAGCTTCTTCCCACCAGAGGCAGCCATTTTGCACCTTCATCTGGGTTTAGTGGGCTCCTGCCCCCCGGACACTTTAGTGACTCTTGGACTTGGTCCACTTCCTTTGCAGGTATTCAGGTCCAGGAATCTGTCTTCAGTGCCTTGCAGTCTGTTGTGGTCCTTGCAAAATCCTTTATCACGACTTAAGTGTGTTTCTAGAGAAATAGTAGTACTTTACTCCTACTTTCCAGGGTGTTGGGGTGGGGTCTCCTTTACATCCTTAGTGTCTCACACTCCCAGCGACCCTCTACACACTACACTAGCCTGGGGGTCCATTCCTGGTTCGTAATCCACTTTCTTAGTATAAGGTTTGTGTTGCCCCTATGCCTATTGCATCCTATTGTGTTTTGCAGTGTTTGCACTATTTTCTGACTGTTTTCTTACCCGATTTGGTTAGTTGTGTATATTTTGTGTATGTTACTTACCTCCTAAGGGAGTATATCCTCTGAGATATTTTTGGCACATTGTCACTAAAATAAAGTACCTTTATATTTAGTAGCTATGAGTATTGTCTTTCTTATGATATAGTACCTATATGATATAAGTGGTATTGCATGAGCTTTGCATGTCTCCTAGTTCAGCCTCGGCTGCTCTGCTATAGCTACCTCTATCAGCCTAAGCTGCTAGAACACTACTACACTCCTGTTCCTGCTCCTGCTCCTGTTCTGTGACCTGAAACGTATCTTGGCTGGGATAGTACCAGACGAGGTCTACACGTGCTCATACCCCTCAATCCAGAGGTGTGGCGGCGTGTCTATCTGACGGAAATGAAAAAAGGAAAGAAGACTGGTTGGACCTTGACAGGAGCCAGCAGCTCATTTGGGCAGCATTTGAAGAGGATCATGCGTGCTCGAACCCCTCGCCTCTGATGTGTGGCGGTGCGTGCTATTAGTTAAAGTAAGGAGGAATGTCTAAAGGAAAATTTCACAGACGGCGAAAATGAGGTCAGGGAAGGAAAGGGCATTTCAGCTGCAATCTAGGAGAAACAAGAAACAAAGTAAGCCCATGTATTCAACATCACCATCAACACCAAAATGGGGAGGGAAAACGAAGACAAAGCGTCAATCCCTGATCTCCCCTATAGCCCCTCTCTTCAGCAGGCTTCAAAAATCAGTAAGGGTCCCCCATAAAACTGATTTTTTAAGGGCCCCTCTGGATGTGATTTTTTCTCTACCTAATGGCTCCGCGACCCTACCTCATCCAATCTCCCCCATAAAAAGTGAATGCAGCCTGCTATATGAGCAAGATTATAAAAGTAGGTTTAAGGAGGAAGGGCAGACTGAAAAACCTAGCCTTTGAAAAAATAATAATCAAATGGAAGACAACCCTAAAGAAAATGTTTGGGGCTCAAATAATGACCTAGAATTACTGACCCTTAGGTCGTCTTCCCCTTCCCCTGTTACCGCTAACTTTCCATCCTTGGAAAATCAAATTAACTTTCCCCATTTAGGTACTCAATTTCCATTTGAGGTAAATGTGATTACCAAAGGAGCGATTGATTCTTCCTTAAGTGAACCTGCTGTGAGGCCACAAAAACATGGTAAAGTAAGGAAAATGAATCATTTGTTAGAAACTATTCATATTTCGGAAAATTTCAATAATCTGGACTCGTTAAACTTTAATCTTTCTTGCCAAAACAGGGACCCAAGCCCCACCACGTACATCTTTAACAAGCCATTCTACAAAGATATGGGAGTGTCCCTGCAAGAAGATAAAATTTCAGTCTCAGAAACACAAACGGATATCTCAGTCCTTATATGCAGATCCCTAAATGCATCCTCTATATTAAATGAAAAAACAAGTGAATCTGAAGGCAAGGAGGAAAATAAGGAGAACACACTGCAAGCATGCAATACCAATAAGCAGCTGGATCAAAATGTGGTATGGGATATCTTTTTTAAAACCTTGCAGCTAACACTGGATGCTCTGTCCTATCAGTCCTCTAAAATGGATGTCCAGGTGGATATATTGAACGCTATGGCTAAATCAGTAGCAGGGATCGACCAGAAACTGGCAAATTTAAACAACTTGATTAAGTGAGCTCAGAATTTTGCCGAAATGTCAGTAATAGAATGCACTTGCGAGCCCATAATCGATAAGTTGGCCACTCTCCCAGAAGCTCTAAACTCATTGATAGTAAACCTCAAAGAAAATTTAAATATGAGAAGAGAGGAGGAAATTATAGCCAACGGACCCCTCCCGTATCGGGGGGGGGGAATAAAAACTTGGTGAACAGAGAAAATTGCTGTACAATGAAATCAAAGGAAAAAGATATAGAATCCCTTGAAGAACCTAAATGTGAGCAGGAAGAAGCATGTAAGGAAATTATAGGCTCCTTTGATTCTCCCAAATCAGTGGGTCTCCCATTTCAGCCAGTAAAGCCACTCACTAAAAGACAAAAGTAAAAGCAACGAAAAGAGAAATAAAAAAGGGGTGCCCTCAATGGCCCCCCCCGGCTGTAAAATCGAATCCCTCCTCTAGCCTGGTCATAGGAGATGGCATGCCAATGCCCAAGACCTTGTGACAAACACAAAGAGTTTTTCAATGGTAAATAATCTGTTTACATTATTCAACTTTGGAACGAGGGGCCATGTTATCCAAACCCAAAGGGGGCAAAATGAAAATGAAAACGAACTACACTCCAATGAGGGGGATATAAAAAGTAATGACCAACAAATTATGGTAATGTCAAATGATATAGACAAATCAGAGCAGGAACCTCCAAATATTAAACTACATCAACGGGAGACACAAGCTGTAACGAGTCCTAGTCCTATAATAAATAGGAGGCCTTTTGAAGAAGAGGGTATAACAATTATGGTCGGAAATTTGGAATATGCAGAGTACCATGGGGCTCAAACCAGAGCCCATTCAGCCCAATATCAGGCAAAAAAAGAAAGAAGGCCAAGACCACCCCAGGATGAAGGGTACCTAAGTGGCTCAATAGCAAAGCAAAAGGCTATAAAGTTAGAACGGTCTGATAGAGAGCCACTGGTAGGGAGTCAGGTAATACAACATCCAAGGGCTGCCCAACTAGATGAACAGGTAGATACTATAGGTAGTTCCGAATTTGCTTTGCCAAATGATTGCTTACAACTAATATTGGAACCTCAATATCACTCTAGCGGACCATTTGATATCTTAAATAGAGGAAATATACTAAAACTATTACAAGCTATTCCTGCACTAAAAGATATAAAATCTACTGATATTGTCTCTATCGAGTTGCTACCAAGGGAAAATACAAAAGAAAGAGGTTTAAACGAATTAACCCTAGTAACCTGGAGGCAATCACATTTGGTAAAAAGAGTTATTAAAAAAAATGCTCCTTCTTAAAATGGGGAATTAATTTCAGCATACCCAAACAAGTAGGCTATCCTGGCCCGTTAGAGGAACAAATCACTTTGCCTAATCAATCTAAGCCAAAAGAGTTGGATAAACCTTTCTCAGTTCTTAGATCTACAAATGGAAGAATGGAAGATTGACCCTTAGCGCGTACCATATCTAATACACGCTTACCACAGCTAGATTTAGGCTGGATAGTGGAAATAATCCATCTAGAAAAACGTCAGTGACTTACGAGTAGTAAGGCGCACAATAAGTTGACAATTTTTCATGAAAACCCTCTCCAAGTTTGCTCCTGGAATATAAATGGGGTTAGATCAAATACCAAACAAAAAGATCTATCAAGCTTACTAAAGAAATTTCAAATTATTTTTCTCCAGGAGACCTGGGCCACTGACTCTTTTTCAATTGATGGATTTATGGGATTTTTTTTCCCCAACAATAAAGGAGAAAAGGTATGGACATCCAAAGGGGGGATTAGCAATTTTTATCTCAGCAGGTCTAAACATATTATGTACTCGATTATATGAGGAAAACAAAGACTTGTTGCTAGTGAAGCTAGACGGGTAGAATAAAGAACATTCCAGCCCACTCCTGCTAATTAATGTCTATATCCATCCAGATGCACGATCTAGAAAACATATATCTTCCAAACTGATAGATACAATTTTAACTGCCCATCGGGATTTAGGACCCCTGGAGTTTTAATAGCCGGGGACTTTAATCTGAAATTATTAAACCCCTTTGAAAGGGATAAACAAACTATCTTGAAAAATTTATTATGGGCAGTACCACAACAGTCCCTGGGGGTAACAGAGAAAGAAAAAGCCGGGACAGCAGCACTTTCCTTAGTAAAAGATCTTGAGGCTCTTGAGCTTAGACTTCTAAATTGAAGATATCCACAAGATACTCTGCCGGCAGCTACCTGCTACGTCACTGAAACCCATGCGACAATTGATTATTCTGCGGCCTCCTAATTTTTGCTTACGCTAATTACTAAATTTTACATTGTAAAATCAGATATGAGTGACCATGGCCAGCAATGCCTGGAGATAGGATGTGGCCTTCCTAACTTTAACCTTAAACTAACTACTCCAAGGAATATTAATACAACAAACTATAAAAAAACTCTGATGGACTGAAAAGTTAAAGGAATCCATTGGTGAACGGTCAATGGCGATAATCGACCAGTGCCATATGGATATAACCGGGGACTCAATAACGATCTGGTCATCTTTCCTAGATAGATTTGCGGCTGTTCTTCTTACAGATAGATCACAAAAGAGGTATCAAAACCAGGGGCGAGGTGCAAAAACAAAAAGGAATATACATTTTTCAGCACACATGATTAAATCAAGAAAAGAACGAAATAGAGCTTTAAGATTATATAACAAGAATCCAACAAACTGCTATTTCAAGGCTGACTTAAAAAATCTAAACAACATATATCGGAAACAAATATGGGAATACAAGCATCAGGAAAACCATGATTTTTGGGCAAAGGCTCTATTCTTAAGTAAAAAATAAAATACACAAGGTTTTTGGAAAATGGTGAATGCCCTGAATAAAGCCCCGATGACCTTGACCAGCTCTAGTATTTCGGAAGCCGTCTGGTTTGATTACCTAAGTCACCACTTTGGTGAACAAAAGAGAGCCAGCAAAAATTTAGAAGAGGAAGCAAACAAGTTAAGCCTAGAAAGAGTAACCCCTCTCACCCCAAAAGGAAACCGAAAAAATAATATTTACAATGGCCGAAATTATGAGCTCAATAAAAAACAGCAGAACTGGGGGTGCTCCTGGTCCAAATGGGATCCTAAATGCCTTGTTTACACTGAATCCTGCCTTTTGGGGTGAAAAATTGGCTTTGACTTTCAACCATTGTATGGCGCTTGGAAATATTCCAAAATCTTGGAGGGGGCGATAATCCATTCAATATTCAAAGGAGGTAATAAGTCACAAACTGCAAATTATCAATTAATTATCTTAACGGATGTAGAAGCTAAATATTATGCAGGGATTTTACTGGAGCATCTTCACAGGTGGGCAATCAAAAATAGCATTATTCCCTCCAATCAGACAGGTTTTGTAAAGGGCCTGCGTACTGCCGCAAACATTTTAACTCTATCCCTCATTATTGATAAGTACAAACAAAAAAATCAACCCTTGTATCTGTGTTTTGTAGATTTTAAATCAGCTTTTGACCTGGTACAGCGACCTCTCCTGTGGGAGAAATTAATCTCCTGGAGGATACCGGAGAATCTGCTAAAGGCTACTGAACAGCTATACACAGATACATGGGTAAGAGTTTAGATAGGGGATGGATCTTACATTTAAAGGGAAATTAAAACAAAACAAGGACTGAAACAGGGCTGTGTGCTGGCACCATATCTTTTTAATCTCTTTTTATCAGACTTGACTGCGGAACTAAATAAGGTAAATGCGCACCCCCCCAAAGCTTGGTGATATAACTATTTCAAACTTGCTATATGCTGATGACATAGTACCCCTGAGTCAAACTAAAGTTGGGCTACGGCGGCTCATCATTTAGATATCCGAATATGCAGAGCAAAATGGATTGGAAATAAATCAGAAAAAAAACAAAGTAATGGAAATTAGTAAAAAAACTTCAAAAGTTAAAAAATGGAACACAAAAAGGGGTGTTTTGGAACAAGTAAACAAGTATAGATACCTGGGTGTACGTTTTGATGAACGGGGTTCCTTCCTTCCCCAGAAACAGGAGCTATACAGAAAAAGGAAATGTTCTACTGTTTGCTTCCACACTTTTAAAAAACTGCTTACCAGCCTTAGCTACCGGTCGTTGCTTCAAGTTGTTGCAGCCAAACTAATTCCAACTTTAGGATACGGAAGCGAAGCTCTGTATGGACAAGATGCTATCATTCTAAATAAAATCACTGGAAAGATTTATAGGTCCTTATTCCAGCTACCGGGGTATACCTCCCAAGCACAAATTAGGCTGGAGTTTGGTTATCTAAACCAATGTATAAACAGGAAAGCCAGTTATATCAAAGCCTGGAAACATTTACAGCTAACAAAGGAAAATCAGCTCTGCCAAGCACTTTGGAAGGAGATTAGCTCAAACTCTAAAGCCAAATCTCGAAAGTACTTAGATCAGGCACCAGCAGACTTGGAAGTAGTGGAATTATGGGACTCAAACCTTTCCTACTTTGCTTTTTAAAAAATCCTAAACCGAATAACAAGGAAAAGATCAGTGAACATGGATAAGAGTTTATTGGCCTTTAGATCACATTCCTGAATGGTAATAAATGAGTATAAACTTTTGAAATGTCAGCCTTACTTGGAAGCTGGGTGGACAAAGTCAGACAAGGATCATTTAATAAAAACCGATTTGGCGTCATTCCAGGTGGTGCCTACCTAGTCCCGTGGGAACAATCCCTCAGTGCAGGCTGTGTGTCCTGGGTAAGGACGATATAATTCACTTGATCTGTATTTGTAATGGCCTACGAAATTAACGCAAATCTCTATTGAAGGCAGCATTAAATCAAAGGAGGATACAGACTTGCAGGCAAGCAGTGATAGCCTGTTTTAAACCCTCTGACGTTGTTCCGAATGCTAAATTTACCAAGTTTTTACGCTTAACATCACAATTTTTTTTAAAATAAGATCTTAATTAGTACATATATATTAAGTTTTGTACAGAATTTACAGAAATGTTTTAATTCTCTTTAAAAACAATAAATCACACTAAAGTATTCAGGCCTAGGTATGTAAGGTATTAGACATATATGGGTAGTTTATATTGACCTCGTAATTATTTAGATAGATGTGATGTATTGGTTTTTATTAACTATGCATCGAAAAAATAAACTTGAACTTGAACCACTACACTCTACTAATAAGGGATAACTGGACCTGATATAAGATGTAAGTACCAATGGTACCCACTACAAGCCAGGCCAGCCTCCTACACTATGAAGTTGCACTAAGGGCCCATGGGACCTCTGAGGAGCTCTGGGGGGTGACCTTGTGGTTTTATGTACCAGCAGTGGGGAGGGACACACTTCTTACACTTGCTCCACAAGATAGGAATGTCTACACTCACATGAAAGCTGCTTTACTTGCTAAGTTTGGGCTGACCCCTGAAAAATACCATCAGAGGTTTAGGGACAGCACCAAACTTTCCACACAAACTTGGGTAGATTGCTATGGTTTCTCCAATAAGGAACTTAGTTGACTTGATTCTGAGAGAGCATGTGCTCAGTATTTCTTTTACAGAGTTGCACCAGCACTTAGTAGATAGTAAGCTGACTGATCCCAGGAAGCTTGCTGATGAGGCGGACCTCTGGATTAGCACCAGAGTGTCCAAGAAGGCATCTGGGGGGGGGGACACCCACAAAGGTGGTCAGGGTTCCCAACAGAAGAAAGAAGGGGAGAAAAACTTAAAGATAAGGAGTTCTCAAAAGGCCCCCAAAAGAATTCCGGGGAGGGGGGTAACCATTCCTCTTCTAGATTTGGGAAGAAGCCAGGGTAATTTAATAAAACATTAGGGAAGTTCATCCCCAAATGCTTAGAGTGCTACCAGCATGGACAATCTAAGGGCGACTCCCTGTGTTCCAAGAGAGCACAGTCTACCACTAGACAGACACCTGGGTTGGCTAGTATAGCGCTCGGGGGGGAGACAGTCCCAGTTAGCTTCGGGGGCAGACAGAGGTTTCCCTAGTGTCCCTTGGAGAAAGAGAGATGGTGCCTAAAGCCCACAGGCAATGATCTTGAGCATACTGCCTGGAAGGAGGAAGAGCTCAGATCCCGCCTGGAGATGTTAGGTTTGCCTGAGAGGGTCTTCATGACTACAAGGTCCATGGCTGCCTGGGAAGGGAGTCAAGGGCCTCTGGAGCCTGGAACAATGGCCCAGACAGCTGCAAAGAGGAAGGGCAAGAGGAACGGGAAACCTGCTTCAGATGTTCTCACAGTGGTGGATGGGGCCCCTGAGGAGGAGGAGGCCCCTGAACCACCTGGAGAGAACATAGCTGACCTAGGCAACCTACCTGAACTTGCTGGCTGGCAAGTAGAGCGTGGGCCAACCAGGGCAGAATTCTGCAAGATGCAGAAGGAATGCCCCACCCTTCAGGGTCTGAGGCAACAGGCCACAGCCCAAACAGCAGGTGACGCCTCTGGCACTCACCATATCTACTGGGAGAATGATCTCCTTTACAGTGAGCCTAAGCTTCCGGGCCCTGGGGCAGCACATGTGCTGGTGGTCCCCCAGTGTTACTGGGCCTTCTTACTGGGTCTGGCTCATGACATTTCCCTGGCAGGACATCTGGGCCAAGACAAGACCTTTAACAGGCTTGTCACCCACTTCCATTGGCCCAGAATGAGGGTAGCCTCAGATAATTTCAGCAGAGCCTGCCCCACTTGCCAGACTAATGGGAAGACAGGTAAAAAGCTTAAAGCTCCCCTGATCCCACTCCCCGTCATTGGCACCCCCTTTGAAATGGTGGGCATTGACATTGTTGGTCCCTTGGACCTCAAAACTGCCTTGGGCAACAGGCTTATCCTGGTTTTGGTGGACCATGCCACCCGCTATCCAGAGGCAATCCCTCTGAGAACAGTGACTGCACCGGTGGTGACCAGAGCCCTGCTGGGAATATTTACCCATGTGGGATTCCCTATGGAAGTTGTGTCTGACAGAGGCACAAACTTCATGTCTGCATACATGAAGTTCATGTGGGATGAGTGTGGGGTGACCTACCAGTTTACCACCCCTTATCATCCTCAATCCAATGGGCTTGTTGAGAGATTCAACAAGACCATTAAAGGTATGATCGATGGCCTAACTAAAGGCATGAGGCGTAAGTGGGACACCCTCTTGCCATGCCTGCTGTTTGCTTACCGGGAGGCGCCCCAGAAAGGGGTGGGGTTCAGCCCCTTTGAACTTCTCTATGGTCACCCTGTCAGGGGATCTGTGACTGGAGGTGAGTGTTTGCGTTGTTCAGCACTCTGTCCATCATCCTTTTGTGTTGCAAAAGTCACCCTGGCAGGGGACCACTAAGCATAGTCAAGGAGGGCTGGGGGAAAGCTTCCAAGACACCTCCCCAGGATGTGGTCAGCTACATGCTGGCCCTCCGCAACCAAACCCAATGCTTCTGGAAGCAGGCCAAGAGTAACCTTGAGGCCAGTCAAGAGGTGATGAAGGAGTGGTATGACCAGAAGACCACTCTGGTTGAGATCTCTCCTGGAGACAAGGTTTGGGTGATGGAGCCAGTAGAGACTTGAGCTCTCCAGGACCGCTAGTCCGGCCCATTTGAGATTAAGAAGTGGAAAGGGGAGGCCACTTACCTAGTGGACCTCAAGACCCCTAGGCACCCCCTAAGAGTTCTCCACCACAACAGACTCAAACCTCACTTTGAGAGGTCTGAGTTAGGTATGCTCCTGGTCACAGATGAGGGCATGGAAGAGGAGAGTGAACCTAGCCCCGTCCTCCTCTCTGCCAAAGAAGGTGATGGGTCAGTGGAGGGTTTCAATCTGTCTGACTCCCTGACTGTAAACCAGAGAGGAGACTGCTACGAGCAGTTACCTTCTCTGTTTTCCCTTACTCCTGGACTTACCCATCTATGTGTCCATGACATTGACACAGGAGGCAGTCCCCCTATGAAGAACAAAATTTACAGGTTGTCGGATAAGGTGAAGGCCAGCATCAAGGAGGAGGTCTCCAAGATGTTGACTTTACGGGTTATTGAGAAATCCAGTAGTCTCTGGGCCAGCCCTGTGGTGCTGGTTCAAAAGGCTGCTGCCCCCCGTGCGAAGTCAGAACTCTGGTTCTATGTGGACTACCGGGGTCTCAACTCGGTCACACGGACTGACGCTCACCCCAACCCCTGAGATGATGAGCTTGTTGACAGGCTAGGCGCTGCCAAGTTCCTGAGTACGTTTGATCTTACATCAGGGTACTGGCAGATCGCCCTGAATGAGGGGGCGAAAGAGAGATCTGCATTTTCCACACCTGATGGCCATTACCAGTTCCGGGTGATGCTATTTGGGTAGAAAAATTCCCCTGCTACCTTCCAACGGTTGGTTAACGGGGTCCTAGCTGGCAAGGATGCCTACTGCGCAGCCTATCTAGATGACATAGCTGTCTATAGTTCCAGCTGGGAGGAACACCTCCTCCGCCTCAAGGAGGTGCTTCAGGCTCTGCAACAGGTAGGCCTGACCATGAAGGCTAGTAAGTGCAAGATTGGGCAGGGTTCCGTGGTGTACTTGGGACACCTAGTAGGTGGTGGCAAGGTGCAGCCACTCCAGGCCAAGATTGAAACTATCAAGGCCTGGCAACCACCTAGAACGCAGACCGTAGTGAGAGCCTTTTTAGGCTTCACTGGATACTACCATAGGTTTGTCAAAGGCTATGGTACCATTGAGTCACCCTTGACAGAGCTTACCTCCAAAAAGCAACCTAGGCTGGTGAATTGGACAGAGGCTTGTCAGAAAGCCATTGATTCTCTGAAGGAAGCCATGTGCACGGCCCCCATGCTCAAGGCCCCTGACTACTCCCAGGAACTTATTGTGCAGACAGATGCTTCAGAGCATAGCATAGGGGCTGTTCTAGCACAGCTAAGTGAGGAGGGCTCAGACCAAACAGTAGTCTTTATTAGCAGAAGACTATTACCAAGGGAACAGAGGTGGAGTGCTATTGAGAGAAAAGCATTTGCTGTGTTCTGGGCACTGAAGAAGCTGACACCATACCTGTTTGGGACTCACTTCCAGGTTCAGAAAGACCACAGGCTCCTCAGATGGCTCATGCAGATGAGGGTTGAGAATCCTAAACTCTTGAGGTGGTCCATATGCCTACAGGGATGGACTTTACGGTGGAGCATCGCCTGGGGATTGACCACGCCAACGCTGATGGTCTCACCAGATACTTCCGCCTTAGCGATGAGAGCTCCAAGGAGGTTGGGTAGCTCTCCCCACTTTCAGCTGGGGGGGACACATGTTAGACCTGACAGCCTTAGGGTGGTCACCCCTAACTTTTTGCCTCCCTCCCTCCCTCCACTTTTTAGATACTGTTGGTATTAGCTGGTTTTAAGACTCTGTACACTTTACAACTGCTAACCAGTGCTAAAGTGCACATGCCCCCTCCCTTTAAACATGGTAACATTGGATCATCCCTGATTGGACTATAACATTTACTTATAAGTCCCTAGTACAGTGCACTATAGGTACCCAGGGCTAATAGATTAAATGCTACTAGTGGGGTTGCAGCACTGATTTTGCCACCCACTTCAGTAGCCCCTTAATCTTGTCTCAGGCCTGTGATTGCAAAACCTGTGTGTGCAGTTTCACTGCCAATTCGACTTGGCATTTAAAAGTACTTGCCAAGCCTAAAACTCCCCTTTTTCTACATATAAGACACCCCTAAGGTATGCCCTAGGGAACCCATAGGACAGGGTGCTGTGCAGGCAAAAGGCACAACATGTACCTGTGTAGTTTACATGTCCTGGTAGTGTAAAACTCCTAAGTTAATTTTTACACCGCTGTGAGGCCTGCTCCCTTCATAGGCTAACATTGGGGCTGCCCTCCTCCATTGTTTGAGTGGTAGCTGCTCATCTGAAAGCAGTAGGAAGGTCATATTTAGTATGGCCAGAATGGTGATATAAAATCCTGCTGACTGTTGAAGTTGGATTTATTATTACTATTTTAGAAATGCCACTTTTAGAAAGTGAACATTTCTCTGCACTTAAATCTTTTGGCGCCTTACAATCCACGTCTGGCGGGCTTTCGCTGACAGCTCCTTGTGCATTCACTCAGACACTCCCCAAACACAGAATACTCAGCCTCACTTGCATACATCTGCATTTTGAATGGGTCTTCCTGGGCTGGGAGGGTGGAGGGCCTGCCCTCACACAAAGGACTGCCACACCCCCTACTGGGACCCTGGCAGACAGGATTGAACTGAAAGGGGACCTGGTGCACTTCTAAGCCACTCTTTGAAGTCTCCCTCACTTCAAAGGCACATTTGGGTATATAAACAGGGCCTCTGCCCCTACCAACTCAGACACTTCCTGGAGAAAAAACTTGAACCAGAAACTGCATCCTTTCAAGAAGATCGGCCAGGCTGCCCAAAGGACTCACCTGTCTGCTTTCTGTGAAGGACTGCTGCCTTGCTGTTGCCCTGCTGAGTTGCTGCTCTCTGGCTGTGGTGAAGAAGTGCTCTCCAAGGGCTTGGATAGAGCTTGCCTCCTGTTCCCTGAAGTCTCAGGACAAAAAGACTTCATCTCTTCAAGAAGGATTCCTTGTGTGGCGAAATTTGACGCACAGCCTGCCAGAAACGAGACAGCCTGCACCGCGGTGAAAATTTCACCGCATACCGAACCGGAGCGACACAGCCCGACTTCGCAAGGAGAAGATCAATGCAGCGCATGCATTGCAACGCAGCCTGACTTCCAGAGAGGAATCGACGCAGTGCCTGCCATGCAGTAGAAAATTCAATGCAACACCCACCGGATCGACGCAGCTCCTGTGACTTCGTCCTCCCAACACAGAAAATCCACGCACCGTCCCTGGGCCGCCTGAAAACCCTGCAACCCGAAGAGGATCCATGACAAGCGTTGTAAATCGACGCACAGCCGTCCCTTCGTGAAAACTAAACTAAGCATCGCTGTGTGCGGCCCGAAAATCGACGCACACCCCTTTGTTTCCACGCTACTCCTCCTCTGCAGTTCTTTGTAGAGATTTTTCACGTGAACCAGGTACTTTGTGCTTGGAAGAGACTGTTTGCTTTTAAAAGACTTAAGACACTTTATATCACTTTTCCGTGATATCTCACCATTTACTTATTGCATCTTTAATTGTTTTGACCAGCAGTTATCCAGATAAATATTATTTATTTTTCTAAACACTGTGTGGTGTATTTTTATGGTGCTATATTGTGTTATTGTATGATTTATTGCACAAATACTTTACACATTGCCTTCTAAGTTAAGCCTGACTGCTCAGTGCAAGCTACCGGAGGGTGGGCACAGGATAAATTGGATTGCATGTGACTTACCTTGACTAGAGTGAGGGTCCTTGCTTGGACAGGGGGTAACCTGACTGCCAACCAAAGATCCCATTTCTAACATGTTGTAATAGTGGTTACATCAGACAAAATTATATCAATGTCCAACACATGCAAAGTCACTACCAGTGGTCAGGCTTGGTTGACAGCAGTAATGTAAAAAAAGTCCCAGTTAATATGGAACGCCTCTACATGGGTAATTCATACATACAAAGCCACAGCATCAGTGCTTCTGGCACTAAGATTATAACATTTGTAAAAAAGCCTCCCAAATATCACATGATTTGTCACTGAAATATCAGCTTTGAATATACATTTTTTCCAAGTATCAGGTTTGACTTCTGAAAATAAACACATTTTGATCTCAAATATACATTCACTTTTGGCATACCTTTATAAATTCAACCAAGGAAACTCTTTTAAATTTAGTAGGCTGGGTTGCACATAGGAAAGCTGCTTACTAGTAGCTGTAGAGCTACCAGTAGCTCATTAGCTACTCGTTGGAAAAGACTGTATTAAATAGATATAAGAGAAAGGATTATGTTAAAGTCACATTATTGAACCATTAACTTAAATCTGACTTGAGCAGTGACAATAAGTGCTTCTAATAGTATTCAAGAACCCTCACGACGTTTTAATCCATGTCAGATACCACTAAGTGCATTATGTAAGGAAGGAGGAGCTGCTGACTTTGGATTTAGGGAACCAGGTTAGAGTCCCAGCATCAGCTCAAAATCCTGTGATTCTGGGCAAATCACTTACTCTCGGTATGCCTAATTAAAAAAATCTTGAACAAACGACTCTGACCTTGTGTAATGCAAACTGGTGCTCAAGTAAAGCGCTCTAAAGCACCTGGACCAAAATCATGCAATATATAGCTGCAAAAAAATAATAAAATATAATGATTGCACTCAAGACATTGCAATTCTTACCCTATCGAGGAAAATGAATGCGCCGCTAACCTTTTCATGTAGTGGCATATGCATGTCGAAGGTATGCATGTCGTACTAATACTCATTCATGACACTATGGGCCAGATGTAGTAAACTCAAATTTTGCGAGTTGCAAATTGCGAGTCAGACCGACTCGCAATTTGCAACTCACAAAATTGTATGCAGAAAGGTGTCTCAGACACCTTCTGCGACTCGCTATGGGGTCGCAAAGACCCACCTCATGAATATTAATGAAGTGGGTCGCATTTTGAGACCCCGTAGCGAGTCCCTGCACTCACAGGGATGGTGGCCTGCTGGAGACAGCAGACCTCCATGTCTGTGACTGCTTTTGTAATAAAGCAGGTTTTTTTTGTTTAATTGCAGCCCGTTTTCCTTAAAGGAAAACGAGTTGCAATACAAAAAAATAATGAAACAATTATTTTTAGCGACATTCACAAAGGGGAAGGGGTCCCATGGGGACCCCTTCCCGTTTGCGAATGAGTTACCACCCACTTCAAGTTGGTGTTAACTGCGAATTGCTTTGCGACCGCTTTCGCGGTCACAAAGCAATTCTGCATCGCGGTGCGAGTCGCAAATAGGAAGGGAACACCCCTTACTATTTGCGAGTCGGATTCACATTTTGCGAGTCTGTACCGACTTGCAAAATGTGAATCAGCATCGCGATGGCCGTTTTGCATGGCGCAAACTGCGTTTTTCTCAGTTTGTGACATGCAAAACGGTTCCTACATCTGGCCCTATACACTTTTGATGGTAAGTCACATATTTCCAGTTACTTAATGAGGGGTCATGGGGTCTCTAGGGCTTTGCCAGGGTTTGCCTGGGAACTGCCAGTGTTCGCATCTGTGGCCCTTGGCGACCTCCAAATGACGTCCATGGCTCTATCATTTGCACCAATTTGCTTCGCACAGCACTGTCTAGCATCACTGGAGCAACAATGCTACACTAACTGTGCCTTTGAATTTCGTTATGCACGACCACAAGCATATCACCAACAACAGGAATGATCACAGTGTTTCACAAAGTCAAGTATGAGGCAAACATCCACAATACCACAGTCCAGATGAGACAGTTATATGGTGATTAAATCCTACAGCGAGTAATTATAGAGCATCACTATTGCCCTGGTGTGCCTACAGAGAGGTTGGACTTCTCTACCCCAAGTGACAGCATGTTTCCCTAATACACGTTTTGTAGTTGAGCATTTTTGCATATAACAAACATCAAAATAACCCATAAATGACAACTAAATGATATGCGAACAAAAGAGAAGGCCAATGTGCGAGTGGAAAAGAGCAACATTGGAGATGAGAATCCTAATTGCCTGAAAAGTGAAACGGGATACAAATTATGCCCCACTCTGAGGGAACTCTTCTGGCTCCCCCTGCTAATCGGTGTCCCTCCAGGCTGGACCCACCAGTGCAGTGCCCTTCTTCTTGCCCTTGGTCTTGATGTAAGATTAGAGAGAAGATAAAAAATATGAACTCCACAAAATGTTTATGTAACAGGCAAATGCAATACGATTGTACTATAGTTGAGTTGGCTATAATCCTAATATCCCTATTCCAAATTTCCTTAAGAAAATCTACATCTAGAACTAATGTATTGGAATGAATGATCTTTCATTCTTTACTCATTTCTCGAGCCCCTTGATGAACCAACTCAGACTCCCTTTTTTGCAATGCATGCATACCCGCATCAATGTGAAATTGCTTGGGACTGTACGTGCTACATAAAGTCACAGAGAACGCTAACCCACTGATATCACTAATTCACTATGGAGTTAGGAGGAGGACAGAGGAGTCTGTGTTGCAATGGTTTCTTAAATAATCAGCAAACATGAGGGCCTATCTATTAGTATTAAAATCAAATATGTAACACCAAACACTTGGCTCTAACTACTGGATCAAGTAATAAATAATAATCTAAGGTAAACTAAAAAAACATACCTCTGAGTGGAAGCTGATTACTATTCAGAAAAAAAAATAGCATTGTATAACACAAGCACAATAAAAATATAATACTCATCAAGCCCCGGGATCTCCACGCCTAGCAGGTCGAGCAGGTCCTGCTCACGGTCAAATATATCTGACCAGCGGTGTGTCAGCTGATGTGTGGTGCACTGGACATGGGTGGCGGCCCTGACCAAGCAGCGCACCCTAGCCCAACGCTTCTGATGCTTCTGCAGGGGGTACCCGCTTGCAGGGATGCTGCATGCTGCCATCATGGAGGGGAGGCAAAGAGGAGATGGCAGCACTTGTTTTTTATGTGCAGTGCCACCTCCTCTTTGCTGAAGATTGGGAGAGGCTGCACCCCTTGACAGCAGCGCCACCCACAAGGCATGCAGCTGTTGTTGCCCCTCTGCTGCTCTGACATGGTGCTGGGAGGGTAGGGCCGTAGAAAAGAAAATGAAAGAGGATAACAAGAAGGAAAAAGGGAAAAATAATCAAAAATACAAAAAGTCACACAAAAAATAAAACAACGTAAAAATTATGAGACATAAAAAGAAACACTAATCCACAAATGAAACAATAGATGTAGTATGGGATAGAGAATTGCAAAGTTTGAGGGCAGATAGAAGTAGAAGTCCCAGCGCCATAAACAGAGTGAAAAACAAGATGGCTGCACTCTTGCGAATTGCGTTGTGGCCTTCGCGCAAGGTTTTGAACGTGAGTACGCACTTTGTGTTGCATGTGACATCAAATGCATTGAAAACGGGTGCAATGGAGAACTCCGCTTACTAGCGGAACTCTGCGTAGCGTGGCAGAGTTTTTATTGCCACTTTACGGAGTTCCGTATAGCGCGATTCAACGCAGTCCGTCCCAGTCTAATTATTTCCCCCACATAGTTCCCACTTACGGCAATAGGTTTGCTGTCATTTCTAAAACACTTCTGTTTCAGAAAGCTATAGGCATCCATTTAAGATGAGGTCCTGAATGGCCCTGCTGTTATAGATTTTATGAAGCATGTTCTTTTATTGCCAGGTTTGTGAAGGGGCATTGGGATTGTTTCACTACTGAATGATTAAATACTGCAAAGTAACTAAAGCTTCTGTAGGAGTTTATGGTGAGATTGTACAGCTGCACTACTGGTAACAGAGTTTAGGCACTATTCAAAATGAAAATTGTTACTCTGCACCTTCAGGCCTATGACTTTCCTGCGAAAGTGAGGTGTTGGTTGACTGGTTTTTTAAATGGGGTCTCTAGTTGGCAGAATCCTATTCCTATACACAATCCTAGTCAGGGTAAATCACACACAATCCAAATTAATCTGTGCCCAACCTTTGGTAAAGTGGCACTGAGCAGTCAGGCTTAACTTAGAAGGCAATGTGTAAATTATTTGTGCAATGAATCATACAGTAACACAGTGAAAACACCACAAAAACACCACACAGGATTTAAAAGAATAGATGATATTTATCTGAATAAAATAAGGTAAAAACAATAAAGATCCACTAAGCACAAGTTGAGATATCACTTTCACAAGTTTAAAAAGAGTCTTAAATCTTAAAAATCAACAATTAACTCTTGACTGCACAAAGTTCCTGGTTTGCATCAAAAATAACATACACAGGGACCGCAGAGGAGGAGATGCGTGGAAAAATGTAGTGTGCATTGAATTTTCAGAAGTGGCACAGACTATGCGTTGTTTATTCCCATGCTGCAACGAGCTTGAGTTGTTTTTCAGTGCGCACTCTTGGTTCCTCACTGTGATGCGGGGATCTTTTTGACACCCAGGGTCGATGCAGGGAAATCCTGGGTGTGCTGGAAGAAGTCACAGGCATTGCATTGATACGGTATGGTGATGCGTCAACTTTTTGGTTGCACGGCAGTGGCTGCGTCGATTTTCCACTCAGGGAATTGGATGCGCTATTCTGGTTTCTTTGTGCATTGATCCGGCAGAGCTGTGCATCAAATTTCCTGTCGCAAGGCAAGCACTGCGTCGAATCTTCACTCAGGAAGTCGAGATGCCTCATTCTGGTTCGGCTGCGCAGTGATTTCTTGGTCGCAAGATGGCTGTGCATCATTTCCTGCAGGCTGTGTGTCGATTTTCGGTGCACAAGGAGTTTCCTGAAGAGATGAAGTCTTTTTGGACCTGAGACTTTAAAAAACAGGAGGCAAGCTCAATCCAAGCCCTTGGGGAGCACTTCTCAGCAAAGTCAGAGGGCCGCATGGCTGCAGGGCAACAGCAGGGCAGCAGTCCTTCTCAACAAAGAAGTCCAGATACGTCCTTAGGGCAGCCAAGCAGTTCCTGTTGACAGGTTGCAGGTTCAGGTCCAGAAGTGTCTGTGTTGGTAGGATCAGAGATCCAGTTTATTTACCCCAAAATGCCCTTGAAGTGGGGGGGACTTCAAAGAGTGGTTTTGAAGTGCACAAGTTCCCATTTCAGTACATGTCTTTCTGCCCGGGTCCCAATAGGGGGTTTGGCAGTCCATTGTGTAAGGGCAAGCCACTAGCATTTGAAATGTGTCAGGCCCTCCACCCTTCTAGCCCCGGAAGACCCATTCAGTATGCAGATGGGTGCAGGTGTGACTGAATGTCCTGTGTTTGCGGTTGTCTGGGTGAACTGCACAAGGACGCTGTCCACCAGCCCAGTCCAGATGTTCATTAGAGACAGGCTGTAAGGCACAGATTAATTTTAAGTGCAGAGAAACGTTCACTTTCTAAAAGTGGCATTTCTAAAATAGTAATATAAAATCCAACCTCACCAATAAGCAGGATTTTCTATTAACATTCTGGCCATACTAAATATGATCTGGCTACCCCTTTCTGATCTGAATCTACCACTTAAACACATTATGAGGGAAGTCACAATGCTGTCCTATGAAAGGAGCAGGCCTCATAGTAGTGGAAACGAATGTAGGGGTTTTCCACTACCAGAACATGTAAAACACACATGTACATGTCCTGCCTTTTACCTACATAGCACCCTGCCCTAAGGGTTACCTAGGGCCTACCTTAGGGGTGACTTATATGTGGAAAAAGGGGAGTTTAGGGCTTGGCGAGTACGTTTAAATGCCATGTCAAAGTGGCAGTGAAACTGCACACACAGGCCTTGTGGTGGCAGGCCTGAGACATGGTTAAGGGGCTACCTATGTGGGTGCTACAGGCCCACTAGTAACATTCAATTTACAAGCCCTGGGCACATGTAGTGCACTTTACTAGAGACTTACAAGTAAATCAAATAGGCTAATTGGGAATGAACCAATGTTACTATGTTTAAGGGTGAGAGTATATGCACTTTAGCACTGGTTAGCAGTGGTAAAGTGTGCAGAACCCTAAAACCAGCAAAAACTGTGTCAGAAAAGTGGAGGGAGGCAGGCAAGAGACTTGGGGGATGAACACCCTAAGGCTGTCAGGTTTAACAACTGTGGTATGAGCCCTGGTCAAGCAACAGGTTGAACCACAAAAAGTCACTAAATTAACGTGTGCTTAACCTCGGGTAGCTTGGCACAAAAAACAGTCATTCCTAACTTAGATACAATTTGTAAAGTATGTATGCAGCACACAGGCAGCAATTAAATGAAAACACAACACTAGAAACACCCCACACTAATTTAGAAAAATAGAGTAACTTTTAATTATTTATTTGACAGCAACACAAAATAAATCCAACTAGTAGCATCAGAGTTATGAGTTTTTGGTAACAACTAGTGACTAAAAATCAAAGTGTCAAATGTGGACATCTAGTAGTGCGAGAATCGGTCAAAGTCGAAAAATGTGTTCGAACACGATGGAGCATGGTTCAGACACAAGAAGTGGATTGGGCCTGGTCAGCTTTTACCTTCAGACTTAGAAGAATTTTCCAGAGAAATGTTTTGAGAAGGTAGAGTTTAACGGGGCAAGTGTGCAGGCAGTATACAAGGAGGAAGCGTCATTGTTGAAGAGTCTTGGGTCGAAACCGAAGTAAAGGTAACTACATTCGGCCTTAGTCTCTTTATTGGAAGTCAAAAATCTGCAACGGGATGAGGCAGAAAGCTGTAGCCAAAGACAGTTACAGGAGTTAGGACAGTCCTTTGGCGAAGAACTGCTGAACAGGATGTGCGGCTCCAGAGAAGAGCAAAGCGAAAGCAGTGGTGAACTCTGGCAAACAGGCAATGCACCTTGAGTGAATAGATGATCAGATTGGTGTAGTGGATCCTGTTTTAATGGGTCTTAGGAGTTTAGCTTAGCCTTCTAGCATGCAGGCCTGTGCCCCCATCACCTAGAGACGTTTAACCTAATTAGCCTGCTCTGTCTTTTAAGATGGCTATCTTTGTTTAGCATTAGAGCAATGTTTTGATTTGCATTATCAGTGCCAGTCTTTGAAGGCGTCACTATCAGCATCAATATCAAGTTATGTACGTAGGTATTCACATCATGTCCCTTTGCCACTTATGGATGATAGGAACATAATGTACTTTTGATGGGAATTGTTTACATAATTGCTGCCACAAGCCTTCCCACTTATCTATTGTTTGGGAACATACTTGTGTCAGGGGTCCTACAAGATCTGTATGAAGAGATCTCACACAGACAAGGTTATCAGAGGGATTTCTACTAGTTGCTATCAACACAATCCATGCTGCAGGTCGTCTTGATGCAGACCCAGCCTTCATGTCACCATGGAGACTGACTTAAGCCCTCATCACAACCCTGGCGGTCGGTGTTAAAGCGCCGGTAATACCACAAACAGGCCAGCGGAAAAAAAAATGAGATTACGACTGTGGCGAAACCGCCAACATAGACAGCCACTTTAACACTCTGACCGCCACAGGGGTAGAAACAAACACCGCGGCGGTAACCGCCAACAGACAGACGGAAGACAAAGTACCGCCCGCTGTATTTCAAGACGCCTATCTGCCACTGTTTACGGGGAGGAACCAACGCTATCAAAAGCACGGGGGAAACAGTACACAGAAGGGAAACCACTCACCTCTCGACACCCAACGAGGAACCAGGACGCCATGGAGCCCGAAATTCAGATGTTACCTATGTTGGTTTACCTCCTCTTCTACCAGGAGTGCGAACGGTGGCGGCAGCGACTACGTTGAGTACTGCACCTACAACACAGGAGAGGGGGGGAGGAAAGAGAGTGACACACACAGGCAACACCCCCACCCTCACCCTCACACACAACATACACACAAATACATGCATCAGCATTACATATACACCCCCCCACCCTGTGGAAGAACGCAAGGACAAAAGGAAATGATTGTAACGATTGGAATCATGAAAAATCCATTAGTCAAAATTCAGTATATACAAATATGTACACCAACTACACAAATCCGGATAGTGTACCAATCATTGTCCGTGGACCACTGGGCCCAAAATGCATGGGCAAAGCCCACACATGATACCTGACTGGAAACAGAGAGAACACTGTTTGGGCATCAGATCGAAAATACACAGGCACCTCGGGGGGGGGGCACCTCAGCCTGATGAACGCCCAATACCACTGCTGCACGAGGGGGCTCCATACCCACTGCTCTATCCTGGGGAGTGCAAAGCCACAGTCTCTCAATCTCTCCAGTGGGTGGTTTGCCCACTGCTCTATCCTGGGGAGTGCAAAGCCACAGTCTCTCAAGTCTCTCCAGTGGGTGGTTTACCCACTGCTCTATCCTGGGGAGTGCTAAGCCACAGTCTCTCAAGTGAATAACAGTCTCCACTGGTTCTGGAGGGGGCCTGATGCCCAGAGTGCTTCATCCTGCCAAGGACTGAGGTAGTGGATGTGATACTCCACTGGTTCTGGAGGGGGCATGGTGCCCAGAGTGCTTCATCCTGCCAAGGACTGAGGTAGTGGATGTGATACTCCACTGGTTCTGGAGGGGTCATGGAGTCCAGAGTGCTCCATGTGCAGTGTGGCCGGTACAATTCCCTCACCTGGGTGTGCGTGCCATGAGATTGGCGAGGTTCAGGTAGAATGATATGCCATGGAGGCAGCGACATACCCCACACTGCTGAGGCTTCACCTTCCACCTGCAGGTGCAAACATTGATGGAAGTCATGCCTCATGGAAGCTGCCCAGGGTCCAGGAACTCTCCTCCAGCCTCAGACAACTGACCACTGGGGATGGTAGCCATGTCAGCGATGGTGCCAGTGCCGAGGACGCCACGGGCCGGTGGCAGTGCTTGCAGCGGTGTCTGTGGCGGTGGTGCTTACGGCGGTGTCTGTGGCGGCGGTGCTGGCGGCGGTGCATGGGTCAGCACCTGCTGAGGGACAAAGCAGGCCATCTCCTGCAGCCTCGGACGGCTGCCCACTAGGGAAGAGGCTGGGGACTGTCACTGAGGCTGTAGCTATGCCGGGGCGGTGCAGGTGGCGGAGTCTGTGGCGGCAGTGCTGGCGGCCATGTCCATGGTGGCGATGCTGGTGGTGGTGCTGGTGGCGGTGCTGATGGCGGGGCATGGGTCAGCACCTGCTGAGGGACAAAGCAAGACATCTCCTGCAGCCTCGGACGGCTGCCCACTGGGGAAGAGGCTGGGGTCTGTCACTGAGGCTGTAGACGTGCCAGGGGCAGTGCAGGTGGCAGTGCAGGTGGCGGTTGTGGTGGCAGGGCAGCTAGCGGTGTTCGCCGCCATACAGGTTGGCGTGGTCGTGGACAGAAGGTGTGACACTGGTCCTTAAGTCAGTTCCACCATGCCCTCTCCTGATCTGCACTTCTGCTTTTGGCCCTTACCCATCTTTGATGGTGCCGCAGTTGTCTTGCCACTATCCCCTTTTGTTTTTGCGGAGCCCTTGGTGGCTGGTAGTTTTGGCTTCTCCCTCCGGGATGTGGGCACCTTTTTCACCTTGGCAGGTGGCGGAATGTCCTTGCCCTCGCTACGTGGCACACTGCAGCCCTGATGAGTGGCGCACTCGATGACCCCGCAGTTGCTGGCATCACTGTGCCTGGGGATGTGGTGGCTGAGGTGCTGGGCTGGGACCTGGAAAGCCTGGCCCCAGGTGAAGGATGGGGGGGAGGTGTAGGGAAGAGGTGAATGTCAGCCAGGAAGAGTTTTTTAGACACACTGGGACGGGACGATGGAGGGGGTTTTGGAGTGGAGGTAGAGGTAGTGGTTGTAGGAGGTGTACGTCTGCTGAATTTGGGTGAAGGTGCATGAGCCGGAGGCTGTTGTGAGGTGGATGGCTGTTGGGTGGGTGTGTGCCTGTGTTTGTGTACTTTGGGAGGAGGGCTCACTGACACACTGGGAGAGGACACTGGGCATGTGTGAATGGTAGTGTGGGTGGTGAGTGCACGTGTGCGGTGTGTGGAGATGGGCGTGCTGGTGATGGAGGTAGTGACTGAGGATGTAGTGCATGCAGCAGTGAGTGGAGACGAGACAGGGAGGGAGGAGGAGGACGTGGAGGAGGGGGACACAGTGGAGGCAGTGGATGTTACTGTGTCTGCATGGGGATGGTGCTTGTGTGAGTGCCTGTGGGATGTGTGGTGCTTATGTTTGCCATGTACACTCTTGTGTGTTGATGTGTGTGCATGCTGGTCTGATGGTGTGCTTGGGATAGGCTGAGGTACAGGGGATTGGGTCTGGGTGGAGGAAGTTGGAGGGGGGAGACTGGACACAGGGACAATGGCTGCCATCAGTGCTGAGGCCAGAGCCTGAAATGCTCTCTGTTGAGCTGTCTGCCCAGAATGAATGCCCTCCAGGTATGCATTTGTGTGTTGCAAATGCCGCTCTACACCCTGGATGGCATTCACAAAGGTAGATTGCCCAACAGTGAGGGATCTCAGGAGGTCAATAGCCTCCTCACTGAGGGCAGCAGGGCTGACTGGGGCACGGCCTGAGGTGCCTGGGGCGAAGGAGATGCCCACCCTCCTGGGTGAGAGGGCACGGGACACACGCTGAGGGGCTGCTGGGAGGGTGGTGCTGGTGGGGGGGTTGGCGGCTGTACCTGTTGATGCGGTGGGCACACAGGTGCCCGCCACCGCAAGGAAGCTCCCATCAGAGGAGGAGTCGCTGTCACTGCTGTCTGCTCCTGTCTCCGCCGTGGAGCTCCCCTCGCCCTCCGTCCCACTGGTGGCTTCAGACTCCATTGCTTCACCCTCCAGGGACAAGTGGGTTGCAGCTCCCTCCTGCTCTGGTGCCAATGCTCCTCCGCCTGATGATGCTATTGCACGCAAGAACAGGGAGACCACAAAAAGGGCGGGGGAGACAGAAGAAAGACATGTTCAGTGCATGTAACACCACTACAGTTGGCGGACACAGCACACATGGAGCAGCCCTCTGCACTACGCCATGCACTGACAGTTCCTAGAAATTTCAGCTGACAATGGGGTATGAGGCCTAAGACCAATTGCTGCACACCTGGAAGTCACAGGAGCCTGACTATGTGTAGATGGCTCTTACCACAGGTGGGGTTGGGGTGCAACATAGCCTTGCCTACCAAGTTTGTCCTGGCCTAGGGGAACCCTCCCCCACATAGACACCTTGTAATGCGCGAAGAGTCAGCTAAATGAGAGTGTACTCACCCCCTTGTGGCTGCTGTGATGCCCTCAAGCTCCCATCCAACTCCGGATAGGCCACTGCCAGGATCCGGAACATCAGGGGGGTCATGGTGCGACGGGCACCCCTCCCACGTTGGGAGGCCATCCCCAGCTGGGCCTCCTCCATCTTCTTGCTCCAGCGGCGCAGGTCCTCCCATCTTTTACGCCAGTGGGTGCTCCGTCTGTGGTAGACCCCCAGGGTCCGGACGTCCTTGGCGATGGCACGACAAATACCCTTCTTCTGGTGGTCGCTGGCCTAGAGGAATGGTACAGGGGGAAAGGAAATTACTTACCCGTCCGGACCATCATACTCATTGCCCACCAGTTCCCACCCATGCCCTGACGTACATACACTCACCATCCGCACATGCAGGCCTCAGCCTCTCCCCATGTATATTCCATCCACACCATTCAAAACAGGCACTGCCCATGCAGCATGCTCACAGTGTACTCACTTGTTTGTCTGGAGGACCGTACAGTTGCGTGTACTAGGGGAGGACCCCACCCACTAGTTTCTCCAACTCCTCCGAAGTGAAGGCAGGGGTCTTTTCCACAGACACTCGAGCCATTGTCTCTTCCAGACACAGGTCACGGCAACACTTGCAGTGTAGGTCCTCTCCTGTTAAAGGTCAGGTATCAAGTGAGGGAACAGACAGAAAATGGCGGTCACGTCTGCGCTGGTGCGTACCGTCACCGCCGGCGTACATCGTCATTGGCTCCTAGGACCCATAGGGCCCAATGTTAACCAATGCAGAATTGCGCCGCGGTCTTCGACCACCTACTGCTACGGTGTACAACTCCACGCAGTTACCTCATATCCCCTTGTCCCACCTTACAGGTCAGGCAGCTGCCATTTCAGGAGGCCACATGGGATGAATGTTAACTGCGTCACACCTATCTAGGCCGGGAATATAGACAGATACCGGCACATTGCGGATTAATAAAGTTTCTGCAAATAACAAATTGTGATACCTCAGTGTTGGATGACTCTCTGCTCGCTGTTCTCCCCCATAGGGCACGTCTGCTGGGGCAGGTGATGAGATGGTGGCATCCTCCTGTGTACAGACCCCTGGTGGACCTGTCGACAATGGAAGAGAGACACATCCTAGTCACATACAGACTTGATCGTGCAACAATCCAGGAACTATGTGCCCAATTGGAGCCAGACCTGATTTCATCTATCCGCCATCCCACAGGAATCCCCCCTCTAGTGCAGGTCCTGTCTGTACTCCATTTCTGTCCAGTGGGTCTTTTCAAACAACAGTGGCCATGGCATCAGGGATGTCCCTGCCAATGTTCTCTAACGTGTTGTCCAGAGTGTTGCCTGCCCTGCTGAAACATATGCGCGGCTACATCGTGTTGCCTCAGTTGGAGGATTTGCCCACAGTGAAAGGTGATTTCTATGCCCTGGGACATATCCCCAACATCATTGGTGCCATTGATGGGGCACATGTGGCATTTGTACCCCCCTCAGGAATGAACAGGTGTATAGAACCTGGAAGAGCTACCATTTGATGAATGTGCAGATGGTGTGTTTGGCAGACCAGTACATCTCCCATGTCAGTGCCAAGTATCCTGGCTCTGTGCATGACGCTTACATTTTGAGAAATACCAACATCCCTTCTGTGACGGGGCAACTCCAGAGGCACCGTGCTTGGCTAATAGGTGAGGGCAAGGTCCCAATACAGTTGACATAGGTGTCTGGGTATGGGGCTGTCCCTAAGGGTTAGTGTGTGTCTAACAGTTGTCCCTCGACATTTGCAGGTGACTCTGGTTACCCCAACCTGTCATAGCTACTGACCCCAGTGAGGAATAGCAGGACAATGGCAGAGGAACGCTACAATGAGACACATGGGCAAACTAGGAGGGTGATCTAACACACCTTCGGCCTCTTGAAGGCCAGATTCCGGTGCCTCCACCTGACAGGTGGCTTCCTATACTACTCACTGAAGAAGATGTGCTAGATAATCATGGCCTGCTGTACGCTGCACAACCTGGCTTTACGATGACAGGTGACTTTTCTGCAGGAGGATGGGCCAGATGGTGGTCTTGTGGCAGCTGTGGAACCTGTGGACAGTGAAGAAGAGGAGGCAGAAGAAGAGGATATCGACAACTGAAACAACATCATCCTGCAATACTTCCAGTGAGAAACAGGTAAGAAAATGTCACTGCTTCCCACAGCTCATACTATTGTTTGAGCTAGCATAAGTCTATCATTTTCACTCAGTGTATGGACCCTGACTTGTCACTTTGACTTTCCATTTCACAGATCTGGGTCCCACTTTGTGCCCTCTGCTCTGTTTACTTCTGGCCTACAGCTGTGTTACATTGGTATGTGAACAAGTAAATTGACATTGCTACATTCCATAGTTATTGCAATTACACATTTGTGAAAGCACAGACTGACTCCAGATTGTTTTGTGATTGAAGTGTGTTTATTCCTGTGCAAATAAGAGGAGGGGATTGTAAAATGTGCTGGGGTGATGGTGGAGGTATGTCCATGGCAGAGTTCAGTCTATTTGTTTCACAGGTGCATTGTCCAAAGGGACATAGGAAGTGGAGCAATGGCAGTTTAAGGATGGACAGGGTGACATAGTGGGACAGAAGGGTGACTTTCAGGGAGGTCTCATTTCCTGGTGGGGGTCTTGGCAATGCTCTCTGTCTTGTTCCTGGATCTCAGGGACCGTTTGCGGGGTAGGTTCTCCGTCTGCAGGGGGTGGGGTGCTGGTGTGTTGTTGTTCCTGTGGCAGTGCCTCCTGTTCACTAGCACCGGCGGAGGTGGAGGGCTGTTCATCATCCAGGCTAGTGTCAGGGGCCCATTGTTGTGCCACTGTGTCCCTCCTGGTATTGAAAAGGTCTGCCAGCACCCCTACAATGGTGACCAGGGTGGTGTTAATGGACTTCAAGTCCTCCCTGATCCCAAGTTAGTGTTCATCCTGCAGCCGCTGGGTCTCCTGAAACTTGGCCAGTACTGTTGCCATGGTCTCCTGGGAATTATGGTAAGCTCCCATGATGTTGGAGAGTGCCTCGTGGAGTGTCGGTTCCCTGGGCCTGTCCCCCCCGTTGCATAGCAGTCCTCCCAGTTTCCCTGTTATCCCGTGCCTCTGTCCCCTGAACCGTGTGCCCACTGCCACTGCCCCCAGGTCCCTGATCGTCCTGTATTAGTGGGTTTGCCTGGGTTCCCTGTAGTGGTGGACACACTTTTGATTGATGTGTTCTGGTGACAGAGGGACAGGCCCGCTGGGTGGGTGCTGTGCTGGTGTTTCCTGAGGGGGGAGGCTCTGTGGTGGCTTATGACAGTGGTAGGGGAACCGACTGACCTGAGGTCCCAGATGGGTCGGGCTGGTCATCTTGATCCAGGTGTGCAGAGCTGCTGTCATCACTGTGGGCCTCTTCTGTGGGGGGACTGGATATGTCTGGCACCTCCTGTCCAGTGACGTTGGGTAGAGGTCCTGTTGGGGTGTAAATGCATAGTTATTGTATCTGTGTGTGCCATCGTGTGCAATGGGTGAGTGACCCTCTACTCCTGTGCTTGCATTATTGGCTTGGTCCTTGTGTGATTGGTGATTTTGGGGCACAAGTGAGTCTCTGTTCTGGACATGCTTGGGTGATGGGTGTCCATGCATTGGTGTTACATGCAGGGCTTGGTTTTGGGATGTGTGGGTTGTGTTGGTGGGGTATCTGTGGGTTGTTGGGGTGATGGGTGTGAAGGTAAGGGTGGGAGTATGTGATGGCATGCAGGTGGGGTGGGGGGGATAAGGAAGTAAAGATTTGCCTTACCAGAGTCCAGTCCTCCTGCTACTCCTGATGTCATCCTGTGTTCTTGGATGCTGTCCCACTGCGTTTACCCTGTCAACAATTGTTCGCCATAGCTCCATCTTCCTTGCAATGGATGTCTGCTGCACCTGTGATCTGAACAGCTGTGGCTCTACCCGGACGATTTCCTCCACCATGACCCTGAGCTCCTCCTCAGAGAACCTGGGGTGTCTTTGAGGTGCAATAATGTGGTGGGGGTAATGTGTGAGATGGTGTCTGTTGTGATGTGTGAGGTGATGTGTTGGTGTGTGTTGTTTGAGGTGCGTGGATGTTGTGTAAGTGATGGTGTTGTGTGTCTGTGGATGCTGGTGTTGTTTTAGTTAGGGTCGCTCTCTGGCCTGCTTTCAAATTTCTGGTAGTAAGGGTTTGTGGGTAATGTGGGTGTGAGTTTTATAGTGGTGTGAGTGTGTGGGGTGTGTGTGTGTATCAGGTGTGTGTATTTTGAATTGTCCAATGTGAATGTGTTATGTAAATGTGTGTATATTTTGAGTGCGGCGGTGTGTACCGCCAATGGTTTACCGCGGTTGAAAGACCGCTGCGTTGATTCGTCGGTCGTGATAGTGTGGGCATATTCTTGTTGGCGTGACGGTGTCGGTTTTGTTATCGCCAGTTTATCACTGACCTTTGGTGTGGCGGACTTGTGTGGGTGTCTGTATCGTGGCGGATTCCGAGATTTGGGTCGTAATACCTGTAGCGGAATTCCGTGGCTGCAGCGGTATGTTGGCGGTCTTCTGCACGGCGGTAAGCAGGATTTACCGCCAGGGTTGTAATGAGGGCCTTAGTCTCATTCCAAGGTAACGAGGGTCAGGGGTGCTTCTCATGGACATGTACTGCCAGAATAGATTTATCACACCTAGCTCTCATTAGGTTAGGGATAAAGTTTTCTATGCTAGGGATTGTACATTTCATTTTTATAGCAAGATGGTGTGGGTCTTTGTATTCATAACTCTCATCTTTACAATCATGCTTCTTTTAATATGCATTTCCCGAATCATTGCAGCTCCTGCATTTTATTGTAGATTGCAGCCCTTTCAATAAATATATTGAAAATTCTCCTGCATCTTTTTCATTGTCTGTGTGTGACTGAGACTTATTGCAAACGTGAGAAAAGGGTAACATCCGTTCTGCCACGTCTCCCCTGAGATGTTGCAATCCAGAGTCCATGCGTAAGACTGCCAGGAATCACCTTTTACTGTTTGGGTTTTTGGTGAGGTACTGCTTGTGAGCCGGGAGGGTTGGGCCGACAGTTGCGACTTATTGTTGGAATGGCCTAGTCGCCTACAAACAAAAGTGCTGCCATCCCTAAACCAGCATTTTTGCCTAAGAGCGAGAGTCCAACCGCGACATTGGTAACTGTTGTTAGAGCAGTTTTTGCCCATACATTTTTTAAGCCCTCAGTCTTGGACTTTGGCTATCTGGGCACCTTTAGCACCACAACCGAGGGTCCCGGACTGATTGGACACACTTGGTCAGGGGAGGGGGTGTTTCAGGACTCACTCAGACTGGGTCCAGGTGTGGGTGCAAGATGGTGGGGGCCTTCTGTGTCACTGTGGCTCTGAAAAGGAGGTCAGCAAACTACCCTGTGGAGCCACGCTAGTAGGTATGGGGTCAGGTGATAATGCAAGACTCAAACAACAGGGCTATCATCTGAGGGTTCCAGGCAGGCTCCAGGTAGCAAAGCAGTCCTTCCAGGTACCGTAAAGCAGTCTTACATAGTGCACAGCAGGTCAAAGCAGCAGGCAGTCCTCTGAGAGTCCTTCCGTAAGTCCAGAAAGTGAACTGAAGAGTGGGTCTGAGGCCCCCATTTTAATACCAAGTTCTGCCTTTGGAGTAGGGAGATGTTTCTAGAGGTTTCTACTTTGATGTGCATGAAATATCGTCACTCCTTTGCTCTGGTCCCAAGCTGGCTGCAGAGACAATGTAGAGGTGATAAGCTCTTTGTATTAGGGTGGATCACAGCCTATTCAGTTGGAAGTGGGGCTGTGTTCAGCCTCCACCCCACCATGCTGCCAGCAGATGGTCCATTGAGGTGCACATAATCCATCTATTGCATGACTTTCCAGGAGAAATTAATCAAGTCTGTCACCTGCACCCAGTCATGTAACCCAAATGGCTAAGGGCAGGAACATGCCAACTTTCTAAAGGTGGCATTTCCAAAATTGTAATGTTAAATGTGACTTTACCATTAAAGAATCTTTTTGGCTACAATTTCATAGATACCAAACATGAAATGCTTCTCTGTCTTTAAAAAAAAGTAAGCACTTATTAAATGTAATAAGACAACTCAATGTTATCCTAAGGGACAGAGAGGCCTCACAGTAGTGAAAAACAAATTTAGGAGTTTTCCTCTTCCAGGACATTTGAAACATAAAAGAACATGTCCAACCCTTTAATTACAATGCACTCTGCCCTACTGGCTACCTAGGGCCTACCACAAGGTGATGTATATGCAATAGAAGAGGTTTAAGGCTTAACAAGGGTGTTATATTGCCAAGTCAAGTAGACAGTTTAAGTCTGCATTCATGCTGCAACAACAGGCCTGGGATATATCCTAGGGTGCTATGTAACTGGGTGGCACAGTATGTGCTGCAAGCCCACCAGTGTTGGTGCTCTCCTTCTGTCCTTGGATGTAAAGGGATTGGGGACTCCAGGGTTCACCAATGCGTTTGTATAAAAACACCAAAAATTCTCTTTGTTGCTTTGCTAGATTGATATACTATTTGTTAATATATAAAAAATATTCAATTTTTTAGAAACGAATTACATGCTGTTTGAAAATGTATTCATTTATGAAATTTGATTTATGGTTAATTACAACATTAATAGTATCTAATATCTCTGAAATATTTGTACACAAATGATTCCTCCATGAACATTCTGTGCTTTATTAATGACATTTAATTTATAGGCCATGGATATATCGCACTATAAGGAACTCGTAAGTAAAGTAAATATGGCAATCAGGTGTAAACCAATTAAACCATGTTTAAGGAAGTGAGCATAAGCACTTTAGCACTGGTCAGCAGTGGTAAAGTGCACAGAGTCCAAGGACGGACTGGCCATACTGGACATTGGGCATTTTCTTGCGAGGCTGGAATTGTGGGGGGCAGGTTTTGTTACAGGGGAGCAGTTTTGTAGCACTGCAGCAATTTTAAAAGCACTTCAGAGTTCCTTGCATATTTATTAGTTTTCAGACAACAATATAGTGCCAAGATAACTCTGATGGAGAGAGATTTAAGTTTTTTCTAATGGCAATTTAGATGCACCAAAGGTAGCATTATGGGTTAATATACCTGCTGCAAAGAACATGTATTATGCAGATCAGAGAACAGTATTTTAGGTGAGTAGCTCAGTGGGTTACTGCTTTTGTCACAGAAATCCTTTTGTTACTGTGCAGTTTATGAGTTACAATAGTAATCTAGCACAGCGAGCTATAAACTGCTGTTGAAGAGCTGCATGCAAACTGCATGGTACAGGTTAGTAAGTTATGCTTCCCCACTCTTTCATTATACTAATTTTGCTAACAATAGTTTGCTTAGGTAGAAATTAATTCATATTAGTAAAGTCAACCCTAACCACTGTGTTGCATTCTGAATCCTGAATTTCTGCTTCGCCAGACCAAGCACTCTTAAACAATGCCTACCAATATGAAAGACATGTAAATCCTACACCTTGTAGACTTCTACCCTTATTAAAGTTTTGTATACACTGATTTATGCACGTATGATTATAAGTCCCTGTATGTGTGAGGAGTAAAGTGGTCCAACGCCGTACACTGGTATAATAGGCGCTAAAAAACAAATGAAATACATGTGAGAAAGGCTATATGGAGAGAAGAGAGGCACTGTTGTAGGATGATAGTGAGGGAATCCTAGAAGACCGCCCCAATCAAGACTTCTGAATCGTGGTGCACTGTAAGGTCATCATTTACTGTGCTTTAAAAACTAATACAATTGAATACATAATGAAACGTATTATAGAATGCACCATTTTTGTGATTTTCCCCACATTTTAATAGGGAGAGAGACCCCTCAATCCCCCTTGAAGTGATCGAGCCCATGCACCTTGCTCGCTCGCTGTGATGATCTTATGGAATTTGCCAGGGCTGTTTTGGGTTCCAAGTCTGGCCCTAACAAAGTCCTCAAGACAACAAAAACGAATTTAATCATCAAAATGGAGGTAAGTAGGGAAAATTGTTTGAGGGAACCAACAACCCTAAGGCTGACTGGTGTAACAACCTTTCCTGAGGGCAGTAGTATGCTCTAAAGGCTTTGTGATTCTGAGACTTCCTTATCGTGCCGCATTGTGCAAAATGGGCTTTCTTGCCGGCTGTTCCTGCTCTCCATTATAAAAGCAATTGCCTAAATGATTCACAGTTCTTGACAATTGTTTAAAGGGCTTTCCAAAATGTGGAACCAAAAATATAAAAATTCAAAAACTGAATTCAATTTCACGTAAGCAAATAACATATTCAGAATCAGGGAATTTAGATCTTTTCTGTGAAAAGGCACAAGGCATTTAAAGAACAGTTAGCCAATGTAAAAAACTTTTTATCCTCAAAGAGGAAATACGAACGCAAGCAGAAACCAACAACAAACAATCACTGTTGGAGCATCTATTTAAAGCTCTGGCAAACAACTACCAATTTGCCATATTTAAATTGAATAAACGCAGGTGCAGAAGGAAAATCTAAAGAGGTGCTAGGTGAATACTGCACTGTAAATTAAAAGTACTTAACTCACCCAATATTTATAAATATGTTCTCCTTAAGTAAGCACGAAACCAATAATGCACCACAAATCAAAAACCACTTAGTTCATGCCCAGTGTTTGGAAACAAGTAATTCACGTTAAGCAAACAGAAAACTACTGATGGTGCACTGTGGGAAACAATGTAAACAAAACCCATTCTGGTTCACTGCGCTGTTATGAGATGTTTTATTTGACATTGGCTGGCACATAAATGTTACAGTATATTGGTCTAAAAAAATCTTTAGCCAACTCACCATCGTGTATGTTTTTTCTGTAAACTGATGTAAATATGTATGTCTGTCTCTCATTAAGTATTTGAACCTGATTGGCACCTTTTTATCACCCAAATCGTAATTTACTCGACAACTATCTGCAGCAAATAAAGCAGATATGTTTCTCTGTGTTAAAGTTCCAATTCCAAGCCAAATTTGGTCTGATGCCGTTTGGTGATTGTTGTTTCAGTAGAGAGCAAATTTCCTTTTATTCATTCATCTTCTCATAAAACTTGACATTCCAAACCTTACTAACTTCTGTTATATGGTGGCAAGATTTAATAAAGATTTGTTAAATGGCGCCTAAGTCATTAGCAATTCAAAATGCATTTTCAGTTACATTTGGAGGAGTGATTTAGGGTTTGGCTGACTGCACTTCACTCCGAAAGGGCAGCAAAGGTATATACTCCGCTAACCTGCCATATTTGCACATCTCCCCCTGCCTGGTGGAGACCTTCATGCTTTCAGAGCACCAGCTCCCTTGACAGCACTGTACTTTGGATGCGATATAATGGGCATGTTCTGATGTACATATATGAAAAAAGTGGTTCCTGAGGGGTAAGTGTAAGTCTCGACTTCCACAACAGTAGTACAGCAGACCCTCCCTGAAGGTAAGGTTTTGTAAATTAACTTTATTTAAATGATTGTCCTTTTTTATGAAAAACGAATTTCTTTGTAAATGAGTTACTGAATAAATAATTTGTATATCAAGCGAAAATCACATGGTATCAGGAATTCAAAAATAAACACAATAAAAGTATGTATAGGTGCTCCTACCAGGTGACGAGAATAAGTGAACTTAAAGTGCACCACTGTTGTTTACAAATATACTCATCATAATGCGTCTGTCAAAGTATTTGGTATTCCATGTGTGACACCCATATTTTGAGCGCCGCAAATCCTCAGCTAAGAATTTACAAACAGTCCACATTCAATATTGTCGACATTTCGACCCCAGCAGTAATTGAATTACAAATGGGTCATCATCAGGACCAAGAGTGTATGTAGGAGACACCTAAGAGAAACTCTGTGTAGCCATGGTAAACAATCTGTCGGCCCTGTGGCACCAGAAGCGTCAAATCACCCTATGATGCTATGCAGGTGACTCAAGTCAGAATTGATCTAAACCTCCATATCACAATCTGCCAGTGTACCCTTAAAAATAGGGAAAACAACCGGGAAGCATCCTCGCGGTTTGGCGATAGATGATAGCGAGTTAAAGATCATGAATTCAGTCTGGCTTTGTTAAGAGTTGGGATTTATGTTTGCCTCCTTCGGAGAAATTCCGCCTGTGCTACTTGGGGTTTCATCACTGAATCCTTCCCATGCATTTGCCAGTGCCATAGTTACAAAGTGGCGCAATGCATTCATTGTATCACTGTTAGACCTGACATGCCTTAGGGTGGTCACCCCTAACTTTTTGCCTGCCTCCCTCCACTTTTTGGACCCTGTTTTGCTGGCTTTTAGACTCTGCGCACTTTACCACTGCTAACCAGTGCTAAAGTGCATATGCTCTCTTCCCTTTTAAACATGGTAACTCTGGCTCATACCTGATTGGACTATTTAATCTACTTATAAGTCCCTAGTAATGTGCACTACATGTGCCTAGGGCCTGTAGATTAAATGCTACTAGTGGACCTGCAGCACTGGTTGTGCCACCCACTTAAGTAGCCCCCTTTCCTTGTCTCAGGCCTGCCATTGCAAGGCCTGTGTGTGCAGTTTCACTGCCACCTCGACTTGGCATTTAAAAGTACTTGCCAAGCCTAGAACTCCCCTTTTTCTACATATAAGTCACCCTTAATGTGGGCCCTAGGTAACCCCTAGGGCAGGGTGCTGTGTAGGTAAAAGGCAGGACATGTACCTGTGTAGTTATATGTCCTGGTAGTGTAAAACTCCTAAATTCGTTTTTACACTACTGTGAGGCCTGCTCCCTTCATAGGCTAACATTGGGGCTGACCTCAAACACTGTTGAAGTGGCAGCTGCTGATCGGAAAGGAGCAGGAAGGTCATATTTGGTATGGCCAGAATGGTAATACAAAATCCTACTGACTGGTGAAGTCGGATTTAATATTACTATTCTAGAAATGCCACTTTTAGAAAGTGAGCATTTCTTTGCACTTAAATCTTTCTGTGCCTTACAATCCACGTCTGGCTGGGCTTGGTTGACAGCTCCTTGTGCATTCACTCAGACACACCCCAAACACAGGGTACTCAGCCTCACTTGCATACATCTGCATTTTGAATGGGTCTTCCTGGGCTGGGAGGGTGGAGGGCCTGCTCTCACACAAAGGACTGCCACACCCCCTACTGGGACCCTGGCAGACAGGATTGAACTGAAAGGGGACCTGGTGCACTTCTTAGCCACTCTTTGAAGTCTCCCCCACTTCAAAGGCACATTTGGGTACAAAACAGGGCCTCTGCCCTACCTCATCAGACACTTGCTGGAGAAGAAACCTGAACCAGAAACTACATCCTGCCAAGAAAAGCTGCCTGGCTGCTCAAAGGACTCACCTGTCTGCTTTCTACAAAGGACTGCTGTCTTGCTGTTGCCCTGCTGCCTTGCTGAACTCTTGTCTGGCTGTAAAAGTGCTCTCCAAGGGCTTGGATAGAGCTTGCCTCCTGTTCCCTGAAGTCTCAGGACCAAAAAGACTTCTCTTTTTCACTTGGACGCTCCGTGCGCTGAAAATTTCGACGCACAGCTTGTTTCCGCGGCGGGAAAAATGCCGCACACCGACGCTGATCGACGCGACGCTCTTGGGACAACCGAGAATCCAACGCACGGCTTTGCAAGGACAACGCCGCCCGACCTCTAGAGGAGAAATCGACGCGACGCCTGCCGTGAGATCGTAATTTCAACGCGCAGCCCCGCAGACCGACATCTAGAGGAGAAATCGACGCGACGCCTGCCGTGAGATCGTAATTTCGACGCGCAGCCCCACAGACCGACGTGCAGCAGGAGAACAAGCAGGAAAATCCACGCACAGACCCGGGACATCTGGTAATCCCTGCGATCCACAGAAAGATACTGTCCGCGCGCCGGAAAACGACGCACGAATTCCCCGCGTGGAAAATAACGACGCAAGTCCGTGTGTGCTGGGGAGAAATCGACGCACACATCCTTTTTCCACGCACCTCTTCCTCTGTGGCCCTCTGAGGAGATTTTTCCACTCTAAACCAGGTACTTGTGCTTGAAAGAGACTTTGTTTATATTCTAAAGACTTAAGACACTTTATATCACTTTTCAGTGATATCTCTACAATTTCTCATTGCAACTTTATTCTTTTTGACCTACAATTATCCTGATAAATATTATATATTTTTCTAAACACTGTGTGGTGTATTTTTGTGGTGCTATATGGTGGTATTGTATGATTTATTGCACAAATACTTTACACATTGCCTTCTAAGTTAAGCCTGACTGCTCATGCCAAGCTACCAGAGGGTGGGCACAGGATAATCTTGGATTGTGTGTGACTTACCCTGACTAGAGTGAGGGCTTTTGCTTGGACAGGGGGTAACCTGACTGTCAACCAAAAAACCCCATTTCTAACATTGGTGATCAGCGGTGAGGATAGGACTTGTATTTGTGCAGTGACATACAGTAGCTAAGTATTTCACTACCTACCCACAGTTGAAGATCAACTTGGTTTTTTTATCTCTTTTTTCAAATCCGTTTTTTTTTCCTGACAATTTTCAAAAACTAAATCCTCACTCAACATGTCTCTGACTGGGTCTCAGACAGGGGACTTTGACCTAGTCCAGTTGGATACATATACGGTCAAACAACTAAGAGGATTCTGCAGGGCACTGAGGGTACCCACCCAAGGGGCCTCCAGAAAGGAGGACTTTCAAGTGGCGCTGAGGGCCTGGGCAGAAGCCCATTTAGAGGATGATGAGGAAAAGGAGCCAGAAAATGGCACCTCAGAGGAATTTTCACTATCTGTGGATGGTGTTACCACTGCAATTGTGCCCCCTTCCAGACCAGGGAGCAGTGTCTCTATGCAAAGCCTGACCGCAGAGGAAAGGAGAGAGGAAAGGGAGTTCCAATTGCAAATGGAAAAACTGAAAATTGAGGCTCAACAGGAGGAGAGAAGGGCAGAGAGAGAAGCCAAACAAGCTGAGGCTGAAAGAGCAGCCAAACAGATTGAAGCTGAAACAACAGCCAAACAAGCAGAAGCTGAAAGAGCAGCCAAACAAGCAGAAGCTGAAAGAACAGCCAAACAGGTAGAAGCTGAAAGAGCTTTGGCTGAAAAGAAACTATTGTTGGCTCATGAACTGAGTCTCAAAGAGCTGGAGATCAAGGCGAGACAGTCTGAATCCAGCAATAATGGTGGCAGCATACAGACAGGACCTGCTGGAGAAAAGAAGGTTCGTATACCCAAAAATGTGGTGCCCAGTTTTGTGGTGGGAGATGACATAGATAAATGGTTAGCTGCTTATGAAGTTGCACTAAGGGCTCATGAGGTTCCTGAAGGGCAATGGGGGGTAGCTATGTGGGGTTATGTGCCGCCTTTGGGGAGGGACACACTTCTCACATTGGATCCACCTGATCAAAACACATACCCACTTCAGAAAGCCACTTTACTTGCCAAGTTTGGGCTGACCGCTGAGGGATTCCGTCAGAGGTTCAGGGACAGCACCAAACAACACACACAAACATGGGTAGATTTCTTTGACTTTTCCAGTAAGGCACTGAATGGATGGGTGCGGGGCAACAAAGTAAATGACTATAAAGGGTTATATGACTTGATTCTGAGAGAGCATATGCTTAATACTACTTTTACAGAGTTGCGCCAGCACTTGGTAGATAGTAAGCTGACTGATCCCAGGAAGCTTGCTGAGGAGGCGGACCTCTGGGTTAGCACCAGAGTGTCCAAAAAGGTACCTGGGGGGGACTCACACAAAGGTGGTCAGGGTTCCCAACAGAAGAAAGAGGGGGGAGATAAACTTACAGATAAGGAACTCTCAAAAGGCCCCCAAAAGAATTCCCAGGGAGGGGGTGGCAACCATTCCTTCTCTAGATTTGGGAAGAAGCCAGGGACATTTGATAAGTCAGGGAAATCCAACCCCAAATGTATGGAGTGTTACCAGTATGGTCACTATAAAGGCGACCCCCAGTGCTCCAAAAGGGCACCGTCCACTACGGACAGACACCTGGGATAACTAGTGTAGCGTTTGGAGGGGAGATGGACCCAGATAGCTTTGGGGAGCAAGTAGAGATTTCCCTAGTGTCCCTGGGAGAAAGAGAAATGGTGCCCAAAGCCGACATGCCCCGACATACTTCCAAGTACAGGCAGTGGGTCACCATTAATGGGCAGAAGGTGGAGGCTCTGCGTGACACAGGAGCCAGTATGACTACTATCCAGAGTCAGCTGGTGTCCCCAGAGCAGATAGTCCCCAATACATTCCACCAGGTCATAGTCGCTGACAATCGTGAGAGTCAGCTACCGGTGGCACTGGTTCCCTTTGAGTGGGGGTGGGTCTCTGGTACTCTGAAAGTAGCTGTGAGTCCTGCCATGCCTGTAGATTGTCTGTTAGGCAATGATCTTGAGCACACTGCTTGGAAAGAAGTAGAGCTCAGATCTCACCTGGAGATGTTAGTGTTACCTGAGTGGGTCTGCATGACCACCAGGTCCATGGCTGCCCGGGAAGGGAGTCAAGGGCGTCTGGAGCCTGGAAAAATGGCCCAGACAGCCGCCCAAGAAGGGGGCCAGGGGCACTGGAAACCCACCTCCAATGTTCCCACGGTGGTAGACGAGGTCCCTGAGGAAGAGGAGGCCCCCGAGCCAACCGGGGAGGACATAGCTGCCCTGGGTAACCTACCTGAACTTGCTGGCTGGCAAGTAGAGGGGGGGCCAACCAGGGAAGCATTCTGCAAGGCGCAGAGAGAATGCCCCACCCTTGAGGGTCTGAGGAAGCAGGCCACAGACCACGCAGCAGGTGACGCCTCTGGCGCTCACCATATTTACTGGGAGAATGATCTCCTTTACAGTGAGCGTAGAATTCCAGGTCCTGGGCCACACCGTGTGCTGGTGGTCCCCCAGTGTTACCGGAAATTCCTACTAGGCCTGGCTCACGACATTCACCTGGCAGGACACCTGGGCCAAGACAAGACCTTTGACAGGCTTAACACCCACTTTCATTGGCCCAGAATGAGGAAAGCCTCAGATAACTTCTGCAGAGCTTGCCCCACCTGCCAGGCTAGTGGGAAGGCAGGGAAACGGCTTAAAGCTCCCCTGATCCCACTCCCAGTCGTTGGCACCCCCTTTGAAAGGGTGGGCATCGACATTGTTGGTCCCTTGGACCCCAAAACTGCCCTGGGCAACAGGTTTATCCTGGTTTTGGTGGACCATGCAACCCGCTATCCAGAGGCAATCCCTCTGAGAACAGTGACTGCAAAGGTGGTGACCAGAGCCGTGATGGGAATATTTACCCGTGTGGGATTCCCTAAGGAGGTCGTGTCTGACAGGGGCACAAACTTCATGTCTGCATACATGAAGACCCTGTGGGATGAGTGTGGGGTGACCTACCGGTTTACCACCCCTTATCATCCTCAAACCAACGGGCTGGTTGAGAGATTCAACCAGACCCTGAAAGGCATGATTGGTGGCCTGACTGAGGCCATGAGGCGTAAGTGGGACGTTCTCTTACCCTGCCTGTTGTTTGCTTATAGAGAGGTGCCCCAGAAAGGGGTGGGGTTCAGCCCCTTTGAGCTTCTCTATGGTCACTCTGTCAGGGGACCCCTAAGCATCGTTAAGGAGGGCTGGGAGAGAGCTCCCCAGGCCCCTCCCCAGGATGTGGTCAGCTACATGCTGGCCCTCCGCAAACAAACCCAACGCTTCTGGAAGGAGGCCCAGAGTAACCTCGAGGCCAGTCATGAGGTGATGAAGGAGTGGTACGACCAAAAGGCCACTCTAGTTGAGTTCTCACCTGGAGACAAACTTTGGGTGATGGAGCCAGTAGAGCCCAGGGCTCTCCAGGACCGCTGGACTGGCCCCTTTGAGATCAAGGAGCGTAAAGGGGAGGCCACTTACTTAGTGGACCTCAAGACCCCTAGGCAACCCCTAAGGGTCCTCCATCACAACCGGCTCAAACCTCACTTTGAGAGGTCTGAGGTCAGTATGCTCCTAGTCACCGATGAGGGCATGGAAGAGGAGAGTGAACCTCTCCCCGACCTCCTCGCTGTCAAAGAAGGGGATGGGTCAGTAGGTGGTGTCATTCTCTCTGACTCCCTGACTCCAACACAGAGAGGGGACTGCTATGAGCTGCTAGAGCAGTTCTCCCCCCTGTTCTCCCTTACACCTGGACTAACCCACCTCTGTGTGCATGACATTGACACAGGTGACAGTGCTCCTGTAAAGAACAAAATTTACAGGTTGTCAGATAAAGTGAAGGCCAGCATCAAGGAGGAGGTCTCCAAGATGTTGACTTTGGGGGTTATTGAGAAATCCAGTAGTCCCTGGGCCAGCACTGTGGTATTGGTTCCCAAGGCTACTGCCCCAGGTGCGAAACCAGAACTCCGGTTCTGTGTGGACTACCGGGGTCTCAATTCAGTCACCCGGACTGATGCTCACCCCATCCCCCGAGCTGATGAGCTCGTTGACAGGCTAGGCGCTGCCAAGTTCCTGAGTACGTTCGATCTTACTTCCGGGTACTGGCAGATTAGCCTGACTGAGGGAGCTAAAGAAAGATCTGCTTTTTCCACCCCTGATGGCCATTACCAATTCCGGGTGATGCCATTTGGGCTGAAAAATGCCCCCGCTACCTTCCAACGGTTGGTTAATGGGGTCCTAGCTGGTAAAGATGCCTTCTGGGCAGCTTACCTAGACGACATAGCTGTCTACAGTTCCAGCTGGGAGGAACACCTGCTCCACCTCAAGGAGGTGCTTCAGGCCCTGCAACAGGCAGGCCTGACTATCAAGGCTAGTAAGTGCCAGATTGGGCAGGGTTCTGTGGTGTACTTGGGACACCTCGTAGGTGATGGAAGGGTGCAGCCGCTCCAGGCCAACATTGAAACTATCAAGGCCTGGCAACCACCTAGAACACAGACTGAGGTTAGAGCCTTTTTGGGCCTCACTGGATACTACCGCAGGTTCGTCAAGGGCTATGGTACCATTGTGACCCCCTTGACTGAACTCACTTCCAAGAAACAACCTAGGTTGGTGAATTGGACAGAGGCCTGTCAGAAAGCCTTTGATTCTCTGAAGGAAGCCATGTGCACGGCCCGTGCTCAAGGCCCCTGACTACTCCCAGGAATTTATTGTTCAGACAGACGCTGCAGAGCATGGCATAGGGGCTGTTCTAGCACAGCTGAATGAGGAGGGCTCATAGACCGGTAGTCTTTATTAGCAGAAGACTATTACCACGGGAACAAAGGTGGAGTGCTATTGAGAGAGAAGCACTTGCTGTGGTCTGGGCACTGAAGAAGCTAAGACCCTACCTGTTTGGGACTCACTTCCGGGTTCAGACAGACCACAGGCCCCTCAGATGGCTCATGCAGATGAGGGGTGAGAATCCAAAACTCTTGAGATGGTCCATTTCCCTACAGGGGATGGACTTTACGGTGGAGCATCGCCCAGGGGCTGACCACACCAATGCTGATGGTCTCTCCAGATACTTCCGCCTTAGCGATAAGAGCTCCCAGGAGGTCGGGTAGCTCTCCCCACTTTCAGCTGGGGGGACACATGTTAGACCTGACATGCCTTAGGGTGGTCACCCCTAACTTTTTGCCTGCCTCCCTCCACTTTTTGGACCCTGTTTTGCTAGCTTTTAGACTCTGCGCACTTTACCACTGCTAACCAGTGCTAAAGTGCATATGCTCTCTTCCCTTTTAAACATGGTAACTCTGGCTCATACCTGATTGGTCTATTTAATCTACTTATAAGTCCCTAGTAATGTGCACTACATGTGCCTAGGGCCTGTAGATTAAATGCTACTAGTGGACCTGCAGCACTGGTTGTGCCACCCACTTAAGTAGCCCCCTTAACCTTGTCTCAGGTTTGCCATTGCAAGGCCTGTGTGTGCAGTTTCACTGCCACCTCGACTTGGCATTTAAAAGTACTTGCCAAGCCTAAAACTCCCCTTTTTCTACATATAAGTCACCCTTAATGTGGGCCCTAGGTAACCCCTAGGGCAGGGTGCTGTGTAGGTAAAAGGCAGGACATGTACCTGTGTAGTTATATGTCCTGGTAGTGTAAAACTCCTAAATTCGTTTTTACACTACTGTGAGGCCTGCTCCCTTCATAGGCTAACATTGGGGCTGCCCTCATACACTGTTGAAGTGGCAGCTGCTGATCGGAAAGGAGCAGAAAGGTCATATTTGGTATGGCCAGAATGGTAATACAAAATCCTGCTGACTGGTGAAGTCGGATTTAATATTACTATTCTAGAAATGCCACTTTTAGAAAGTGAGCATTTCTTTGCACTTAAATCTTTCTGTGCCTTACAATCCACGTCTGGCTGGGCTTGGTTGACAGCTCCTTGTGCATTCACTCAGACACACCCTAAACACAGGGTACTCAGCCTCACTTGCATACATCTGCATTTTGAATGGGTCTTCCTGGGCTGGGAGGGTGGAGGGCCTGCTCTCACACAAAGGACTGCCACACCCCCTACTGGGACCCTGGCAGACAGGATTGAACTGAAAGGGGACCTGGTGCACTTCTTAGCCACTCTTTGAAGTCTCCCCCACTTCAAAGGCACATTTGGGTATAAAAACAGGGCCTCTGCCCTACCTCATCAGACACTTGCTGGAGAAGAAACCTGAACCAGAAACTACATCCTGCCAAGAAGAACTGCCTGGCTGCTCAAAGGACTCACCTGTCTGCTTTCTACAAAGGACTGCTGCCTTGCTGTTGCCCTGCTGCCTTGCTGAACTCTTGTCTGGCTGTAAAAGTGCTCTCCAAGGGCTTGGATAGAGCTTGCCTAATGTTCCCTGAAGTCTCAGGACCAAAAAGACTTCTCTTTTTCACTTGGACGCTCCGTGCGCCGAAAATTTCGCCGCACAGCTTGTTCCGCGGCGAGAAAAACGCCGCACACCGACGCTGATCGACGCGACGCTCTTGGGACGACCGAGAATCCGACGCACGGCTTCGCAAGGACAACGCCGCCCGACCTCTAGAGGAGAAATCGACGCAACGCCTGCGTGAGATCGTAATTTCAACGCGCAGCCCCGCAGACCGACGTCTAGAGGAGAAATCGACGCAACGCCTGCCGTGAGATCGTAATTTCGACGCGCAGCCCCACAGACCGACGCGCAGCCGGAGAACAAGCAGGAAAATCCACGCACAGACCCGGGACATCTGGTAATCCCCGCGATCCACAGAAAGAGACTGTCCGCGCACCGGAAAACGATGCACGACTTCCCCGCGTGGAAAATAACGATGCAAGTCCGTGTGCGCTGGGGAGAAATCGACGCACACATCCTTTTTCCACGCACCTCTTCCTCTGTGGCCCTCTCAGGAGATTTTTCCACTCTAAACCAGGTACTTGTGCTTGAAAGAGACTTTGTTTATATTCTAAAGACTTAAGACACTTTGGGGGTCATTCTGACCCTGGCGGTAATTACCGCCAGGGCGGAGGTTGGCGGTAGCACCGCCAACAGGCTGGCGGTGCTCCGACGGGCATTCTGACTGCGGCGGTACAGCCGCGGCCAGAAGCGGAAAGCCGGCGGTGTAATTACCGCCAGGGTAAGAATGACCCCCTGTGTGGTGTATTTTTGTGGTGCTATATGGTGGTATTGTATGATTTATTGCACAAATACTTTACACATTGCCTTCTAAGTTAAGCCTGACTGCTCGTGCCAAGCTACCAGAGGGTGGGCACAGGATAATCTTGGATTGTGTGTGACTTACCCTGACTAGAGTGAGGGCTTTTGCTTGGACAGGGGGTAACCTGACTGCCAACCAAAAAAACCCATTTCTAACAGTCACTTTGTAACTCTTTGCACTACATTATGCATGCACCATGAATAATGTAAGCAAAGGGGGTGTTCCTCCATTGGGGGGCTGAAAAAATGTGCATAGAAATCTAAGAATCTAACAGATTTCTTAGCGCCATTTTGCTCAGAACATGCCTTAAAAGCGGGCACACCATTGTTCACAATGTGCCCCTTTGTACTGTTCAGGGTTATTGCCAACATTTTGCCGCTAACCCTGAACAGTACATCAGTACATCAATAGCGTCAAAAATAATGCAGCTATTGCCCCCGTACCTTGTGCCATGGTGCGCAATAACTTAGATACGGCGCACACATGGTGGTGGTAGGGGCGCTAGGAAAGTGCAATGCCACTTTCCTTAAATCTGCCCTAAGTGTCCGTCATGGATGCAGCACTTATTGTGCCACCACGGGTGTAATAAAGCAAAGCATGACTCCCAGCCCACCATTGCTTGTTGGAAGAGCGATTCTTGATATTGTTAACTCTACTTTGCTATTTAAATTAATGGCAGAGACTAAACCTTTCTTTTTATTATTTGTAAGCCACCCCGAAGGAAAGCCTACTGAGCTCAATAAGCTGGGTGCACTATATTGGAAAGAAGGACATGTGCTTTATTAACTTTCCATATCCTGGCAGTAAAACTTTTGTAGTGTCATTTTTACTGAGAAAAGGCTAGTAACCCAACTCTGACAACTGAGCAATGCTAACTTCTGAATGAGTCTAGTAAATATGACAGTTTAAGATATCACAAGCATCATTGCTTTAAACTCAACCTGGTGTTTAAGTTGAATTGAGTTTAGCTTTTGCACAAAAGGCAACTTTAGAAAGTTGCCACTTTTTGTTGCCTAAAAGTTTCTAGTAACCGTTTATGATTGCAACCAACTGCAATCGTCGAGATAGTAGTAGAAGTTACACATGAAAGGAGCATCTCTTTTGTTTTAGCAGACAGGCTGGCATTTTAGGCAGAGAGGGAGAAGCTGTTCTCAATGTAGCTCCCAGGTAGCCACGCCTCTGAGTAGGGCTTTGGAGCTCCACACACCGAGAGAAGGGTGCTGCCATGTTGAGAGTGGGCTGAATAGTGCATTATAGGACAGCTAGATGCCAAACTTTACAGGAAGTCGCTTTCTGGCAGGTGAACTGGTAGCCCATTAACTAGTTATTCGCCATATCCCTCTAGGCATGTAGAGAACATAAAAGAGGCATCCCTGGCACCCAGGCCCTGGATCACATCTGTATGAGAGAGAAGACTAAAGAAGTGGTGCCCGCTGTTCCTTTTACCCAGCAAAGAGAGGCTACACCAAAGACTTGACTGCACTTGCTGCATCTTGGACTAGCAAAGAAATGACTGTGCATGTGATGCCTCACTCATGGAAAAATTGCCCACAAGCCCCAGGCAGAGAAGGTGAATCAAAGAGTCAATTTGGTGACTCCCTGTTACAGTCACAGGTCCGTAAAACCTGAGAAGCCTTCATCCTTGAGAGCCCAGCACCAAGAAGCTTGACCACCACTGGGTGTGAAGTTGCAGCTTGGGAGCTGAGTCCTGACCCTCAAAATTCGACATTTAAGGCCAAAGTTGCCCACCCATGGACCAAGTGGTGGCTACAGGAAGACCCACAACATCGGCTCAACATCCTCAGCATCTTTGAGCATTTTCAGCATCCTGCATCTCTTGCATCAGGGCCACTGTTTGGACTTTGCCCATAGTATCTGGAACTGGACTGGAGGCTGGTTAGGCCAACAGGTAGCGGTTAACTGGCCCTGACTGGTCCCTGTGACTAACCCTAACAGAGTTGGTCTCTTCAAGTGTACCATATAGCCGGTTACAAGTTGCTTGTTGTCACCAAACCTAAACCACAAGTGATGGTAGATTACAAAGATTTAATGATCTAGTGAAAAGCAATGATTCATTGTTCCATTGAAAATTCGGATCTCTGGAACACTCAGGTAGATTTTTCTCATTGAGTTGTCTAAAGATAAATGTTGTGATTTATTTTTATTCAACTATTTTCTACTTCTTAATACATTTGTTCCTTTGATACAACATGACTGCTCTGAGCCACAGCTACCCAAAACTGAGCTAAGGTTTTACAAATGAACCCAACTAAAGCCAATATGCAATTTTTCCTGTATTACATTGTGAGGTTCCACAACCACACCATATAATAACTTTACTCACGCCATTCCAAAATGACAGCTGCACCCCTGCAAAGCCTGAACAGTGGAGTGTGGGATTTCCCATGACAAGCTGGTTGGAGTTCTGACCAGTGCTTCATCAACTATAATGCTGGGACGTCTTTGTCATTCACTACAAAATATAAAGAAGCTTCAAACAAGCAATGATTTTAGGGATTAAAGGGGACTAACCCAAATTCCACTCTGTTTATTTGTATATTAATGACATGAGCTTGGTAAACAGCTCTGTCTGTAAGCTGTGTGTAACCAGATATACAAAATATGACGTCAACCAAATATGCATGTGTATAACTGCGAATACAGAAGTAGCACATGACGCCATAAAACCGAATATATAATAATAACGCTGAAATATACGCAATAGTGTTTCAGACAATTAGGGGGTTATTCTAACTTTGGAGGAGTGTTAATCCGTCCCAAAAGTGACGGTAAAGTGACGGATATACCACCAGCCGTATTACGAGTTCCATAGGATATAATGGACTCGTAATACGGCTGGTGGTAAATCCGTCACTTTTCCGTCACTTTTGGGACGGATTAACACCTCCTCCAAAGTTAGAATAACCCCCTTAGTATTGTAGTCCTGAGTTACAAAGGCAGTTGTATTTATACAATTGAAAAATGTCTTACAAGTTTTCGCATATTAGATGCAGTTGGTTTTACACGTCTTCTTAATTCGTTATGTTTGTCAATAATCTCCTGCCGAACAAAAGCATATTTGGTATCCAGAAAACGTGGAAGAACCTGCAAAAAGAACATAATTGTAAATAATTAAAGGATCAGTAAAATGAAGCAACATCTAGGTTTAGCACAATCCGTGGGGACAACCTCAACAATATAATTTAATGGCATCTGTTATTAAAAAATGTAAACTCTGCGTTGTGCCGTACATAATATTTGTGTAATTATCAACTCAATAGTCTATAACAATATCAAATAAAGGTATTTGATATTTAATGTTAAGTAATCTTCCTGTACAAGTAAAGCCTATCAATTTTGTACTTCAGACTCTTCACACACAATTGAGTAGTTACTTGTGAATACTGTGTTGTGTTAGATTAGCGTACAATCCTAGTATTTCCATGACAGAGATGCTCATGACTGGAAAGTAAGATAAAATGTTCTATCATTACCTGTAATTAAAACAATTATTAAGATTTTTTGAGCACTGTTAAAACTGACCCACAAATATTGCAAGTTTGACAAGGCAAAATCAATAGCCTGTCTGGCTTCCTGCTCATTCTGAGAGGCCCTGTAAACCCAATGGTGTGGATAACAAGCATTGTTGAGGTTCCAATAGGAAATGTTTCACAGGGAGCCTAGGCTGCTAAAATCATGGTGATACTAACCTGACATACATGGCAAATACATTTGGGACCACTGCAAAAATACATACTTCTGCATGTTATTCTCACAGGTCCACTGCTTAATTTGAGCCGGTGGTTGTCAGTGGGGTGTGCCGGCAGTTTTTTGGGGGACTGTTAGAAATGTGGTTTCTGGTTGGCTAGGGTATGCACCTAAGCCAGGCAGAACCCACCCACTCTAGTCAGGGCAAGGGAGTTACACGTCCATGATAACCCCTGCTCACCCCCTTGGTAGCTTGGCATGAGCAGTCAGGCCTAACCAGGAGGCAATGGGTAACACATTTGCACAACACACATAACACATGTGACGCAATACGTACACCACAAAGTAAACACAACACTGAGCTATGTAAAAATACACTGTATTGCACAAAACATAATTAGACCAAACATTACACGTCAGTAATACCCTGCTACTTTAGCAGTTGTCAGGACGTTACACAAGTTACTAGTACTCTGAAAAAATAGACAGTTGTCACAATGGAACACGTAAGTACTCAGGATTCTGCAACATAAGCAGTAGTCAGGAATCACAATAAAGAAATATATGTACTTGTCATTAACACCTCATAAATATCCATACTAGGAACATTAGAGAACATATGGCAAGTCATAAGAAAGTAAACATACATCAGCCTAGCATGCCCATAACAGAAACATATAGCCAATATCTATCATTAGAAAAATAACCTTGGAGCCTACCACCCTCCCAGTGTCCCCAAAAGCACCTTATTTTGCAGAACTAAGCACTCCTAGTGCCTGGAAAGTCATGGTAGGGGACCCCGGCGCTCCTATGCGCTCACAGGGCCACACGTGGCTCTTAAGGGAGAGGGGCAGTCGGCACCCTCTCCGATTTCGTAACGGGCCACTCCAGGGGCCAGCGCGATCTCTGGGGGCCCTCCCCCCGGGCCTTCACTGGCCCTCCAACGTGGGGGGCAAGGCAGCCCAAGAAAGCAATGGGGGTGAAAGGAAGGGGCCTTCGGTGAGGCCTCCCTTTCCCGTTCCTCAAAGGAATGCCGGGCAAAAATATGGAGCCCGGTCGCGGCGGTGATGGTCCTTAAGGCAAAAGCAGCGTGCTTACGAGCACAGGGGCATTCTTAAGGAGCTCAGGCAGCGGCGGTGAATCTCCTGCAGGATGAGGTGCTTAGAAGCGCAAAGGGGTCACACAGGAGCGCTCTCCAATCGTTAAGCTATTGAAGCAGCACTCCTCGTGCTGGGGTAGGTTACGAAGGTCAGGGGCCACAACACCCTGCCTCTGGAGACAAGAATGAGGAAGGAGCACAGGGCTGGCGCACCCAGCTACAGGCCAATGCAAAAAGTGGATGCAAGCAGTGGCAGTTCTTCCTGTGGGTCACAGGTCTGCACAACAGCCGCAGTCCATGGCGGTTCCTGGTGAGTCCTCTCTGCAGCGTTCTGTCCAGTTCCAAAAATGTTCAAAGAATGTCTCAATTGTGGGGAAAATTCCCCTGTACTTAGACTTAGTTTGCAGTGTCTTTTACAATGAGGAGGAGAAGGTGTTCCAACCAGTTACAGTACAGGCTACAAACATCAGTGGGGGGTAAACGACCCTATTGTGCGAGGCCAGGGCACAGCCTTTACAAATGAAGGTGTGCCCTGCCTCTCCCTTCTCTCAGCCCAGGAAGACTATACAATATGTAGATGCACCTCTGTGACACCTCCACCCTCCCTGTGTACAGGCTGTCTGAAAAGTATGCACAAAGCCCCAACTGTCAGTCTGACCAGACGTGGATTGGAGTCAAGCTGCAAAAAACACCAGAGTCATAAGCACAGATAAATGTGCACTTTCTAGAAGTGGCAATTCTGTAATAGTGATAAAAAATACACCCACGCCAGTAAGCAGCATTTCTTACCACCATTACAACCATGCCAAACATGCCTATGCTACCCCTCGTAAATCAGACACTTCCCCTTACACATAAGGCAGGGTATTTCTAATGCAATCCTATGAGAATGTAGCACTCACAGCAGTGAGACACCAATTTAGGCTGTTTGTCACTACCAGGACAGGCCACGCAACCTGGCACATGTCCTGCCTTGTACATACATGGCACCGTGCCCATAGGGCTAGCTAGGACATACCTTAGGGTTGACTTACATGTAGTAAAAGGGGAGATCTGGGCCTGGCACGTAAATTTAGATGCCAGGTCCCTGTGGCAGAAACCTGCGCACACAGGCCCTGCGCTAGCCCTGCGCTTGCAGGCCTGAGATAGGTTTGAAAGGCTACTTTAGTGGGTGGCACAAGCAGCGCTGCAGATCCACTAGTAGGATTTAATTTACAGGCCCTGGGTATAGGGATACCACTTTTACAAGGGAAAGCACATGCACTTTAGCACTGGTTAGCAGTGGAAAAGTGCTCAGAGTCATAACATCAGCCAACAAAGGTCAGAATAATAAGGAGGTAAAAGGCAAAAAGTCTGGGGAATGACCCTGTAAAAGGGCCAGGTCCAACAGGGACCAACGCTTAATTCTCCACATCTGATATTTCCCCAGACCAAGAGAGGTGAGAGACTGAGCCTGGCTGTGCCATCATGTCGCTTGCAACATGAAATGAAGGAGTGGTTATTTTCCTATATAACGTGAAGAGACAATTTTATTTAATGTGATACACTACAGCACATACAAATATAGTGCACAGATGCATAGAATGTTTCATACATGCCATATTTTCTCATCGTTTTGAAGGAATGTTTATGTTATAGTATTTTGCAAACATTATTATTCTTTATATTCATTCCACATTTCCACATAGGAGATGTATAGCATTCATATAACCGGGAAAGTGTATTTGTGTCTAATTAGCTTGGCCAGAGTGAAGGCCCATATTTTCTTTTGTGTTCTAATCTTCAATGTGACGTTCGTTTTTCCTGAATATTTTTTTAAACCTGCAGCTGTTAGGATCTGATATTGAGTTATTAGGGAGCTCATTGTTTGAGAAGATAAGAAAGCCAGACAAACATTTATCGAGGACAAGACGAGTACCCTGGGCTCACAGCGGTATCTCCTGTGAAATTCCTAAGCATGAGGGTGTACCAAGGTTGACTCTGAAACTTCAGAAGGCTTGATTGTTAATTGCCAGCTTGTGTTTTGTGATTATGTTTTTGAACTGGGAAAGGTATTTGCCTATGAGATTACACTCAAAAGAATCAAGATTTAAGTGTGGTCTAGTTAGCAGTAAGATTCTGATTCACTTTGCCCTTATCTGAGAGCGGATCTTACATGGGTACATCTCTTGAACTATAATTTCTATGTGGCTTCATGCCACCATACCTCTTTTGAAGGAAATTTATACAGAAGTTCTGACATGCTGACTACTTGCCTGAACCCATAGAATATTAGCATAGTTAGGATTTTAGATCAAATGGTTAGGCAGGAAACTTGGGATCAAACCAAATGCAGCAATTGTTTTTCCGTATTTTCTACATCATCGCTATTGAATTAGTGGTCTTTTACATGTTAGTTCAATTTCATATAGTGCAAAATTTCCACTCTCCTTTGCTTATTTTGTACATTTATAGTGTGATTTTGACACTCATATATGTAAGTTTGTCTTTGAGTCTGAAATTATGCCATTTGAACTATGACTTGGGGGGTGATTCTAACCCTGGCGGTCGGTGTTAAAGTGGCGGCCAACCCGCCAACAGGCTGGCGGTCCAAAAAATGGAATTCTGACCCTGGCGGGAACCGCCACCACAGCCCGCCAACTTAACACTCCGACCGCCGCGGCGGTACAGACAAACAGCGCGGCGGTCACCGCCAACAGGCAGGCGGCAGACAATGTACCGCCCACACTATCATAACTCACCAATCCGCCACCTTTTCCGGGGCGGGAGCACCGCCGATAAAAACACGGGGGAAACAGACTACGAACGGGAAAACGCTCACCAAAACACACTCCACCAGTACGGAGGACAGCATGGAACCCGAATTAAACATCCTACCTGCTCTCGTCTACCTTCTCATCTACCACGAGTACGAAGTCCGGCGCAGACGACAACGGTGAGTACTGCACCTACGACACACGGGAGGGGGAGGACGAAAGGTTACGGGCACACACATATGCGACCCCCCTCCCCCCCAATCATGTACTCACCAATGCAGAGCACCAAGTCACAGTGACACCACCCAAACACCCCTGAAAAATGCTAGGACATAATCATATTTGGAATAAATATTTATGTACCAAAAAGCTCCAGAAAATTAGCGTATAACCATGAAAGATATCCACAACAAAACAAATGACATACACATCAGTGTATAACTGAAGTACCAAGTCCTGCACATCCTACGAATACAGCATGTCCGTGGGCCAAAGTCTTGAGAAACAAGGGCAAAGCCCACACAGGAGACCTGAGTCCTTTGGAGAGAACACTGCAGGGGCATCAGATGTAAAAACTACAGGCACCTCAGGGGGAAGGGAAGGGGGGGGCACCACAGCCACATGAGTCCACGACGCCAGATCCACGAGGAGCCACCATGCCCACGGGACCATCCTGGGGAGTGCAAAGCCACAGTCTCTCAAGTCTCTGCAGTGGGTGGATTGGCCACTGGACCATCCTGGGGAGTGCAAAGCCACAGTCTCTCAATGTCTCTACAGTGGGTGGGCTGCCCACTGGGCCATCCTGGGGAGTGCAAAGCCACAGTCTCTCAAGTCTCTGCAGTGGGTGGATTGCCCACTGGACCATCCTGGGGAGTGCAAAGCCACAGTCCATCAGGTGGATGACAGTCTCCACTGGTCAAGGAGGAGGCATGGTGGGCACAATGAACCATCAACGGTGCTTGAGACGGCGGTGCCCTGTTCAGCGGTGCTTGAGACGGCGGGGCCCAGCGGAGCGGTGCTTGAAATGAAGGGCCCAGCGGAGCAGTGCTTGAGACGGCGGGTCCCAGCGGAGCGGTGCTTGACAGGAAGGGCCCAGCGGAGCGGTGCTTGAGAGGAAGGGCCCAGCGGAGCGGTGCTTGACAGGAAGGGCCCAGCGGAACGGTGCTTGAGACGGCGGGGCCCTGTTCAGCGGTGCCTATCTCCACGGTGGGGCCCTGTTCAGCGGTGCTCTTCTGCACCGCGGGCCCTGTTCAGCGGTGCCTATCTCCACGGCGGGGCCCTGTTCAGCGGTGCTCTTCTGCACCGCGGGCCCTGTTCAGCGGTGCCTATCTCCACGGCGGGGCCCTGTTCAGCGGTGCTCTTCTGCACCGTGGGCCCTGTTCAGCGGTGCCCATCCAGCAGGTCAAGGGAGCCAGACCTGGCCTGGACTCCCTGTTCAGTCGCCCTCGGACCGTGACGTTTCTGGACCCTTCGGGGACGGACTCCTGGCCTCCTTAGTGTCCTCCTTCCCAGCTGGGATGTGGCATGTGGGGTCCACCTCCTCCGCGCTCCTGCTGCCCTTCCGCTCCTTTGATGGGGCTCTCGGGCCCTTGCCTCCCCCAGATGGTGTGGGTGGTGAAGTGGCCACACATTGCTCCTTGGGGGCAGCCCTGTCGGTCCTCGCACAGCGGTCCTTGGTTTTGCGGGTCCTCTTGCCGGGGGGGGGGCTGGACGTGTCCTTGCTGCTGATCGATGTGTCACTGCTGGCAAAGGGTGGGCTCCAGAACCCAGGCACAACAGTGACACCCGAAGCTGGGCTGGTGGTGGCTGCGGTGCTCTTGGGACTCTTTGAAGATGGATGGGGGAGGTCATCGGGGGGAAAGAGGTTAAGGTTAGCCAGGAAAAGTTTTTTAGGGCCAAGGTAAAGGGTAGGAGAAGTGGAGATGGAAGTGGAGGTAGAGGAGGTGGTTGTAGGAGAGTCAGGTGTGCTGTCATTGGGTGAAGGTGCTGGTGCAGTAGGCTGTCGTGAGGTGGATGGCTGTTGGGTGGGTGGCTGCCTGCGTTTGTGTGTCTTGGAAGAGGGGGTGACAGACACAGTGGGAGAGGACACAGGGGACGTGTACATGGCAGTGGGGGTGGTGACTGCACGAGTGTGGACTGTACTGGAGGGTGAGGTGGTGATGGAAGCACTGGCTGATGTTGGGGTGCATGCAGGTGTGAGTGTAGACGTCACAGGGAGGGAGGAGGGAGACGAGGAGGAGGGGGACACAGGGGTGGCAGTGGCTGTTGGCATGTCTGCATCTGGGTGTTGCTCGGGTGAGTGTTTGCGGGATCTGTGGTGCTTGTGTTTGGATGAGCTGCTCTTGGGTGTTGAGGTGTGTGCAGGCTGGTCTGATGGTGTGGATGGGATAGGCTGAGGAACAGGAGACAGAGAAAGGCTGGAGGCAGTAAGAAGAGGGAGGCTGGAAACAGGGACAATGGCTGCCGTCAGTGCTGAGGCCAGAGCAGTGAACGCTCGTTGATGGGCAGCCTGACCCGAATGAATGCCCTCCAGGTACGCATTGCTCTGTTGCACCTCCCTTTGCACACCCTGGATGGCATTCAAAAGGGTCGTCTGCCCAACAATGAGCGTCCTTACCAGGTCAATGAGCTCCGCACTGAGGGCAGCAGGGGCAACAGGGGCAGGGGCTGAGGTGCCTGGGGCGAAGGAGACGCGTGCCTTCCTGGGCGAACCGGCACGGAGCGAAGACTGAGGGGCTGCTGGGAGGGCTGGGCTGGTGCGCTGGGTGGCGGCTGTACCTGTAGAGGCGGGGGGCACGGATGTTGCCGCCACCCCTAGGGAGCTCCCATCCGAGGACGTGTCGCTTTCGCTGCTCTCAACAGCGGTCCCCGTCGTGGTGCTCCCCTCGCCCTCCGGATCACTGGTGCCCTCGGTGTCTGTTCCTGGGCCCACCGGGGCCTTGTGTCCTGCAGCTCCCTCGTGCTCCGATGCCATATCTCCTCCGCCTGATGATGCTAATGCACACATGCACAAGAAGATGAAGAGAAAGGGTGGGGGGAGAAAAAAGAAGACCAGGTTGAGTGCATGCAATGTCAACACCGTTGGCGGAGAGGACAGACACAGGTGCCTAATGCACTAAGCCGCGCATTCGGGGTACACTACTCAGTACTACTGACTAAGACAACAGGCCAAGAGACGTCAAACGCGCACATGGGAGATGCTGGACCTTCAATGGCTGTACTTGTCACCCTACAGAGGTGGGGGCCGGGGGCACAGGCCCATGCCTAAGGGAGAGGACTACACTACAGAAAGCGCCCTGGCCTAATGTCACCCACAGCCCTCCTCCCCCACCCAGACGCCTCCACTGCGCAGAAAGATAGGAGAATGTGCTGATACTCACCCCCTTGTGTCTGCTGTGATGTCTTAAAGCGCCCATCCAATTCAGGGTAGGCCACCGCCAGGATCCGGGACATCAGGGGGGTCATGGTGCGACTGGCACCCCTCCTAGGTTGGGAGGCCATCCCCAGCAGTGTGTCTGCGGTCTTCCTTGTTCCGCGGCGGATGTCCTCCCACCTCTTGCGGCAGTGGGTGCCCCGTCTGTTGTGGACCCCCAAGGTCCGGACTTCCTTGGCGATGGCACGCCAAATCTCGATCTTCTGATGGGCGCTGACCTATTAGACATGTACAGGGTGGAAAGGAGGAAATCATCAATGGCCTGCATGTTAGATGTAATTGCCCCCCCCCCCCCCACTTTGCCATATGGCACATGCTCTCATCTGTCAGGCGTTGCACTCCTCATTCGCCACCCACCCCACCAACTTACATCCACCCCAATCCACACGGGCATAGCCCATTCCATTAGCACCCGGGGTACTCACTTGTTGGTCTGGAGGACCGTAGAGTAGCGCATACTGGGGGAGGACCCCATCCACGAGCTTGTCCAATTCTTCAGACGTGAAGGCAGGGGCCCTTTCCCCAGTCACAGCAGCCATTTTATCTTCCAGACCGAGGTCACAGCAGCACTTGCAGTATAGGTCCTCTCCTGTGGATGATCAGGTCTCGAGTGATTAAGCAGATAGAAAATGGCGGTCACGTCCGCGGCGTTGCGTACCGCGGCGGTGCGTACCGCGACCGCCGGCGCACTTCGTTATTGGCTCCTGAAACCCATAGGCTTCAATGTTAACCAATGCGGCTTTGCGCCGCGGTCTTCGACCGCCTACCGCCACGGTGTGCCTCGCCAGCGCAGTGACCTCACATCCCATTGTCCCACTTCACAGGTCAGGCAGCCGCCATTTCAAGGGCCCACATGGCTTAATTTTGACTGCGACACACAGGCCTAGGCCTTGCATTGCCACACATACACGCCTTTCAACCCATTGCCATTCTTTAACTGTGCAAGCTGTCTGTACGTACCTGTGGTTTGGCTGACTCTGTGCTCCATGTTGTCCTTCCTAGGCACCGTCCGCTGGGACTTGGGATGAGAAGGAGGAATCCTCGCGTGTACCGACCGCTGGTGGACCTGTCGACAATGGAAGAACGCCATATAATCCTTCGATACCGACTTGACCGTGCCACTATCCATGAACTGTGTGCCCAGCTGGAGCCAGCCCTGATGTCCCCCATCCGCCAACCCACAGGGATTCCCCCTCTGGTGCAGGTTTTGTCAGTCCTCCATTATTTGGCCAGTGGGTCATTCCAGACCACAGTGGCCATGTCATCTGGAATGTCTCAGCCTATGTTTTCAATGATTTTGAGCAGAGTGTTGTCTGCCCTGATGAAACTCATGCGGAGCTACATCATTTTCCCCGAGGAGGGTGACTTGCCCACAGTGAAGGGTGATTTCTATGCCCTTGGACATATCCCCAACATCATTGGTGCCATTGATGGGACCCATGTGGCTTTGGTACCCCCAAAAGACGATGAGCAGGTGTACCGAAACAGAAAGAATTATCATTCGATGAATGTCCAGGTGGTCTGTTTGGCTGACCAGTACATCTCCCATGTAAATGCCAAGTTCCCAGGGTCAGTGCATGACGCGTATGTGATGCGAAATAGCAGCATCCCCTATGTGATGGAGCAGCTACAGAGACAACGTGTGTGGCTAATAGGTGACTCTGGTTACCCCAACCTGGCGTGGCTACTGACCCCAGTAAGGAATCCCCGGACAAGGGCAGAGGAACGCTACAATGAGGCCCATGGGCGTACAAGGAGGGTTATTGAGCGAACCTTTGGCCTCCTGAAGGCCAGGTTTAGGTGCCTGCATATGACTGGTGGATCCCTAATGTACTCACCAAAGAAGGTGTGCCATATCATCGTGGCGTGCTGTATGCTTCACAACCTGGCTTTGCGACGCCAGGTGCCTTTCCTGCAGGAGGATGGTCCAGATGGTGGTGTTGTAGAAGCCGTGGAGCCTGTGGAGAGTGAAGAAGAGGAAGACTCTGAGGACGACACAGACAATAGGGACAGAGTGATACAACAGTATTTCCAGTAACACCCAGGTAAGAATCACCCACGCCATTTCACAATTGCTTCTAGCCTCCTGCATCTGTACTTTCTGTAGTTCCCCACAGATGTTTTTTATTAATTTATGCCTTTCCCTTCCCTTCTCAGTGCTGTCTGACTCAGTACCTGACTTCTGCTTGGTTCGCCCATGAAATACAGCGTATTGACATTGGTATGTTGTCATGACTAATTGACAGAACAGAAATTGAACAGTAATATGTTATCCCTTTGTTAATAATACAGCATGACTCAAAACAGGTTTGTGTGCAAAATGTGATTTATTTACAGTGCTAGATACCGGTACATGTGATTCTAAGGGTGATGGGTGGAGGAATATCCATGGCAGAGTCCAGTTCTCAGTCTCACAGGTGCATTGTTCTTTTGCCTGTGGAAGGATGGAGCATAGGCAGTTCATGGTTGGACAGGGTGGCAATGTGGGACAGTGGGAAGACTTGAGGGGGTATGTCCTGCTGGCGGGGGTCTTGACATCCTACTCTGTCTTTTTCTTTGGTCTCAGGCTCCTCTTACGGGGTGGTTGTTCTTCAGCAGGAGGTGGGGTTCTGGGGGGCTGTCGAGGTGTTGGGACCTCCTGTCCACTAGCGCCGGCGGAGGTGGTAGGCTGTTCCTGGTCCAGCCTAGTGACAGGGGCCCAGTGTGGTGCACCATGGTCCCGCAACGTGTCCTCTATCCTGTGGAGGGCCAGGACGATGGTCCCCATTGCGGTCCCGATGATTCTCAGCTCCTCCCTGAACCCCATGTAGCGTTCCTCCTGCTGTGCCTGGATCTCAGTGAACCTGGCCAGTACCGTCGCCATCGTTTCTTGGGAGTGGTGGTAGGCCCCCATGAGGGTGGTGAGGGCCTCTTGGAGAGTGGGTTCCCTGGGCCTCTCCTCCCCCCCTGTCGCACAGCAGCCCTCCGAGCTGCCCGGTTTCCCCCGGCCTCTGTCCCCTGGCCGGTGTGCCCGCTCCCACTGCCCCCAGGTCCCTGTTGTTGTTGGGGTGTCGGGTTAGCCTGGGTGCCCTGTAGTGGCAGACACACCGCTGATTGAGCTATCCTAGAGACAGAGGCATGGGCCCGCTGGGTGGGAGCTGTGCTGGTGTCGGCAGAGGGGGTCGGGTCTGGTGTGGCCTGTGTCTGGGTGAGGGGAACCGACTGCCCAGAGGTCCCCGATGGTCCGGGCTGGTCATCAGGTTCACTGTCGACAGAGCTGCTATCCTCAGTGTGGGCCTGTTCCGGTGGTGGGATGGACACTTCTGGACCCTCCTGGCTGATGTGTTGTCGTTCGGGTCCTGCATGGGGTAAGAGAGTTTGGTTATTGTTTCTGTGTGTGCAATAGCATGCGTGTTGTGGGTGCCCTTGTCCCCCAGTGCAGGCATTCCCTGGAGGGAGGTGTTGTGAGGGTATTTAGTGGGGGGGAGGGGTTAGTGCAGTGGTCATGCTTAGGTGATGGGTGCCCATTGTTTGTGTTGGCATGCAGGAGTTGGTGTTGGGATGGGTGGGTTGTGCTGGTGAGACATTGTCGGGAAGGATGTGTGCTGGGGGGTTGGGGGTGAGGGTGGGGGTGTGGGTTGGCATGCTGGTGGGGTGTGGGGGATATAGTAGTTGAGATGGGACTTACCAGAGTCCATTCCTCCGGCTACTCCTGCGAGGCCCTGAGGATGCAGGATGGTCAAGACCTCTTGCTCCCACGATGTAAATTCGGGAGGGGTGGGTGGGGGTCCGCCGCCAGTCTTCTGGACCGCGATGTTGTGCCTGGAGACCATCGACCGGACCTTCCCCCGTAGGTCGTTCCATCTTTTGCGGATGTCCTCCCTATTCCTGGGATGCTGTCCCACCGCGTTTACCCTGTCCACGATCCGCTGCCATAGCTCCGCCTTCCTGGCTATACTGGTGTGCTGCACCTGCGAGCCGAAGAGCTGGGGTTCCACTCTTAGGATTTCCTCCACCATGACCCGGAGTTCTTGGTCCGAAAATCGTGGATGCCTTTGGGGTGCCATGGGGTGGTGTGGGTGAGGTGTGGGGTGGTGTATGTGATGAGGAGTGTGTTGGTGAGTGGTGCTTTGTGCTACTATGTGGTGTGTGTGATGGTGTAGTGTGCCTCAGTGTGTCTTGCTTTGGATTGTCTGCTGTGTCTCTCTCTCCTTCTCTCAGTAATTGGGGTCGCAGGGGTTTGTGGGTGATGTGGGTGTGTGTTTTATAGTTGGTTGATTGTGTGGGAGTGGTGTGTGTATGTGTATCAGGTGTGTGTTTTTCAAATTGTCCAATGTGGCTGTGTTTTGGTGATGTGTGTGTATTCTGACCGCAGCGGTGTGTAGCGCCAATGGAATACCGCGTTTGAATGACCGCCGTGTGGATTCGTGGGTCGTAATGGCATGGGCGTATTTCTGTTGGCGTGACGGTGGAGGTTTGGTCATCTCCAGTTTATCGCTGCCCGCCGATGTGGCGGGCTGCAGTGGAGGACGGATTTTTGGAGGTTTGGCCGTTGTGGGTCAGAATGACCGTGGCGGTTGACCGCGGCCGCGGCGGTGTTATGGCGGTCTTCTGACCGGCGGTAAGGGCATTTTACCGCCGAGGTCAGAATCACCCCCTTAGTCTCTGGATTAAAATGTGTGACCATTGAGTTAATTAATTTGAATAATTTGATGCATTGTCTTCTCACCCTTCGAAACAGAAGAAAAATTAATTGGACCCCAGATTTAGAAATAGGGCCCAGTGCTGTTTGAGATGGTAGCAGAGTATGGTTTCCTTTCTGAAGTGAGGAGAACTGGAATTAGGTTCTAGAACAGTTCATCCTCAGTGTCCAATTTAGATGCTCGTATCCAGACTTGGTAGATCTGCAGAATCATGGTGAGTCGGTGAAGAGTTGTACTGGTGGCGGATGAGTGAGTACTAGTAGGGTTGCGGCTTGCGGCAGTTCCATTTAGTTTGTGGTGATTGTGTGAATAAGTGGTGCCTTGCGGAGTTGTTTTTGCATGATGTATGAGTGCGATGATTTATAAAGAGGTTAAAGAGTTTATCGGGCCTGACGTGGCCTAAGATCCAGGGATAGTTTAAAAGGTGTAGAAGAAACCTTATTATATGGTCTGTTCAGACATTTTGGGGGTCATTACAACCCTGGCGGGCGGTGTTAAAGCGGCGGTAAGACCACCAACAGGCTGGCGAAAAAAAAATGGAATCACGACCGTGGCGGAAACCGCCAACATAGACAGCCACTTTAACCCTCCGACCGCCACGGCGGTACAAATAAACAGCATGGCGGTCACCGCCAACAGACAGGCGGAGGACAATGTACCGCCCACAGTATCACAACCTACCAATCCGCCACCTTTTCCGGGGCGGATTCACCACAAACAAAAACACAGCGGAAACAGGACTTCGAAGGGAAAACGCTCACCTCTACATACCCCACGAGGAATCAGGACGCCATGGAACCCGAGCTCCAGATCCTGCCAGCCCTTATCTTCTTGCTCCTCTACCAGGAGCACGAAAGCCGGCGGCGAAGACCACGGTGAGTACTGCACCTACGACACAGGGGAGGGGGGAGGGAAAAAACAGGGACACACACACGCAACACCCCTACCCCCACCCTCACCCACTACAACACACACACAAATACAGCATGATATATTACAGTTACACCTCCCCAAACCCCCCGGAAGAATGCAAAGACAAAAGGAAATGAGTGTAACCATTGTAATATATTAAAATCCAGTACCCAAAAAATATATATACACCATAAACCAATATATACACCAAGAATCGTAGTCCAGGTAGTGCTTCGTTGAAGTTCATGGAACACTGGGCCCACACGGCATGGGTGAGGCCCACACTCAATCCCCGAACATGATGGAGAGAACACTGCAGGGGCATCAGATAGCAATAAAACAGGCACCTCAGGGGGAAGGGAAAGGGGGGGCACCTCAGCCGGTTGAGTGCACAACGCCAAATCCACGAGGGGGCCACATGCCACTGTTCAATCCTGGGGAGTGCAAAGCCTCAGTCTCTCAAGTCTCTACAGTGGGTGGGTTGCCCACTGTTCCATCCTGGAGAGTGCAACACCACAGTCTCACAAGTCTCTACAGTGGGTGAGTTGCCCACTGTTCCATCCTGGGGAGTGCAAAGCCACAGTTTCTCAAGTGGATAACAGTCTCCACTGGTTCTGGAGGGGGCCTGGTGCCCAGAGTGCTTCATCCTGCCAAGGACTGAGGTAGTGGATGTATCTCTCCACTGGTTCTGGAGGGGGCCTTGTGCCCAGAGTGCTTCATCCTGCTCGTGATGGACTTAGTAGCGTCAGTGCCCTTGGCGCTCATAGGCCAGCAGAGCTTGTGGCGGCAGTGTCCTGTTCAGCGGTGCTTGTGGCAGCGGTGCTTGTGGCGGCAGTGTCCTGTTCAGCAGTGCTTGTGGCGGCGGAGTCCTTGGCAGTGACTCAGCTGCTGGCGGTCCTGTCTGGCCCAGCGGGGCTGGTGCTGATGGTCCTTTATGGCCCAGTGGGGCTGGTGCTGGTGGTCCTTTATGGCCCAGCAGGGCTGGTGCTGGCGGTCCTTTATGGCCCAGCGGGGCTGGTGCTGGTGGTCCTGTCCTGGGCAGCTGGGCTGGTGCTGGCGGTCCTGTCCTGGGCAGCTGGGCTGGTGCTGGCCTCCTGGGCAGCGGGGATGATGGCGGTGGCCTCCTGGGCAGCAGGGCTGGTGCTGCCGGTCCTGTCCTGGGCAGCTGGGCTGGTGCTGGCGGTGGCCTCCTGGGCAGCGGGGATGATGGCGGTGGCCTCCTGGGCAGCAGGGCTGGTGCTGGTGGTGGCCTCCTGGGCAGCGGGGATGATGGCGGTGGCCTCCTGGGCAGCAGGGATGATGGCGGTCTTCTCCGCCGTGCTGCTCTTCCCAGACTTGCTGAGTTTCTTGTGCCCCTTCCCCACCTTGGAAGGTGTCGCAGCTGACTCCACACTCCCACCTCTACCCCTGGGAGCGGCTTTGGTGGCTAGAGTCTTCCCCCTCTCCCGCCGGGCATTGGACAACTTTTGATGCTTGACAGGTTGGGGACTGTCCGTGCTGTGGCTACCTGCCGCACTGGCTGCCCCGCTGCCCGGTGCACTCCAGATTCCGGTGACTACAGGCATCACTGGTCCCGGAGATGTTGTAGCTGAGGGGCTAGGTTGGGACCTGGAGAGTCGGGCCCTAGGAGATTGACAGGGTGGGAGACGTGAGGGAAAGAGGTCAAGGGTGGACAGGAAAAGTTTCTTGGGAACACTGGGACGGGTAGCTGGAGGGGGTTTGGGAGTGGAGGAAGAGGTTGTGGTTGTAGGAGGTGTTCTCTGGGTGAAGGTGCATGCGCTGTAGGATGTTGTGAGGTGGATGGCTGTTGGGTGGGTGTGTGGCTGCGTTTGTGTATCTTGGGAGGTGGCGTCACAGACACACTGGGAGAGGACACAGGGGACGTGTGAATGGTAGTGGGGGTGGTGACTGCACATGAGCGGGGTGTGGTGGTGGGTGTGCTGGTGATGGAAGTAGTGGCTGTAGATGTAGTGCATGCAGGTGTGAGTGTAGACGAGACTGGGAGGGAGGAGGGAGACGAGGAGGAGGGGGACACAGTGGAGGCAGTGGATGTTGGTGTGTCTGCATGTGTGTGATGCTTGCGTGAGTACCTGTGGGATGTGTGGTGCTTATGTTTGCCAGAGCTTTCCTTGTGTGTTGACGTGTGTGCATGCTTGTCTGAAGGTGTGCTTGGGATAGGCTTGGGTCTGGGTGGAGGAAGTTGGAGGGGGGAGGCTAGAGACAGGGACAATAGCTGCCATCAGTGCTGAGGCCAGAGTCTGGAAAGCTCGCTGACCAGAATGAATGCCCTCCAGGAATGCATTTGTTTGTTGCAACTGCCTTTCTACACCCTGGATGGCATTCAAAATGGTAGACTGCCCAACAGTGAGGGACCTGAGGAGGTCAATGGCCTCCTCACTGAGGTCAGCAGGGGTGACTGGGGCAGGGCCTGAGGTGCCTGGGGCGAAGGTGATGCCCACCCTTCTGGGTGAGCGGGCACAGGGCAAAGGCTGAGGGGCTGCTGGGAGGGCAGTGCTGGTATGGGGGGTGGCGGCTGTACCTGTATTTGCGGGGGCACAGATGTGGCCACCACCACAAGGGAGCTCCCATCAGAGGACGAGTCCGTATCACTGGTGTCAGCTCCTGTCCCCTCCGTGGAGCTCCCCTCGCCCTCCGTACCACTGGTGAATTCCGAGTCCATAGTCTCGCCCTCCAGGGCCATGTGGGATGCAGCTCCCTCCTGCTCCGGTGCCACTGCTCCTCCGTCTGATGATGCTAATGCACACAAGAAGAGGAAGACCACAAAAAGGGGGGGAACGACAGAAGAAAGACATGTTGAGTGCATGCATTACCGCTACTGTTGGTGGACACAACCGACACAGAAGCCCCCTGCACTACGCCGCGCACTTGGGGTCCACTGTTCAATCCCTGGGACATGGCCTACAAGGCTATGGCCAACATCTGCACACATGGATGTCACAGGAGCCTGACTAGGTATAGTTGGCACTGTACACAGGTGGGGTGGGGTGCCACAGGGTCTGCCAGAACAAGGGGACCTAACTTGCACACTCACCCTGGCCTAGGGAAACCCACAGCCCATCTCCCCCACCCAGACACCTCCACTGCGCGCAAAATCAGCAGAATGAGAGTGTACTCACCCCCTTGTGGCTGCTGTGATGCCCTCAAGCACCAATCCAACTCCGGGTACGCCACCGCCAGGATCCTGAACATCAGGGGGCTCATGGTGCGACGGGCACCCCTCCCACGTTGGGAGGCCATCCCCAGCTGGGCCTCCGCCGACTTCTTGCTCCAGCGGCGAATGTCCTCCCATCTTTTACGGCAGTGGGTGCTCCGTCTGTGGTAGACCCCCAGGGTCTGGACTTCCTTGGCGATGGCACGCCAAATATCCTTCTTCTGGTGGGCGCTGACCTACAGGAATAGTACAGGGGAAAAGGAGAAGATATAACTGTCTGCACCATCACAGTCATTGGCCCTCTTCCCTTGCCATGTGGCACGTGCACTCCCCGTCGTTTCATGCACGTCTCAATCACCCCCATCTTTCATCCACTCCACTCCACACAGGCATAGCCCATACAGCATGCTCCCAGTGTACTTACCTATTTGTCTGGAGGACCGCAGAGTAGCGTGTACTGGGGGAGGACCCCATCCACGAGTTTCTCCAACTCCTCCGATGTGAAGGCAGGGGCCCTTTCCCCACACACACGAGCCATTGTCTCTTCCAGACCGAGGTCACAGCAGCACTTGCAGTGTAGGTCCTCTCCTGTCGAAGATCAGGCATCGAGTGATTGAACAGATAGAAAATGGCGGTCACGTCCGCGGCGGTGCGTACCGTCACCTCCGACATACATCGTCATTGGCTCCTGGCACCCAAAGGGTCCAATGTTAACCAATGCAGAATTGCACCGCGGCCTTCGACCGCCTACCACGACCGGGTACAACGCCAGCGCAGTTACCTCACATCCCATTGTCCCACTTTACAGGTCAGGCAGCCGCCATTTCAAGGGCCCACATGGCTTAATTTTTCACTGCGTCACACATACCTAGGCCTTGCCTCAACATTCATACAGGCCAAATTTCGGAATATGATTCGTGTTCTGTGTAAGCTGTGGGTACGTACCTCTGAGTTGGTTGACTCTGTGCTCGCTGTTGTCCCTCATAGGCACCGTCCGCTGGGACATGCGAGGAGATGGCGGCATCATCCGGTGTACAGACCGATGGTGGACCTGTCTACAATGGAGGAAAGACATGTGATCATCACCTACAGGCTTGATCGTGCCACAATCCTGGAACTGTGTGCCCAGCTGGAGCCAGACTGATGTCAGCTATCCGCCATCCCACAGGAATCCCCCCTCAAGTGCAGGTGCTGTCAGTACTCCATTTCCTTGCAAGTGGGTCATTTCAAACAACAGTGGCCATAGCATCAGGGATGTCCCAGCCTATGTTTTCCAACGTGTTGTCCAGAGTGTTGTCTGCCCTGCTGAAACAAATGCGGAGCTACATCGTCTTCCCCCAGGTGGAGGATTTGCCTACAGTGAAAGGTGACTTCTATGCCCTGGGACATATCCCCAACATCATAGGTGCCATTGATGGGACACATGTGGCTTTGGTACCCCTCCACAGGAGTGAACAGGTTTACAGAAACCGGAAGAGTTATCATTCCATGAATGTGCAGATGGTGTCTTTGGCAGACCAGTACATCTCCCAGGTGAATGCCAAATTCCCTGGCTCAGTGCATGACGCTTACATCCTGCAGAATAGCAGCATCCCTTATGTGATGGGTCAACTCCAGAGGCACCGTGTGTGGCTATTAGGTGAGCACCTGGAAGCAAGTCAGTGGGAATGGTTGTCTGGGTCTGGGGATATCCCTACAGGTTAGTGTGTGTCTAACAGTTGCCCTCGCCATTTGCAGGTGACTCTGGTTACCCCAACCTGTCATGGCTACTGACCCCAGTGAGGAATCCCAGGACAAGGGCAGAGGAACGCTACAATGAGACCCATGGACGCACTCGGTGGATTATAGAGTGGACATTCAGCCTCCTGAAGGCCAGGTTCAGGTGCCTCCATGTGACAGGTGGATCCCTATTCTACTCACCAAAGAAGGTGTGCCAGATCATCGAGGCCTGCTGTATGCTTCACAACTTAGCTTTGCAACGACAGGTGCCTTTTCTGCAGGAGGATGGTCCAGATGGCGGTGTTGTGGCAGCTGCGGAGCCTGTGGACAGTGAAGACAAGGAAGCAGAAGAAGAGGACATCGACAACAGGAACTCGGTTATCCTGCAATATTTCCAGTGAGACACAGGTAAGAGTACAGACCTGCCTACAACGTGTACTTTAACACTACTACCTTTCTACTGTCTGTCGTTTTCACCCAGTGTATGGTCACTGAGTTTTCACTTTCCCTTATGATTTCGCAGCTGTGGGTCCCACTGTGTGACATCTGCTTTGTTTCCTCATGGACTAGAGCTGTGTGACATAGGTATGTTGACATTACATTTGAAAGAGCATTTTGTCACTGTAATTTCTAATACACTATTTCGAAATCACAGACAGACTCCAGATTGTTTTGTGCTTTAAGGGTGTTTATTTAGGTGCTCAAGATTGGAGGGGGTTGTAAAATGGTGAGGGCTGATGGTGGAGAAATGTCCATGGCAGAGTCCAGTCTATTAGTCTCACAGATGCATTGCCCAAATGGGCATAGAAAGTGGAGCTGGGGCAGTTTGAGGATGGACAGGGTGACAAAGTGGGACAGAAGGATGACATTCAGGGTGGTCTCATTTCTTGGCAGGGGTCTTGGCATCATTCTCTGTCTTTGTCCTGGATCTCAAGGATTGTTTGCGGGATGGTTCTCCCTCTGCAGGGGGTGGAGTGCTGGTGTGGTGGTCCTGTGGCAGTGCCTCCTGTCCACTAGTGCTGGCGGAGGTGGTGGGCAGTTCATCGTCCAGGCTAGTGTCAGGGGCCCCTTGTTGTGCCACAGTGTCCCTCCTGGTGTTGAGGACTTCCTTCAGCACCCCTACGATGGTGCCCAGGGTGGAATTGATGGATCTGAGCTTCTCCCTGAAGCCCAAATACTGTTCCTCCTGCAGGCGCTGGGTCTCCTGAAACTTGGCCAGTACCGTTGCCTTCGTCTCCTGGGAATGGTGGTGGGCTCCCATGTTGTTGGAGAGGGCCTCATGGAGAGTGGATTCCCTTGGCCTGTCCTCCCCCTGTCACACAGCAGCCCTCCCAGTTCACCTGTGTTCCTGGGCCTCCGTCCCCTGGACCGTGTGCCCACTGCCACTGCCCCCAGGTCCCTGTTGATGTTGGGGTGGTGGGTTAGCCTGAGTTCCCTGTAGTGGTGGACACACTGCTGATTGACGTGTCCTGGGGACAGAGGTATGGGCCCGCTGGGTGGGTGCTGTGCTGGTGTTTCCAGAGGGGGGAAGCTCTGTGGTGGCCTGTGACTGTGTCCAGTTGGACAGAGCTGCTGTCATAATTGTGGGCCTCTTCTGTTGGTGGTGTGGACATGTGTGGACCCTCCTGTCCAGTGACGTTGGGTAGGAGTCCTGCAGGGGTATAAAAGGATGTTTATTACATCTGTGTGTGCCATGGTGTGCAATGAGTGGGTGACCGTGTACCCCAGTGCTTGCATTCCTGTGTGGGTCCTTGTGTGATGGTGGTTTATGGGGGTGTATGGGTATGTGCAGTGGCCATGCTTTGGTGATGGGTGCCCATGCTTTGTTGTTGCATGCAGGGCTTGGTGTTAGGATGTGTGGTTTGTGATGTTGGGACATTTGTGAGGAGTTGGAGTGATGGGGGTGAGGGTGAGGGTTGGGGTATGTGATAGCATGCAAGTAGGGTGGGGAATGTATTAGTTAAGATTTGACTTACCAGAGTCCATTCCTCCATCTACTCCTGCGAGGCCCTCAGGATGCAGAATCGCCAAGACTTGCTCCTCCCATGTTGTTAGTTGTGGGGGAGGAGGTGGGGGTCCGCCGCCAGTCCGCTGAACCGCAAGGTGGTGTCTTGAAATCACGGAACGCACCTTCCCCCGTAGGTCGTTCCACCTCTTCCTGATTGTAGGAAAGTACCATCTTGCCTGGCATGTTACCCCCATATTTCACTGTATATATGTTGTTTTTGTGTATGTGTCACTGGGACCCTGCCAGTCAGGGCCCCAGTGCTCATAAGTGTGCCCTGTATGTGTTCCCTGTGTGATGACTAACTGTCTCACTGAGGCTCTGCTAACCAGAACCTCAGTGGTTATGCTCGCTCTTTGCTTTCCAAATTGTCACTAACAGGCTAGTGACCAATTTCACCAATTCACATTGGCATACTGGAACACCCTTATAATTCCCTAGTATATGGTACTGAGGTACCCAGGGTATTGGGGTTCCAGGAGATCCCTATGGGCTGCAGCATTTCTTTTGCCACCCATAGGGAGCTCTGACAATTCTTACACAGGCCTGCCACTGCAGCCTGAGTGAAATAACATCCACGTTATTTCACAGGCATTTACCACTGCACTTAAGTAACTTATAAGTCACCTATATGTCTAACCTTTACCTGGTAAAGGTTGGGTACTAAGGGGGTCATTCTGACCCTGGCGGCCGGTGGCCGCCAGGGCCACCGACCACGGGAGCACCGCCAACAAGCTGGCGGTGCTCCCACGAGCATTCTGACCGCAGCGGTTCAGCCGCGGTCAGAAGCGGAAAGTCGGCGGTCTCCCGCCGACTTTCCGCTGCTCGGGGGAATCCTCCATGGCTGCGGAGCGCGCTCCGCAGCCATGGGGATTCTGACACCCCCTACCGCCATCCTGTTTCTGGCGGGTCTCCCGCCAGGAACAGGATGGCGGTAGGGGGTGCCGCGGGGCCCCTGGGCACTGCAGGGGCCCCCATAAGAGGGCCCCGCAAAGTATTTAAGTGTCTGCCATGCAGACACTGAAATACGCGACGGGTGCAAACTGCACCCGTCGCACCCCTGCAACTACGCCGGCTCAATTCTGAGCCGGCGTCCTCGTTGCAGGGGCATTTCCTCTGGGCCGGCGGGCGCTCTTTTGGAGAGCGCCCGCCGGCCCAGAGGAAATGTTAGAATGGCCGCCGCGGTCTTGTGACCGCGGTGCGGTCATTTGGCGGCGGAACCTTGGCGGACGGCCTCCGCCGTCCGCCAAGGTTAAAATCAGGCCCTAAGTTACTTAGGGGGTCATTCTGACCCTGGCGGCCGGTGGCCGCCAGGGCCACCGACCACGGGAGCACCGCCAACAGGCTGGCGGTGCTCCCACGAGCATTCTGACCGCGGCGGTTCAGCCGCGGTCAGAAGCGGCAAGTCGGCGGGCTCCCGCCGACTTACCGCTGCTCGGGGGAATCCTTCATGGCGGCGGAGCGCGCTCCGCCGCCATGAGGATTCTGACCCCCCCTACCGCCATCCTGTTCATGGCGGGAAAGCCGCCATGAACAGGATGGCGGTAGGGGGGGTCGCGGGGCCCCTGGGGGCCCCTGCCGTGCCCATGCCAATGGCATGGGCACGGCAGGGGCCCCCGTAAGAGGGCCCCGCAAAGTATTTCAGTGTCTGCCTTGCAGACACTGAAATACGCGACGGGTGCCACTGCACCCGTCGCACCTTCCCACTCCGCCGGCTCGATTATGAGCCGGCATCCTCGTGGGAAGCAAGTTTTTCCCTGGGCTGGCGGGTGGTCTTTTGGAGACCGCCCGCCAGCCCAGGGAAAAACTCATAATACCCTCTGCGGTCTTCTGACCGCGGAGCGGTATAATGGGGGTGGAATTCTGGCGGGCGGCCTCCGCCGCCCGCCAGAATCAGAATCACCCCCTTAGTGTGTGGGCACCCTGGCACTAGCCAAGGTACCCCCACATCGTTCAGGGCAAATTCTCCGGACTTTGTGAGTGCGTGGACACCATTACACGCGTGCACTATACATAGGTCACTACCTATGTATAGCGTCACAATGGTAACTCCGAACATGGCCATGTAACATGTCTAATGTAACATGTCTAAGATCATGGAATTGTCACCCCAATGCCATTCTGGCGTTTGGGAGACAATTCCATGATCCCCCGAGTCTCTAGCACAGACCCGGGTACTGTCAAACTACCTTTCCCGGGGTTTCCCTGCTGCTGCCAACCCCCCAGACAGGTTTCTGCCCTCCTGGGGTCCAGCCAGGCTTGGCCCAGGAAGGCAGAACAAAGGACTTCCTCAGAGAGAGGGTGTTACACCCTCTCCCTTTGGAAAAAGGTGTCAGGGCTGGGGAGGAGTAGCCTCCCCCAGCCTCTGGAAATGCTTTGATCTCTGCATAAGCCAGTCTACACCGGTTCAGGGATCCCCCAGCCCTGCTCTGGTGCAAAACTGGAAAGAGGAGTGACCACTTCCCTGACCTGCACCTCCAAGGGGAGGTGCCCAGAGCTCCTCCAGTGTGCTCCAGACCTCTGCCATCTTGGAAACAGAGGTGCTGCTGGCACACTGGACTGCTCTGAGTGGCCAGTGCCAGTAGGTGACGTCAGAGACTCCTTCTGATAGGATCTTACCTGTGTTGCTAGCCTATCCTCCTTGCTAGGTAGCCAAACCTCCTTTTCTGGCTATTTAGGGTCTCTGCTTTGGGGAATTCTTTAGATAACGAATGCAAGAGCTCATCAGAGTTCCTCTGCATCTCTCTCTTCACCTTCTGCCAAGGAACTGACCGCTGACTGCTCAGGAGGCCTGCAAAACCGCAACAAAGTAGCAAAGACGACTATTGCAACCTTGTATCACGGATCCTGCCGCCTTCTCAACTGTTTTCCTGGTGGTGCATGCTGTGGGGGTAGTCTGCCTCCTCTCTGCACTAGAAGCTCCGAAGAAATCTCCCGTGGGTCGACGGAATCTTCCCTCTGCAACCGCAGGCAACAAAAGACTGCATCACCGGTCCTCTGGGTCCCCTCTCAGCACGACGAGCGTGGACCCTGGAACTCAGCAACTCTGTCCAAGTGACTCCCACAGTCCAGTGACTCTTCAGTCCAAGTTTGGTGGAGGTAAGTCCTTGCCTCCCCACGCTAGACTGCATTGCTGGGTACCGCGTGATTTGCAGCTGCTCCGGCTCCTGTGCACTCTTCCAGGATTTCCTTGGTGCACAGCCAAGCCTGGGTCCCCGACACTCTAACCTGCAGTGCACAACCTCCTGAGTTGTCCTCCGGCATCGTGGGATCTCCTTTTGTGATTTCGAGTGAGCTCTGGTTCACTCTTCTTCGTAGTGCCTGTTCTGGCACTTCTGCGGGTGCTGCCTGCTTCTGTGAGAGCTCCCTGTCTTGCTGGGCGCCCCCTCTGTCTCCTCACGCAATTGGCGACATCCTGGTCCCTCCTGGGCCACAGCAGCATCCAAAAACCATAACAGCAACCCTTGCAGCTAGCAAGGCTTGTTTGTGGTCTTTCTGCATGGGAACACCTCTGCAAGCTTCTTCACGACGTGGGACATCCATCCTCCAAAGGGGAAGTTCCTAGTCCTCTTCGTTCTTGCAGAATCCACAGCTTCTACCATCTGGTGGCAGCTTCTTTGCACCCTCAGCTGGCATTTCCTGGGCATCTGCCCAATCTCGACTTTGTCGCGATTCTTGGACTTGGTCCCCTTGTTCCACAGGTACTCTCATCTGGAAATCCACTTTGGTTGCATTGCTGGTGTTGTTCTTTCTTGCTGAATTCCCCTATCACGACTTCTGTGCTCTCTGGGGAATATAGGTGCACTTTACACCTACTTTTCAGGGTCTTGCGGTGGGCTATTTTTCTAACCCTCACTGTTTTCTTACAGTCCCAGCGACCCTCTACAAGCTCACATAGGTTTGGGGTCCATACGTTATTCGCATTCCACTTTTGGAGTATATGGTTTGTGTTGCCCCTATACCTATGTGCTCACATTGCAATCTATTGTAACTATACACTGCTTGCATTACTTCCTTTTGCTATTACTGCATATTTTTGGTATTGTGTACATATATCTTGTGTATATTTGCTATCCGCATACTGAGGGTACTCACTGAGATACTTTTGGCATATTGTCATAAAAATAAAGTACCTTTATTTTTAGTATATCTGTGTATTGTGTTCTCTTAGGATATTGTGCATATGACACCAGTGGTATAGTAGGAGCTTTACATGTCTCCTACTTTAGCCTAAGCTGCTCAGCTATAGCTACCTTCTATCAGCCTAATCTGATAGAAACACCTCTTCTACACTAATAAGGGATAACTGGACCTAGTACAGAGTGTAAGTACCCCTTGGTACCCACTACAAGCCAGGCCAGCCTCCTACATTGGTTGTGCAGCGGTGGGATACGTACTTGCAACTACTTACCACTTTGTCATTTTGTACTTTTCATAAGAGAAAAATATACAAAACAAGTTCAGTGTATGTACACCTAACCAAAAAGTTTTGCTTTTCTTCTCTTACTCTATTTGCTAAGTGCTGAAAAGTACCTCTAAACTTTTAAAAAGTTTCTAAAAAGTTGAAAAAGTTTGTTTTCTGTTTCCTTAAACAGTTCTGAAACTTTTTCTTTCTTTATCTGTCCCTAAACCTTTTTCTCTCATGTCTGGTACAGGTCCTACTCTTGATCTGGTCAGCTCTGCTTATGACCACCTTAGTTGGAAAGGTGTAAGGAGTCTCTGCATTGATAGAGGTTTAGGGGTAGGGAAGAATCCCTCTAGAGAATTGTTGATTAACATGATCATTGAAAATGATAAGGCCTTAGCTGGCACATCAGTTGAGAAGTTAGCAGATGGTTCACACTCTGATTCTGGGGTAGCCCCAGTAAGAATGTTAGATGGTATTCTTTCCAACTTGCCCCTTAGCAGACCACCTAGCATAACTGGTACTAATGTGAGCTCTCATCACACTAGGGATGTCATTCCTGCAGGTCAAATTGTTAGAGTGCCAACTGTTAGGGACAATTCTCCCTCTGTTCATTCACACCATTCTTCTGTGTCAAAGCATGCACAACCCACCCACCGTGATGACAGAATGTTAGAAAGGGAGCTCAATAGATTGAGAGTGGAAGAGTCCAGGCTGAAGCTTAAACAGCAACAGCTGGCTCTAGACAGGGAATCTTTAGACTTAGAAAAAGAAAGACAGATGTTGGGGTTAGGACCCCATGGTGCAGCAGCAGCATTACAGATAGTAATCCTGTGAAAGAGCATGATTCTAGGAATCTGCATAAGATAGTTCCCCCTTACAAGGAGGGGGATGACATTAACAAGTGGTTTGCTGCACTTGAGAGGGCCTGTGTTATACAGGGGGTCCCTCAAAGGCAGTGGGCTGCTATCCTATGGCTATCTTTCAGTGGAAAAGGTAGGGATAGGCTCCTTACTCTGAAGGAAAGTGATGCCAATAATTTTACAGTTTTGAAGAATGCGCTCTTGGATGGATTTGGCTTAACCACTGAACAATACAGGATTAAGTTCAGAGAAACCAGAAAAGAGTCCTCACAAGACTGGGTAGACTTTGTTGACTATTCAGTGAAGGCCTTGGAGGGGTGGTTACATGGCAGTAAAGTTTCTGACTATGAAAGCCTGTATAATCTGATCCTGAGAGAGCATATTCTGAATAACTGTGTGTCTGATTTGTTACACCAATATCTAGTGGACTCAGATCTGACCTCTCCAAGAATTGGGAAAGAAGGCAGACAAATGGGTCAGAACAAGAGTGAACAGAAAAGTTCATACAGGGGGTGACAAGGATGTCAAGAAGAAGGATGGTAAGTCTTCAGACAAGGGTGGGGACAAATCTAAAAATGAGTCTTCATCAGGCCCACAAAAACACTCTGGTGGGGGTGGTGGGTCCAAATCCTCTTCTAATCAAGTAAAGAAACCATGGTGCTATTTATGTAAAGTAAAAGGCCATGGGACAACTGATGCCAGTTGTCCAAAGAAAAGCACCAAGCCTCCCACTACCACAACCCCTACTGCTACACCTAGTGCCCCTAGTAATAGCAGTGGTAGTGGGAGCAAACCTACTAATAGCCAATCCAAGGGAGTAGCTGGGCTCACTTTTGGTAATTTAGTTGGGGTTGGTCTTGTTAGGGAGACCACAGAGGCTGTGCTAGTCTCTGAAGGTGCCATTGATTTGGCCACCTTGGTTGCTTGTCCCCTTAATATGGATAAGTACAAGCAACTTCCCCTAATAAATGATGTTGAGGTTCAGGCCTACAGGGACACAGGTGCCAGTGTTACCATGGTAATAGAGAAACTGGTACACCCTGAACAACACCTACTTGGTCACCAGTACCAAGTGACTGATGCTCATAACAACACTCTTAGCCACCCCATGGCTGTTGTAAATCTCAACTGGGTGGGGGGGGGTTACTGGTCCAAAGAAAGTTGTGGTTGCCTCAGATTGACCTGTAGACTGTCTACTAGGGAACGATTTAGAGACATCAGCTTGGGCAGAAGTGGAGTTGGAGGCTCAATCAGCAATGCTGGGCATTCCTGTGCATATTTTTGCTTTAACCAGGTCTCAGGCCAAAAAGCAAAAAGGACAGGGTGACTTGGATCCTGGAACAATGGACCAAGTGCTCCCTAAAGCTAGGGTTAGTAAAGGTAAATCCCTACCTACTATCCCTCCCTCTACAGATGATTCAACTTCTGAGTAAGAAGAATTTCCCCCCTGTGCAGAAACTTCACCAGAGGAGCTGGAAGCAGACACTGCTGAGCTTTTGGGTGGAGGGGGGCCTGCTAGGGAGGAGCTGAGTGTGGCACTGCAAACCTGTCCCACATTAGAGGGTCTAAGACAGCAAGCTGTCAAACAGCAAAATGGGGATGTCAGTGACTCACATAGAGTTTACTGGGAGGACAACCTCTTGTATACAGAGGCAAGGGACCCTAAACCTGGAGCAGCCAGGAGATTGGTCATTCCCCTGCAATACAGAGAGTTCCTCCTAACTCTAGCCCACAACATTCCCTTAGCTGGACATCTAGGGCAAATTAAAACATGGGAAAGGCTTGTCCCCCTGTTTCATTGGCCTAGGATGTCAGAGGACACAAAAGATTTTTGTAAGTCCTGTGTCACCTGTCAAGCCAGTGGCAAGACTGGTGGCACCCCAAAGGCTCCCCTTATTCCACTGCCTGTGGTTGGGGTTCCCTTTGAAAGGGTAGGGGTTGACATAGTTGGCCCCCTTAACCCTCCTACTGCTTCAGGCAATAGGTTTATCTTGGTGGTAGTGGACCATGCCACAAGATATCCTGAAGCAATTCCTCTAAGGACCACTACAGCTCCTGCAGTGGCAAAAGCCCTCCTGGGAATCTTTTCCAGGGTTGGTTTCCCAAAAGAGGTGGTATCAGACGGGGGTAGCAACTTTATGTCTGCATACTTAAAGGCCATGTGGAAGGAATGTGGTGTAACATACAAATTCACCACACCTTATCATCCACAAACAAATGGACTGGTTGAGAGGTTTAACAAAACTCTCAAAGGAATGATAATGGGACTCCCTAAAAAACTCAGGAGGAGATGGGATGTCTTGTTACCTTGCCTCATTTTTGCTTACAGGGAGGTACCCCAGAAAGGAGTGGGCTTCAGCCCCTTTGAACTCCTATTTGGACACCCTGTAAGAGGTCCTCTAACACTTGTAAAGGAGGGTTGGGAACAACCTTTAAAAGCTCGTAAGCAAGACATAGTGGACTATGTACTTGGCCTAAGATCCAGAATGGCTGAGTATATGAAAAAGGCCAGCAAAAACCTTCAGGCCAGCCAAGAGCTCCAAAAGCAATGGCATGACCAGAAGGCTGCTCTGATTCAGTACCAACCAGGGCAGAAAGTGTGGGTCTTGGAGCCTGTGGCCCCAAGAGCACTCCAAGACAAATGGAGTGGACCCCACATTATTGTTAAAAAGAGGGGAGAAGTCACCTACTTAGTTGACTTGGGCACTGCCAGGAGTCCCCTTAGGGTGCTCCATGTCAATCGCCTGAAACCCTACTTTGACAGGGCTGATCTCACCCTGCTCATGGCAAAAGATGAAGGACGGAAGAAGAGAGTGACCCTCTCCCTGATCTCTTCTCTTCCACAGAACAAGATGCTCTAGTGGAAGGTGTAGTTGTAGCAGATTGTCTTACTGCTGAACAGAAAGACCACTGCATAAATATCCTGGGTCAGTTTTCTGAACTCTTTTCTACTGTGCCAGGCACCACTTCTTGGTGTGAGCACACTATAGATACTGGAGACAGCATGCCTGTCAAAAGTAAGATCTATAGGCAGCCTGACCATGTCAGGGACTGCATAAAACAAGAGGTTCAGAAAATGCTTGAACTGGGAGTGGTCGAACATTCTGAAAGCCCATGGGCCTCTCCTGTGGTGCTTGTACCAAAGCCTCATTCCAAGGATGGAAAGAAAGAAATGAGGTTTTGTGTAGATTACAGAGGTCTCAACCAGGTGACTAAAACTGATGCTCACCCTATACCCAGGGCAGATGAGCTCATAGATACACTGGCATCTGCCAAGTATCTAAGCACCTTTGATTTGACTGCAGGGTATTGGCAGATCAAGTTATCAGAGGATGCTAAAGCAAAAACTGCATTTTCGACTATTGGAGGGCACTACCAATTCACATTAATGCCCTTTGATTTGAAAAATGCACCTGACACTTTTCAAAGGTTGGTGAATACAGTCCTGCAAGGGTTGGAGGCTTTTAGTGCAGCATGTCTAGATGATATAGCTGCTTTAGCTCCACCTGGGATGATCACCTGGTCCACCTATGGAAAGTTTTGGAGGCCCTGCAAAAGGCAGGCCTCACTATCAAGGCTTCAAAGTGCCAGATAGGGCAGGGGAAAGTGGTTTATCTGGGACACCTTGTAGGTGGAGAACAGATTGCACCACTTCAGGGGAAAATCCAAACTATCATATATTGGGTTCCCCCTACAACTCAGACCCAAGTGAGAGCCTTCTTAGACCTCACTGGGTATTACAGGAGGTTCATAAAGAACTATGGCTCCATAGCAGCCCCTCTTAATGACCTCACTTCTAAGAAAATGCCTAAAAAGGTATTGTGGACAGCTAGCTGTCAGAAAGCTTTTGAGGAGCTGAAACAGGCCATGTGCACTGCACCTGTCCTAAAAAGCCCATGTTACTCCAAGAAATTCATTGTTCAAACTGATGCATCTGAATTAGGGGTAGGGGCAGTCTTATCACAACTCAATTCTGAGGGCCGGATCAACCTGTTGCTTTTATCAGCAGGAGGTTGACCCCTAGAGAAAAGCGTTGGTCTGCCATAGAGAGGGAGGCCTTTGCTGTGGTCTGGGCACTGAAGAAGTTGAGGCCATACCTGTTTGGCACTCACTTCATTGTTCAGACAGACCACAAACCTCTACTTTGGCTAAAACAAATGAAAGGTGAAAACCCTAAATTGTTGAGGTGGTCCATATCTCTACAGGGAATGGACTATACAGTGGAACATAGACCTGGGAGTACCCACTCCAATGCAGATGGACTCTCCAGATATTTCCACTTAGACAATGAAGACTCATCAGGTCATGGCTAGTCTTATTGTCCTTCGTTTGGGGGGAGGGGGTTGTGTAGGAAAGTACCATCTTGCCTGGCATGTTACCCCCATATTTCACTGTATATATGTTGTTTTAGTGTATGTGTCACTGGGACCCTGCCAGCCAGGGCCCCAGTGCTCATAAGTGTGCCATGTATGTGTTCCCTGTGTGATGACTAACTGTCTCACTGAGGCTCTGCTAACCAGAACCTCAGTGGTTATGCTCTCTCTTAGCTTTCCAAATTGTCACTAACAGGCTAGTGACCAATTTCACCAATTCACATTGGCATACTGGAACACCCTTATAATTCCCTAGTATATGGTACCTGGGTACCTCAGTACCATATACTAGGGAATTATTGGGGTTCCAGGAGATCCCTATGGGCTGCAGCATTTCTTTTGCCACCCATAGGGAACTCTGACAATTCTTACACAGGCCTGCCACTGCAGCCTGAGTGAAATAACGTCCACGTTATTTCACAGCCATTTACCACTGCACTTAAGTAACTTATAAGTCACCTATATGTCTAACCTTTACCTGGTAAAGGTTGGGTGCTAAGTTACTTAGTGTGTGGGCACCCTGGCACTAGCCAAGGTGCCCCCACATCGTTCAGGGCAAATTCCCCGGACTTTGTGAGTGCGGGGACACCATTACACGCATGCACTATACATAGGTCACTACCTATGTATAGCGTCACAATGGTAACTCCGAACATGGCCATGTAACATGTCTAAGATCATGGAATTGTCACCCCAATGCGATTCTGGCATTGGGGAGACACTTCCATGATCCCCTGAGTCTCTAGCACAGACCCGGGTACTGCCACACTACCTTTTCCGGGGTTTCACTGCAGCTGCTGCAAACCCCTCAGACAGGTTTCTGCCCTCCTGGGGTCCAGCCAGGATTGGCCCAGGAAGGCAGAACAAAGGACTTCCTCAGAGAGAGGGTGTTACACCCTCTCCCTTTGGAAAAAGGTGTCAGGGCTGGGGAGGAGTAGCCTCCCCAGCCTCTGGAAATGCTTTGATGGGCACAGATGGTGCCCATCTCTGCATAAGCCAGTCTACACCGGTTCAGGGATCCCCCAGCCCTGCTCTGGCGCGAAACTGGACAAAGGAAAGGGGACTGACCACTCCCCTGACCTGCACCTCCCAGGGGAGGTGCCCAGAGCTCCTCCAGTGTGCTCCAGACCTCTGCCATCTTGGAAACAGAGGTGCTGCTGGCACACTGGACTGCTCTGAGTGGCCAGTGCCAGCAGGTGACATCAGAGACTACTTCTGATAGGCTCATACCTGTGTTACTAGCCTATCCTCATTCCTAGGTAGCCAAACCTCCTTTTCTGGCTATTTAGGGTCTCTGCTTTGGGGAATTCTTTAGATAACGAATGCAAGAGCTCATCAGAGTTCCTCTGCATCTCTCTCTTCACCTTCTGCCAAAGGAATCGACCGCTGACTGCTCAGGATGCCTGAAAAACCGCAACAAAGTAGCAAAGACGACTACTGCAACCTTGTATCGCTGATCCTGCCGCCTTCTCGACGGTTTAACTGGTGGTGCATGCTGTGGGGGTAGTCTGCCTCCTCTCTGCACTAGAATCTCTAAACAAATATCCAGTGGGTCGACGGAATCTTCCCCCTGCAACCGCATGCAACAAAAGACTGCATCACCGGTCCTCTGGGTCCCCTCTCAGCACGATGAGCGTGGTCCCTGGAACTCAGCAACTCTGTCCAAGTGACTCCCACAGTCCAGTGACTCTTCAGTCCAAGTTTGGTGGAGGTAAGTCCTTGCCTCCCCACGCTAGACTGCATTGCTGGGTACCGCGTGATTTGCAGCTGCTCCGGCTCCTGTGCACTCTTCCAGGATTTCCTTGGTACACAGCCAAGCCTAGGTCCCCGACACTATAACCTGCAGTGCACAACCTCCTGAGTTGTCCTCCGGCGTCGTGGGATCTCCTTTTGTGACTTCGAGTGAGCTCCGGTTCACTCTTCATCGTAGTGCCTGTTCCGGCACTTCTGCAGGTGCTGCCTGCTTCTGTGAGGGCTCCCTGTCTTGCTGGGCGCCCCCTCTATCTCCTCACACAATTGGCAACATCCTGGTCCCTCCTGGGCCACAGCAGCATCCAAAAACCCTAACCGCGACCCTTGCAGCGAGCAAGGCTTGTTTGCGGTCTTTCTGCGTGGGAACACCTCTGCTAGCTTCTTCACAACGTGTGACATCCATCCTCCAAAGGGGAAGTTCCTAGTCCTCTTTGTTCTTGCAGAATCCACAGCTTCTACCATCCAGTGGCAGCTTCTTTGCACCCTCAGCTGGCATTTCCTGGGCATATGCACAATCTCGACTTTGTTGCGATTCTTGGACTTGGTCCCCTTGTTCCACAGGTACTCTCCTCTGGAAATCCACTTTGGTTGCATTGCTGGTGTTGTTCTTTCTTGCAGAATTCCCCTATCACGACTTCTGTGCTCTCTGGGGAATATAGGTGCACTTTACACCTACTTTTCAGGGTCTTGGGGTGGGCTATTTTTCTAACCCTCACTGTTTTCTTACAGTCCTAGCGACCCTCTACAAGCTCACATAGGTTTGGGGTCCATACGTTATTCGCATTCCACTTTTGGAGTATATGGTTTGTGTTGCCCCTATACCTATGTGCTCCCATTGCAATCTATTGTAACTATACACTGCTTGCATTACTTCCTTTTGCTATTACTGCATATTTTTGGTAATGTGTACATATATCTTGTGTATATTTGCTATCCCCATACTGAGGGTACTCACTGAGATACTTTTGGCATATTGTCATAAAAATAAAGTACCTTTATTTTTAGTATATCTGTGTATTGTGTTCGCTTAGGATATTGTGCATATGACACCAGTGGTATAGTAGGAGCTTTGCATGTCTCCTAGTTCAGCCTAAGCTGCTCAGCTATAGCTACCTTCTATCAGCCTAAGCTGCTAGAAACACCTCTTCTACACTAATAAGGGATAACTGGACCTGGTACAGAGTGTAAGTACCCCTTGGTACCCACTACAAGCCAGGCCAGCCTCCTACACTGATGTCATCCCTATTTCTTGGGTGCTGTCCCACTGCGTTAACCCTGTCCACTATTCTGCACCATAGCTCCATCTTCCTAGCTATGGAGGTGTGCTGCACCTGTGATCCGAATAGCTGTCGCTCTACCTGGACGATTTCCTTCACCATGACCCTGAGCTCCTCCTCAGAGAACCTGGGGTGTCTTTGCCGTGCCATGGGGTGGTGTAGGTGATGTGTGGGGTGGTGTGTGTAGTGATAAGTGGGGTGATATTTAGTGGTGTGTTGTGTGAGGTGCGTGGAAGTTATGTGGTCGATGGTATTGTGTGCCTGTGGATGCTTGGTAGTTGTTTGTAGTGTCTCTCTCTGGCCTTCTCTCTGTAATTTTGTTGTAGGGGTTTGTGGGTGATGTGGGTGTGTGGTTTATATTGTAATGGGTGTGTGGGAGTGGTGTGTGTATGTGTATCAGGTGTGTGTATTTTGAATTTTCCAATGTGGTGGTGTTTTGTAAATGTGTGTGTATTTTCAGATCGGCGGTGTGTACCGCCAATGGAATACCGCGGTTGAAAGACCGCAGCATGGATTCGTGTGTCGTGATAGTGTGGGCGTATTTCTGTTGGCGTGACGGTGGAGGTTTTGTTTTCGCCAGTTTATCACTGACCTTTAGTGTGGCGGACTTGTGTGGGTGTCTGAATTTTGGCGGATTCCGAGCAGTGGGTCATAATGAGCTTGGCGGAATTCCGCTGCCGCAGCGGTATTCTGGCAGTCTTCTGCACGGCGGTAAGCGTCTTTTACCGCCAATGTTGTATTGCCCCCCTATGTCTTTGTGAGACGTCGTCAATGGCATAGTTAAGATAGGGAATTAATCTGTGTGAATGTGAGGCGACTGGTTTACTGTATCTTAATGCATAGAGTGAAGCTATACTGGGCTTGATCATGCCCAGCAGGTTGAGGTTTCATTAGAAGTGATGGCAAACTTTGTAGTGTGTTTGAAACTATACATTTTACTAGAGCAGACAAAGATTGTGTAATTTATGTGTGTGTATGTTGTTGCGGAGAAAGCATGTGTGCAGATTGCAAAGTAGGGGGACTGTTGTGGTGAGAGAGGTTTACGTCACAGGGTGCCGCACTGGTATAGGTCAGTTGGTGTAGTACTGCGCTGCTATTGGTGGACAATGTCATATGGGGTCGGGATGCAATTGGTGGTTCTGTTGAAGCAAGAGCTATTGGCCTGCTGGTTCCCATGTATAAACCAGAAGGTTCCGGAAAAAGTATGTACCATTTGGCGGTACCCATTAGTGTTGGGGGACCAAGTATGCTTCAAATAATTTGTATATTTGGGAATTTGTTCCTCTAATTCCAACACACACACAAGCACTCCTACTGCAGCAAGTGCAGACATGACTATTAATATGTTAGGATTCACTTCAATAGGCAGATATCAGAAGTTGCCCACTCATTCTACTCCTGTATGACAGCTACCTTCAATTTTGGTGAACAGTGCCCAGGGAAACAATTCCACACCTAAGATCCCTGTAGTAACTCAGTCTATCAGTGCAAAGCAGATAGATGAATGGGTACATTTTTTTAATGGAAGTACCACGTCTAAAGAGAGTACGAGTTCAGAAGTGAATCAGGAAACAATTCCATTGGCACAGAAAGAAAAAACTTTGGTGTAGCAAAGTTGACAATACAGTTGGATGCAATCATTGTTGGAAATCTTGGCCTAGAACAATTGGAGACTTACCAAAAGGATGAGCTTGCATTTCTGTGTATGGATATCACTAAGCAAGCATATCAAGTTCATGATGAATTGGCAGAACTGGCTCAGCAGTATGAGGTTGTTTTCAAAAAGATGAAGGCTCTGAACAGGAGCTATCGAGTGTGCTTTAGTGGGAAGGACATTGCGGAAATGAGAAATCAAGAGTTGAAAACTCAGATTAAAGAATTAATTCAGAATATCAAGAAATTGAATGAATTATATATATAGTAGACTAAATGGGCAAAAAAGAAAGAGGTTATGAAACCTCAAGGTGAACCGCCTCTGGTTGGAGCAGAGGGAGGTATTACAAGCTTTTCTTTAAAAGATGTCCCTGGTGGAGGTTATGTGCAACCGAGCATGAGTGATCTTGCACCATTCACCAATGATTTCCCAAAATTACAAGAGAAGCTAGTGGAATGGTAATGACAGGTTGAAAGACTTTTCAAAATTCACAGGTGGTGTAGATTGATCTGAATAGGTTATTTGCTGTTGTTGTTCTGAGTGATTGTTTTCGAGTGACTTGTGGATGGAATGTAAAATAGCTGTTAAATGGCCTGAGGTGGAACCATCTAGAAATGCATTGACAAAGGGTTCTTTACCGTTGGTAATGAAGAATATTCGGAGGTCATGACATTTCTGAAAGGGGAAGTGCCTCCTAGGGATGGTGATTGGGTCAAAATTGACAGAATGACTCAAGAATCAAAGGAGTCGATCCATGCTTACTATAAGAGTTTATTGCAGGCATTCAAACAATACAGTGGCATGGAGACACTAGAAGCAAAGGATATGGGGCATTTTATGTCAATGTTTGTGACAGGGTTGAGGCCAGAAATAAGCATGATGATCTAGCAACATTTGATCTGTTGGCAGAATAAGTCTATTGATGAAATGTTACGTTATGCAAAATACTGCCATGATGAGGTAGAGATGAAGCAGAAAAAGCTTAAGGAAAAACTGATGGATGCTCACATGAAAGCGCTTCAAAGAATTAGCCAAATGTCCCTAGCTGCAAATAGTGTGGGCACAATGCAAGGTGTATGCCAGCAACCACAAAATCCCATGCAAGGTAGAGGTTGAGGAGTCCCAATAGATCCGGGAAAAGGGATAGATGTAAATAGTCCAAAAAGATCAATTCCGTGTCACAACTGCAATAGAGCCCGACATTGAAAATGGGAATGTCTTCTAAATCCAGCTAATCAGGTCTAAAATGCCATATGTGTACCTTGCAGAATATTAATTCTAAACAGATTTAGGGTGTGCAAAGACCCAGAAGTCAAAATTTTAATGTGCTCTAAGCTCCAATAATGCAAGTCTCTCAACCTGCGATGCCACAGCAGAACACTGCTTGGTCATGTCAGAATATGAATTCAGTGTTTGAGAATGAAAATAAATCTGATGCAGTATAATAATACATTTCAGCAATTTCCCCTGTTGAGTTTGAGTGAGTGAAATAGATCCGATCAATCAGGCTGACAGTGCCTGAGAGGCGAGGAAGACCGTGTACTTGGCACAGTCTTATAGGTGGAAAAGAGTGGACCATTTATAGACAGTGAAGTGGATGGCCATCCCGTGTCATTCTTGGTCGATACTGCTGCTACCCATTCTACTTTGAGACACTAGAAGTCCCAAACCTACCTCTCTTGGGAAAAACAATCCCAAGTTCTTGGTCCGGAGAGTAAACAAATGACTGCTAAAGAAACTGCCCCAGTTAAAGGGAAAATAGGATCTTTTGAGGATAAACACATGTTTAACATATGTGATCACAGCCCAGTGAATCTCTTCGGAAGAGAGTTGAATTTTGCACTCCAGCAGGAATAGAAATGCAAACCCATGATGATGATGAGGATGCCATTCCTAAGCTAATGAAAAATGAACCTTCTTGCATGATTCTGACACTGCTAGCACTTGATGATTTGCCCCCAAACTTGAGAGAAACAGTCAAACATTAGGTGTGGGATTTTACAGGAAAGGATATCAGACTGATTAAAGGTATAGAATCTGTCTGGATTTCTGTTAAGCATAATGTTGAATTCACAAGAACTCCACAATATAATTTGACGACAGAAACAATTGCTGGGATAACTCCTGTGATTGAATCCATGATACAACAGGGAATTTTGAAGGAGATAAAGGGAAATGCTCGTACCTCTCCCATTATGGGTCTCCAGAAACCAAGTGATAAATATAGGATTGTACACAAAAACAAATAATGTTGTTCATTGTTGCCCCATGGTTCTGAATCCAACTGCAATACTGTTCAGGTTCCATGTGAGGCTGAGTGGTTCACTATCATTGATTTATGTCAGGGCTTCTTTTGGATACAATTGCATGAGGACAGTCAGTTTCTCTTTGTATTCCAGCTCAGAAACAGGTTTGTAACATAGGCCCTCATTCTGACCTTGGCGGTCTTTTCGCAAGACCGCCGAGTTACCGCCGCGGTGAAGACCGCCGACCGCGGCGGTATGCCGCTGTGCGCATTCTGACCGCTGGGAGCGTTCCGCCGGAAAACCGCCAGCAGCCACACTGGCGGTCGGCGGGAAAGTGGAGACTGGTCAACCTCCACCGCCACGCCAGCAGAACACCGCCCACAGAATTACGACCCACATTTCTGTGTGGCGGTCTTCTGTTGGCGGTCTTCTGTTGGCGGTCACCTCCCCATGGCTCCTGTCACCTCCCGGAGGACCAACGCACAAAGTAAGTTGATCGTCCGTGAGGGGAGGGGGTGGGGGGGGTGTTGTGTGATGTGTGCGTGCATGGGGGTGTGCGTGTGAGTGTGTAGAGGGGGTGTGTGAGTGCGTGCATGCGGGCGGGGAGTGCTGCTGTGCCTATGGGCAATGTGTGTAGTTCGGCGGGTGCGCATGTCAGCATGTATGTGTGCGGGTATGTGTCCCCGTTGTGTATGTGTGTGTGTAGGGGGTGTGTATATGTGCATGTTGGGGGTGTGTGCATGTCGGGGTGCGTGTATGTGCATGTCGGGGTGGGGAGGGGGTTCGTACCACCTCTGGGGGGTGGCAGGGGGGTGGAGGGTGTGGGGGGAGGACTCGGGGGGGCAGTGGAGGGTGGGGGAGACCCCTATCAGTGCCAGGGAAGGAATTCCCTGGCCCCGATAGTGCCTACCGCCATGGTTCGCATGGCGGTTCCCGACCGCCAGAAACCGCGGCGGTAAGCAGGGTCATGATACCGTTGGCGGTCTTGGGTCGACCGCCGGACCGGAGTGCGCAGACTCCAGCCCGTCGGTCATGACCGCCGTGGCTGTCGGAGTGGGGAAGTGGCGGTCGGTCGCGGCGGTGACCGCCGCGGTCAGAATGCCATTTTTTATACCGCCGGTCTGTTCGCGGTCCGACCGCCGCCTCTCCGCCGACCGCCAAGGTCAGAATGAGGGCCATAGTGTTGTGTCCCACAGGGGTATTCCAAATCTCCATCTAGTTTCAATCAGCTTTTAAAGAAAACATTGGAATCGTTGGTTGTGCCTTGCAACTCAGTCTTGATCTAATACATCAACGACCTCATGGGGGTATTGAATACCAAAGAAGCTTGTAAACGAGACACTATTGCATTGCTGAACCACCTGGCACCAATAGACACAGAGGAAGTCAGGATGTTTCTGGGAATGGTGGGCTACTTTAGACAGTGGATACCCAACATCTCCCTGATGGCCAAGCCTTTACAGAAGCTGACACACAAGGATGTGTTTAATCTGGTACCATGGGATAACACCTGCATTGTCTCATTTCTAAAGCTGAGAGATGTTTCTGCCATGCCCCGGCTATAGGGACGCCCGATTATAACAAATCCTTGGCACTTTTCTGCAGTGAGAGGGAGGGCTGTGCTCTCTCAGTACTAACTCAAACTCATGGGAATGCTAAGAGACCTTTAGCCTATTTTTCAGCCACATTTGATCCTATGGCTTCTGCATTGCCCGGCTGCCTCAAATCAGTAACCACAGTCAACACTAGTATAGAGAGGTGTCAAATTAGTGTTATGGGTCACCAATTAACTGTGTACATCCCACACTCTGTGGTCCTTTTGTTGACTAGAACTGAAACACAGCATCTCACAAGCAGTCAACTCACCAATTACGAGCGGGTGAGATTGGCTGCAGAGAATATAACTATAAAACATTGTGGGATTATGAATCCTACCACTCTGTTGCCAATATTGAATGAGGAAAATGATGAACATTGTGAACGAGGCCACAATTGTCTTGATGTTATTGAACTGTGCACTAAACAGAGACCAGACATCCATGATGAACCATTCCCTGAATCTCATTATATCCTTTATGTTGATGGTTCATGCTTGAGAGACAGGGGCCGAAGTCTGAGAACAGCTTATTCTGTTTGTACCCTTTCTGGAGTTGTGGACGCTTCCTGGATTCAAAGAATATTATATGCCCAAGTAGCCAAATAGATTTCTCTTAGTAGAGTATGTTGTGTTTCCAATTAATTGAAAGTGACAATCTTTACCAATGGTCAGTACGACTTTGGTGCTGTTCACGACTTCAGACAACTGTGGTCCCTGCAAGGCTTTGTGATGTCCTTTGGATTTCTGACCTGGAACGGCGAACAAGTGAGAAACAATTGCCCTTGCAGATCGTAGTGTTTAAGTGCCCTCCACATCGTTCTGGGGATGATTATGTGACTTTGGGCAATAGTTACATCGAGGAGTTTGCAAAATACTATGCACAAAATGTGTGCACATTCAATGGTGAATTCACAAATGAAGGAATGGATGATATTAACTTTAACCTCTTGTTGATAATAGCTGATACCTTGGAGGAAGTGAAGAGGTTTCAGGAGGAAGTGTCTGAGGAGAAAAAGTGTGGTTAGAGCAGGTTGTGCTAAGAGAGATGATGACATTTGGGTTTCAATGGATGGAAGACTGATGTTGCCAAATAGTCTATTATCTCCAATCGCTAGACATTTTTATGGTCCAGCTTATACTTGGAGGGACACTATGGTTAAATTGTTTAGACAGACTTGGTTCAACCCTAAAATCAAGTTGATGGCTAAAGCATTGTGTCATAGATGTGTTGTGTATCAACAGAACAATGTTGGAAAAATAACTGCAGTTACACTGAGTCACATAGGAAGGTCAGGAGGACCTTTAAACAGGATACAATTGAATTTCATTGAGATGGCCATATGCAGTGAATTCAGAGATGTTTTGGTTGTAGTATGTATCTTTTCCCATTGGGTCGAGGCTTACCCAACTAGGCAAAATGATAGTCTTACTGTAGCTAAACTGTTACTGAGGGAACTCATTCCTAGGTTTGGTATCCCAACCTCTTTGTAATCAAATCGAGCAGTTATAGACATGAGGCTTCGGGTCTCATGGAGCAGGTGAATGGCACCCTTAAATCCAGACTGGCAAAAGTCTGTGCTCCAACCCATTTGAAATGCTCTGTCTCTTGTGTTAATAAGTCTGTGGAGTGTGCCTGATCGAAAGACTGGGCTGTTCTCCCGTGAGATCATAACAGGGAGGGCGATGGACTGCCAGTGATTCCTGCAAATGCACTGATGATATGGTCCTAGACTATTGCAAAGGACTAGCCAGTTCTGTGTCTCATCTGGTTGGAGCAACCACAACCTTCTGTATCAAAACAATGTCATGACCTTAATCCTGGTGATTGGGTCACATGTTGGAAAGACATGAATAGAACCTCATTGGCATGGCCTTACCAGGTGATCCTGTTTACTATGACTGCTGTAAAGTGTAGAGGTCTCCCCAACTGGATAAATGCTTCCCACACTTGCAGAGTTGAGTGAACCCTCAACACAACACACCTGTTCCAATATAACTAGTGGTGTGAGAGAGACAACAAGCACAGGACAGACAGGCTGCCAGGGACCAAACTGAGCCAGAAACAGCACTTGATCAAGCTGAAGGGGGTCTTGGGCAAGTCACGTCTGAGACCGAAACAGAGACAATTGAGCCTCACCCTTTGGTAAATGAGTTTGACTCAGAATCAGACCCTGAAGAAGGAACTAGTGCTAGAAGAAAGCAAGTGAAAGCTGGAGACCGTTGGCCCAGAAGGAAGAAAAGAGGGAAAATGAGTCTGCCCAAAAAACGTGTGCCACCAGCAATTGCTGAAAAAACCGAAAGCTCAGACCTGAGTGAAAGTGACATGAAGGTGTGTCACTAAGAAGATCAAAGAGAACAAGAGTGCCTAGTCATAGGTATTCTTTGCAAGAGTGGACTTTTACAAATGACACAGTCCCAGATAATCTATCTCTCAGAATGAACTGAACATTGTGGTTGAGTTGTATTTTAAATTTTTGCTGTCATCATTGGACTTGCTTTGTGTAAATAACAGAGACATTTATATTAAATGGGATAGAAAATGTTGAAGGTTTTCTAGGCCCTGGTGGAATAAGAAAGAGGATTGTTATTTAAAAAAAACACAGAATAGGGCTGGGGAAGTCTCACAAACATTTACATGTTGCTTAGTGAACTTTGAACTCCATTGCTGTTCAAGTTGGTGAAACCAACAAAGATGTATCTTGCTGCTCCATTACTTATTTGATGATAGATCTGATTCTAAAGTCGTAATGGAGCCAAGTAAGAAAAATAAGAATAGATACATAATAGGTGCCTTTTTACTAATTTTCCCTTGTAGTATTAACAGTGTTGCTAATAGGAGTATTTTCTTCTACACACTCTAAAGATAAGAAGTTATCTTTTAGTGTTTCCCCACAAACTCTTAGCCCTAAGGATAGTAATGTTCATATGTTAGATTAGAAAGCATTATACTTAGATGAGTCTAGAGGAGATTATTCAGACAAAATATATTTTGAGCTGTTGTACAAATATGTAAATGCACTAAATGCTAGGGATTGCTCTGTCTGTACACAGCTACCTGCGTCTTTGTCAGAAGGTATCACATATCATCACGTTCCCTTAACATGTCATGCAGCCAGGTCTGCCAAAATCCAGCCAAAAAACAGACACCGCCAGGACTCGGCAGAGCGGGAAAGTGGTTGTGCAATCACCAGCACAGCCAACCCATCATCCTACCACTGAACTTATTACGAGTCACAAATCACAATGGCGGGTATTCCATGGCGGTCCGAACCACGGGGTCCCTGGTTATTCCTGTACAACACACCACCACATTGGATGGATCTGAAAACTATACAGCTGTCACACATACACACGCAACACACCCACAAACCACACTATAAAACACACCCCTTCACAAACCACAATCCTTTGTAACTACTACGCCACACACAGACAGAGGCAAGAAACAATCCGCAAAACAAAGGTTAGGTACCCCTCCAACTTTCTGGACCACACACCCCACACAATACACACAATAGTACTTCTACACCCCATTTCATAGCCCTTAGCCACTCTCCACACAGCAGCTACATCCCAGCTCTCGAAATTTGTTCCCGTCACCACAAAAACATCCCTGTTTCACAAATGACGAGTTAAGAGCCATGGTGGATGAAATAATCAGGGTAAAGCCACAACTCTTTGGAGCTCTGGATAGGCAACCGCCAGGATGCGGAACATCAGAGGGGTCAGGGTACGACGGGCACCCCTTCCTCGTTGGGAGACCAGCCCCAGCTGGGCCTCTGGAATCTTCCTTGCCCAGCCCCGCAGGTCCTCCCAACTTTTGCGGCAGTGGGTGCTCCGCCTGTCAAAGACCCCAAGGGTCCGCACCTCCTTTGCAATGGCACGCCAAATACCCTTTTTCTGATGGGCGCTGACCTGCAGGAAAAATACAACAGAAAAGGGATTAGTAATACCGTCTGGACCGTCACACTTATGGCCCATCATATCCCTCCCATCCACTAACGCACATACATTGACCACCATACATGCAGCACTCTGCCCAGGACACCTCAGCCCCCCTACTTGTGGCTTACACACACAGCACTTCATGCATTAATGGCCCATGCATCATGCTCACAGTGTACTCACTTGTTTGTCTGGAGGACCATAGAGTAAAGTGTACTGGGGTAGGACCACATCCACAGGTCTCTCCAACTCCTCCGCAGAGAAGGCAGGGGCCCTTTCCCCAGACACATGAGCCATTGTCGCTTCCAGACTCCGGTCACAGCGCACTTGCAGTGTAGGTCTTCTCCTGTTGAAGGTCAGGTAGCAAGACAGAAAATGGCAGTCACGTCCGCGGTGGTGCGTACCGTCATCGCCAGCGTACATCGCCATTGGCTCCTGGAACCCATAGGGCCCAATTATAAACAATGCGAAGTTGCGCGGGGGTCATCGACCGCCTACCGCAACGGCGCACAACGCCAGAGGAATTATCTCATTTCCACTTGTTCCTCCTCGAAGGTCAGACAGCCGCCATTTCAGGGGGACACAGGCGATGGCACCCAACTGCGTCACAGCAGACATTGGCACATCAACTGACTTTTGGATTCACATATTGGTTCTGTAAATGAAGAGATGAATCATTATTGCAAGAGATGTGTGAATATGACCCTCTGCTCACCATTTTCCTCCCTAGGCTTCAACTGCTGAGGATGAATATGAGATGGAGACATCCTCCAGTGTACAGACTCCTGGTGGACCTTGCGACAATGGAGGACAGACACATTATCCTAACATACAGGCTTGATCGGGCCACAATCCAAGAGCTGTGTGCCCAATTGGAGCCAGACCTGATGTCAGCTATCTGCCAGTCCACAGGTATCCCCCCTCTAGTGCAGGTCCTGTCAGTGCTCCATTTCCTGGCAAGTAGTTCCTTCCAAACAACAGTGGCCATGGCATCAGGGATGTCTCAACCAATGTTCTCCAACGTGTGGACCAGAGTGTTGTCTGCCCTGCTGAAACACATGTGCAGCTACATCGTATTCCCCCAGGTGGATGATTTGGCCACAGTGAAAGCTGACTTTTATACCCTGGGACATATCCCCAACATCATTGGTGCTATTGATGATACACATGTAGCATTTGTCCCCCCCACCGGAGAAATGAACAGGTGGAATGAAAAGCTATTACTCTATGAATGTGCAGATGGTGTGTTTGGCTGACCAGTACATCTCCCATGTAAATGTCAAGTATCCTGGCTCTGTGCATGATGCCTTTATCCTGAGGAATAGCAGCATCCCATATGTGATGGCTAAACTCCAGAGGCACCGGGTGTGGCTAATAGGTGAGCCCAAGGTCCCCACCCAATATATGTTGGTGTCTCGGTATAGGGTTGTCCCTAAGGGTTAGTGTGTGTCTAACAGTTGTCCTTCGATATTTGCGGGTGACTCTGGTTACCCCAACCTCTCATGGCTACTGACCCCAGGGAGGAATGCCAGGACAAGGGCAGAGGAACGTTACAATGAGGGACAGGGGTGAACAAGGAGGATTATTGAGAGAACCTTCGGCCTCCTGAAGGCCAGGTTCCGGGGACCTTCATCTGACAGGTGGATCCCTGTACTACTCATCCAAGAAGGTGTGCCAGATTATTGTTGCATGTAGCACAACCTGGCCTTGAGACGCCAGGTGCCTTTCCTGCATGAGGATGAGCGTGGAGATGGTCTTGTGGCAGCGGTGGAGCCTGTGGACAGTGAGGAAGAGGAAGCAGAGGAAGAAGATGTGGACAACAGAAGTAATATCATACAGCAGTACTTCCAGTGACACACAGGTAAGACACTGTAACTTCACTTTACTTTTCAGTTTTCTGTGGGACATTGTACGTGGCAGCATGATTTCCCTATGTCTATGCCCACTTACTGTACCCTTTGGCATCTCTATTTTCAGATCTCTGTGTCCCACTCTGGCTCCTGGTGTGTTTACTGCTGCCCACTACAGGTCATACCAATGTATAAATTGCTGTACATATGAATTGCAATGTTTTCAGAATGCTGTACTAATACATATTTCAATCAATTGACAGACTCCAGAATTTTATTTGTTCCAAGGGTGTTTATTTAAGTGCCAATAAGTAGAGGGGATGTGCAATGGGCTGGGGTGATGGTGGAGGAATGTCCAGTTAGAGTCCAGTCTCTTGGTATCACAGGTGCATTGTCCAATGGGGCAAAGGAAGAGTAGCAATGGCGGTTCAAGGTGGACAGTGTGACAGAGTGGGAAAGAAGGGTGACAATCAGGAGAGTCTTATTTCCTGGTGGGGGTTTTGGCAATGTTCTCTGTCTTCTGCCTCGATCACAGGGACCGTTTGCGGGGTGGTTCTCCTTCTGCAGGGGGTGGGGTGCTGGTGGCCTGTTGTTCCAGTGGAGGGGCCTCCTGTCCACTAGCGTCGGTGGAGGTGGACGGCTGTTCATCGGTGTGGCTAGTCTCAGTGGCCGGTTGTTGTGCCACTGCCTCCCTCATGGTGTTGGCCATGTCAGCCAGCACTCCTGCAATGGTGACCAGGATGATGTGGATGTGTTTGAGGTCCTCCCTGATCCCCAGGTACTGTCCCTTCTGCAGCCGCTGGGCCTCCTGCAACTTGGCCAGTATCAGGCCCAAGGTCTCCTGGGAATGTTTGTATGCTCCCAGGATCCCTGCAAGTGCCTTGTGAAGAGTGGGTTCCCTGGGCCTGTCCTCCCCCTGTCGCACAGCAGTCCTCCCAGCTTCCCTGTTGTCCTGTGCCTCTGTCCCCTGAACCTTGTGCCCACTGCCGCTAACCCCAGGTCCCTGATTTTCTTGGGTTTGTGGGGTTGCTGGGGTCCCTGTAGTGGTAGACACACTGCTGATTGATGTGTCCTGGGGACAGTGGTATGGGCCCGCTGGGGGGGTGCTGAGCTGGTGTTTCCTAAGAAGGGAGGCTATGTGGTGGTATGGGACTGTGGCAGGGTAACGAACTGTCCAGAGGTCCCTGATGGGCCAGGTTGGTCATCATGATCCAGGCATGCAGAGCTGCTGTCATCACTGTGGGCCTCTTCTGTGGGGGGACTGGATGTGGCTGGCACCTCCTCTCCGGTGACGTTGAGTGGGGGTCCTGTGGGGATGAAAATGCAGTGTTATTGTATCTGCATGTGCCATCTTGTGCATGGGTGTGTTTCCCTGTATGGTTGTGATTGCCCTGTCAGCTTTGCCTTGTGTCCGTGGTGATTTTGTGGCTGGGTGATTCTATCTAATGGGCATGCTGTGGTGATGGGTGTCCATGCATGTCTGTGATGGGGGTCCACGCATTGTTGTGGAATGCAGGGCTTGGTATTGGGATGGGTGGGTTGTTATAGTGGGGTGTATGTGAGGTGGTGGAGTGATGGGGTAAGGGTAGGGGTAGGAGTTTGTGATGGCATGCAGGTAGGGTGGGGGGATATAGCAGTAAAGATTTGACTTACCAGAGCCCAGTCCTCCTGCTACTCCTGCGAGGCCCTCAGGATGCATGATCGCCAAGACTTGCTCCTCCCATGTTGTTAGTTCTGGGGGAGGAGGTGGGAGTCCACTGCCAGTCCTCTGTACAGCTATCTGGTGTCTTGCATCCACGGAATGCTCCTTCCGCCGTAGGTCGTTCCACCTCTTCCTGATGTCATCCCTTGTTCTTGGGTGCTGTCCCACAACGTTGACCCTGTCCACAACTCGCCACTATAGCTCCATCTTCCTAGCAATGGACGTCTGCTGCACCTGTGATCCGAATAGCTGTGGCTCTACCTGGATGATTTCCTCCACCATGACCCTTAGCTCCTACTCCGAAAACCTGGGGTGTTTTTAGGGTGCCATAGATGTGGTGTGAGTGGTATGTGTGAGGATGTGTGGGGTGATGTGTTGTGGTGTGTGCTGTGAGGTGCATGGATGGCGTATGGGTGATGGTGTTCTGTTGCTCAGATTCAGTGGGTGATCCTGGCTTGTCTCTCTCTCTCTCTGTTCGCAATCTTTTTTTCCATTGAAAGGGTTGTGGGTAATGTGGCAGTGTGTTTTATAGTGGTCTGAGTGTGTGGGTGTGGTGTGTGTATGTGTGTCAGGTGTGTGTAGTTTGAATTGTCCAATGTGGTGTAGTTTTGTTAGCGTGTGTGTATTATGAGTGCGGCGGTGCGTACTGCCAATGGTTTACCGCCATTGAAAGACCTCCGCAGTGATTCGTGGCTCCTGATACTGTGGGCGTATTTATGTTGGCGTAATAGTGTGGGTTTTGGTACTGCCAGTTTATCGCTGACCTTTGGTCTGGCGGAGTTGTGTGGGTGGTTGTATAGTAGTGGATTTCTCTGTGTGGCTCATAATACCCATAGCAGTATACCGCTGCGGTCACAGTATGTTGGCGGCCGTCAGCACGGCGGTAGGCGGCATTTACCGCCAAGGTTGTAATGAGGGCCTATGTATCATAGGATATGTCTATGAGAGTGTGTGATGCAAAAATGGGCAAGGAATTTAGATTGAATGTTGCTCACTGATGTGTCACAGTTATCTGTGATGCATTTGTGTCCATCATACATGTTACATGATTTGCTGAGAGGAAGTGTTGTCAGCTGATGCATGCTTATTTCTCTTGGTAAGTGAGTTATGTCCATAGCCATGTGTAATGTTACACCTCAATTGTCCTAATGCATGTTGAATGCCTATGTGCATGAGCTGCTCTTCCACTGTGACACAGAATTGTGAATGACCTGTAAGCATGTGACAGCCATGTTGGTGTCCTCTTGCATGAGACGTCTGACAATGGTGTCCTTCTGACACAAATAGTAGGGATGGTACTTAGCCAATGGATGTACAATCAGAGCAATGGAAAAGACAGTCATGTGTCAACATCATCTGCATAGTGCCTTCAATGGTCACACCTCACTGATTGCATTTTGTAATAAGTCCCTGCTATGGCTATGAATGATCAAGCACTTGAGGGCAGTTGCTTTGGCCATTTATGTTTAAATATTTACATCATAGGAGCTGTTGTGCTGGTTCTAATACACCTGTGCGTTGTTTAGGATATGTTCACTGTGTGTGGCTTCCCATCATGAATTGTGTTCAAACCATGTTTATCTTTCTGATGAAGGGAATCTGGGTTCACCCCACTGAAGGATGCTTTGCTTACCATGTCTAATTTGTGTGTAGTGATGTAGGTTTTCATTCTGCTGACCTTAGGTGTATTCCATGTATTGATAGTAGGCTCTGTCTGCCTCCTCCTGCACATTGCTGTTGACAAAGTGATACATAGACAAGGGATACTATGTTATCATTGCATTGGGCAGGTGTTACTTTGTTGACATGTCCTTTAATGGCATGTGTCCATGGTGATTTGGATTATCCAATGTCATTTGATGTAGGTAAGGCATGCTTATACCAGGGTTGCCTGCCTTTACTTGGAAATCTATGTAATGGTCAGATTAATGATTCCATAGTATTAGGAAGGATGGCATTGGGTCTATGTCAACCTTTAGCTACCTTGGCAATGGCAATCAATTGCAGGTCTGCTCCTTTTTTGTAACTGCAGTATATGACACCCATCATTGGTAGATACATCACCTAGGTATGGTTTAGTTAGTAAGGTTGTTATAGGTAATCTGTGCTAATGTGATATTCAAACAGGTAGTTCTGATGGTGTATTTCTCTAACAAATGTGATACATATGCATTGTTTTCTATTGTTACATGATGTTTAAATTTTTAAGGAACTTCCTACAGGGGGTCAGTTGATCCTTAGGATATGTTTTGTAGAACTGCATCATGATGGAAGTGTTCTTATGTTTATGACCTGACCCCACTCCTTTCTCTGTTTCCAGGATCAGCACTGGCAGGTGAAGGAGACGGGGCACAGCTTAGTGGGGAAGCTACTGGTCACGGGACCTCCGGTCAAGACACCGCAGACAGCAAGGAACCAAGTGGCCTGAAGGGTGAGGGGCGTGCCACAGGGGAAACCGGATCTTCCACTTCATCTATGGAATCTTCCACCAGTGGCCACTCCCTAGTGGATGTGGACCCATTAGGGACCCCCCAGTACCATCTCTGTCCACTACCCCCATTCTATCACTGTCCTCCCTGTAGCTCTCCACCCAGTTGGCTGTGCCCGCTCACCCAAGAGGGAGGGCGTCTCCTTTGCCCCAGGCACATCTTCCCCAACCCCTTTTAGCCCTGCTGCCTCAGTGAGGGACTATTGACCTCATGAGGTCTATCTCTGTGGGTCAATCCACAATTTTGACTGCCATCCAGGGACTGGCAAGCCAGATCCAGCACAGCACTGCATTCCTGGAGGGCATTCACAGTGCAATGGCTGACCTACAGAGATCATTTCAGGCCTCCACACTGACGGCAGCCAGTCCCCCCTTGTCTTCCATCCTTCCATCCTCCCTCCACCTTCCTCTTCCCATTCCAAATCCCTCCTTCTTGACCAAGCCAAAGCACATAGACAGATGGGCAATCATCCACCTCAACAGACAATGGAAGCGCACACAAACACATGCTCCACAAGACACACCAAAGGCATGCACACAAACAATATCCATTTGCAGACACACCAACAGTAACAACCTGCCATGACACACTTCACCCCTTTCATCACAGACACAACACCAGGCACATCTACAAACACCACACCAACATTCACTGATCCAGCCACCACACCCATCCTACCTACAGACAGCACCCCAGCAGACCCTCAGACATCTACCCCAGTCACCACAGCTGCAGACACCACAGCCACTGACGTGCAGCGCATCCACCATACCAGCAGTCATCACCGCCAATAGACAGCCTCACACCCACCATAGAATCGCCAGCATCTTTATCCCCCTCAACCCAAGACACATAAGGGCCCTCACTCACCACCCAACAGACACCCACTACACACAAGCCCACTTCCCACTAACTTGCACCCAAATCATCCACATCTACACGCCATACAACAACTTCCTCACCCTACACACCCAAACCCCCTTCTGATGACCATCACCCTGTGTCTAAGAAAGTCTTCCCATGTAATCTTAAATTTTTCACTACTCTGCCCGTGACACCCCAAAAAGATCAATCAGCCTCCTAAAGGTCATCCCTTCCACTTCTAAGGCCTCCCCTACCAGCACCCATGTTCCTCCCCAACCAAGAAGAAGTGCACCCCTCCCAAACCCTAGCCTAAACCCACTCCTCCCAAGCAAATGCCCAAACACTCTCCCCGCCTCCTCCCAATGTCTCCTGAGATGCCTGGTTGGCCCCTTGATGCCCCTACCTGTGTACGTTAGATGGCAGTCAGGAGTCAAGTTGGGGCACCTTTCAGTGCCTTTAATGCTCATGGCACTATTGTGGTCTGACCAATGACATTTGTCGCACCTATGACATTAAAGGCAACCAGATCATGTTTTTTTGGTTACATCTTTGTCCTTCATTTGATCCTCTAGATGTTTGTTGTTCCTGGCTGACATTAGTTGAGTGTAAGTATTTGTGTGTGTGTGTGTGTGTGCTGCTTGCTGATCCATGTGTGGTGGTTTGATGTATGTGGGTTTGTGTGCAGTGCGGTGGTCCCCAAGCGAAGTGTGTGTGTGGAGTGTTATGTTTGTATGTGTCTCATAAATGTTGTTGTCAAGGTATTGTGTTGTTTGTAGTGGTTTGTGTTTGATGTGGTTATGTGCAATGTGGACATGTTTGGTGTATGCCTTGTACACTGAGGTGGCTATTGTGTACATGTGGCGTGCGTAGTGGAGTATTGTCAGTGCAGACAAGGACTGTTTAGCTGTGTGTCCCTCAGGGCTGTCTGGTGTATTACATGGTGTCTGGAGTGGTGTATGCTTTGTGTACTTCCCCTTCACCCATATGTATGCCTGTGCAGTACCTTTGTTATAGGTAATGCTTGTCTCTGAGTTGTGAATGTGGCTAGTTCAAGTGGATATGTTTGTTTGGTACCTTGTTGTAAATGGCATCTGTACCAGTACAGACTCCTTCCGTGTGTGATCTTGCTGCTGTCTTTGTTGCTGTACCAGTCTTGTTGTGGTGTGTCACTTTGTGTGTTTGGTATGTTTGTGTGTGTTTGCATTGTGCACGGCGTAGTTGAACCTATGTGCTGTGTGTGTGATGTGGGTATCGATTGCTGTGTGGTTTGATGTAGGTGTTTTGTCTCAATGATGGCACATGGAAGTATATGTGTGTTGTATGTCTGTCTAGTCCATGGGCTGTGTTGAGTGTGTGTGTATTAATTATATTTGTATGTGTGGTGTAGTTGTGTTGTTGTTGTGAGTTTGTATGTTGTATGGGGTTGTGTGAGCCTGCGCCTGTGTTGTGCTGCTGTGCGTAAATGCATGGTATTGATGTATAACGTGTGTGCGGCCTAATGCTGTATGTGAGTGTTGTCGATGTGCTGTGATGTGTGCATGCAGCCACTTGCACCGCCTCCCTATTTTATGGTTTGTTACGTAACAACTTTTTGACATTTCATAGTTGACACAGGTGAGTGTGCGAATACTTATGGTTGCTGTTGTCCTCATTGGTGTGGGTCTCTTTGTCTTTCTGCAAGCAGGAGCAGCAGGATGACGTCTAGGTGTGGATCTGTGGTGGCTCCGGACATGTATGGCTTCCTGGAGGTGAGTTCCTCCCTTTGAACTATTTGTTTCCACCTCCAGATCTATGGTGGTAGTACAGCGGTGGTCACATTGGAGGTGTGCTACCTCGTAATGGGTCCGGCAGAAACATGGTCTCTGCCGGCCTGTTTATTGCTCTGACAGACTGTGGTGATCTGGGCTGGTTTGGGGTGGCGTATGACCGCTGGCGGCTTTCTGTTGCCAACACCGCCAAACTCTTAATATGGAGATGCACTCCACCAGCCTGCGGCCATGGAACCGCCAAACTCCTAATTAGCCCCTTTGTGTTTCCCAAAGTTCCTTTGTTTAAGCACATGAATAGGAACCCATATTTTAAAGGTGCAGAGATTGCAGGAAAATATTTCAGATCATTAAAACCTATATACACTGCATGAGCACATAGACACAATTTGACCTGTTCAATGACTGAAATAGAAAATATATTTTTGAACTTAGTGGAAGACCAAAGGAGGGAATTATAAACTAAACACAAAACACAACACAGATGGAAGAAGGAAGAAACAGAATATCAAGTGCAAGGGAATTTACCAGCTTTAGAGGAGAAAGCTAGTGCTGCAGACATAATGGTAAATATCATTGGTACATTGATTTCATCAGTCGGAGTGATTATGAATGATCTGAAGATTAGAAAGCTGTCTACGATAGTGGATAAACTGGCTGCTAGCACAGCAAATTTGTTGTTGTTGGTAAACAAAGACATGGTTGACATAAGATCAATGATTTTGCAAAATTGGCTTGTGCTAGATTTTTTACTTGCAAAAGAGGGCGGAGTCTGTTGGATGCTGAAGTTTCAACAATGATGTACCTTTATTCCAGATAAAGGTAAGGATTTGGATAAGTATATCCACAACATTTTAGGGTTGACGAAGGATTTTAATTAGTTGGTAGCGACTGGTACATGCGAAGCAACTGGAGATGGATTTTCTGCTTTTAGCAAGTGATTTGGGAATTTGGGAAATGGAATTGCAGGTTTTGTGTTGAGATCATTGTTGCTCATTTCAATAGTGGGAAGAGTTTTGTTGGTTGGACATAAAATCTTCCAGAGAAGGAAGATTCTGAGAGGTCAGAAGAGAAAGAGAACAGAAGTTGAACTAGTCAGTGGAAATATTATGATGATGTGAATCGTTTGGAGGAGTCAAGGCAAAAACTGTTTAAAACAAACAGGTTTTAGAGAGTCTCATTCAAGGCGGAAAGTAATTTATGATGACTCTAAAAGTCATCAGAGAGAGGGTTGAGAGTGCATAACCTGGGTGTGCCATTACGTCTCTTTAAACATAACATGAATGAGTGGTTATTTTCCTGTATAATGTGAAGAGACACTTTCATTTGCAACAAATGTGAATAAAGTGCACAGATGAATATGATGATTCATGCATGCCAGATTTTATCATTGCTTCAAAGAATGTTTACATTGTAGTATTACAAAACATTACTCTTTATAATCGTTCTATATTTATACATAAGGGATGTATGCATTCAAACAACTTGCAAAGTGTATTTGTGTCTAATTAGTTTGGCCTGAGTGAAGGCCATATTTTCTTTTGTGTTTCCTGATTTTTTTTCTGAAGCTGCAGGTGTCAGGATCTGAGATTGAGTTAATAGGGAACTCATTGTTTGGGAAGATGATAAAGCCAAAGAAGCATTGATAGAGGACAAGAGGAGTATCCCAGGCTGGCAGCTGTAGCTCCTGTAAAAATCCTAAGTGGAAGGGTGTACCAAGGTTGACACTGAAATTTCAGAAGGCTTGAATGTTAATTGTCAACTTGTGATTTTATTTTTAAACGTGAAGATCACCCTTGGAAAACTCAAGGTTTAAGTGTGGTTTAGTTAGCTGCAAGATTCAGATTTCCTTTGCTTTTAGCAAGACCTTACTTAGATACATCTCTTGAACTTTGATTTCTATGTGGCTTCATGCCACCACACCTCTCTTCTGTTGTGCTGACTACTTTCCTGAACCCATAGAATATTATCATAGTTTGGATTTTAGATCAAATGATTAGACAGGAAAACTTAGGATCGAACATGATTTTTTTTCTGCATTATCACTATTAAATTAGTGGTCTTTTAAATGTTCGTTAAATTTCATATAGTGTGACATTTTGATTCTACTTTCGTTATTTTGTACATTTATACTGTGAATTTGAGACTCATATATGTAAGTTTGATTTTGAGTCCGGCATAAAGCCCTTTGAACTATAAGTTGCTCTCTGGAATTGAATGATGCATTGTCTCCTCGCCATTTGGAACAGAGAAAAAAAGTTCAACAGACCCCTGATTTTGAAATAGGGAATAGTGCTGGATCAGAGGTAAAAACAAGCAAAAGGAAAAGATGGAGTAAAGAAACAGAGAAAATCTGTCTCCAAGAGAGAAAGCAAAAACATGTGAGAGTGTGACAATGGTACAGGGAGCCATTGGCAGTGAATTAAAGATGTGTGAGGACTGCACACCCCTGCTGTTCATGCTCTGACATTTTATAGTGCCAGCTGTGGGAGTCTGAGTAGTCTTGCATATTGTGGCCACTAATGTAATCTTGTCTTATGTGGCTACTATTACATCTCTAATAATATTAGCAGCTTGTACGTATTTTCATTGAACATAAGTAGCCCTCATTACAAAGAAGGTTGGAGCCCCATGCTTTAAAGACACAGACTTTGAGCCTGAGGTGGACCTTAAATATCATCATGAATGGAAATGGATGTTTGTGCCTAAATTGACATTTCATTTCCTGTTTAACTTATTCTCTTAGACTTGCAATTCTGTAATGCATGCTTTGTGTTAGATAATACCTTGTGAAATGTGTGCAATGAACAGAAGTCATGGTTCTATGTTTGTCAGCTTAGTGTGTTACATGTGATTTTATTATTTGGTAAAACTTCACGGTGTGCCTCATTCTGATCTGTGGATCTCGGAATGGGTGAATAAAACTGTATAGGTTGTGGGTGTAGGGGGTGAGAGCCAGAAGGTGCAATACAAGATAGATAGTTCTTTATTGTACAATTAACTAAAATCATAACAATAGGGCCCCACATTTTTCAACCAGTGATAGACTTAAACGCTATAGAGAAAAGCACAGAACAATTTGGCAAAATAGTTAAAAGGGCAGCTATCTATAATAGAAAGGACTAAAAACAACACTTTTTCTGCTCCTGAAAAGTGCTCACTTGGCTTTTGAAGAAAAGTCTGATACTAATGCCATGTAAGGGTCAAAAATTTTAGCAGCATGTTAGATCAAAAAGGTCTAGATTGGTAGTAGTATTATTTGACCTACTGAGGGCCCCTTAAGGTGCTCTGTTCACCTCTGATGGAAAGCCCAGTTCTAAGGGCTGAGTAAAGTGCTTTAAATGGGCTGTGTTGGTGATATTATAGTCTGGCCTCCTGAAGACCATAGAATGCTCAACTTTCCTTATGCTGCTGAACATACTGGGCCATTTTCCCAAAGTCAACTTTACTTTGAGTTGGAGTCTAATTAATGTTCAGTAAGTGACCCATGCCAGTTCTCAGAAGGGGCAGAACTTGTTGACAATGTGTTCATGTGATGGCCTACAGCTACAATACTATTATTTTGTTTACAGCAGTGTCTACAACAGATACAGAATTGCTGAAGCATGTTTAATAACATTCAGAAATTGAGCTCCTAACTGAGATGATAGACCTTTCATACACGCTTGCACAGCACTTTGACAAGTCCTGATGTTTAAGTTATGCCATATTGGGGACAACCAGAACTTTCTCAGCACAAGCAGCTTATCAGAAATACAGAGTATGTAGGACTAGAATTCCTCTCCCTTCGCACAAAAAAAGCATTGCCTATTGAAATCTTCAAAATTCCTCCGGCCATACAAGTATGCTTGTAAGGGAATTAACCCAGATCTTAATCTCATCAGCTATTTGTTCATAAACATGCTGAAGCCTAATGAGGGAGAGACTGTAGATCTTTTGGATCATACTTTACTGCCCAATGTCCATGTGCATGTTTCTTCACAGCCTGCACTTCCTGCTTCCTCGGTATTAGTTTTGCTTGTTTAACCAGCAGCTTTGAGACTAGAGTCACAGGGAGGTCACTTGACCAGATCTCTTTGGCCTCCAAAACATCCAATGCAAAGTTTAGGTAGCTATGCCAGCTTGTCAGGGTTTGTTAGCTTCCCAAATTGCATGGTTTAGTGTGTGCTTCTTCAACAGTTTAGCTTTAAAACAATAGGCCAAAATTGGTACCTTCCATATCAGGTGCTGCAAAAAACAGGAAAGATTCTAGCAAAATGTGGACATGTGACGTGCACTCTGGTAGGGTGAAGACTCTTCTGTTGCAAGTGGATTGTGCCCTGCCCAGCCAATTTGCCAGCTTATCTCTGAATATAGTTGATCCATAGGCAATGGCGGGCAGAAATTTGCAGCCAATCACCTTTAGGAGGGGCAGTGTGTCAGGATTCACTAGATATTTCTGTAAGTTGTGAAACACCCATGTTAGATAATTTGCTGTTGCCTACTAGGCATGGATATTGTAGGAGGCTGGACTGGCTTGTAGTGAGTACCAAGGGGAACTTACACCTTGCACCAGGCCCAGTTATCCCTTATTAGTGTATAGGGTGTCTAGCAGCATAGGCTGATAGATAATGGTAGCTTAGCAGAGCAGCTTAGGCTGAACTAGGAGACGAGTGAAGCTCCTACAGTACCACAAGTGTCATATGCACAATATCATAAGAAAAAACAATACACAGATATACTAAAAATAAAGGTTCTTTATTTTTATGACAATATGCCAAAGTATCTCAGAGTGTACCCTCAGTATGAGGATAGCAAATATACACAAGATATATGTACACAATACCAAAATATGCAGTAATAGTGTTAGAAAACAGTGCAAACAATGTATAGTTACAATAGGATGCAATGGGGACACATAGGGATAGGGGCAACACAAACCATATACTCCAAAAGTGGAATGCGAACCACAAATGGACCCCAAACCTATGTGATCTTGTAGAGGGTCGCTGGGACTGTAAGAAAACAGTTAGGGTTAGAAAACTAGCCCACCCCAAGACCCTGAAAAGTGAGTGCAAAGTGCACTAAAGTTCCCCAAAGGACATAGAAGTAGTGATAGGGGAATTCTGCACGAAAGACACAAATCAGCAATGCAACAACGATGGATTTCCAGTCGAGGGTACCTGTGGAACAAGGGGACCAAGTCCAAAAGTCACAAGCAAGTCGGAGATGGGCAGATGCCCAGGAAATGCCAGCTGTGGGTGCAAAGAAGCTGCTACTGGACAGTAGAAGCTGAAGATTCTGCAGAAACGACAAGGGCTAGGAACTTCCCCTTTGGAGGACGGATCCCTCACGCTGTGGAGAGTTGTGCAGAAGTGTTTTCCTGAAGAAAGACAGCCAACAAGCCTTGCTAGCTGCAAATCGTGCGGTTAAGGTTTTTGGATGCTGCTGTGGCCCAGGAGGGACCAGGATGTCGCCAATTGCGTCTGGGGACAGAGGGGGCGTCAAGCAAGACAAGGAGCCCTCTCAGCAGCAGGCAGCACAAGCAGAAGTGCCAGAAACAGGCACTATGAGGATGCGTGAAACAGTGCTCACCCGAAGTTGCACAAAGAAGTCCCACGTCGCCGGAGGACAACTTAGGAAGTCGTGCAATGCAGGTTACAGTGCCGTGGACCCAGGCTGGACTGTGCACAAAGGATTTCCGCCGGAAGTGCACGGAGTAGCTGCAAAAGTCGCGGTTCCCAGCAATGCAGTCTGGAGTGGGGAGGCAAGGACTTACCTCCACCAAACTTGGACTGAAGAGTCACTGGACTGTGGGAGTCACTTGGACAGAGTTGCTGGATTCAAGGGACCTCACTCGTCGTGCTGAGAGGAGACCCAGGGTACCGGTGATGCAGTTCTTTGGTGCCTGCGGTTGCAGGGGGACGATTCCGTCGGCCCACGGGAGATTTCTTCAGAGCTTCTAGTGCAGAGAGGAGGCAGACTACCCCCACAGCATGCACCACCAGGAAAACAGTCGAGAAGGCGGCAGGATCAGCGTTAGAGAGTTGCAGTAGTCGTCTTAGCTACTTTGTTGCAGTTTTGCAGGCTTCCAGCGCGGTCAGCAGTCGATTCCTTGGCAGAAGGTGAAGAGAGAGATGCAGAGGAACTCTGATGAGCTCTTGCATTCGCTATCTAAGGAATTCCCAGAGACAGAGACCCTAAATAGCCAGAAAAGAGGGTTTGGCTACTTAGGAGAGAGAATAGGCTAGCAACACCTGAAGGAGCCTATCAGAAGGAGTCTCTGACGTCACCTGGTGGCACTGGCCAATCAGAGCAGTCCAGTGTGCCAGCAGCACCTCTGTTTCCAAGATGGCAGAGGTCTGGAGCACACTGGAGGAGCTCTGGGCACCTCCCAGGTGAGGTACAGGTCAGGGGAGTGGTCACTCCCCTTTCCTTTGTCCAGTTTCGCGCCAGAGCAGGGCTAAGGGGTCCCTGAACCGGTGTAGACTGGCTTATGCAGAAATGGGCACCATGTGTGCCCATGAAAGCATTTCCAGAGGCTGGGGGAGGCTACTCCTCCCCTGCCTTCACACCATTTTCCAAAGGGAGAGGGTGTAACACCCTCTCTCAGAGGAAGTCCTTTGTTGTGCCATCCTGGGCCAAGCCTGGCTGGACCCCAGGAGGGCAGAAACCTGTCTGAGGGGTTGGCAGCAGCAGCAGCTGCAGTGAAACCCCGGGAAAGGCAGTTTGGCAGTACCAGGGTCTGTGCTACAGACCACTGGGATCATGGGATTGTGCCAACTATGCCAGGATGGCATAGAGGGGGCAATTCCATGATCATAGACATGTTACATGGCCATATTCGGAGTTACCATTGTGAAGCTACATATAGGTAGTGACCTATATGTAGTGCACGCGTGTAATGGTGTCCCCGCACTCACAAAGTCCGGGGGATTGGCCCTGAACTATGTGGGGGCACCTTGGCTAGTGCCAGGGTGCCCTCACACTAAGTAACTTTGCACCTAACCTTTACCAGGTAAAGGTTAGACATATAGGTGACTTATAAGTTACTTAAGTGCAGTGTAAAATGGCTGTGAAATAACGTGGACGTTATTTCACTCAGGCTGCAGTGGCAGGCCTGTGTAAGAATTGTCAGAGCTCCCTATGGGTGGCAAAAGAAATGCTGCAGCCCATAGGGATCTCCTGGAACCCCAATACCCTGGGTACCTCAGTACCATATACTAGGGAATTATAAGGGTGTTCCAGTAAGCCAATGTAAATTGGTAAAATTGGTCACTAGCCTGTTAGTGACAATTTGAAATAAATGAGAGAGCATAACCACTGAGGTTCTGGTTAGCAGAGCCTCAGTGAGACAGTTAGTCATAACACAGGTAACACAGTCAGGCACACTTATGAGCACTGGGGCCCTGGCTGGCAGGGTCCCAGTGACACATACAACTAAAACAACATATATACAGTGAAAAATGGGGGTAACATGCCCGGCAAGATGGTACTTTCCTACAGATATGTGGTGCAATGCAACCCCTGCTATTCAACCATACCCCCAGGTATTGTATGTGTCAACAAGTTCAACCACACTCCCTTTAATAACCCAGCCTCCAGTTTTTTAATCTGCGTGTAATAATCATAACCTTTGTTTTTGCTACATTGTTCTTCAAATTATTCACATTGCAATAACTGGCAAGTGTATTGAAAAGTCTCTGCAAGCCTATTAGTGTCTGGTCAAAAATTACTGTGTCATCTGCATACTGGAGAGACTGGACTCTAATACTGAACATTCTTGGGGGAAATGCCCTCTTTTTTTCAAGATGCTCCATTAGATCTGCCAAGTAGAGATTGAACAGTAGTGGCACCACAATGCAGCCTTGCTTTAGGCCTTTATTTGTCATGATTTTTGCAGTAGTGGTCCACTCAGAGCTCACGTTTATCTTCGCCCAGGTATTCGTATCCAAATATACAATGGATTTTTATAAATGGGGAGGAATGCCCCAGGCATACAACTTTGACCAGACAATCGCTCTTGAAATACATTCAAATTTGGTCAATAAACCCTCCATATAGGGCCTTTATCTTGGATACCATAGTTGCTTGGCTCATATAAGAGATACAGGTTAGGTTATCTTCAATATGACAGCCCTTTTGGAAGCCTGTTTGTTTTGCCCATGTTTTTAGTTCCTTATTTAGGATCCTTCCCTTCTGTATCCCAGAGTGAACCTTTCTTATATAGAGGAGCCAAAGGTGAACCTTCTCCATGAATCTGGAATAGATGCCACTAGCAGTTACTCTTTCAATATGGGGGCTATTAGTGAGGGCCATATTTTAGGGATCAATTTAAATATTGCTGGTGGGATGCAGCATGGGCCTCGGGCTCTGCTTGTGCATATTGCAATTATAACTTTCACCACTTTGTTTCCTTGCCAGGGTTCTATGACCTCTGAGCCAACTGCAGCATGATCTACATATAACCTTTTGATATAGCACTCCTACTCAACAGGAACAATCTTGGCTGTCGCCACCTGGTGTTTTGGAGCTGAGATACTATTTATCCAAAACCATAATTTCCTCTGGTCTTTAGATTTCATTATCTCATGCAATTCGGCTTCCTCACTTTTTCCAGTTTATGGGTTTTCCTGTACCTTGCTGTTATCATGGATACCCAGTTCCTCAGCCACCTATTGCCCACCTTATCATGGCTCGGGGCTTTTAGTGCTTTGTTTAATTCTTGTTTTAAGGCAACTGTTAGCGCCTTAGTGTGACTACTACCAGTCATGATCTTGCACTGTCCAGGGACATCGCTGAGGGACTACTTTAAAAGGCTCCATCATTCTCCTTTAGATCAGAGGCAAGTGACCTCCTAGAGATTTGAGTTAGGATTCTTATCAATTGTCCTTCTCAAGGTCTCCTCAAAAAACTGATTCACTCAGGCCTCCTGCCCTAACTGGTTGTCCATTTTCCATTGTATTCTTTTAATGGGCTCAAGCTCTTCTTGCCTTCCAATGTGGTTTACCTTTAATCATCGGGATCTTGGATCCAGAACTTCTCATTTTAGGATTGTGTGGTCACTTTCTAAAGTTGGGGCAACTTCACTGTTACTTACAGACTGCAAGTGGGCTAAAGACACCCACATATAGGCCAGAGTAGCCATCCTAAAGCATGAAAAGTGCGGTTTGGTGGCCGGCGCATCTGATTTAAATCTGCCATTTAATATACGGAGGTCTAGTTGATTTAGAGTACCCACTAAAGCTGTGCCCACAATTAATATTGTTTCTGGATTGACAGTGAGGCCCAGATTTCATCTTCAAGATCCAGAAGGATATCATTTAGCTCAGCATACATTAAGTTGCCGTTAAAATCTCTCTCCCATGATGACCCACATAGCATCTGGCTAGGTTAGATTTAGCTTTCTCAGTATTGGGAGGGGAGCAGTCAGTATTGATTCTCTACTGTCAATTTTGGATGGAGATTGATGCTCATTAGAATGAGAGAATGTATGGGATTCCTGCTTACACTATTAACTTAAGATGCCAAGAGAATAACATAATCACCATTCCCCCTGCTCAGCACTATTGTTTTAACCATTAACTCATTTTTCACATAGATTGACACAGCTCCTGAGGCATGACCCCCAGCCTGGGATACAATTGCCGGAGCTTCATATGCAGTGACGTCATGCCAGGAAGAATAAATGAATGATCAATGCTTCTTGGAGCACAATGATGTTAGTTTTGCTCTACTGTACGATTGCGTCAGTTTTTGTTTCTGAGTCTCTTAGGGATCTTATGTTCCAACAGCTTATTATCAAGGTGGCCCACATTGTATGGATCATTGCACTAGTGCTGGGTACAAAGTGCTTGTGGTAACCATGTCCAATCGTGATTTTCATTTGCCATCCAGTGCAGCAAGGCACTTCCCCTACTCAGCTTACCATTATCGTTAGCTCACCCTCTGAGACTTCCGGAAGGTGAGATGCAAGATTTTTCCCTACAAGGTTTTACCTCCTGCTGTTTCTGCAAGTATGACATCATGATATTGTATTTTTTGTAAGTCTCTATGTGAACTTAAGTAAAAACAGAGATTTTGATTCATATGTACTGTATTGTTTCTCATAGACACAGACATAGAAAAAGAATTGAAAAACCTTTCTTACAGCAGGACCTTTGTTCTTAAAAAAAGACCACACTGCTTAGCTGTAGATTTCTACCCACAGTAGGATTTAAAAATAATTCTTAAAAGGTTAATCCTGCCTGGAAAGAAGGAAGGAAGTAAAAAAATAGAATTTTAAAAATGTAAAATTACGTGCAATATAACTTCAACTTGAATTAAAAAATTACTAATTAAAACACTAAAAACAACTGACTACAATTTTGTCAGCCAAACCTTTCCCAGGATTAACACAAGGTTCTCAGGTTCTTTGACACACCTACCAATGTCACACATTACCTGCTGAAAACATCTCCACCCTTGATTGGCACCACTTCAGGAGAGCACACTAAGATGATAATTCAGTGTACCTTTGGTCACAAAACCAGTGATTGGCTGCAGCAGGCTCAACAGGTTTTGTTGCTGTATGTTCCAGTTACTTTGCTTTTGCATCTGTTTCTTTTCCTTGTTTTCTCTTTCCAAATTAACCCCATTGCTTCCTTAACCTGAGTCTTTAACTCATAGTTTTATGCCTATTCTGCATGTGCATTGCGACTTCACTGCCAAAATGTAAGTGAGTATATGCAGCAATAATAATGTGTTGTATATTTCAGGTGCCATGATTGAGCTGACTGCTACGCACTGTGTCGTCCAAATGAAGAATACATACAAAAGAGTACATCACAGTCCTTGTGCCCACTGTGCTGCATGGGGGGAGGGTAATGTATTGTGATAGAAAAATGCACTGCATTAGTTTCTCAGGTCCATGCTTGAATAGCTCACCCAGTCCAGGCTTTGAATTTTCCTGCTTGATATCCTCATTATCTCATCATTAATTCAGAACAAGTACCACAATGAAGACAAGAGGACTTTCCTGACGAAACTGTGCATGTTCTTGCTAATTGCCACTTTTCTCAGAAGGGACACCCAGGCATGTGACTTGAACAACCTATTTAATTTCACTCCAGCCAAAACTCAACCTCTTCTTAAAAAAACAACAAGGCCCACTCTATTCCTTAGCTATGCTACAGACGGCAAGGCTACTAGCCTGATTGTGATCTATGAGACTGCATTGCCACTCCAAAAGGCCCGCTCCTGAGAGTTGTGGATGTCTCCCATCACAGCTGATGACTGTAATGTCCCATGCATCCTATAACAATGCAACAACACCTTTTTTGCGGGCCTCCTAATGTCAGAACGCCCCCCCTTGCATACATCATGCTTGGCGGAAGCATTATGCAGCGCAAGTGGTCGCAAACTTTGTAAATATGGCGTGGATTTTTTTTGCCTCATTGAGCCACATTAGTGTAAAAAAAATATATGCTAATGTGGCGTTAAGGCCTTGTAAATCTGGCCCATGGTGTTCCCCTCTTTTTCTTTATTCACCTCTGGACGTTTTTCAATTGGCTCTATTCTCTCAACATAATAATGCATCTCCACTTCTTACATCTTAACCAATTAAAGCCAGAGATCATCATAGAAAGACTACTCATTGCTTTTTTCTTTTTGCAGTAAAATATCCTTCTCTCTCATACTTTCAGATTCATACTGTCAGTAAATTGTGTTTAATGATCATCTTACATACCCTGACAACTTTTATTAGTCTTTCAGTGGTTGCCTGTTTTTGTTTTCTGTATTATTTTGCCTTCCTCCCAAGCTCTTCTTGTATTTCACATCCATTTAACTCTACCGGCTGACCCATCTTGCATTTGTCTTCTTCCTCGTATTTTGTCCCACTTTTAATGTCTCTTCATTAGCTGCCTTTTCATTTTTGGTTTGGAACGTTCTTTGTGACATGTCTAACTGTACTTAGAGATTCTCTGTTCGAGGTTTAAGTCCCTCCCTCCCCATCCCAGTATATTTCATGCAGATCACCACCTTATACCCCGTCTCACTTTAAATACATTTCATTTCTTTCTTGTGATTTGTGGAACTAAATCACACTTATGGTCTCGCGGCTATCCTACACTCTTTTTATTTCATATTTATTTAAATAAACATCTCCCTTCAGAATCCCTACTTGTGAGCTTTTCATCTTTTGACCAGTAGATAGTTTGCTCTAGTTTCAATTCTGTTCGGATTACATTTTACGTAGAGTTGCTGCATGTGCGCCCATTTGACATAAGGACCACAAAGTATTTTACACACAAAAAGGACTAGCATTAAAAATTGCTCAGGCATAAACCTATATTGACCACATTGACTGTGAATACACATAGCATAGATTTAATAGGAACCTCATCGATGATACTGGATCGCACCACACACAAGTGAAACTAGAGTCATGCCACGAATGCAGAGACATAACACTACATGAGCGATGATACTGTGCCACCAGATACTAAAGTCACAGTAATGAACCCACAACCATCCATTTACAAAGCTGTTCAAAAAATCAGTGATGTGATCAAATCCCATGTTGTTTGTCATATTACATTCCCCTGCACATCACAACAGCTAAGGCAAACCAGTATGATCTCGATTGCATACAAATGGAGATTGAGGCAACCGATAGGTGGTCTTGGCAGTAATTGCAAAGGAAAAAACAGCCTCAACATCAAGTTTGAGTGCACTGCTAACGTATCCTTCACCATGCACACACATTGATTTTCTGTTTCATGATAATGAAGTAGTGAGCCTGGACTCCAGGCATTGGCAACAATGTAAACCCTAAGATGCCACAACTGTGGTTCACTAAGTGAGTTGCTTACAAGGTCAAAACCCACACAGCACAGCTACATGATACAGTTCTTGCTCATGGCTCATTTCCAGCCCCAAAGGTGTCAGTTTATATTGCTTAAGCCACCTTACAGCTTGTCAAACCGGAAACAATGAATTCTGTAACTGCAACCATCTGAACTGGATGCAAAAATGAGTAGACTGTTGAGGTGCTGAAGCAGTAAGTGACATGCTTGACTCAGTAGATAGTTAAGGACAAGTAGAGCCATTGTGGTAGGGTACTGCTTCAGGTCTGCCTCAATTCATGTACTTTGGGGTTCATCGTTGAATCAGAATTAAGATCAAGGCCATGCAAAGCCTCTTGTTGATTTAATGTATTTTTGGATGTGCATTTTGCCTCTTAGCTTTAGCCTTTATCCCACTTGTGTAGAGTGGTAGCTTGCAGTTAGCATATATCAATATATTCCCAGAAAGGACAGCTCCATCCATACACCTCTTCAACCACTCCTGGCCTGCATGTGGGGTGAGGCTTGCTATCCACATTGGGGGATGACTAATCCCTCGTCCCAGCTCTGGCCCGTAATTCATCCTCCTTCATCTGTTGCCCAGGGGTATATTAACAATACATTATTATTTAATAGTACACCCGATAATACTTAAAACATATTTTTTTCTAATTTTTAATGCCACCTTAAAGCCAGAAATAAGGGTGGGCTACTCGCCACTGCCCTAAGGACTATTCCCCTGTGCTGGGTGATCACTTTGTATCCAGTGACACCCTTGAAGACTGGAAAGACTACTGCGGGGCACCCATCAGTGATGGTGGTGGGTTGTGGCATGCGTTACTGCAGGTGGCAGTCCAGTTGCAGGCCTCGGAAGAAGCAGCAACACCACCAGTACTGCCCCCACCAGTAGTCCCACCGTGGCTGCTGTTTGGCACCGGGCCCCAGTTGGCAACATCATTCTGAGCTGGCGGACCGATTTCACAACCCACAAAAGATGGCAGATATATGCCACTGATTGTGTCGACTATCTGCTGGGACCTAGGGGACCACTGTCTATAGTTGGGGGGAGGGGGGGGCGTGATCTCACCCTGCATTATACCTGTGGTTGGTGAGAGCCACTAGGCAACGGCATGACTGTGAGGCCTGGGGTGCCCTGGACTAGCTGAGGAACCACATGGGAATCCCGTTGGATGCCTGAAGAGATGCAGCGGTACTAGGCAGTGGCAGCTGAACAGCGGTGTGGCCTCCATGTAGGGGGCTGGCACCCTCTGGCCCCAGATATCTGGAGCAATGAGAATTGGCAGCACCCTCTGAACAGTGAAGAGTCTGCAACTCAAACCATCAATGCTGAGGGTCAGTGGAAGATGGAAGTTGTGCCCCCTATCACTAGTCCATTGCGGCGGCACTAGCTCATGGAGGTGAAGAGAAGGGACCAGGGGCCCCGCTTGGGGAGCTGGAGTAGTGTGTGTGGAGACTCTCGGGGGAAATATTGGTGCCCAGCACCATTGTGAAGTGGGGGAGGTGGCTTCACTCTCTTTGCCCCCCCCGGGCCTCGCTCCTGTGGCCTGGTGGATGTGTGGCTCCTAGAACTCTGCTGCTGTTGTGGACTTGAGGAGTTGTCTCGAGACCCCATGGGGCCTGTATTGAAATATTGGAGCTCATACTTGGGCCTGGTGAGGGCCTGTAATGAGGGCCTGGCACACTGAGCGGGGGGGGGACTGCCGGGGTCACTGCATGTTATGTTTAGGCACAGATGCCCCCTAGCTAAGGGGGCAGAGTATTACCTTTCCATCCCCCTGGTGATGATAAATTCTGTTGGGAGAACGGATCTGGTGGAGTTTTATTCAGTCATCACATGGCCCCGAACATGGCACGGGGCCTACATAGATACAAAGTGGCTGCTGATGTTCAGAAACCTGCCTCGGCGATCATCAATTGCCTGTGACCGCTGTTCCAGTGTATGACTGTAATGTCTGGTGGACTTGGTGAGGTGGCATCCTGCAGGGGTCGTTTACACTTCTGGCTGCTGACGACTGATGCAGGACTTGCTGGGCCCTGGATCGGTGGCTGTGGCTTTGCCTGCTCCAAACTGTTGCAACAGTCCCTGAGGGGTGCCTGGGTGCCTTGGTGGTCTGACCTCGGAAGCTTGGCACGGTCGTGTACCATGCAGACTCTACCCTTTTAGCCATGTGCTTGTTGACTACAGGAGACGTACTCACTACTATGGAGAAACCTGAGGCTAAAACCCCAAGTGTGCATCCTAGACCAGGTGACAATTCCCAACCAGCACATGTGGAATTGGAGGGGGTGAGCCCATACTACCCCCCCTTGCAACTTCAGCTAGCTAGGATCCTTGCCACTATTACTGATACTAAATCCACCCTACAGCAGGACGTTACTGCACTCTCGGTTGGACTTGGACAGCTAAAGGCTAATCAATGTAAATTAGGTGATAGGGTTAAAGATGTGAAGGAAGTGGTGGATGAGTTGCAACCAGAACACCAGGGTTTAGCCCAATGGATGTCTGAACTGAGCGACAGAGTGTGCAGCCTGGAACGTTGTGCCAAGAATCTTGAAGCCTGCAACCGTCAAACAATGTGTATATTGTAGGGCTCCCCAAGGGCACAGAAGGTGGAGATATGGTGCCCTACTTAAGCACCGGCTGGGGAACAAAAGTTGCCCCAAATCACTTGTTACCTTTCTTCGCCCTGGAGTCGGCACACCAGGGCCCTGCTCATCCTTCAGCGCCAGGCCAAAAGCCCCGGCCTGTAGTGGCCCAACTGCTTCATTTCATAGACAGAGAGACTCCAGAGAGTGCAGGAGGTTGGCCTATTTACATCACAATGGGATGATGATGATGATCACCGTGCAATTCCCATGTGGTACCTTAACCCAATGGCTCTCGGGGTTGCCTATTATAGAGAATGCTTGCAAACTGCCATTTCAGGGTGTTCTGAAACTAACCAGGGCTTGCCATCTGCTGGTCTGGTGGAATGGGACGCGTTTAAAGTGGTGTTTAGTGGCGATGCTTGGGCGAGTCGCTGTGTGTCAGCAGGGAAGTGGACGGAGACTAAGGGCACTGGATGATCCACTCCACACACTGGAGAATGTCTTAGGGCCAGATCCTGCAGCACAGCAGAGGCTTTTTGAGGCAAAGGAACAATATAACACTGCTCAGGAACATTTATGATGTCACAATTACAAACAATATGCTGCCCGGGCTCATGAAGAAGAAGGTTTGGTCAGGGAAGCTCCTGCTGTGGCTTATCAGATCCAAAACAAGATGCACACCCATCACCCAGCTCTAAGCAGCAGATGGTACTCAGCTCTATTCTCCAGAAGACATTAATGACACCTTTAGGATCAATCATGAGTCACTTATAGCTGCCCAGAACCTATCCAAGGCCAGTTACCACTCCAGGCATTGCCCCATGTGTCACAGAAAGGACTAGGGAGTCCAGTGACGGCACAGGAGATCAGACACACCATTAAAGACATGTCTACATGCAAAACACCAGGCCCTGATAGCCTCCCCACTGACTGTTATTCCACCTTTGTGGGCTAACTGGCCCCTAGGTTGCAATCCCTCTACACAGAGTAATTAAGATATTAGGGCCATTACGAAGACCAAGGTTTTGGGTATGCCTACATCTGCGTTCTGGCCCTTGTCCATGCTCATCTTGGACTTCAACATTCTCAATAAGGTCCCGGCCTCTAGCCTTCTGCCTCATATGCTGGTGCTAGTACACAGGGACCAAAATGGTTTTATCTTGACCTGCAGTACATCCCTCAATATTCGGCAGCTATATCATGTCCTCTATGACCCTGCGGTGCAGCTCACACCCGGATCCATGCTCATGTTGGTGGACCTTGAGAAGGCCTTGCAGATGATGCAGTGGAATTTTCTACCTTCAGTTATGCACCAAATGGGCCTAGGGGTGGGATGGATTAAATAGCTCACATTGTTGTACTTCAACCCAATGGCAAGAGTTAGGACAGGATCCACAATCTTGTGACAATTATGATATATGCAGGGGCATGCAACAGCGCTTCCCATGGTTTCCCCTCTTGTTTGTGCTGGCCATCGAGCCTTTAGCATAGCTGTTTTGTCAGGAGGGTAGAGACATTGGGATAGTCGTGGATGGCAATGAGCATATCATTTTACTTAATGAAAATTACCTCCTGCTTTATTTAAAAGATAGCCTTGCTGATGCTGCGGGTGCACTCAGGCAGCTGGAGGAATTTAGCCTTCGGGTAAAAAAGGCCAAGGCCTTCCTGTTCCCGATAACATAAAGGGCCCCACAACCACTGAACTTCCCTCCGGGTCTGACCTGGTCTCCCTCATCTTTTTAACACGTGGGTATCCAGCTGTGTCATTCTCTGGAGAACTTACATGAAGGCAACTTCAGAGGAGCACTCCGATTCCTTAAGTCTGTGTCCCTTTTTGGAGGCCTCTGCGCACCTGATCATGGCCTGGTTATCCATCTTCAGATAGTGGAGATCCATTGCTTACTGTATTTTTTCACAAACCTCCCCCTGGTTCTAACAGTTAGATGCACTACTCTGTGAATTGATCTGGGATGGGGGCCGCCACAGATTGTCTCTCGATCCTGTGGCACCCACCGAATGAGGGAGGACGAGGGGCTCCTGACTTCGAGCTGTACTTTTTAGAAGCTCAGCTTCAATGGATCACTTGGTGGCTTGTTGGAGCCTCCCCAGTGTGACTTAGACCTCATGGGGCAGGCATCCTACAAGGGAGTGCTGCCTGCACGGTTGCTCCGAACCAACTGTGGCTGTTTCACAGCCTGGCACTCTGTTGACATCCGCCCTGACATGTTGATGGCATTGTGCTGTGAAGAGTAGGGATACCACTGTACACTCCTAACCTTCCCTTGGTGGGATTGCCACATGGAGACCCTATTTTCTATTTTACAGTACCACAGATGTTGGTTTGGAGGAAGGTTGGGCTTGCAACGGCTGAAGACTGTTACAATTTGGGCACCCTCCTCCCCCTGTAGGAACCGGCAGCTCAGCATGAATTGCCCCAGTGACAGTTCATGACTTATGTAGCCTTAGTACAAATTTTTGAAGATCTCTGGGAAGGGGCAGGGAGGAACTGTTGACTAACACAGTACTCCAGCTACTGATGTCAACAGGGATGGCGTGACATCTAGAGATTTGGTTTTACCGGGCACTGAATGCCATGGTGCGGAAGCCTTTGATAGAACTTAAGAACAGATGAGAGGGAGTGTTGACCTCGAATGGTGCAGGATGCTTGCGTATCCCAAGAAAGTCTCCAGAAGTACGAGGCTGAAATACATCCAATTTAATTACATCCACATGACCTACCTGACACCACACAGACTACATGTCATCTAGCGGGGGGAGCCACGTGGGTGTCCAAGGTTTAACCACTTGGATGCTGACTTACTTCTGCATTAAGATTTGGGAATGCCTCACATTGTTCTGGAAGGCAGTGGTCCTCAGATTACACACCACACTTAGCCGAGCACTTTCATTCATAATTTAGGAGACCTGTGGGAGGGTTCCCCAGACACAAACTCCAGAAGGTAGGATCTGTGTTCCTAGACTTAGCCCTTATATCGGCCAGGATACAAGTTGCAATGGCATGGAACTCTGCAATGGGGCCGGTACTGGGGACATGGGTGAAGATGTCACCATGTGGGCTAGAGCCAAAGAAAGGGTGTTTGCTTAAGGAAGTTGCTTGAGGAGTGAGACAAGGCCCCATAGTGTTGGAAAGCTGTGATCACCCGGAGGGTGAAGCTGGGTCTGAGCCCAATGGGCAGCCTGGACCAAGTGTTGAAGGTCAGGGCAGACACCCGGGAGCTGGGGTGGGAGCAAGTACTCACTTAGGGGAAGTGGTCACCTCTGGGGTAAAATCACTTCCTGCTTGCAGTGGCTTTCCCTGACTGCAAAGCACCCACCCACCCCATCCCAGGATGTGATAAACTTGCTCTCACATGTCCTGGAACTTTTGGAAGACCAATGCCCATTTGTCTGTGCCTCATCTAACACCACCTAGTGCTTGCTAACAACATACACCCAAAGATAGTTTGATTTTCATTTTTCTTTAGGTTACCTTCCAAGTTTCCCCCTTCCCTCCCTCCTGACCCAGGGTTTTATAGGCCACTTTGGGTGAAACTTTAAAAGAATGTAAGATTGTTAGCACATCTGACCTTCATAAGTAAACTTTCAAGGGGACGCTAATAGGTCAATGAACATTTGGACTCGCAAGTAAGATGATCCTACCTTAACTGCAGTACATGCTGATCAATAATCAATAATCAACAATAATCAATGACATTAATAATCAATGGAGTCAGTAATTGTCACACACCATGACCTTTCAGTCATGAATAGCCACATCTTGTAAAAGTTAGAATATTTATTTCCCTATATTAACAATGCTAACGCCATGTAAATTAATCTCAAAATGAAATGATAAACATACAGAAACAACACTGGCTGTCCCAAGTGACAGAATAAACGTACTCTGATCAAAGCTTGAACTACGACACATTCTACGGTTAAGGTGCAAATTAATAACAAGGACAATTGTGCAAACTATATCACACACACTTAGATTCAGCAGAGAAATTCATCAAACGTTATTCCCTACAAGCAGATTTTCATTAGTGAAGATGCTTAACTAACACCAGATTAGCATCAGCATGTTCGGCTTCATGCAAAATAATTTAGTAACACGAATTTGGAAAACATCTAGCTATAGCTCTATCAAAACAGTGCGATTGGTATCTAGAAAGAAAAATGCAAATATGCATAACATACAAGTTGGTACAATAAATCTCGCCTCGTTTGGATTGGCAAGCTAAAGTAGGCTTCATCATCAGGGCATCAGTCGATTGGCAAGGCATCAGGATTCAGCATCAAAGTTCAGAAAACCCAAAGTCTTTAAGCATTAAAGTTAAGCATGTCGCACAAGAAAATATTGACCTTTCGGCCACAAGAAAATGGGCAATTGCGCTGTCTTCTCTCAGTGCAGTCTTGTTAAGTTAAATTCCCTAAAACTACTTCCCACATCCCTATTGTTCAAGGGATCACATGTTCACACTTTGTCCAATAAAACTTCAAATCTATGAATTCTACCATTATTCCGTTCACATGTCACTGATTGGTTTCTCCTGCAATGTCATCATCATCCGGCTCGTCAGGTCACAATATTGTTGCAGCTTCTACTGCAGTCAGTGTCTCCATTTTTCTCTTCTTGAGAAAGTCAGTCTTACACACATTACACACATATTGTTACATTTAGCAAGAACAACATTTTCGAACAATCGGTTCTCATGAGAAAAGATTCTCAGCTACAGGCACATTTACACAATACAATGGAAAATCACAACTTAACTCTCTAGGACAGCCATTTTATTAAACGTTAAGAAATACAGCTTGACATGAGACCGGGCAACCAGACCAAGACTTTCGCTAAGTTAAGGCCTGCAATAAATAAAGCTAATACATAATGCATAGCTCTTAATATTACATATTATTACATTAATCAAACATATGCTCAACATTTCAAATTAATAAGCCATGAATTAATACTTCGTGAGCAGTGGCAGCCACTCATCATGATCACATTTCCGAATTAATGCATTATTTTTCTACGTTATTACTTTTTCTATGCAAATCCATTACTCAGAATACACGAATCCTCATTAATAATTTAATTAAAACACCTGCGCTAGCAAGATAAATCCACAGCACTGTTTACAAGATCAGCAAATCAACAGAAAACTGTACAACAGTAGTGCATGGTGCATTGGGTCTCAGGAGAATCAGAGACGTGATGTCATGTCCAAACACATTGAGATGAACAGGATAAAATGTGAGGCATCACTGGTTAAAGGAAATCAGGGCCAAATGCGTAGGCCAACGAATCAATGAACTCACCGCATGCCTGCCGTAAAGATCATTTTCTTTTTTCGAGCTACTGTTCCGAATTAAACTTTTAAAATAAATAAATCCCAAGATGTTCAAATTAACCTCCTTCATAGGGGAATATCATTTGTGGCAACATTTAGATAGCAAAATGACAGCAACTGCCGTCCTGTCCCTGCAACAGCCAATCCTACTTTCAATTACATGATACTATTTACATAGCAGCTGGATAGCCTGTGAACAGGATGATCCCTTGTTGTACATGTTATTCCGATAGAAATTCAACTATATTTATGCCCTTGCGCCAATATCAGGTTTAGCTCTTGGTATCTACGAGAACAGGCTTAAACGTTCAGAAATACATTAAGTTCATGTTGGTGAAAATCATATCATTAGATTTTACAAATTTCGTAAACATCACGTACAAGTATTAGCAATTTTGAGCAGAATACAAGTGTGCACATTCGACAACAAATAATGAGCTTATAGACATTCATAAACTCAAGTAATGATCATTAATCAAATAGGTTCAAAAGAAGTGCCAAGCAATTATATTGGAGATTTTTCAGGAACAATTTTTCATCTCCTTTTCATGGAAAGGAACATGGCAAGAATTGACTCTGAATTGGGTCACCTGCATCATATATTCAAAAAGTGTCCTATGGAGTGCCTCAAAGCTCATTACTATCTCCTACCTCTACACCAGGGACATGGTCATCATGGATCAAACTTTCAAATATATGCTGACAATACCAAGGTATTCTTTCAAATGGATAAAGACCATGATGGAAGAAATTAACCAATGGCCTTAAACGTTTGCACTGGATGCAAAAAAAGTTCCTTTATTTGAAAGTAGCATATATGTAGAACCTTGTGTTTGGCAGAATGGATATGCCCAAAGGTGTGTCTGTTCTCGCTGTGCCACAGGACTCAAGCTATACCTCGCTTCTGCGGTCTACATAGGCGGAGATAGTTTGGGATAGAATTTGTTCCCATCTAGAGGAAACCTGACCTTGCGGTTTGACTGTACTGTCCCAACTGAAAGAGGATCAAGTCTGATTTGTATATGTCTGGTCTCTATCTGGAGTGGCATATGAGGTGAGAAACAAAAGACTAGAATGCACAGTGGTTTAGATGAATTCAAGCATTCTTTTCATCACTTCATCTTTTGTTGCCTTAGCTGCCATTAGTGTGACAGGTATGGCAAATGTATTTTCTTTTCATTGACATGAGGCGTGAGATAAGGGGGTAAACACTGCAACCTTCAAGACTAACCTGAGTGAATGTGATTAATGTCATGTATAGGCTAGGAATTTTTACTTCAAAGTACTTCCAAAGGCGCAGTCAGGTCTTGCTCCCTTCTATCTTACTCATGAAAAGGATCAATGAACTCGTTTGCAGTGTGCAAGTAATGCTCTCAGCCCTCAGTCTGCAGAGTTTCTTCTGTAAATTGTGGATTCCCCATACTAGAGCTTCCATAGGATAGAAGGGAATGTTGAGTCTTGCGATATCTGGTCATTACTTTCTGAACATGGTCACTGTTTCAGTTACAGGTGCACACCAGTGTAATTGTCATCTGCTGGTTGTATGGAATACCACTGAAGAAAGCTTGTTCGAAGGGCAGCTTGTAATGACAGCCACTTTACACATTATATAATTTGAGCGTGATCAGAGGGTATTTTGCATCACGTGATGCATATGGCAGTGCTTTCCAGCCCTTGGTGTTTAGAACTTTCGGGTCATTTAGAGCCTAACAGCTGGCCTCGGCTACTGTGCAGATGAATGCCACCATATTTAGAGATCCAAACTGCCTGGCAAATATCTCTTTTGTGAAAGGGAATATGCCGATGTGACAGACACAGTTTGTTCACAGTTGAACGCATAACAGGTGGCATGCTATTTTTTGCCTGCTCAGCATTCTTTTTTTATATTTCAGAAACAAAACACGTCAGGCTTATTTCTGAGGAGTAAAGTATTCAATAACCCTGATAAAAATTGAACTTTCTCTCTGTGCTGGGTGCTTTAACTGATTTCCCTGCTGTTGTTGTTGGAGCAGAAATGTTAATTATGAAATTATTAATGTCTTATATGTGTGTTTACTAATGAGAAAAATGCATAGAAAAATTAATAACAGAAAATAATGTGTGCGTTTGAAAATGTGCCCTCGGGGTATGATCACCATGTGTACTAAAATAACATAAGATATACGAAATAATGAAAACATATGAGAACAATGTGTCATAATGAGATGTATAACCTATGTTTTGTATTAATTCAATAGTCTTAAGTTAGCTGAATCAGAGGCCTAGTTCCACTGGGCCTTGCTCATGGAGAATTTGAACGCCTCACAAAGAACTGGTAACTGGGGACAGAGACCTTGAACTGCTCAGAGTTCAAGTTGCTTAGCTAGAACATTCTGCAATGTACCGACGGACAGGAGATGGTGAAGACAATTTGAAACAATTATTTGTAAAGTAGGCTAAATGTACTTTCCCAGGACTTGAACAATGGAAGCATTGATTAGAGAGGTATGTGCAACAATTTTGATACCTGAAGAGCCGGATGATATCCTCATCGCAAGAAGAACCAATCAGCGTTTTGTGAAATATAATAATACGATTTGGTAAATAAAAACTATCGGTTAGAGTCATATCTTCTGACCGATTGACCGATTAGCAATTAGTGGGATGGACTGGGGGACACTAATAAAAAGTCATGTCAAAGGGCTAAGACTTCAGAATTTAGGCGAATCTGGGATGAAATTGATGACGTCAGGAGACGCGTCTGACGTGCTGATATTGGGTTCATACTCTGCAAGCCTAATATGTAGCTGATTGCTTGATGTCCTGGGGACGAAGACTAACCTGTTCCTATCCATCCTGGATAGGTAGCTATGAAAATGTGACTGAAAATGGTGTGCCTTTTCTTCTAGGTACCAACTGCGCTGTTATATAGAGATTCTCACTTAGGTAGAGTTTTTCTAAATTGATGTTTGCTCTAAATTGTTTTCGCATGAAGACCCACATGCTAATGCTAATCTTGGTTAGGTGGGCTGTTAGAGGTGACGTTGACGGTGACACATGACTGACAAAGTAAACTGCTGAATTACATTCTTAGTGCTGATATTCATAGCTTATGGTAATGCATTGTCGCACATGTTTCCTTTGAGAATATGTCTTTTATTAACAGTTTAAGAAAGATTGATTAATAAGGATTGAATTAACAGATGATTAGAATTGTAATCAATAGGGAATAAACATTGTTAAAACTTTCTTTGTGTAGTGGTTGTTCTTGATTAGTATGGTTAACATTGTGTTTATAGAGTGTTTCCTTGATTATTGATGGTAGTTATTGATTCAATAGTCAATGTATGACTAGGATACTCCATGCAATTCAAAAGATTCAACCACCTATGTGTGTCTCCTTTTGAGTTTACTTACGAAGGACCCGGCGCACTAGCGAGGTCCAACCCTGCTTGCATAGCGATCCTGTGCAAAATAATCTAGTGATGTTCTCCCAACCCTAAGTAGGGTAGAGGACAATCACTGTGACTTGAAAGCCTAGTGGCAGCAGGGTCACCTGTCCAACAATGATTCCAGCTAAGATGCTGCTGGGAGAAACCCTTACTCTAAATGGGGAAGAGGAACAGAGGGGTGGGTAATGGGGCATTCAGTGTAAACAGCTAGGCTACTCACTGTGCTTGTGGATGGGATATTTGCTTGGCAGTCAGGTTACCCCCTGTCCAAGCAAGGACCCTGTCAATAGTCAGGGTAAGTCACAGACAATCCAAATTAAACTTGTGCCCACCCTCTGGTAGCTTCGCACTGAGCAATCAGTCTTAACTTAAAAGGCAATGTGTAAAGTATTTATGCAATAAATCATGCAATAACACAGTATAAACACCACAAAAAATACACCACACAGGTTTAGAAAAATATAGAATATTTATCTGATTAATTGCAGGTTGAAATATCACTTTTGAAAATGATAAAAAGAGTCTTCAGTTCTTAAAAGCAAAAGGTGTCTCTTGCAAGCACAACATACCAGGATTGCATCTAAATTATTCGCAAGGGACCGCAGAGGTGGAGATGCGTGGAAAACTGGGAGGTGTGCGGTTTCTCTGGATGCACACAGACTATGCGTCGATATTTTCCATGCAGCAAGGGCCTTGCGTCAATTCCCGGTGCACAGACTTGGATCCTCTATGGGTTGCAGGGTATTTGGATGCCCCAGGGACGATGTGGAGAAATCCTGGGCATGCATGATGAAGTCACAGGAGTTGCATCGATCTGGTGTGGCGATGCGCCAAATTTTCTGTCGCACGGCAGAAGCTGCATCGGTTTCCACTCGGGGAATGGGGCTGCACCGTTCCTGTTTGGCTGTGCGTCGATCCGGTAGAGCTGCGCAAGAATTTTTTGTTGCAAGGAAAGCACTGTGTCGAAGCTTCACTCGGCAAGTAGGGCGGCGTCATTCCAGTTCGGTTGTGCAGTGATTTCTCTGTTGCACCATGGCTATGCAGTGTTTCTGGCCGGCTGTGCGTCAATTTCCAGCGCACAAGGAGTTCCTTGCAGAGATGAAGTCTTTTTGGCCCTGAGACTTCAGAAAACAGGTGGCAAGCTCAATCCAAGCCCTTGAAGAGCACTTCTCAGCAGAGTCAGAGGGCAGCAGGGCAGTAGGGCAACAGCAGGGCAGCAGTCCTTCACAGCAAAGCAGTACAGATGAGTCCTTTGGGCAGGCAGGCAGTTTCTCTTGACAGGTTGCAGGTTCAGGTCCAGAAGTGTCTGAGTTGATAGGGTCAGGGACCCGCCTTAAATACCCAAATGTGACTTTGAAGTGGGGGAGACTTCAAAGAGTGGCTTAGAAGTGCACAAGGTCCCCTTTCAGTTCCATCCTGTGTGCCAGGGTCAAAGTAGCGGGTTTGGCAGTCCATTGAGGGAGGGCAGACCACTGTCCTTTGACATGTAAGTGTCAGGCCCTCCACCCTCCCAGCCCAGGAAGACCCATTCAGTATGCAGATGTGTGCAGATGTGGCTGAGCATCCTAGGTTTGGGATTGTCTGAGTGTAATGCACAAGGGAGCAGTCAACTAACCCAGCCAGACGTTGATTGTAAAGCACAGAAGGATTTAAGTGCAGAGAAATGCTCACTTTCTAAAAGTGGCATTTCTAAAATAGTAATATTAAATCCAACTTCACCAGTCAGCAGGATTTTGTATTACTGTTAGAAATGGGGTCTATGGTTGGCAGTCAGGTTTCCCCCTGTCCAAGCAAGGACCCTTATTCTAATCAGGGTAAAAGAGAATCACACTCAGTTAACCACCGCTCAACCCCTGGGTAGCTTGGCAAGCGCAGGTAGACTTAACTTCAGAGACAATGAGTTAAGCATTTGTACAAACAGACACAGTAACCCAGTGAATGACTACAAAATGAAACAACACAGGTTTAGAAAAATATTATATATTTTATCTAAATAAACAAGACCAAATACAATAAAAATCCACAATATACAGGTAAAAGTATGAATTTAGCTCTTAAAAGCAAGAAAACAGTGATTTGAGGTAAAAACACTGCAGTTGGTAAAACACGGTGTCGTAACGACGATGTTCACAGAGTCGATCGAATCCAGGTACAGTACCTTTAGAACAAGTAGAAAACAGGCCGGTGCACGGAGTCAGAGAGAGCGGCTTCACTGCATTCAATGCGTCGTCGGTTCCAGTGCCACGGGGCAGGAAGAATGCGGCATCACGCAGCAGCGTCGGGTCCTCTCTACTGTGGCAGAGGTGAGGCGGCGCTGGATGCGAAGTCGGTCCCTTAGTTCCAGCAGCCGCGAAGTCCGGCGGAGTTATGATGCTGCTGGGCGGCCTCACAGGGTTGGGGTGACGTCACAGGGCCGCAGTCACTGCAATGGCGTCGGATCATCATGGACGTCAGACTTACGACACTCCGGTGTCAGCGAAGTCGGGCAGGGTCAGCGATTGCAGCAACATGAGGCCTACAGGGTTGTCGGACTTCTACGAGGTCTACTGCCTCGGGGCAGGCGGCGCCACGATTACGGACAGTGGCATCCTTCATGAAGTTGCACTGCATCATCCGGCATTGTTAGACTGGTTTCTCTCCAGGAATTCACTTTCAGGGGTCCAGGAACTGGAATGGCACCCTCTGACAAGCCAGAGTCCACAGCAAGTAGACTCAGTTCTGGTTGGTGAAGCCTTTGCTGTCCCTGAGGCTTTAAAACAGGAGGCAAGCTCTACTCCAAGCCCTTGAAGTCACTTCTCAAGCAGGAATGCAAGAAAGTCCAGTCTCTGTCCCCTTGCACAGGCAGAAGCAGGAAATGCAGGATAGCTCCACAAAGCACAGGCTGGGCAGCACTTGTCCTCAGCTCTTCTCCAGGCAGAGGTTCTTCTTGAATCCTTAAAGTAATCTAAAGTCTGGTGTTTGGGGTGCTCTTCTTATACCCCTTTCTGCCTAGTTCAAAGTAAAGTCTCAAGTGTCTGTGAAATCCTTTCTTGTCCAGGCTAAGCCCCAGCCACACACTAGGAGGTTGGAGACTGCATTGTGAGAGGGCAGGCACAGCCCAGCTAGATGTGAATGCCCACTCCTCCCTTCCCTTCTAGCACAGATGGCTTAGCAGAATATGCGGGCTACACCCCAGCCTCCTTTGTGTCACTGTCTAGAGAGAGGTGCAAGCAGCCCAACTGTCAAACTGAGCCAGACAGGGAATCCAGAAAACACACAGTCACAGAATGGTTTAAGCAAGAAAATACCTACTTTCCAAAAGTGGCATTTTCAAACTCACAATCTAAAAAAACAACTTTACTAAAAGATGTATTTTTAAATTCTGAGTTCAGAGACCCTAAACTCCACATGTAAATCCGCTCCCAAAGGGAATCTACGCTTTTAATCAGATTTAAAGGCAGCCCCCATGTTAACCTATGAAAGAGATAGGCCTTACAACAGTGAAAACCGAATGTGGCAGAATTTCAGTCAGGACATATCAAACACACAGGTACAGGTCCCACCTTTTACATACACTGCATCCTGTCCCTTAGGGGTGACTTATATGTATAAAAAGGGAAGGTTTAGGCCTGGCAAGTGGGTACACTTTCCAAGTCGAATTGACAGATTAAAACTGCACACACAGACAATGCAGTGGCAGGTCTCAGCCATGTTTACAGAGCTACTAACGTGGGTGGCACAACCAGTGCTGCAAGCCCATTAGTAGCATTTGATTTACAGGCCCTGGGCACGTCTAGTGCACTTTACTAGGGACTTACTAGTAAATCAAATATGCAATCATGGAAAGCCAATTACACACAAATTGTATATAGGAGCGCTTGCACTTTAGCACTGAATAGCAGTGGTAAAGTGCACAGAGTAACAAAAACAGTAACAACAGAGTCCAGCACACATCAGACACATCAACAACCTTCGAAACAGAGGCAAAAAAGTTGGGGGAGACCACTGTAAGGATGCCAAGTCTAACAATTACTATTCTGGCCATACTAAGCATGACCTTGTTACTCCTTTCAGAACAGAATCTACCACTCAAACAGTATATGAGGGTAGCCCCAATGCTAGCATCTGAATGGAGCAGGCCTCACAACAGTATAAAATGAATTTAGGAGTTTTACACTACCAGGACATATAGAACACACATGTTAATTTCCTGCCTTTTACTTACATAGCACCCTGCCCTGTGGGTTACCTAGGGCCTCCCTTAGGGGTGACCTGTGTGTAGAAAAAGGGGAGTTTAAGGCTTGGCAAGTACTTTTAAAAGCCAAGTCGAATTGGCAGTGAAACTGCACACACAGGTGCTGCAATGGCAGGCCTGAGACATGGTTAGAGGGCTACTATGTGGGTAGCACAACCAGTGCTGCAGCCCACCAGTAGCATTTAATTTACAGGCCATGGGCACATGTAGTGCCCTTGACTAGGGACTTACAAGTAAATGAAATAAGCCAATTGGGTATGAGCCAATGTCACCATGTTTTAAGGGAGAGAGCATATGCACTTTAGCACTAGTTAGCAGTGGTAAAGTGCGCAGAGTCCTACAATCAGCAAAAACAGTATCAACAAGTGAAGGGAGATAGGCAAAAACTTTGGGATGACCACCCTAAGGCTGTCAGGTCTAAGATGTGTCCCTCCCAGCTGAAAGTGGAGGGAGCTATACAACCCCTTGGGTGCTGTCATCGCGAAGGCAGAAGTAAATGGAGAGACCATCAGCATTGGCGTGGTCAGTCCCTGGGCGATGCTTCACCGTAAAGTCCATCCCCTGTAGGGAAATGGACCACCTCAAGAGTTTAGGGTTTTCCCCCCTCATCTGCCATCTGAGGGGCCTGTGGTCGGTCTAAACCAGGAAATGAGTCCCAAACAGGTAGGGCCTCAGCTTCTTCAGTGCCGAGACCACAGTAAATGCTTCTATTTCTGTGGCACTCCACCTCTGTTCCCGTGGTAATAGCCTTCTGCTAATAAAGGCTACTGGTTGGTCTAGGCCCTCCTCATTTAGCTGTGCTAGAACCGCCCCTATGCCATGCACTGAAGCGTCCATCTGCACAATAAACTCATTGGAGTAGTCAGGGGCCCTGACCACGTGTGCCGTGCATATTGCTTCCTTTAGAGAATCAAAGGCTTTCTGACAAACCTCTGTCCAATTCACCAACTTTGGCTGTTTCTTGGAAGTGAGGGGGGCCACCATGGTGCCATAACACTTAACGAACCTATGGTAATACCCAGTGAGGCCCAAGAAGGCCCTCACCTCTGTCTGGGTTCTAGGTGGCTGCCAGACCATGATTGTCTCAATCTTGGCCTAGAGTGGCTGCACCGTGCTACAACCTACTTGGTTTCCCAAGTACACCACGGAACCCTGCCCAATCTGGCACTTACTGATCTTGATTGTCAGGCCTGCCTGCTGCAGGGCCTGGAGCACCTATTGGAGTTGGAGCAGGTGGTCCTCACAGCTGGAACTGTAGATGGCAATGTCATCTAGGTAGGCTGCTCAGAACGCATCCTTATCAGCCAGGACCCGGTTAACCAACCGTTGGAAGGTAGCGGGGTATTTTTCAGTCAAAAGGTCATTATCCAGAACTGGTAAGGTCCCTCAGGAATGGAAAGAGCTGATCTCTTTTTGCCCCCCTCAGTCAAGGCGATTTGTCAGTACCCTGATGTGAGATCAAAAGTACTGACGAATTTGGCGGCGTCTAGCCTGTCTACGAGCTCATAGGCTCGGGGATGGGGTGAGCATCAGTCCATGTGACTGAGTTGAGGCCCTGGTAGTCCACGCAGAACCTTAATTCAGGCTTGGCACTGGGTGCAGCAGCCTTTGGTACCAGCACCACAGGGCTGGCTCAGGGACTACTGGACTTCTCAATCATCCCCATAGCCAGCATCTTGGCAACTTCCTACTTGATGCTGCCCTTCACCTTGCCTGACACCCTGTAAATTTTGTTCTTTACAGGGGGACTGTCTCATGTGTCAATATCGTGGGCACGCAGGTGTGTGAATCCAGGGGTGAGGCAAAACAAAGACGAATACTGTTCCAGTAACTGGTAGCAGTCCCCTCGCTGGTCTAGGGTCAGTGAGTCAGAGAGATTAACACCCACCACTGACCCATCACCTTCCTTAGCAGAGAGGAGGTCGGGGAGAGGCTCACTCTCCTCCTCCACACCCTCATCTGTCACCAGAAGCATGTTGACCTCTGTCCTCTCTAAATGAGTCTTCAGTCGGTTGACATGGAACACCCTTAAGGGGCTCCTAGGGGATTTGAGGTCCACTAAGTAAGTGGCCTCCCCTTTTTGCTCCTTGACTTCAGATGGGCCAGACCAGCAGTCCTGGAGAGCTCTAGGTTCTACTGACTCCATCACCCACACTTTTTCTGCAGGTTAAAACTCCACCAGGGTGGTATTCTGGTCATCCCAGCATTTCATTACCTCTTGACTGGCCTAAAAGTTACTTTTGGCTGTCTTCCAGAGGCGGTGCATCTGGTTGCGGAGGGCAAGCATGTTGCTGACCACATCCTGAGTGGATGCCTTGGGAGCTTTCTCCTACCCCTCCTTGACAATGCTTAAGGGTCCCCTGACAGGGTACCCATAAAGAAGCTCAAAGGGACTGAACCCCACCTCCTTCTTGGGTACCTCTCTGTAAGCAAAGAGAAGACATGGTAAGAGGACGTCCCACTTATACCTCAAGGTCTTGTTGAATCTCTCCACAAGACCATTGGATTGGGGGTGATAGGGTGTGGTGAACTTGTAGGTTACCCCACACGCATCCCACATGGACTTCATGTATACAGACATGAAGTTAGTGCCTCTGTCAGACACAATCTCCTTTGGGAATCCCACATGGGTAAATATCCCCATCACAATTCTGGTCACCACCGGTGCAGTCACCATCCTCAGAGGGATTGCCTCTGGGTAGCGGGTGGCATGCACCACCAAAACCAGATACCTAGGGCAGTTTTGGGGTCCAATGGACCAACAATGTTGATGCCCACCCTTTCAAAGGGGGTGCCAACAACAGGGAGTGGGATCAGGAGGGCTCATAGCCTTTTCCCTGTCTTCCCAATGGCCTGGCAGGTAGGACAGGACCCACAGGAGGCATATAAGTTTGTCCTCATCCGGGGCCAATAGAAGTGGGTGACAAGCCTGTCAAAGGTCTTGTCTTCCTCCAAATGTCCTGCCAGGAAAATGTCATGAGCCAGACCCAGTAGGAAGGCCCGGTAACACTGGGGGACGACCAGTACATGGGATGCCCCAGCTTCAGGAACCTTAGGCTCACTGTAAATTAGATCATTCTCCCAATAGATCAGGTGATCACTAGGGACTTCACCTGCTTCTTGGGCTGAGGCATGTTGCCTCAAGCCCACGAGAGTGGGACACTCTTTCTGCGCCTTGCAGAATTCCTCCTTGGTGGGCCCACGCTCAACTTGTCAGCCAGTAAGCTCAGGTAGATCACTAGGGCGGCAATGTCTTCCCCAATTGGCTCAGAGGCCTCCTCCTTGAGAACCCCGTCAACCACTGTGGGAATTTCTGGGATTGGTTTACCGCGCCCCTTGACCCTATCCTTGGCAGTTGTCTGGGCCATTCTTCGACTTCCCTCCCAGGCAGCCATGGACCGTGTGGTCATGCAGACCAACTCAGGCTCTCCCTCCTTCCAGGTATTGTGCTCAAGGTCATTGCCTAACAGACAATCTACAGGCATGGCCGGACTCACACTTTTAGAGTACCAGAGACCCTCACCCACTCAAAGGGAACCAGAGCTACCGGTAGGTGGCTCTCACGATTGTCGGCGACTATGATTTGGTGGAATGTATTAGGGAGGACCTGCTCTGCTGACACCAGCTGACCCCTGACGGTGGTCATGCTGCCTCCTGTGTCTCACAGAGCCTTCACCTGTTGCCCATTGATGGTGACCCACTGCCTATACTTGAAAGTATTGGCAGGCATGTGGGCTTTTGGCACCATCTCTGCATCACCCAGGGACACTAGGGTTACCCCTATCTATTCCCCAAAACTAGCTGGGATTACCTCCTCCCCAGCTCTACACCAGCCAACCCAGGTGGTCTGCCCTCCAGTGGGGGACTGGGCCCTTTTGGGACACTTGGAGTCACCCTTAGAGTGACCATACCTAGTGCACTCTATGCATTGGGGTACTAACCTCCCTGTCTTAGGGGCACTGAACCCTATCCTTTTGGAATCAGACTGAGACTGGTTACCACTATTCCTTTGGGAACTATTTTGGTGGGATTTGGAGAACTCCTTGTTTTTAAGTTTTTCTCCCCCCTCTGTCTTCCGGTGAGAACCCTGCCCACCTTTGTGGGTGTCCCCCAAGGGACCTTTTTGGACACTCTGGTGCTAACCCAGAGGTCTGCCTCCTCAACAAGCTTTTTAGGATCAGTCAGCTGACTGTCAACAATGTGCTGGCGCAACTCTGTGAAGCAAACACTGAACATATGCTCTTTCAGGATCAAATTATATAACCCCATATAGTCATCTACTTTACTGCCCCACACCCATCTATTCAGTGCCTTGCTGGAGAAATCAAAAAAGTATACCCAGTTCTGTGTGGAGAGTTTGGTGCTGTCCCTGAACCTCTGACGGTATTTCTCATGTGTCAGCCCAAACTTGGTAATTAAAGGAGTTTTCATGGGTGCATATGTGTTTTGATCCCTTGGATCCAATGCAAGGAGTGTGTCCCTCCCCACTACTGGTATGTACCACCAGAAGGCTGCCCCCATTGATCTTCAGAAACCGCATGAGCCCTTAGTGCAACTTCATAAGCAGTGTTAGAAATTGGGTCTTTGGTTGACAGTCAGGTTACCCCCTGTTCAAGCTAGGACCCTCACTCTAGTCAGGGTAAAAGAGAATCACCCTCAGCTAACCCCTGCGTACCCCCTTGGTAGCTTGGCAGAGCAGTAGGCTTAACTTCAGAGTGCTAGGTGTAAAGTATTTGTACCACCACACACAATATCTTTAGGAAACCTCAACAAAATAACACAACACAGGTTTAGAAAAATGGAAAATACACAATACACAAGTCAAATTATCAATAAAAATGCAAAAAGAGTCTTTAAGTAATTTCAAACACACACTAATGCTGTCAGCGTGAAAAAGTACCTTGGGTGCGTCAAAAATAACCCCCCACAGGGGCGACTTCGCCTCAAAAAGGGCTTGCAATGCATTGATTCCACTCACGAGCGGGACCTTGAGTCGTTTCTCCTTTCGCCGGGTCGGGGCACGTCGTTTCTTCTCTCCGTAGGAGAGTGATGTGTCGATCGGGTCAGCACTCCCGGGTCAGGGCAGGCCTTGAGTTGTTTTTCCACACCTAGCTGTACTTGAGCCAGAAATCCAGCTGCACGATGATCCGAAAACCCTGCAGCAGGGGTTGTGATCTCCCAGCCTCCATCAGCGATGCTGCACGTCATTTCTCCTACTCTGTGCATTGATTCTTCGGTCACGTTTCCTGCGAATATCGATTCTCAGCTGCGGGGCTGGGGGCGCGTCGTTTCTTCAGCCGCAGATCGGAATTGCGTCAATCTTTTTCCCGCACGGCGCTCTGTGCGTGGATTTCCTTCTCTTTAGGCTGCCAGCTTGTCCATTCAGGGTACCAGGAACTGGATGGGCTCCACAGGGCAGAGTAGGAGTCTCCCCAGAGAATCCTGGTGCTGGCAGTGAGAAGTCTTTGCTGTCCCTGAGACTTCAAACAACAGGAGGCAAGCTCTAAATCAAGCCCTTGGAGATTTCTTCTCAAGATGGAAGGCACACAAAGTCCAGTCTTTGCCCTCTTAGTCTGGCAGAAGCAGCAACTGCAGGATAGCTCCACAAAGCACAGTCACAGGCAGGGCAGCTCTTCTTCCTCATCTCTTCAGCAAGAGGTCCCTCTTGTTTCCAGAAGGGTTTCTAAAGTCTGTGGTTTTGGGTGCCCTTCTTATACCCAATTTCTCCTTTGAAGTAGGCCTACTTCAAATCAAAGTCTTTTTTAAATGTGAAATCCTGTCTTGCCCAGGCCAGGCCCCAGACACTCCCCAGGGGGTTGGAAACTACATTGTGTGAGGACAGGCACAGCCCTTTCATGTATCAGTGACGACTCCTCCCCTCCCTCCTAGCACAGATGGCTCATCAGGAAATGCAGACTATACCCCAGCTCCCTTTGTGTCACTGTTTACTGTGAGGTGCAACCAGCCCAACTGTCAATCTGACCCAAGTGGGTACACTTGCCAAGTTGAATTTACAGTTAAAAACTGCACCCATAGACACTGCAGTGGCAGGGCTAAGACATGATTACAGAGCTACTTATGTGGGTGGCACAACCAGTGCTGCAGGCCCACTAGTAGCATTTGATTTACAGGCCCTGGCACCTCTAGTGCACTTTACTAGGGACTTACTAGTAAATCAAATATGCCAATCATGGATAAACCAATTACATACACATTTTGTAAAGGGACACTAGCACTGGTTAGCAGTGGTAAAGTGCCCAGAGTAACAAAAACAGTAAAATTAGAGTCCAGCACACATCAAAAACCTGGGGAACAGAGGCAAAACATTAAGGGAGATCACGCCAAGGCTGAAAAAGTCTAACAAGCTGCTAACCACATATCAATGTCATCTCCCACCACATAATTTGGCACCACATTTCTGGGTATGCAAACCTTCTTTTTCCCAGAAAGTCCTGCATGTATGCTGTCACCATCACTACTGGACTAAGACTGCCTAACCTTGATATCCAGCTCCTTCAGACTCAGTTCATAATCTAGAAGAATCTTCTTCTCAGCAAAAGCCCTTTCAGCCTCAACTTGTTTGGCTATTCTCTCTGACCCTGCCTCCTCCAGCTGAGCTTCAATTTTTAACCCTGCCAATTGCAGTTGCAATTCTCTCTCTTCCCTCCTTTCCTCTGCGGTCAGGCCTTGGCTAGAGACACTGCTCCCTGGTTTCCCAGGGGGCACAAATCCAGGGGTGTCCACCCCGACTGTTGTTGGCAAATCCCCCTGGAGAGCACTCTTCTTGCTCTTCCACTTCATCGTTCTCTTGTGAACGAGCTTCTGCCCAGGCCCTCTGCACCTTTTGGTATTCCTCCTTCCTGGAGGCACCCTGGGGAGGTACTCCCACCCCATTGCAGATCCCTATAAGCTGGCTGACATTGTATGTCTCTAGCTTGGCTAGGTCAAACTATCCTTCTCCTCCTTGAGACCCAGCCAGAGACATGATGATTTAGGACTGATTAAAAGTGGTTTGCAGAAAAACAAGATTGCAGGACAAGACAAAAAAAAATCAAGTTGACCTTCCACTGTGGGTAGGCAATGTACAAGTAGCTATTGTATGTCACTGCGCAAATACTAGTCCTATCCTCACGGTTAATCACCAATGTTAGAAATGGGGTCTTTGGTTGGTATTCAGGTTACCCCCTGTCCAAGCAAGGACCCTCTCTCTAGTCAGGGTAAGACACACACAATCCAAATTATCCTGTGCCCACCCTCTGGTAGCTTGGCACTGAGCAGTCAAGCTTAACTTAGAAGGCGATGTGTAAAGTATTTGTACAATAAATCATGCAATAACACAGTACAAACACCACAAAAATGCACCACACAGGTTTAGAAAAATATGGAATATTTATCTGTTTAAATGCAGGTCAAAGCGATCAAGATTTGAGAAGTACACGTTGAAATATCACTTTTGAAATGATAAATAGAGCCTTAAGTCCTTAAAAGCAATAAGTGTCTCTTGCAAGCACAAAGTACCTGGTTTGCATCTAAATTATCCGCAAGGGACCGCAGAGGATGAGATGCATGCAAAACTGGGAGGTGTGCGTCGGTTTCTCTGGGCCCACACAGACGATGCATCAAAAGTTTCTACGCAGCAAGAGCCTTGCGTCAATTTCTGGCACAAGGACTTGGATCCTCTTCTGGTTGCGGGGTATTTGGATGCCCGGGGACAATGCGGAAAAATCGTGCAAGACGAAGTTACAGGAGTTGTGTCGATCTGGTGTGGCCCAATGTAGGTTTCCACTCAGGGAGTCAGTCTTCATCGTTCCGGTTCGGCTGTGCGTCGATCCAGTAGGGCTGTGCGGTGAATCTTCTGTCGCAAGGCAGGCACTGTGTCGAATCTTCACCCTGGAAGTCAGGCGGCATTTTTCCGTTTCAGCTGTGCAGCGATTTCTCGGTCGCACCACAGCTATGCAGTGTTTCTGGCAGGCTGTGCATCGATTTCCGGCGCACAAGGAGTTCCTTGAAGAGATAAAGCCTTCTTGGCCCTGAGACTTCAGAAAACAGGAGGCAAGCTCAATCCAGGCCCTTGAAGAGCACTTCTCAGCAGAGTCAGAGGACAGCAGGGCAGCAGGGCAGCAGGGCAACAGCAGGGCAGCAGTCCTTCACAGCAAAGCAGTGGAGATGAGTCCTTTGGGCAGCCAAGCAGTTCCTCTTGACAGGTTGTAGGTTCAGGTCCAGAAGTGTCTGAGTTGGTAGGGTCAGGGACCCGGCTTAAATACCCAAATGTGCCTTTGAAGTGGGGGGGACTTCAAAGAGTGGCTTAGAAGTGCACAGGGTCCCCTTTCAATTCCATCCTGTCTGCCAGGGTCCCAGTAGGGGGTTGGCAGTCCATTTGGTGAGAGCAGTCCACTGTCCGTTGACATGTAAGTGTCAGGCCCTCCACCCTCTCAGCCCAGGAAGACCCATTCAGTATGCAGATGTGTGTAGGTGTGGCTGAACATCCTGGGTTTGGGTTTGTCTGAGTGAAATGCACAAGGGAGCTGTCAACTAACCCAGCCAGACGTGGATTGTAAGGCACAGAAGGATTTAAGTGCACAGAAATGCTCACTTTCTAAAAGTGGCATTTCTAAAATAGTAATACTAAATCCAACTTTACCAGACAGCAGGATTTTGTATTACTATTCTGGCCATACTAAACATGACCTTGTTACTCCATTCAGATCAGAATCTACCACTCAAACAGTACATGAGGGTAGCCCCAGTGCTAGCCTATGAAAGAGCAGGCCTCACAGCTGTGTAAAACGAATTTAGGAGTTTTACAATATCAGGACATATAGAACACACATGTTCATGTCCTGATTTTTACCTACATAGCACCCTGCCTTATTGGTTACCTAGGACCTACCTTAGGGGTGACTTATATGTAGAATAAGGGGAGTTTAGGGCTTGGCAAATACGTTTAAATGCCAAGTCGAATTGGTAGTTAAAGTGCACACACAGGTCCTGCAATGGCAGGCCAGAGACATGGTTAGAGGGCTACTTATGTGGGAGGCACAACCAGTGCTGCAGCCCACTAGTAGCATTTAATTTACAGGCCCTGGGCACATGTAGTGCACTTGACTAGGGACTTACAAGAAAATTAAATAAGCCAATTGGGTATGAGCCAATGTCACCATGTTTTAAGGGAGAGACCATATGCACTTTAGCACTGGTTAACGGTGGTAAAGTGTGCAGAGTCCTACAACCAGCACAAAAAGTGGAGGGAGGCAGGCAAACATAGGGGGGTGACCACCCTAAGGCTATCAGCTCTAACAGTCACACTGTCACCTTTCCCACAAACTACTGAGATTCTTTTTAGTTATCTCTTTCATATGAAAGAGAAAGTGTTTTTGCAAACATAAAGAACAAAAATGCAATATCTACTGCAAAATTAATAAATCAAAACAGTTGTGAAACATTTGTTGCAAGAAGATGTGACAAGTCTTTTTTTTAAATAATAGGTGTTGTAGCTCAGAATGTGTTGAAACATACAGAAAGATTCACACTTTCCTGCAATTGCATAGAGGTGCCACAAATGAACATGTTGTCATAAATATCTATGTATGGCTGGCTGTCACTGTTTATCTACAAAAAACAGAGCAGAAAGAAAGAAAAGCCATGTTTCCTTGTGTCCCTTAAACATCTTTTCAATATAATAGATGACATGGTGCGTCAAACGTCGCCTATAATTAAGGAACTGGAGACATGTTTTTATACAGGATTGCAGAATCCCATGTGTTATAATGAGGACTGTAGTGTCTTGAGAGTTTTAATACAGAACCCTTTTGGCTCCAAACGGACTCCGTAGAAGTGTGATGTAGGGATTAGAGTGTAAAGCAATGAAAGCTTGGTTTAGAATGTTGAGTTTGGAGCTACACGTAGAAGAATCAAGACGTGCAATATTGAGCTCTGTGTGTGGCATAAATATTGGTGAGCACTCAGGCTGAGGAGGACGCTACAAGGTTATTGCTTGTGTTTGATGAATTCCAAGACAAAATAGAGGCAGAAGTCCGTGGGACAGATGTTTTCATGGAACTCCAAGATTTCACATAGTGGGAGAAGAAGTTGATTTCTCATTGTAAAATCTTGGCTGTGACTGCAGTGATAGATTGTTCATTATTCAATTATTTTATCTTTGTACAAAACAAATAATTTGTAACTGTGTCTCTCTCTTCTTCTCTAATTTAGAGCCTACTTGTATACGTTTCTTACAGCACTGTTTTAATAGATGCATGGCTAGTGTATCATCAGCATCCTGGACTATGTTGTTGCCTACTTTCAGCTAGCAATAGACATCTTCTAATTGATCAAATCAATTCACTCTTAGAGAGATCATATCCTTGATGTACTCCTGTAGAAATAATATCTTTGAAACTGTAGGCGAGTGAAATATTAAATTGCAGTGATTTCAGATTTCATGTGTGTAGAAATAGGCAATGTGCCTGAGGAGTAGATGGAAATCTGGAAAGGAATAGGGAAATGGTCAGACCAGTCAATATCACTTGGGTGGAACAAATTTAATAACCTCTTTTTCTTGAATTTAGCACACTATGCTGCACTTCTATTGTGTCTTTGTGTGGTGGATATGTGATGTCACTATTAACTAATTTAGTGATACCTAATTTACCAATCTTCGGAAGATGAAGGGATTCAAACTAATTATTTTCAGGTCACCCCCGACATCAGCGGCAAGTGTGAATTTGCTGAGGCCACCTTGGCTGGTATAGGTAGCTGGATGGGTGATAGCACTAACATAGGGAAAACAAGCATCCTTGGAATAAATTGTAAGCAGGTCTTTATTTCACCGAGAGTCCATACACAGTAGGAATGACTAACAAATCTCAGACTGCACATGGCAGAGGCAGCATAATCCTGGACTATCTAAAGGTTATTGAGTGACTTTTCTGTGCGCTCAAGGTAAATGGCTTTTTAATGGTTTTAGCAATAATCATGCAAAAACTTGGCTACTGGTAATAAAAGTTAATCAATGTAATTGAGTACAGAGTAATAGCGGATGGATCCTAGAGCTCCGGTGAAAATACCTTTTAATTTACACTCACATGGGACTTGAATTACATAATTATTCTCACATACCCAGGCACCAAACAAACATGGGTCACACATCTCTCACTAGTAAGCTCTCTATACATCCCAGAATAGTGAAATACATTTATTTCAGGAATGGAGGACGGGCTCGCCGGCCAGGGATAACTGGTACTGGCTGCCAGGGGCCCTTAACACCACTAGACTGCTGCGCTGACAAAAATCCGACCAAGTGGTCTCCACAGACTGGCCCTTGAAGATCTGCAATATCAATGAGCTGGCAAGTTCCGTCCACATCATCCTTTTACAATAGATATAATAGATATAGTCACAGGAGGCCCAGCACCTGGATGAGTACACCACTCATTTTACGCCAGCATTCAAAACACAAAAATATGGCCACAAAAAGATGCCTCACTACTTATGTCTCAATTTCTAGTCAAATTAAGTCCAGAAGGAGATCAATAGCCGAGTCTGGCCTTCAAGTAGTGGAAGTAACCATTAACTCTCTGAATGGATGCGAAAAAGAAATCACCCCGGTTGATGTCTACATACATCCAAGGGCCTCAGCTAAGAGGGTAGAAATGGAAAAGCTGATCAACACTGAAACAGATTTAGCATCAGAAGACACCAAGGGTGGACCCTTCGTTTCGGGTGACTTCAATATGTGGCTGATGAGCCCAATTTCCAATAGTGAGATTATATAGGCTCAAGATAACCTGTGGATGACCCCCACCACAGGATCTGCCAGCTTGGAGTAAATGTGACAAGAAAGGCCGAGTTCTGCAGGGAGCCCGGGAACACTTTGGTCTCAGGGCAGTAAATGGTCGATTTGCCCCTGATAAACCAAAAGGACTTTTCTTCCTAATGACAATGAGGGCCTCCTTAATTGATTATACATTCACTAGCCTTCTTTACTGCATCGTATTACTTCCTTTGGGTTTGGTGAATGCTTGGACAGTGATCATCGCCCACAGGCATTAACACCAGGGTGAGGTATTTTGAAAGGACAATACACTTAGGCCCTCATTCCAACCCTGGCGGTCTATGACCGCCAGGGTGGAGGGCAACGGAAGCACCGGCAACAGGCTGGCGGTGCTTCCAGGGCCATTCTGACCGCGGCGGTAAAGCCGCGGTCAGAAAAGGGGATCCAGCGGTTTCCCGCCGGATTTCCCCTGGCCCGGAGAATCCTCCATGGCGGCGCTGCATGCATGGGGATTCCGACCTCCTTCCCGCCAGCCTGTTTCTGGCGGTTTACACCGCCAGAACCAGGATGGCGGGAACGGGTATCGTGGGGCCCCTGGGGGCCCCTGCACTGCCCATGCCACTGGCATGGGCAGTGCAGGGGCCCATTAACAGGGCCCCATTAAGATTTTCACTGTCTGCTTTGCAGACAATGAAAATCGCGACGGGTGCTACTGCACCCGTCGCACCCCTGCAACTCCGCCGGCTCCATTCGGAGCCGGCTTCATTGTTGCAGGGTCTTTCCCGCTGGGCCGGCGGGCGCCCTTTTGGCGGTCGGCCGCCGGCCCAGCGGGAAAGTCGAAATGACCCCCGCGGTCTTTTGACAGCGGTGCGGTCTTTCGACGGGGTTACTTTGGCGGGCGGCCTCCGCCGCCTGCCAAAGTTAGAATGACCCCCTTAGGGTTAAACAAGAACACAATTTATCCGAAGCGTATTAGGAGCACTTCAACATCCTTGCCATCTCTGGCTGCCAATGCAAAATCTTACTTCTCCTCCACCCACCTGGCTATTGGTGACCCTCTGTTGGAATGGATTTCATTTTCAAAGGGTTTATTAAGCATCCACACCAAGCATGGCCACTCAAACAAGCTGTTGACCTCCAAAAGCATTGCCCCCCATTTTGGAGAGGCCACCAACCGCCAGATGAAATGGATCAAAAAGAGGACTAACTCACTATGGAGAGCGCTAAAGAGATTCACCATGGACACTTGAGCTTTGCACCTTTTGCGGATGGCTAGAAGAGATCTGAAAACTGGAAAAAGAGCCTCTGTGCATAAAGTTTGAACACTTTTTGGGCCAAATTACTGTATGACAGCAGGTTCAAAAACTCCATAAACTTTTGGCGGACAATTATTGAACTGGGAAGAGTTACTCCTGCTGGAGTCTCCTCAAACATTTCTGAAGCAACCTGGCATCTCTTTCTTAAAGACCATTTCAATACCAAGCCCTATGCCAGGATGAGCAATAGGGATGGGCTGAGAAGTATGTATGGTAGAACCAAGCAGTGGCGCAGGGCCATTTTACCCCTAGCCAAGTTCAGAAACAAATAGCCAAAGGGTGCAAGAAGGAATCCCATGCCCAAACGGCATAACACCAGCCATCTATAAAGAAGATCCAATATTCTGGTCCAATTACTTGGCTCCGTTGTTCACTACCATTCTGCAGCAGAGCTGCATTTCACTTCCATAGCATGGCTCAGCACTAGTCCCAATACACAAGAGCGTCAACAGGGATGCCCCAGGAAACTACCGCTTGGTAGCCCTCATCGATAATGACGCTAAATAATTTGCAGGTGTATTACTGGAGGACCTACAGGCATGGACTGAGGCGAACAACATCATCATCCCACTAAACCAAACAGGATTTATGAATAGCTTCAGATCCATGGTTAATCTCATGTCTCTTTCCTCATTATCGGACCTGGCTAGGATAAATGGCCACAGAATCTATCTAGGGTTCACGACTTTAAAGCACCATTTGACAAAGTTGATAGAGAGACAATATGGCTTAAATAAGCCAATCTTAGTATCCCGGTCAGACTTCTCATGGCTTTGGAGCTCTTATATGAGGATACATGGGTCTGAGTCAAATCGGTGATGGGTGTCAATTATCTCTACCAAATAAAACTACGAACGGAATTTAGCAGGGTTGTGTTCTCTACCCTTTTTAACTTCTTCCTTTTGGCTTTAACAGCGGCACTAAATGCAATAAACTCTCACCCACCCTAGCTGGGGGGGGCTTCAACTCTCAAACTTGTTCTATGCTGATGACTTGGTCCTAATAAGCAGTACGAAGGTCGGCTTGCAACGCCTTTTTGATGCAACATGGGCTTATTCGATTAAGAATAGCCTGGTAATCAACAAAAGCGAAACAAAGATCCTGGTTCTAAAAGGCAACCACTCAAAATGTCAAACGTGGCTCCTGGAGAAATACAACCTTGAGTCCATAACCAGTTTTAAATATTTGACTGTCTATTTCAATGCAAATGGAAATTTTGCAGATCCGTTGAAAGAAATGAGGACAAAAGGAAATGCTCTGTATTTTGGTCATAGCTCTATCGTCATTAGGCTTAAAGGCCCTACCCTGTCCCCTATCCTGCAGGTAGCTCAGGCAAAGGTTGTGCCTATGCTGGCTTCTGGGAGTGAGGTCCTCAAGGGAAAAGACTGCAATCTATTGGACAGGATGCTAATTAAGATCTACAGAGCAATCTTCGAGCTCCCCTCGTACGTGTCACCTGCTCAGATCAGACTTGAATTTGGGATTGCTAAGCAAGCTGTGGCATGTATGGGGGCATTTGCATTACAATGCCACAATTTAAGGCCCGCTAAAGTAGAATCTCTGGCTGATCATAAATGGGTTGAACAGAACTCCACACTCAGCACCCAAGCAGGATCTTATTTGCATCAGTCTTTGAACTCCTTGAATTTGCAGCCTGCTTGTGATTTATCAAAAAGTCATCAGGAACTCAAAAGGATAATAACGATAAGCAGTAAATGTCTCTCTCTGCTTTAAGACAAGTCCACTCTAGCACGACGAAAACACAGTTGGCTGACAACCTCAACATACGGGACATGAGATGCAGAGACTGAGGGTGCTGCCGTTTATGCAGGCTTGGACCAGAAGACATTGTCCACGTTCTGTGCATTTGCCCGGATTTACTACAGGATCGACGCTTGTTCCTGCGAAGAAGATGAAACGGGAGAGGCATCAATTCCTGCAGGGAGGCAGTTCTGGCCTTCTTTGATGTTAGAGACCTCAGACCAAAAATGTAAAATTTCTACAGAGATTTGCAAAACAGGAAGAGGCAACTTCTAGCAGCCACCAAAGTTGGTTGGCCACCTCAGGATTTTATCCTTTAACTCTGCCCTTTTGCACTTTTGTGCCTATGCTCCTGCATTTATCATCCGGTCACTTCTTGGGAAGAGCACTTAGAAGCTCGGTCCTTGGTATCAAGGACTCTTTAGCAGCATTTGTAGATCAGCTCTTGCACTTTAAATCATCTGATTGTACTTGAAATTCTCAGATCCTGCCTGATGTATGTCTGAAGCTCTACCCTTGTAATTTAAACCATTACACTTCACCTGCATTTAAAATGCTAGAGCCTTCCTGCATGGATGTGCAGATTGCCCCTGCACTTTAAATTATCAGAGCAGACATTTTTAGGGTGCACCTGCCTGTATCTGTAGATCGACCCTTGCGCTCTAAATCGCCGTAGTAGTACTTACAATTGTTAGAGCCTGTCTGACTCTCAATATCGTTAAAGGGTGCAGAGATTTATATAGATATGAAGAGCATAAGTTTCTATGCAACTTTTAATTGGAAATTGTTTAATAACCTCTCAATGTATTTTTATGGTGATTATTTGGTATGTTCTTTATCAAGAGCTTTTATGTCTTATACTGCAATGGTTTTTATTGATCACGCAATAAAGATTTTCCCTAATTCTTTCAGCTCTGAAGTCAAGTGCGCACCCCGATTACCTCTTCCAACCTCCTGCGAATTTGAGTTTAACATGTGTGTGAGTGGGAAAATACGTAGGCCCAGTTGAAGGTTTTCTTTTGTTTATTTTTTGGGTTTAGACCAGCGTAATCCAGCGAGCTTTGCTCAGGACTGGAACGCTGGATCAGCTTTGTAAAACAAATCGTAACATTTGGCTCATACCTAGCCAGTTTTACCTATGGTGTGAGCAGTAGCTGGAATAACGAAATCCAGTTCAGCACCGTGTGCCTGATGACAATCCTCCAGATGCAGGGAAAGGACGTGTGGTCAATGATGAGAAATGGAGCTTTAAACTCAGTAGGTGAACGAGTCAAGGTGGCGTTGGCTCAGATGGTGGGAGGCACCGAGTTCTGTAAGTTAGCTCCCAACACCTGGAGGGATCTTACATCCCTTTTTGTAAGTTTGAATGTAACACATTTTGCTTTTACTCCATTTCTTCATTCATTCTTATTGTCAATTCTTACTCTCTTCTTTCTTTTCCGCTCCAACCCCCTTCTCTCTATCCTTTTCATTTCTTAGCTTTTTCGAGTAACTTTCCCTCATCTGTCTCACCTCTCTGCCTGTTTCATTACAAAGCACTCAAACTGCTGTTTTCCGCAGTCCAGTCTCTCGCCTTCCAAGGATGTGTCTGGACGGGGATATGTTTACCTCCTCTAAGATTAGGTTGAAGCAGATGAAGGGTTTGTAGAGGGGCATTCAACACACACATTACTGACTAACCTAGGGCTATTTTCTCCAAAAGTAGTGCAGGGACTTCGCTCCTGCCAGGCATGTGTGAGAGTTGCATAAAGCACCTTTGTGTTCTGTGTAGCATGCATTGATCTCAATAGATTTCCATTAAATGTGGTACAGGTGATGCAAGACTTGTATTAGCACAAGGTGTTTCCAAGCTTAATTTTGCCATGGAAACTTTAGGAATGGAAAATGAGCCTGGTGATATCGGGGTTGTGCATGAATGCATTCTACATTTGTGCACAAACTCGGAAAAGATGAAGCATATACTAGGGCACAGTGAGCAGTGGCTGCCTCTACATGTGTCTGAACTGTACTGTGAACAGCTCAGGCACTATCTAATAGATTTAAACTACTGTGTATAGTATAGGAAGGGCTTGTTCAGGAAAAATGGAACCCACTTCTGAGCCTGCATCTAGGTGCTGATAATCTTCATTATATGGTGTGTGATCTTGCTGAAACAGGGCATACAGGCTCTATAGCCATGCTTTTAATACCATCATTATTAAAGGCTAAGAATAGACGTTTTGGTTGCAGCAATATATGGGAGGACATTGAATCTGGAGGTATCCGTATGAAGAGTGACATTTATTGTCACTATCCGGAACTTTCAGTGAAACTGCTAGTCATTACAAGTCAACATCCAGCTAACTGTGGTAAGAAACTATCAGCCAGATTTAAGAAGCCCCTTGTGCCACCTTGCACCACATCAGCGTTTTATTTTACACTAATGTGGCATTAGGTTCGCAAAAACACCACGCCATAGTTACAAAGTGGTTCAATTCACTCATTGCACCACTTTTGAAACCCTTGCGCCACATTATGCTTGCGCCAGGCATAATTTATGCAAGGGGGGCTATCCACCTTAAAGAGGCCGAGAAAATGGCACAGTGGAATCCTTGAGGTTCCAATGCAACATTTTTAGCGTCACTTTTAATGCCTGCCTAAGACAGGCATTTAAATGATGCTCCCATTGTTTTCAATGATCATCCTTTCACTTTGCAGGATTAGCATCAAAATTGTTTGCGCTAATCCTGCAAAGCGCCAAACTAACATCAACATTTTTGACGCTAGTTCCCTAATGTGCACCATAGTGTGCCTATCATAAATACGGCTCACACATGGTGCTGTTTGGGGGGGCGCAATGGGGTGCAAGAAAAGTGGCGTATCATGACATGATGCGTCAACTTTCATAAATATACCCCAAAGTGAGGTGGGCCATATGCCAAAAACAGGAGTGGAAGGAGATTCTTGTGGTCCAGAGGCCTTGTGGATGGTCTCAAAGGAATACTAAATGATTTACCCAGGCTTGGTTAGGTCATACCAGCAACTTCTTTCACTAAGAAGTGCTTTTAGGTAGAGACTGTATTTATACTGCTTTTACTCCAGAGCTCACCAAAGCAATAAAAGTACAACAAAATCCAGTGTTTTCCAGTTTATATTGAAATCCAAATATTCCCATAAGTGGTGTTTTACCTTGTCAGGGTGAACCACAAAAGTCACCAAATTATCCTGTGCTTAACCCTCTGGTAACTTGGCACAATAGAAGTCAGGCTTAACTTAGAGGCAATGTGTGAAGTATTTCTGCAGCACGCAAACAGTAAAATCTTTAAAACACAACACAAGAAGAATTGCACACCAATGTAGAACAATAGGTACATTTTGAATTAATCAAATTACACCAAAACAAAGTAAATCCAATCAGTGGAACCAGAGTTATGAATTTTCAAAGTTTTTAGCATAAAATAGCTCCTAAAAAATCAAAGCATCTACAGTGAGAATCTAGTCAATAGGTAGAGTGACCGCAATGAAGCACTGGTCGAATACAAGAGGTGGACTGGGCCCGGTCTCTGCTTACCGTCGGACTTGGAAGAAATTCCAAAGAAAAGTTCCTGAGAAGGCAGAGTTCAGCAGGGCAAGGCAGAAGGCATAGTCTGAGGAGGAGCATCGTTGTCATGGAGCCTCTGGACGAGGTAAGATTGTTACCTTTAGGCTTGCACCTTGGGTGGATTGGCTGGCAGGTAGGTCCAGGTCATTTGTTGGTTCTCAGGGCAGTTTTTGGTGAAACACTTTCTAAGTCCAAGGTTTTTGGAGAGATGCCACCAACATCACAACAAGGGTCCAGGACATGGGGGGCACAACTTGGGAGGTTAGGCCTTATTCCAGCAAGGGCTAGGTGCAGGGTTCAACGCCAAAGAAGCTTTTTATGTCCCTGTAGCTCCCACAGGAGGCCAGCCAAGTAGCCTTTGGAGTCACTTTTGGTGTTCCTTGGTTCAAGGAGATAGTCCATTTCTCCACTAAGCAGCAAGACATGCCTTCTAGCAGCAGGGTAGCCCTCTGGTAGCAGTGAAGCAGTCCTTTAGGGGCCCTGGGGTAGTCCTTTTGACGTCTTCCATGGGACCAGAAGTTACTGAAGAAGTCTTCTGAAGGTCCAATATTTATAACTGTGCCAGCCTTGAAAGTATAGGGACATCCTGAGCTACCCTACATCTGGTTCTGGAAAGTTCTTCCCTTCTTGGAGCCATGACCAGGTACGTAATTAGATTATTGTGAGGTTCATTTGTGTGTGCTGAAGGTAAGTCCTTTGGAAATGTAAGTGGGACAGGGAGCAGCTACCAGCAATACTGGTAGGATGGGTCATCCTGCCTAAATCAAGTCCCCTTTGTCCAACTGTCTGGAAGGAATACACAAACCCCAAAAGCAAAATCATTCACAGTGAAGTGACCCAGGGCACTGACAGAGGCACAAAAATGGTTAAGGTAGCAAAATGCTTAGTGGCATTTTCAGAATTGTGACTTAAAATCCGAATTGCTAATTGATTTTATATCACAAATCATTTGACTCTAAACATGACATTTCCACCTGCTCCCAACCAAATGTGAGCACTTATTAAATGTAAAATGGTACCCCTATATTAGTCTATGGTAAAGATAGGCCTTACATTAGTGAAAAACTAATTTAGAAGGTTTTTAAATCATAAACCCATAATTCCTAGTTTTTAAATACAATGCATCCTGCTCTTTGGACATTTAGGGCCTACCTTAGAGTTGATGTGTATTGGAAAGGAAAGTTTAGGGCTGACAAAAGGTTTATTTTGCCAGGTTCAAATGGCAGTTTTAACCTGCACTACAGGCTGCAGTGGCAGGCCTGACACAAGTTATAAAGTGCTACTGTATTGGGTGGCACAATCAGTGCTGCAGACCCACTGGTAGCATTTGATTTACAGACCCTGGTTACATGTAGTACCATATACTAGGAACTTGCAAGTAAATGAAGGACCATATTTATGAAAAGTTACCGCTGCCTTAGCATAATTTGTTTTACGCTAAAGTGGTACTAACTTAACTCCATATTTATATTTTGACGCTAGACTCATCTAGTGTCAAAATATATAAGTTAGCGTCATTTTTATGAAGGGCCAACACACCTTGCGTCAAATAGCGACAATGATATGCAGTTTAGGCTTTCCCTTACTAAAAATGATGCTAGTCCCCCCAGCACCATCTTTACCTCCCTACACTAAAACGACGTACACCTAGGAGGAGGACTTAAAGAATGACGCTACAACGCCATTGACACTAAGAGGCTAAGACGCTTTGATGCCGATAAAATGCTGTTAGGCACATTTCATTAGGGAAACACCATGGAGTCCACCATGGTGTCACTGTTTTTGGGCATATAGAGGCTCACCCCAACCCCCAGCATCACCACCACCCACACCACAGGGACACTACAGGTGACAGGAGCCCATCCTAGGTAAGTTGACGTACTTAACTGTTGTGTGCCACTGGGGGCTCCTTACATTGGGACCCCTGGCTACCACTGCTTCTGATGGGATTGTTCTGGAGACACTGGTCCCCTGTGGTGGACATTGTCGTTTGGGTAATGTCTCCTGTCCATACTTTGACAGGTGTCATGTTTTTGCTGCTTGTGTGACTAAAACTGACGTTAGGCTGACTAGCGCCAGATTTTATGCGGCTAATCAGTCTAATGTCATTTTTGGCCCACTAGCACCATTCTTCCTGATGCCTTCCAGCATCAATTTCCATGACGCTAACCATTCCTTAGTACCATCATGCATCTTTTTTTTTAAATATGGAGCACGGATGGCGCTAAGGAATGGCATTAGCTTGCGTTAATGTTTTGATGCACAACTGTGCTAGCGCAGTTGTGTGTCATTTTCCTTAAATATGGGCCTAAATGTGGCAATCTTGTGTAAGCCAATTGCATCATGTTTTAGGGAGAGAGTACACACCCTTAAGCACTGGTTATCAGAGCACTGGTTATCAATGGTAAAGTGCACAGAGTTTTAAAGCCAACAAAGATGAATTTCGGAAAACAGGAGCAATGAAGTGAACAGGTGTGGGGGAAGACCATACCTAGCATTTCATGTCTATCATAAATTAATATAAGAAACTCTCTTTATGAATCATAGAAGCCGATTAATACTTTATTATCTTAGTGTAGGTGTATGAGGTAGTCTGCGACTTGGTTATGCTTTCCCAATTTAAACAGTATTTTAACAAACAAGCCCTGCTTTTCTTTGGGAGGCCCAGATACATTGAATTGCAATAATCCAGTCTAGACTGAATGTAGGCATTGGCAGCAATAACCATATGTGGAAAGGATAGTAATTTAAAGATTGTGTACACATTTTTCAAGCAGAATTTGGTATTTACAATCATTTCAGTTTTGAAGAATAGCTGGCAATCCCAAAAACATTTAACTTTCAAACTTCTTCACTGGTTTAATGCATTTGTCAAGTGAGCATGGCCAGAATGCACTATACCACTTACTGTGCTGATTGTAAATAAATGTAATTTCTAATTTTGATGGGATCAACTTTAGAAAGTTTTTTGCCATTCATCTTTGAGTTGCTTCAAGAGCTAGTTGGATTCTGAAATTGGCTCATTTGTATTGTCAAACAGACCAAATATGAACTGGGAGTTATCAGAACTTGGTTTTATCATTAAACACCTACAACAGATAAGCTGAATATTAAGCAGTGAAGTAGAAATGTTGCAATCCTGAGCTAAGGAACATCCCAGTGAAGGTGTTTCAATATATTTAAAAAGACCCCAGTTGAATTGCTTGAATTCTTCCAGAAAGGAAGAGGAAACCTATGTCAAAACAGGACTTGCAGGTACTAGGATTGACAAAAATTGAAATATGGATGAGTACTTGATGGTGTTGAAAGCCCCAGTGTAGTAAATTGGGTTTCTGATTGAGGGGAGTGGAGGCCCTTCTCACGCAACAACTACAATTCTAATTAGAGTGAGACTAAATTATCCTGTGCTTAACCCGGTAGTACTTAAGCACAAAGGCAGTCAGATTCAATTTAGACGCAATGTGTAAAGTATTTGTGCAGCACTCAAACAGTAATACATTTAGTAAACAACATAAGAAAACACCCACATCAATTTATAACTATTGATTAATGTTTAGTATATAAAATAGGACCAAACCAGCAAAACTCCAATCAGTAGAACCAGAGATATGTAATTTCAAATATATAGGGGCAGATTTAAGAGCCCCTAGCACCTCCTCGTCCCACATTAGCATTGTTTTTTTTTACGCTAATGTGGCCCAACGAGGCCAAAATCGTCAGGCCAAAATTACATGTATGCATGCATTGCGCCACTTTGTAACATTTTGCGCTACACTATGCCTGAGGCAGGCAAAATGAATGCAAATGGGGCGTTCTCCTGTTGGTGGGGTGTTGCAAAAAAATGGTGCAAAGAAGTCTAAGAGATTTCTTTGTGTCATTTTATTGGCACTTTTAATGCCTGCTCAGACTAGGCATTAAAAGGAGGCACACCATTGTTTACAATGGACCTCTATGAGCGTAGGATTAGCGTCAACATATTTGATGATAATCCTGTAAAGCTCCGAACCAGCGTCATATATTTTGGCACTAGTTCCTTAATTACCACCATGGTGCGCTGTATCTCACATACGGCGCACACATGGTGGCGTTCGGCGGCGCAAAGGGGCGCAAGAAAAGTATTTCTTAAATCTGGCCCATAGTACCGAAAAGCACAAAGCGCAACCTACGGTCATCTGGTCGTAGTAGACTGGGGGGAAACTCACAAGTTCAGGCCGACTGTGATCGAGTGTGGGCAAGAGAGAGAGACAAGGTCAGTCCCACTGAAAATGTTTCCTTCTCAAAGTCTAGCAGGAAGAGTCTAGTTTGTTGCAAGGAGAGCATTGTGGATGGTCTTTGTTGTAGAGCGAAGAGCAGGCTGGTGTAGCAGACAGTCACTGCAGTAGTACGGAGATAGTGTCATTCATAAGGGACGGTGGTTCCTGGAGTTTCATGTTGGTGGTCACTGCAGGTTGTCATCATTGTAGCGTGAAGCACAGGTCTTGTGTTGCCAGTCATCAATGGCGGTTGCAGTAGTGCAAAGAGTCTGGTTTCCGAGGCCTCGCATTGGCTGTTGTTTCATGGCCCCTTTCAGGAGGCGACTATAAATTCTTTGGCATACAATACCATTTTTTAATGGCTTCAACCTGTTTAAGTGAATCGTGTGTTCCTCTTGTCCTTATATACTACCTGTTGTTTCTCCTTGAGAAACCAAATTTCCACCCAAGTTCAATATCTATGTTCAAAATAGGACAGTTTAATATTTATTGGAATCGGTTCTTCTTGTTTTCTTTTTCTTGAAGTGTGTCTGCTCTGTGTGAAGATAGAATAATTGTACTTCAGGACTAATTGTAGATAGCACACTTTCCTCAGCATCTCTGGCTTCTGTCATTCTCTATGTTGGGCTTAACCTTTAGCACAATTGCTTGAAGCCTGGAGACATACACTTTGCCAACATATTTAGCTGGTGTATATAGCTTTGGTAAATTTGCAACTCTCAATGGGTATCCATGGTCCAATTATTCGAACAAATAATACAATGCAGATATTTGAGGATTTTTGCACATATTTATAGAATGTTATTTGCTGCCCACTTGGACACTGCTCACGCTTATGAAGTAGGTTGTAACAAGCAAGAGTGAAACTTTGGAAAGCTTTTGGGACATTATGTCATCCGACCCTTACACAATTTGTATATACATTGTTTTGAGTTCCTCTCAATGATTCTATGAAATGCCATAAAAGACACCATAAATTTAAACAAACAATACCTCCTGTCTGTCCCTCACCCACCTGCATTTCCTCCATACTGAAAGAGTTGCATGTTGTCCCCTAACACAATTTATGCTTAAACTCAATATATCTCAGAAGTCTCTCCAGGAAAAACCCCTCTGAGCAACATCCTAGGCTATAGTCACTCCTCTGTATGCACCCTACTGAACCTGTCCAGCAGGGGCTGAAGTAGGTGTGACTCGCAGAATTGTCACATAACCGTAGTCCACATCAACTAAGTGTCAGACAATCTGTTCAGCTTCCTTAAATAGACCTCCCATTGTTCCATAGGGTGACACCTCTCATATCCGGCCCCAATGTCTGCTTTCACCACCAACTTAATCAATACCCATCTGACCACATCATTCCACCACAAGTGAATGGGTAAAACTGTAGTCACCTTTCATGGCATGGCTATACGGCATTTAGCTAGTACCATAACCAATGTCTGAAACTCAGATGTTTGCCTCCTCCACTTAGTTATCACCGCGGAGTTGAGCAAGCAGCGCAATGGGTTCTGCGGTGGTATGTAGGTAGTAACTTCTGATATACATTGTAAAACCTCCTTCCAGAACTCAGTAATTATTGGACAGGCCCACACCCTGTGAAAAAATCTGTTGATTCAACCTGGCATTAAATTGTGTAAATCAGAAACAAACATTCCTGGACACCATCCTAATGGATTCTGGACTTCACACCCATGTGATCTCTGCAATCTCCATCAATAGCCTATCTTCCCACCACCCCTTCAGAGCCTGAATGCCAGGGCTAACAGACCCATGCAGTAGTGCCCCATACAAGCCAGAGACCAGCTGTCTTGTTCGACTCATGTTCAGCACCATGTCCAGATGGCCCACCGCTGGAGGCAAGTCGAGTTCTGACCCCTACATCTCGCCCGCCACCCCACACAAAGCAGAGTATAGAAGACATTGTCCTGGGTCCAATGCATACCCATCTACCGGGTCCTAAAATGGGCACAGCTTCTCCTCAGTTACCAGGTCCCAATATCAAAGGTCCTGCTGTGATCAAACCCCTGTCTGGTGAGTATCTGCCAATGGCCTTCCCAGAGGTGAAACACACAATGAGAGCCCCAAGGTGTAAGGCACCACCGTCTTGCCACCATGAATATACTTCTTACTCCACCAGACAACCACCTGTAGTATCAAATTATAAATGCCATGATAGGAAGGGACCCCAAAAGCCAGTCCAACAAGGGCCTGCCACCAATCTCCAGCCTTATCATTTCTTGTTCTGAACTTCACGAGTCCCATAGCCCACACATTGGCAATTGTTGCTATGCAGGTCCTTATTAAAGCTCATAATTATGAGCCCCGAACCACCCTTCATCCATGGTGACATATAAAACTGTTACTGTCACCCTGTGCCTTCCAGATCCCCATTGTAGGGAAGCAAGCAGACGTTGCAAGTCCATAAAGAAAGATTTCTTCAGTATAATGGGCAGAGCTGCAAAAAAGTAAATAAGCCTGGATAGGACTAACATCTTCACTATCTATACCCTACCCATAGTTGAGAAGGGAAGCTGGATTCAGAAGGAATGGGATTGCCAAATTGACGCTAATGCTTTCCTTAGGTTACTGTTCCATATGGTATATCTGCACCCCCAGATACTTAATGGGGTAATTCTGCCACTGTAGGGGATCCTCCCACCAGTGCAGCCCTGGGATTCCAGAGTAGTAACAAGGGGAACAAAGAGGAATTTCTTCAATTATTGTGCAGCTTGAACATCCATCCATACTCATGCAGGGCAGCCTTGACCTCAATGATACATGTCTGTCTGCCTTTAAATGGATCAAAGTGTCCTCGGCATACATCAATATGACCTGAGGACGTCCTGAAACACAGATTCTCCGATGATGTCCCTGTGTGCAGTAAACACTCTAAGGGCTCCATTGCAAAAGCAAAGAGTAAGAGGGAAAAGGGACAACCCTTTCAGATACCTCACTCTACTTTAAACTGCCTGATATTACCTCCCCTGCGTGGACCCTGGCCAATGGACTCTCATAAAGAACCCCAATCCACCTTCGGAACTCAGATTGCATCACACATTAGGATACGACCCTCTGCCAATTAGACCACCCCAGGTTGTCATAGGCCTTTTCTATGTCCAGTGAGGCCACCTAACAGTTAGTGTCACTCCTACTAGCCCAATCCATAGTACAGAAGGAATAAGGTAGATTCAGGAATGTGTTCCTACGGGGAATGAACCCATTCTGATCAGGGTGCACCAGTGTCTGTACCAATGGGTTCATTCTGTTTGCTTACACTTTTCCCAGGATCTTGTAATGAAGATTAAGCAGGGAACGAGGGGGGATACACCACTACCTCCAATGGATCATGTTCCAGTTTCAGGAGTACTGCTATGAGAGCTTCTTCCATGGAGTCAGACAGGCTACCCCCCTCCTTTGCTGTTTCATTTACTTGTAGGAGTCCAGACACAAGTTGGGTACTATAAGTGGCATTAAACTCGATGGGGAGGCCATCCGTATCTGAAATCTGAACCCTAGCTATCTGCTTTATTATCATTTTGACCTCCTCAAGAGTCAGCAGGGCATCCAATTCCTGTTTCTGTAGGGGCTCAAGGGTGTTGGGGGGCTCACAATATTACCCAAATAAGCCATTATCAACTCTTGGTCCGAATACCTGTTAGCCCTGTATAACGTCTTATAGAAGATCTCAAACTCCCCATTGATACCCAACTGTGAGTTCACTATGTGGCCTGTGGCAGCCTGGATTGCCCCTATAGGGATGCATAGTACCCCCAATCATAACAGCCAAGCTAGCAGGCAATTAGCCTTGTCACCCAGTTAGTGTTGGCGCTTGACATATTCCTTGTAGTCCAAGGCAGAAAACTGCCATAGTACCTCCTAGTGTTCCACCCTGACACCCTCTAGTGCCCCAAGTGACTCTGGGTTGGACACTTACCCCCTTTCTGCGGCCTTCAAGTGGTCCTCTATTCTGAGAACCTCCCTCTTTAGCCCATGTTTTATGCAATTTTATGCTGTCATGCACACACCCCTGCCAACCATCTTGAATGCACCCTATTCCACTACTGCATCTGTGGCAGGTTCCTCATTATCAGTAAAAAAATTAGTAAGTTGCTCACCCACATGCATTTTGCCTGGCCCATCCATCCACACCAGAGGCTGCAAGTGCCAGATGGGAATCACCAATCGTGCGCAACCCCACGAAATGGTAAGCACCAATAGGTAATGTTCTGAGCGTGTTTTGCCCAGGTATTCCACATTCATGCACTTATTCACCAAGACCTCACTGCCATAAATCATGTCAATCTGTGTAAGTAAAGCATGCAAGACTGAGTGCTGTGAATAATCCCACAAGCACAGACGGAGGGTGCGCCAAACATCTACCATTTGCATGTTAAGTGTCTACTGCTGCAGGTGCTTGGTGTTAATGTGTGATTGGGCTCCTACCAGCGGAGAAGTTGATCTGTCACTCACAAGATCTGTAACACAATAAAGTCCCCACACCAGAAAACTGGAGAGAGCTCGGAGCGCAGGAGAGCAGGTGGTATGGAGGCAAGGAAAAGAGGTTGCCCCGCATTTGGGGGGTAAAATTTGGCCAATGTGAGGGCCTCCCTATCCACGGTACTTTCCAGAATGAGGTAGCGACCCTTAGTGTCTTTCAAGAAGTTCTCCATCATAAATGGGAAACCCAGGTGCCACCCTTACTAAGTTCTCCCTGGTGTAAGCACAGTAGGAGGTGCCTTAGCGATACCCTGCCAGTGTTTGTGCAGCTTTAACATTTCGCCATCCGTCAAGTGCATTTCTTGGTTAGCACCCCGTCAACAAGAGGATCACCTTCAAGCTCCTCACCCACGCACACAAGGCACTCCACAACACCAGACCATCATACCTGAACAACAGACTCAGCTTCTACACCCCTACCCGACATCTCCGCTCCGCTAACCTTGCCCTCGCCTCCATCCCCTGCATCCGACGCAAATTTTCCGGCGGCAGATCATTCTCGTACCTCGCCGCCAAGACCTAGAACACCCTCCCGCCGGATCTACGACAGACCCAGGACCTTCTTCCCTTCAGAAAACTCCTCAAGACTCGGCTCTTCGAGCAGTAGCAGCATCTCCTCCCCCCCACCCCCCCTAGCGCCTCGAAACCCTCACGGGTATGTAGCGCGCTTTACAAATCGATTGATTGATTGATTGATTCAAGCTGTACCCTGCGGTGCAGTGGTGTAAATGAATATGATAGCACTTCCCATAGGAGCCCATCCCCCTCACATTCCAAGTCACAATACAATAATCTTGAATCAACATGTTGTCAGTGTGGTGTGAGTGCATTCAAATCAATGGCTACAATTCAGACTAAGCAGGGGTGAAAAACGATACAGTGGTTAAAAACCAAACATTGAAACTCAATACACACACCCCAAAAGACCCACATCCCTGGCTATGTCATCAATCGAACACAGCCAATCAGTGCCTCCAATTATTTGGCAAACAATCAATAGTCATTCTTCCACCTGGGCCGGTCCAAACAAGTCATGGCACTGGAGCCATATCAAGCTCCTCCCCACTCTGAACAATACACAACTCCCCCTCCAAAGTCAGCCCAGATGCTCAGAGACCGCACCCTCAACCACCCCAATTTCACCACAAGACCCTGCAACAGCTATTGACAACAAGTATAGTATATCACATCAATCAAGGGCACATTAACAGTTCTACATGATCCCACTCGCCCCCCTCATAAGGAACTACAAGATGAATAACTTCAGGAACAGGATGGAAACAGTTACCACTTGGATGAGGGAGAGCCACCTTAAGCTGAACTCTGACAAAACCGAGATCCTCATCCTGGGACCCTCCCAATCAGCCTGGGATGACCCCTGGTGGCCCACAAAACTCGGCAGGCCGCCCACCCCTACTAACCATGCACGAAACCTCAGCATCATCCTCGACTCAATGCTCACCATGATCAGACAGGTAAACTCCGTCACCTCCATCTGCTTCCACAACCTTCGACTCCTACGGAAGATCTTCAGATGGATACCAACCAACTGCCAGAAAACCGTGACACACGCCCTAATCACGACCAGACTTGAATACGACAATGCCCTCTATGCTGGAACCTCCAAGAAGAACCCGAACAAGCTGCAACAAATTCTAAATGCCGCCAGACTCGTCTTAAACATCCCCCGCTGAGAACACATCACAGAACATCTGAAAACCCTCCAGTGGCTCACCATTGAGAAGAGGATCAACTTCAAACTCCTCATACATGCCTACAGAGCCCCCCAATACAGCAGTCCCAGCTACCTCAACCACTGCATCACATGGTACTCCCCTTCTAGACCTCTCCACTCGTCACCAACGTACCTCCCATAAAGAAGTCCTCGGCTGGAGGAAGATCTTTTTCATATCTGGCAGCCAAAGTTTGGAATGCCTTTCCTCTTCACCTCAAACAATCACCATCGCTGCCTCAGTTAAGGAAGGACATCAAGACCTGGCTCTTCAACTGATCTTTGAGTCCCCTCACTCAGCACCTTGAGACCCTATGGGTGAGTAGTGTGCTCTAAAAATATATGATTGATTGAGGTATGTTTTCTACCAAGGAAGGATTGACAAATCCCACATTGTCCACAACAGAGTCTCTACCATCTAATTCAGCCTTCACAGACTGCCCCCCATTGCTAACACCTCTACCCTGCCAAGGGTGGCCTGAGCCTTTGTTGGTTTGCCTGAAAGTCGCCTACTACTCTTAGGGGCACATTTATACTCTGTTTGCGCCACATTTGCGTCAAAATTTTTGACGCAAATTCGGCGTGAACCTAACCCCATATTTATACTTTGACGCCCGACCCCGCGAACGTCAAAAATCAGCAGTGTACATAATTTTCTGTATGCGTGAAACCGCCTTGAGTTAATGACATGCAAGGTAGGCGTTCCCGTCCAAAAAATGACTTTAAGGCCTGTGCGCCTTATTTATGCTCTGGCGTCATTTTGACGCACAGGAGGGGGCAGGCCTTAAAAAATGGCGCCCAGCCTGATTTGCACCATTTTTTAACGCCTGGGTGAGGGCAGACGTTAAGGGACATGTGGGCTCATTTCCATGGTCTCTGACCATGGAAGCAGTCCACAGGTGCCCTTCCCTGCCCCCAGGTGCACCCCCTGCCACCCTCACCTACCTCTGGAGGACACCCATGAATGGGGGGACCCATCCCAGGTAAGTATAGGTAAATAGAGGTAAGTATTGTTTTTATTTTTGTTATGTGTTATAGGGGGGGCCTAACTTGGGCCCCTTACATGCCACTGTGCCCAATGGCCATGCCCAGGGGACAGATGTCCCCTGGGCATGGCCATTGGGAGGGGGGCATGACTCCAGTCACTAGTTTGCATCAAAAAGGATAAATATGGTCCCTTATTGGGGCTGGTGGGAAGGTAGCCTGTGTGGCAGCAATCTCCCTGTCGGAAGTTCGGTGGACGGTAAAAGCCATCCGCCAAACTCATAATGACCCCCTATGTGTAGGAAATATACATTTAGAAGTTCTGCAAAGAATTAGGCATGTTCATAGTCTGGGCCTAAAAAATATTTTAGTCAGTGACAGACCTGTGGTCAATAAGGTATGCTGGAACAGGTTACAGAGGTAGATATTACCTGTCTACTCACTTACCAAAGCATAACAAAAACATTGCTGATTCTTTTTCATGGCTGTCCCAGACTGATTTAGAAAAATATTCACTAATTAATTTGAGAGGGAAAGTGTTTCATGGAGCAACAGAGTCAAATCGTTTAAAATCACAGTTAATTCCACTCTTGGAATAGTCATGGAGAGATCAACATGATCTCATTGAAAAACATGCACAAACTAGACCAAAATGTCATACATCAGTACAAATGTTTCAAAGACATGTTTATTAAATAGCAAAACCGAATGGTGTTGCCAAGTACAGCTCAGAGTCGTTTAGCAAATACAATTATTGAAAACATTAAGTCCTCTTTGGTAATTTGAGATGACACAATGAAGACAATAGATCATTTAGCAAAATCACAATAACTGTGATGCTTTCTTTTTAGGCATACAGTGAAACAGTGTTAGAAAGTTGACAGTACATGCAATATGCAGAATCCACACCACTGTACATTGGCTGGGTTGTATTCCGTGCCTAATGTGCAACATCATAGCATCCAAATAGCACGGACCACTCTGAGATCATTAGAGCAGCGTAATTCTTTATGCACAACGAAGTGATATCCTAAATTACAAAGTTATGGATCCACCTTATCAATTGGCTTGGACTTTTATAAATAGCTTAGGGCACATGGAAACAGGCATGAGATCTTTCGAAAATAGGTTTAAATTGAACTGTGAGACCCATTTAATAATGGGAAGGGACCATCTCTGAAGCACGATTCTCAAGTCACATCCTGGTTTGATATCGGTACAACTGGTAATGACATAACTAGTGCAACTTTATGTTAGCCATCACTGAAAGCTAGGTGTGTTAGTTATTCATTTGCTACCTCTCATCATAAATTACTGTTTATGCAAGAAGATAACATAAAACCTTTTTTAGCAAACATCTTATCAAACATTAATAGGTAGTAGACAGGTTATGCATAATATACTGAAACGATGTGTAACAGTGAATAACAGAATTGTTCTGAGTAAGATCAAATAGACAATGAAAGTGAAGCTCAAGTTGTCTATGATGTCACTTAGAACCCCAAGGTGAAAATCTGGCCTAATTTTTATTTTTTAGCCATCTTTACCATTATGCTATCTATCACCTCAAAATCATCTGCCTTGCTTCAACTGCTAAGAATGGGATTAGAAGAGAGAAGGAAGCCTTATATAAAATTGCCTCTCCTCCCTGTCTGAAATGTAAAAAAAAAAATGCACGTTTTCCTAAAACCCACCCTCACCTCTCCCTGTGCCTTTTCTCGCCTTCCCGAAGCTATGCCATGGGCTATTCATCGGAGTAGAGAGCTAGTGCTGACAAGCTCTCTGAGAGCCCTGTCAGCTTGGCCTGGAATTCACAAGTAGCAACAGGAGGAAATAACTTGTTTGCCACTGTTGATATGTCATACATCACATATAGTATTATAAATGGGCAACAGTGAATATTGGGGACGTTTTTACACTCAGGGTTTCTGGATGACATCACATAGACAATCTCGAGTTGTCTATGATGTTACTTAGAATTCCAAGGTGAAACACATCCTTGTTATTTACCTTTCACCCTAGTATAATTTTATGTTATGTATGGCCCCCAAAATCATCTGCCCTTGCTTCAAACTGCTATGCTGTGACATAGGGCAGTGGTTCCCAACCTTTTGACTCCTGAGGACCCCCAATGAATCATTACTGGAAGCCGGGGACCCCCAGCAATTTGTACGATTTGATTTTCAAACATGAAAACAGTAATTCGCAAAAATATAACAAGTACACACCAAACAAATACTCAAACTCCTAAAGATAAAATTCTTTTATATTGAAAAAATATGCAAAAATCAAAACATTTTATCGGGAAGGTTGACGCTGCATCTCGGCAACTACCTTTTCAATGTTTGGTTTTATTTAGGAAAGGTGAATCCTCAGGTCAGATTCTACATTTCCGGAGCGATTTCTGTTTTTATTTTTTAGGTATGCAAGATCTGAAATAGCTTTTTCACATAAATAAGTGAAGGGGAAAGGAAGTAAACCATAAGAGCCTCTCATCTCTCCCTAGCCTCTCTGTCACATGTACTTCATTTGTTTTATAGCACCTCTCATACCACTGTAGGGTGTCAGGGCACTTTACAGGGGATTACAAGATGTAGGATTCACATGTCATCCACACTGGTAGGCATTTTCTAAGAGTGCTTGGTCCGGAGAAGCACAAACTTAGGATTCAGAACACAGCACAGTGATTAGCGATGATTTTAGCACAGTGCTTAATTTGTAACTAAAAACGTGCCAGTGCCCAAAGCCCTCCTCTTTAACACGTGGCTGCTGCAATTAAATGTGGGTACACGAAATACTAAGGCAGCATAATCCTAAACCATCTCAGGCCTCTTCAATCCATATAAAGCCACTCCCTGCCACTTCAGCTCACTCTAGCAGCTTTCTACTTTCTCCCTTTGTGATGCTTTTTCATTTTTCCCTTCCTCCGTCTTTCCCATATGTGTCTTTTGCTCACAGCAAATGCTTGAGGCAGAAGAATAAGCCCCGGCCCTCAAAAATAAGTGCCGGTGCTCAGCACCGGAAACAACAAGCACAAATTAAGCACTGCGTTAGCAATAAGAATGTATTTCTACACAAGCAAACCTTTTTAGCAGCATAAGGCAAATGAAAGACTAGGAAAAAAACAACTTTCTAATTTGTACCATGCGGTTTGCATGCAGCTCTTTAATGGCAGTTCACAGCTCACTGTGCTAGATTATGATTATGAACTGCATAGTAACAAAAGAATCTCTGTGACAAAAGCAGTTACCCACTGTGCCTTGCACATAAAACACTGTTTTTTGCATGATACACATTATTTGCAGCAGGCATATTAACCATCTGCGCTACCTTTGAGTCAAAACTGCACTGCACAAAACTCCCACCTCTCTCCAGCAGATACATTAATCACTTGAGTTAGCTTGACGCTTTTATTTTTGCAGTACAAGGAGCTTTTCAGTGCATTTAAAACTGCTCAACAAAGGAAGTAATACATATGAAAACACGCACGCACCTGTTTGTCAGAGGCCCCAGCTGGAGAAGTGCCTTCCTCCCAGCCCAGGCCTGCGGACCCCCTGGGAAAGTGTCAGGGACCCCTTGGGGTCCGCGGACCACAGGTTGGGAACCACTGACATAGGGGGTATATATACCTTGTGCTATCGTTGGGAGTCATACAAAACTTCTCTCTGTCTCAAATGTAAGAAAGTAACTGGCCTCCAGCTACCCAAACCACCACTGTCTGTGTCATCGCACTCCGTCCCCTCCCAAAACGGTGCCCTCTGTCCTCGTTTCAGAACAGAGAGCCAAATCAGGGATAACTGGTTCTCAGAGACACATGTCAGTTCATCCTAGAATACCTTTATAACATGGAAACAGTGGATTACAAACGTATTACGCACAGTTGCTTCATCAAAGCCATGCGTAACCAGATTTAAAGTCTGGTGTTTTTGCTAGTGGCTCTGTGTGAGACCCATACTGCAATTAGGCACATCCTTCAAAAAGATGGTAGACTATTTAAATAAAACAGGCATTTTAGGAGCACTGTAAGTATATTTATAAAACTGTGTTTAGGAAATAATTCGCCCACACAGTATCCTCATAAAATATCATGCCCCGGGGTAAACCGTATGCTATTACAAACCAATATAAAAGTATACGTTTTACAATTTTAAGAAAGATTAGCTAAGTACAGCAGAAGAAAAGTATCCACAGCGTATGTGGGTGAAGTGTGCCTCGTAGAATAACGTTTGTTGGAACAGCAATGTAATTCAACCTAGACCAGCACAGAGCAGGATGGAGACAATGGCCAGACCAGAAGGCACTGAGGGCCTCGCCATTGTTCCTGTATTCTATTTTAAATTAATATATGATCCTTCGTGAGTCCACAGAGAGTACGTTTTTTAAGGAATTTTTGCCAACAAAGATAAGTTACAGAATGTTCATGTGAAGGGCAGGCATTAGTGGCAAGTGGGAGGAGGAGGATGATTTGTTTCTGTTTGCTTTAGTAATTGGTACGAGTCTGTGCACTGTGAGATCCTCTGTTGGATTTATTGTGCACAGAGAGGGAGTTCAACCAGTAGCTCTAGTGACTTCAGCTCTGAAGCCCTGCCGTGATGCTAGTCAATGCTGAGCGCAGGTTTTCCTGAAATATTCCTGGCTGCAGCATGTCCATTACTTCAGAACAAGTCAGAGTTAATGCAAGGGCTGTTTACAGCAGAGTTCAGAAACATGGGAATGCAATTACCTCCCTGTCCTATTAAGAATTCCTCAAGTTTTGAAAGTGGAAAGGCGAATAAGACACTTGTCAATTACTAGCGACTACTAATGCCGCTCACACTTTAAAATAAAGCTATGAAAAAGCGTTCATCAACTAATTTCAAACACTGTACAGACATTTGTAAGAAAGCACATAGAATGTAGACACATTACAGGCTGTGGGTCAACCACCCAAACACCAGTACACCCACTGCTCTCATAGAGATTTCCTGGGGCATCTCCTGCTGTCATAAACTGTATGTTCCTATTGCATACACTATGCCATTCCCTTCTACCATTGAGACAGGGAGGGTATATCTCAGCTACACAGACCCAAGTGATATCACGACGTGCAGGGAGCAGTGCTGTATTACAGTATTACAGAAGGGTAGTGTGTACCTGGGTTTGGTCTGTTCCCCTCACTATTCCCAGAATAGCCAGCTGTCTAGTTATTTGAATTGGAGTCTTCTCCACATCTGACTGGCAGCCATCACCTGCTTCCAGAACCGCTGCATACTCTCACAATGTGTGAAACATTGCGCCCTGTTGGCCACATCCCCACAGTCATCTGTCAGTGTCCACCTTGCCCATCTGGTTAAGTCTGGTCTTGGTAATGTATATACTGTGTAGGATCTTCAATTGTATCAACCTATACCCATCTTTAGTAGCCACCTCCTGATGGTGCCAGCAGTCCTCACCCTGGTCCTCATCCACTAGTGCTCCTACGTCTTACTTCCAACGCCCTCACAGTCGTCAAGTGAGGCCTGGTAGTTGGAAAACAGTGTCCTGTATGAAAGGGAGATTGCATGAGTATGGAGCAATGATAGCGGAAGTCCATATTCCAATGGGTACTCATCAGGGAGGAGCATGCCCAACCTCTAGGTGATAATAATGTTGTGAAACAGTCCGCTCATACTGGGTCTGGAAATTGGCGAAGGGGAATAGTCCCTCTGGACCCCAAATGAAATGCCTATCAGTTCCCATTGATGTCCGCAGTCGAGTCCCCACAGGCCCTCAGGGTAGGCCGGTAGTGTCCGGAGTGAGCTTTCCTCTGCCAACCCACCTTCCTAGGCACTGTTTTCTAAACGTTTTATAAATAAGTCTGTTAGATCAGGTATTCGTAGGGGTCTGTGTCCATCCTATAGGTACGATGTATAACCCTGCAGGGACAACCAATCATGATCCGCCCTTAGTTAGACTTAGGTTTGTGGAGAAAAAGCCCAATCATTGACCATTAGGAGTTGTGCAGTCCAATAATACTTCTACAAATACTGGGCTGGATTGAGGTCAAGAATAGTTACCAGTGACTTAATTCAACCATCCAGCCATAACTTTCTGTCAGGAATGTGCAGCAAAAATCTATGAGAGGGGAGGTAGTCAAGAAAGTGGACACATTAAAACCTGATTGATAAAGAGTAAAGGTACAAACTAGAAGAGCACTGAGAGAATGGAGAACATTGAGGCCAGGCTAGTAGAGACTGGGGATCCAGAACAGGACTGTCAGGTCATGAGCAGGTGAAAGAGGAAAAGGAGAAGCTGGCCCATGAAACAGGTTAGCTTCAGTAGAGTCAACAGAGCCAAAAAAGTGGTTTCTTAACTTCATTGGTGGCAGGGCTCCTCGCAGCTGTTTGCTTATTTACCATTTGGTGTTTCAACAAGTTTGTTGTGTTTCCATTCTCTCTATGTCAGTTTATCCTTATACCCTTCAAGTCTGTCCTACCTCAAGATTTGTGCCTATTTGACAATTACTGCCAATGTTTGGTATTCTGAAAGTGTGTCAGCTGCTGGTGCTCCTGAGTCATCGAAGGGTTACCAGAGGATTACTGGAACTCTCTGGGGTCATCAACTACACCTTCACTGGATGATTAGAGTTCATATTCATGAGAAGTCTGAGACCAATACGAGCAATGGTAGGAGTTACTGGATGATTAATGAGAGCCGAGATAAGACTGAACTGATGTGCAACATGCAGTGTTTCTTTCTCCCTAACTCCCATGGAGTGAGAGCAGATGTAGTATTACCCTCTATCCTCTTTTTAGGCAGATTATTGGATGATTATCATTAGCAAATTGTGCCACAACATCAGTGTTTCCAAAGCCTGCCTCATGACAGTTTTGTTAGTTGAGATGGAATGTTCAGTAACAACAAATGCAACATTCAAACTTGAAAAACCACAGAAATTCACCAGTTGTAGTTATCTCAAGTAACTATAATTTGTGCCGCATGGTAACTGTAACTCACGCCTCACCATGCATAGTTTTCTCATCAATAATTTGATTGCAAACATTGCAGTGATATTATCAATGCTGTAATAGAAGATGTCATGGGTAATCTAATATGTGAAGAACATTACAATGCATGGTGAGGGCACAAGTGATAAGTTACTTTAGGGCACAAATTATAGTTACTTGATGTTAGAAATAGGGTCTTTGGCTGGCAGTCAGGTTTCCCCTGTCCAAGCAAGGACCCTCACTCTAGTCAGGGTAAAGGAGAATCACCCTCAGCTAACCCCTGCTCACCCCCTTGGTAGCTTGGCACAAGCAGGCAGGCTTAACTTCAGAGTGCTAGGTGTAAAGTATTTGTAACAACACACAAAGTAACTTAATGTAAACACTACAAAATGACACAACACAGGTTCAGAAAAATAGAAAATTTGTATCTAAACAAAACAAGACCAAAACAACAAAAATCCACCATACACAAGTCAAGTTATTAATTAAAAAGCAAAAAGAGTCTTAAATCCTTGAGAAAACAGGTAAAACACTGTTAGCATTGAAAAGTACTTGGGTAGTGTCAAAATAACAAGTACGGGCGAGTGTGCGTAGAAAAAGGTAAGCGGTGCGTCGATTTATCACCTGTAAGCGAGATCGTGCATCGTTTCTTCTTCCCTTGTCGGGTCAGTGTGTGTCGTTTTTCCTCCCTGCAGAAGAGTGATGGGTTGATCCGGGCAGCACTCGGGTCTGGGCAGGCATTGCGTCATTTTTCGGCGCCCAGCAGGGTTTGCATTGAAAATCCTGCCGTACGGTATCAGCAAAACCATGCAATGTGGGTTGTGACGTTAACAGCCACTGTCAGCGGGTGTTGCATGTCATTCTTTCAGCTCCGTGCGTCGATTTTCCAGCCGTGAAGCCGGTGGAGCATTGATTTCTGCCACGAAGCCTGTGGCGTGTCGTTTTTCAGCTGTGTCTCAGAAGGTGCGTCAAATTTTTCCCGGCAAGGCGGTCTCTGCGTGGATTTTCAGTCTTGGTCTGACAGCTTCACCTTCCAAGACCCCAGGAACTGGATAGGGCACCACTTGGCAGGGCAGAAGTCTCAGCAGAGAGTCCAGGTGCTGGCAGGAGACATCTTTGATGGCCCTGAGACTTCAACAACAGTAGGCAAGCTCAGGACAAGCCTTTGGAGATTTCATCACAAGCAGGAAGGCACACAAAGTCCAGTTTTTGTCCTCTTGCACAGGCAGAAGCAGCAGATGCAGGATAGCTCCACAAAGCACAGTCTCAGGCAGGGCAGCACTTCTCAGCTCTTCTCCAGGCAGAGGTTCCTCTTAATGTCCAGAAGTGATCTAAAGTCTGTGGTTTTGGGTGCCATTCTCATACCCATTTTGGCCTTTGAAGTAGGCTTACTTCAAGGGAAAGTCTCTCTTGTTTGTGAAATCCTGCCTTACCCAGGCCAGGCCCCAGGCACACGCCAGGGGGTTAGAGACTGCATTGTGTGAGGGCATCCACAGCCCTTTCAGGTGTAATTGACCACTACTCCCCTCCCTCCTAGCACAGCTGGCTCATCAGGATATGCAGGCTACACCCCAGCTCCCTTTGTGTCACTGTCTAGAGAGAGGTGCAAACAGCCCAACTGTCAAACTGACCCAGACAGGGAATCCACAAACAGGCAGAGCCACAGAATAGTTTAAGCAAGAAAATGCCTACTTTCTAAAAGTATCATTTTCACACAATCTTAAAACTAACTTTACTAAAAGATGTATTTTTAAATTGTGAGCTCAGAGACCCCAAATGCCACATGTCTATCTGCCCCCAAAGGGAGTCTACGCTTTAATCATTTTTAAAGGTAGCCCCCATGTTAACCTATGAAAGAGATAGGCCTTGCAACAGTAAAACATTAACTTGACAGTATTTCACTATCAGGACATATAAAACACATTAGTATATGTCCTACCTTAAACATACACTGCACCCTGCCCATGGGGCTACCTAGGGTCTACCTTAGGGGTCTCTTACATGTAAGAAAACGGAAGGTTTAGGCCAGTCGAATTGGCAGTTAAAATCTGCACACACAGACACTGCGCCATGTTTACAGGGCTACTAATGTGGGTGGCACAACCAGTGCTGCAGGCCCACTGGTAGCATTTCATTTACAGGCCCTGGGCACCTCTAGTGCACTGTACTAGGGACTTACCAGTAAATCAAATATGCCAATCATGGAAAGCCAATTACATGCACATTGTATACAGGAGCACTTGCACTTTAGCACTGGATAGCAGTGGTAAAGTGCCCAGAGTAACAAAAACAGCAAAAACAGAGTCCAGCACACATTAACAACCTGGGAAACAGAGGCAAAAAGTTAGGGGAGACCACACCAAGGATGAAAAGTCTAACACTTGAGATAACTTAAACTATAATTGTTGAATTTCGGTAATTTTAGAGTTTAAAATGTTTATGTTGTTACTGAACATTTCACCTAACTCTAACATTAATTCAACTTTTGTTTTTTCAGTGAATTTCTAGAGTTTTTTAATGTTAAATAATAGTTTAGTAATCATAATAGTCTATCGCCATACGTAAAGCCAAGCCTCTGCTGGCATTGCCTTTGGCCTGTGGAAAGGTCCTTAGCCAACCTTCTTCCCTCACCCAACACGCTAATATATAACATAGATCTATAATCTTTCTCCAAAAATTTGCAATCATGTTAAGTAAATGTATAATTCAATATTACACACAATACAATGTTTATTATTATTGATTACTTACAATTGTTGAATAAAGATTTATTAAACTACATGTCTGTGACTATTCTTTTACATTGTTTTTATTAATACATTTTTGGGGTGATGCTGATACCCCTTCTAGAGACACCACCTTAAACAAAATATATAAAAATCTCCCAGGACCTGGCCAGTATAGGAAGGGGGAGGAAAACATGCAACCCTCCTCCCCAGGCCAATATTGACCCTGAGGACCCCATCCTCGGGGCCTGGCCAGTAAATGGTGGGTGCTCTGGAGCCCAACCAGGGCACCCACTGATTCTTTTTTAGAGGTCACGGGGTGCCCCAGTGCCTCTGCAGCCCCAGCCTGCTCCCCACCTCCAGTGGGAGCTGGCATGGCTCCTGTCCACAGCACGGAGCTAAAAGTGCCACTACCTGCCCGCGGGAGCAATTTTTCCATTTGTTTCCCAGTCTGCAACACAGCAAGCAAGAAAACAGATGAAGTCAGCATTTTAATGCTTCTGTCAAGCAAGAGCAATCACAGGTTTCCCTGCCCGCACACCATATCCTGGGGGTGAGTTTCCCGGGACATTGCTAGAACCAGCCCTTGGGATGGGGGGTACCCAGGGCCATTAAGGGTTCCAGGAGGAAGGCACCATGGCCTCCCTCCCATTTATTGGCACAGTTGGGCCACAGGGGTACAATCCCCAGAGCAGAAAACAGTCTGGGGAGAGGGGCAGTGTGCCACCCTCCCTCTTAAATTCTAAGGTTGGGCCCTGGGGATGGCACCCCAGGGCTGAAATCGGTCAAGGTGGGGGGCCGCATGGCCACCCACCCCTTCTTGCTTTTGGCTATCCCCCAGGAGGTTAGGGTCCCCAGGGCTAACATCGGTCTTGGAAGAGGAGCTACACATACTTCCCTCCCCCAAAAATATTAATGAATCGACCACCCAGGGTGAGGCTCACCCAAGGGCATAAAGAAAACTAGTTTGAATATGCAGTAAAATTAAAAATACAACATTTTCATCCCCAGGTCTAGTTGGTCAATATATTTCTACTCTGCGGCCTTATCTTTTTTTTTTAATCCTTTTTCTTGGGACTTGGCTGAGTCTGAGTTCCAAGATGTCTTACCTGGTGGAAGTGGTGTCCGCCAATCAAATCTCACCATGTGATCTGTCAGATCTATAAAAAATATGCATCCCTAGATATATATATCATTTTTCTTTAATAACTCTAAAACTAACAAAATCACAAAAAAGATCTTTCTGGACCAAGATTTAGCTCTGTAATTCTAATCAGCAGTTCCGGCTGTAGTTATATCTAAAATCCCTATGAGAAATTGCATGAAGAAAACACATTTAGGGATCCTCCCTTTTTCTCAGCTCCCGCTTGACAAATCAGCCCAAAACTTTCAACACAGCAGCTGAAGGGAGTGGTAAACTAGGTTTGAAAATGTTGTGAGCATTCGTCAAACAACACCAAAGTTACCGGCAAAACATAAATGCTTTTACTATGTAACTAAAGTCCTAACTATAACTATAAACAATATATAAATATACTTTTCTGGTGGTCACCCGTAGGTAGTTATAGTTAGGACCTAGCTTCCATAGAAAAGGTGTTTTTTGACTTGCCCATTACTTTGGTACTGTTTGACAAATCTTGACAAAATGTTCCAAAAAAGTGTCCTATACGATCTTTTTGCACTGGAAAGTTTCACTGTGATTCGTCAAGCAAGGGCTGAGAAAAAGGTTTTAGGGGGTCAAAAAAGTGTGCTTCCCTTGTTAATTCCCTTAAGATCTTTAGACACTTCTACAGGCCGAACTGCTGAACGGAATGACACGAAAGCTAACTCTTGGTGCACAGATTCTGCTGTTTGTGATATGTAAATCCATTCAGTAGTTTCTGAGACAATAAAGGTTAAAAAACATAGATCTCTGGGGACGCGGAGGATGCGCGGATTCAACTGTCCTGGTACTGAATTCTGATTGGCTGCTTATACTTCAATAAGGAAGTGTTAGAAGCCATTTTGGGACTTGGCTTAAGCAGAGTCACACAAAAAAACATAAAAGTAAGAAAAGGGGACAGGGTAAGCATATGCTGAGTCGTTATCGCTGGTCCCCGGGGATTTCACCAGGGTTTAAAAGTATTTTTTTTAAAACAATAAATGGTTCAGCTGATTTTACTGAGATTTTAATTTTAAAAAAGAGTGGTCTCCTGTGGTCCTCTTTTATTTTGCCCATGGGTGGGCCAGGTCCTTGGGCCATTGGGGGCTGATAAAAGGAGTGGAGTGCAAGTTTTATAATTGCCCTGGGGGGCAATCAACTCCCCAGGGCTAAGATACAAGAATATGCTGGAGGTGTGCAGCCCCCCATTGCTCCAGGGACCACCAGCTACCCAGGGCAATATAAATTTATGATAGTAGGCGCGGTGCTGCAGAACCTCCAGGCCCTCTGCCGCTAAGTTTGTATTATATGCAGTCGGGCGCTTAGCCTTTGTACCCTAGGGACCACCAACTCCTCAAGGAAAAATGCTATTAAAATAGTAGGGGGGCCCTGTGGAACCCCTAGGGACCACCACCTCCCCAGGTCTGTTTGTATTACATAAGGGGGGCAACAGTGCCCCTCCGCGTGCTGGGGACCACCACCTCCCTGGGGCAAAATGCTAGTAAAATAATAGGGAGGATCCTACACTATAGATTTACCCAGTGAGGTAGCACTTACTAATTAGCCAGTAGAAAGAACTCCATTTGGGTAGACATTTCACACAAAGTTATCCGTAATCCTTGATGGAGGTGTTTGCACCTTTGCCTTTTTTGTATCTCATGTAGGGACTGTGATGAGAAGGTTCTTTTTTAGTCAACTGCTGCTGAAATCCAACCCCCGCTATGCATGGCCAAAGGCAGTGCACAGTAGCGGTTGAATCAATGTATAGTAATTAAAATGACTTTACAGTAAAAAAAAATGTTGGAAAGTGGGTTTTTGGTAAGGGCACGTAAGTACCTACGCATAGCAAGAGGCCACTAACCCCCACTAGGTCTAGTCAAGGTCTCAGTAAATGAATCCTGTCTCAACCCTTGGTAGCTTGGTTATGAGCAGTTAGGCTTAATTTAAGAGACTGGTGTGTAAAGTATTTAATATCAACAAAACTGTAAATATTTGAAAAACAAAACACAATAAAATGCCAACCTCAATTTATAAAGATTGATTATATTTTTATCTTTAAAATGACACCAAAAAGATAAAAATCCAATAAAGAGAACCATTGATATGAATTTTTAAATATTTAGGGGGTCATTAATATGGCGGTAAGTACCGCCAACAGGCTGGGGGTACGAACCACTATATTATGACATTGGGGGGTTGGCTAAAGCCAACTCGCCAATGAATCACTCCAACCGCCACGGAGGTAACAGCCTGTGGGATTATGATCAGGCATACCGCCATGGTTTCCGTGCCATCCGTAACGCCTCAAAAACCATGACAGTAGGCCATATCAGTGACAGGGAATTCCTGCCCTGTCACTGATAGGGGTCTCCCCCCTTCCTCTCTAGGTACCACCTCACACTCACCTGCCTCTCCAAGCCCTCACCCCCATACATTCAAGCCCCCTTCACACACACACACGCATACACACACCCATTCCCACATGCTTTCAGGCATGCATACATCTATTCACACACACATCTGCTGACACTTTCAAACGTACATGCAGACACGCATTCGCATAACACAATATAAACACACTCACACCTCTATACATGCACACATACATCCAACACACACCCACATCCATGCACACACAAACATTCACACACCCCCACACACACACACACACACACAACACTGCCCACCCCTCCCCCTGTCGTAGACCCGATTTACCTGTGTTCAGGGGATCCTCTGGCAGGAGACGGGACAGGGCGCTGCTGCCACCAGCAGCACCCACCAGCAGAACACTGCCAGGCCGTCTTATTGGTCATAATATGGCTGGTGCGGTCTACTGGCATGGCGCTGCTGGTGGCAGCAGCGCCACCTTACCGCCATCAGCCGGCATGGCCACAGCCGGATTTCCACCCTTCTTGTGACAGAAATCCGTCTGTGGCCATAACACGGCGGATGGCTGTTAGCCGCGGTGTCGGTCTTTTGGTGGCCGTCGCGGCGGCAGTAGGCGTTTTTTACCGCCAATGTCAAAATGAGGGCCTTAATATTAGAAATCAAAAGCGCCAATCTGGACATATGATCACACTTGACTGGGACAAAGTCAGAAGCCGAAGCTGACTTCAATGGGGCACTGCTATGCTACACTGAGGGGGGAGGCCTCGGTCAAAGTTTTACCTTTACACTTAGACAAATCTTCGAAGATTTCTCATCGACCAGAACAAAGTCACAAGTTGAGACCGAGCTTGCTGGAGCCCTCTTCGGATACATATCACGAGAGGTCTGACTTCGACACTTTTTCGGGATCGAAATCTTCGTCCGGGACAAAGTCGAAAGTTGAAGCCGGCCTCGATGGAGCCCTCCTCAGATACGCTGTGCGGGAGGCCTTGGTCAAACTTTTGCCTTTGGACTTGGAAACTTTTCTGGAGCTTTACTTCCCCAACGTTGGACATCCCTCCCTAGCAAGCCGATTTCGACGTGACATCGTTGCATTGTCTTTCAATGAGCCCCCTGTGAAATCCTGGAAATCTAGGGCTCTGGAGCTTTTCAGCGGGACTAACCTGCAAGTAATGCCGGGTCGCAGTTAACATTAGCGGGCTTGACTCACGACGCCAAGTCGGAGTATTTTTCTAAAGTTGCTCCAAACTTCTGCATCTTCTTCCAGAAGTACTTTTAAGGTCCTTCAGATGTCCACAACTCATCCCAAGGTTCCAGAAGCTATGGGTTGCTCCTTGGGGGTTAGGACTCCAACTCCCAGACTGCGCCTGGTTCAAATCCTTAAATGACCACTGGTCAGCTGGTCAATTTCTGCAGGGCTTGATTCAGGGGACTCTTGGTGAAGCGCAAAGTGTGCAGCTGGTGCAGTCCCTCTGAGTGCAGAGTCAAGGTGCAGGCTAGGGGTCCAGCAGGGCAGTCCTTCTTCTTCTTGTCTTGTTCCTGTAAGGATCCGAAGGGGGTTGCTCCTCTGCCATATGTATCCTTGCTCCTGGGATAGAAAGCAGAGTGGTGCTCCTGTCCAATCAAGTGCAGGCCACCACCCTCTTGAGTGACCACTTCCTGGGAAGTGTGGCAAAAATTAATCCCTGGGAACAACATTCCTTTTAAACCCAAGACTGCAAAAAAACATTCTTAGAGTTTAGATCTGACTGAGCTTACCCATTTGTGTGGCTAAATTTCTACTAACACACCCAATCCAGCCCCCTCTTACTCTAATCAGGGGGCACCTGGCTGTCTGTGGTTTCAGAAAATGGTGGAGGTCCAATTGCTGTCCCAAATGTCCTTTCTTCCTTTGAAGTCCAGTTTGGCTGCTCTCCCCCCATCCTGTTCAACCATCTGCTGAGGCAGATCTCCTCACACCAGATGCTTCCTTTGTTTCGGCTCAGGCCACTTTACACCTCATCAAGGCAGCCTGACTCAGGCTGCCAGAGGCTGACCAATCAGAGAAGAGCACCACAAGGCTGAAGTTGGTAACTGTTAGCAAGAGTTCTAAAATTATTTCCCTGTGCAAGTTTTGTTAAAGTCAACAGTGTCAAGTCATTGGATTTATTATAACTTTTAAGTTGATACTAAACTTGCTATGTTTAGCTCTTTTCTATGGAAAATAGGACTTTATTATTTTAAAATAACGCCTCTCCATGTTAGCCTATGGAGCCCTTTCACTGGAATGGGGAAAACAAATGTGGCTAATTTTCCCTCACCAGGACAGATAAAACATCTTTTATAAAGTCCATGCTTATAGTTACACTGCACCCAATCCTGGGGGCACTTAGGGCATACCTTGGGGGTGACATATTCCAAAGTCGAATTTGGAGTTAGCTTTAACTTAAAAGCCGCCAGCAAGGCAAGACTGCTTTTAAAATGACACCAGGCACCACATCATAGCACCCATGGGTGTACTACCAATGCTGGGGCCCCTACACCTACATGCCCTACCATATACTAGGGACTTATAGGTAGGTTGGTACAATCAATTATAACTCACCTAATTTGCATATATAATTTTAATCAGAGCACAGGCCCTGTGACTGTTTAGCAGTGCCCAGAGCACCATCAGAGTCAGAAGAGCACCAGTATAAGTGAAAAATGGGGGCAAAAAGTGAGGGGACTTCTACAATCAGCCCAGTTTTCCCACAAAAAAACATAGATATTCACTTAAAAAATTAAAGGTTAATTATAGTTAGGCTCACATTTTAAACGTGCACACCCATAGAAATTCAACAGTTATAGTTAGAGTTATTTCAAGTACCTATAACTTGCGCCTTAAAGTAACTATAAGTCGCGCCCTCACCATGATCTACTAATTACACTCACATATTGCAACACTCATGACATCTTTTATAATATCAAAGCAGTTTTGCAAAAAACTTTTTGAGGAGAAAACTGGTTGTGGGGGTGCCAAAAAGTGTGTTTCTTATGTAAATTTCAATTGGAGCTTTGAACACAACTACAGCCCAAACCCCTGGACGTAATTACGCAAAATTTGAAAGAAAGCTAGATTTTGTTACACAGAATGTGTTTTTTGCTATTAGCTATAAATCTGTTCAGTAGTTATTGAGAAATCTAAGGAAATTCAAATTTGTATCTCTTGAGCAAAGGATCCTCCATGGCGAATTGGTGAATAAAAATGAGCATGTGCAGGGAAATGCAGAACTCTAATTTGCTGCCAACACTTCAAGTTGAAAGTGTTGGCAGCCATCTTGGGACTCGGCTTCAGCCAAGTCCCACAAAAAAAAAACATTTTTAAAGAAGCGGGCAGGGTAGAAATACCCTGACCATTAAGGAGCCACAGCAGGGCAAAAGAGCATTTAAAAAAAAGTCAACAAATTAACAAAATGCATGAATTTGTGGCAAAAATGACAAAAACACAAGTGCACTCTCCCAGGCTTGTATTTAATCAAGCCCCTGGCTGGCCAGGTCTCAGGGACATGCTGTAATTTCAAAAGAAATGCAGGGGTCACATAGGCTCCATCCAAGGGCTTATTTATGCCCTGGTCACTGCCACCACCCTGGGGATTAAAGATAAGAGTATGAGGGGGCCACGTGGCCCCCTGAGCTCCAGGGACCACCACCTTCTCATGGCAAAATGTGTATTTGTAATGGGGAGGCCATACGGCGTACACAACAGCCCTGGGGGCTGCCACCTCCCTGGTGCTGAATATGAAATGTATGCGTAAGGGCTCACATGGACCCCCCACAGCCTCGGGGATGGCCACCTCCCCGGAGCAACTGATTGCAATTAAGGGGGGCTGTGTGCCCCCCTCTGCAACTCTGGGGACCACCACCTCCCCAGGGCTGAAATAATATGATGATGGGGGTCCCCCTCTGAACAGTGGTGGCCCCTGGAGGGTGGAGCACCTGGGGACAAAATCAGCCAGGGGAGAGGGGCTGCACAGACCCTTCTCCCCCATTGAATCTTGGTAGGCCCCAGAGGATGGGGTCCCTTGTACTGAAATCAGGTTGGGAGGTGCATGGCCCACCTCCCCCAATGAATAGTGGTGGACCCCGGGAGATGGGATCCCTAGGGCTGAAATTGGCCTGACAATGGGGGGCTGAATGGCCCCCTCCGCTATAGTACATGGTTCTCCCTTTAGCCCACATTGCTTTCAGTATGCAAATGTGCAAGTCACCTGGAAGTTGTGCCCGTTTGGCCCCACACTGTCCACCTTAGTAGTATGCAAAGATCTTCCCCCTTTTGTCAGGATAATGTACAGCTTCTCAAAGGGTCCCCCAGTGTGTTTCCCATTGGTTTTGATGGAGCTTTCTTGATCCTGTGGACATCTCCACAAAACAAAGAAGCACTTACTTTATATAGATAAGAGGAAGGACCCTGGTGTGGTGGAGATTACATCTCTGTAGGAGGATTCATATTAACCCACAATTCTAGAAAAACAGACACCAGGAGCAATCATATTACCAAAATGCACACAAGGTCACTGGTGACATTTACTTGTGCATGAGTGTCTGAGTGGTTGTATGAGTAGACATGAGACTCTGAATGGGTGTGTGAGTGAGTGCATGAGTCTCTGAGTGCACCCATGAATGAATGAATTAGTGTTTGAATGAGGCTGTGATTTTTTTTTGCCAGCTCTGTTAGCGAATTTGTCAAGACGGTCGTGGCAAAGAAACCTGTTCTTCGACGTATTTTACTCATAAGGGGTTCCTCAAACACCCCTATATTTCACTCCTGGGGTCAGGATTCATCAAACCTAACCCTTATGCCACTTTCTACCATTTGCTTTGAGCCCCGGGAACTGTTCAGATGTGGTAAAATGACAGCTACAACTCACTACTCAGATTGCAGCCAGTCAATCCACAGCATTCGTATTGGTGCTCGTATTTGCGAATTCACTGCGATAGTCACAAAGTTGTTACAAATTATCAACAGCCCTAGACATACACATTTCTTTTCCCTTTATTATCTTGAAAACTCCTGAATTAATACACACCAAATAACAAAAAGCATAATCTGGAGAACAAAATCTAGCTTTCTGCCAAATTTGATGTAATTCTGTCCACAGGTTCGGGCTGTTGTCATGTTCAGAATTCCTATGGAAATTAACATGGGAAACACACTTTTTTTGATTCCCCCTTTTTCTCAGCCCCCACTTGAAAGATCACCCCGAAACTTTCCATAGGAACCAAGAATCACCAGCACACTTTTTTGGGAAAATTTTGCTATAAAGATATAGGCAGGTCAAAAAATGCTTTTCCTTTATATATAGATGTATACAAATACATATAGATAGATATATTCTCTTTTGCAGTATTGAATAAGAAATGATAAAATCAATAATTCTTTCACTTCTTGAAACAATCTTTACTTTTCATATAGTTCATACATCAGAACATAAAAATTGACAATCTTTGTTTTCTAATATACAGCCATTTTCAAATGGCATCTCTAGAAAATAACAATTAATAATGAACAAACAGAAAACAATAGAATAATGTTTGACAAATATAAACTTCGGCTGTTCACTGTATATATCTATTCCAATTGTACACACAGTTTAAAGAAGTCTAGCTGGGGGGATTCAAATGGACTATTTGAACTCACATCCCACTGACAATTTGGATTAAATATGATTTTATTGGTGGTATTTTTTAATTTACCTCTACTACCATAATTATTGGGGAGAGAGTATTAAGAAAGAGATTCAGATATACTCTTCTAAATCTAGTCTCACAAACACTAGGGAAAGCTCATATATTCAAAGAATAGGTTTACTATTTTAACTGGCATCCACCAAATATTGGGTAAATTGCTTATGTTTGAGGGATAATATTTACTTTTCTAAATTGAAGCCAACAAACATTGGGGAAAATGTATACATTTTGAAGGGGTGTTTAAGAAGTACGATTATAACTCCAATCTAACAAGTATTGGGGAAAATGCCTATAAATGGGGGCCTTCAAATTTACAGTTCTAATTCCAAACCATACATTGGAAAAAGTGTATAGATTCCCAGAGTCAGATTGTAGATTTTCTAACTGCAGTCTTGCAAACATTGGGCAAAGTGCATATATGTGGTGTCAATCAGTTATACTATTCCAACATCAATCCCACAAAATCTGGGGAAAGTGCAGTGTTGCTATTCCAACTCAAATCCTCAAACATTCAGATTTAGGTTTACTACTTTTACTTCAGTCACATAAATATTTTCTTTAACTATTATTTGTAATTATATACAATATTTTTTCTAATTTAAATTGTATTATTAGTCTTATGTTCTTGTTAACATACATTAGCTAAAAAAAAAAACTGAATTGTGCTTCATTTTCCCAATATGAGGGGTGTTATAAATGTTTATAATAAAATAAATACAATATAAAACAAACAGATCCATGCACACAAACACAACAAAAAGTTGAAAACTCGTCCCAAAAATGTGTATATTTACTTAACTAAATACTGAGTTTACTTTTTTAATGTCTTTTTTTGGTTTCACAATAATACTTCAGAAATAAATTAATAGCACTTCAATCCCAAAAATGTGTAACTAAATGGATTATCCTAAGGCTAATATGCTACCCAGTCAAACTTGCAATACAACCCACAGCACATTTCATTATATCATTATTACAATAAATCTTTTTACAATTATTTCTATTTCAGGCAATACAATAGTTGAAACTAAAAGTATTATTATGTTTTAAGCCTATATGAAATAAAATAACTTTAAAACAAAATACTACCTACCCAGTCATGAACACCAATACAGCCTAAATTAAAACAAACACTGAATTCTAAATATCTGACATAAAATATTAAAAAGTTGCAAAAATGAATGCATATACATTTAATTACTAAACAATCTACATTAAAAACATTTACAAATATAAACTACAGAACAATAGCCCTCATTACAACCCTGGCGGTCAGTGTTAAAGCGGCAATAATACCGCCAACATGCCGGCGGAAAAAAAATTGGGATCACGACCACTGCGGAAACCGCCAACACAGACAGCCACTTTAACACTCCGAACGCCACAGCGGTAGCAGCAAACACCGCGGCGGTAACCGCCAACAGACAGGCGGAAGACAATGTACTGCTCACCCCATCACAACCCGCCAATCCGCCAGCCTTTCCGGGGACGAAGAACGAGGACGCCATGGAGCCCGAGCTGCAGGTCCTGCCCATTCTGGTCTACCTCCTCATCTACCAGGAATATGAAAGGTGGCGGCGACGACCACAGTGACTACTGCACCTAGTACACAGGGGCCGGGGGAAGGAGAAAGAGAGTGACACATGCACGCAACACCCCCACCCCTACCCTCACCCACAACACCATACACACAAACACATGCATCAACATTACATTTACACCCCGTAACCCACTGGAAGAACGCAAGGACAAAAGGAATAGAGTCAAATCAGTGATATTTTAGAAATAGGCAGATATACATAATAAAGAGGAAAACAGTATTTACAAAAATATACACTATGTACATAAGGCGGTACATTGTCCATTCCAAACGTCCGTGGGCCACTCGGCCAAAAATCATGGGCCAAGCCCACACTTGACTCCTGCCTCAATACGGAGAGAACGCTGCAGGGGAATCAGGTATAAAAGACACAGGCACCTTAGGGGGATGGGGAAGGAGGGGCACCTTAGCCGGAAGATGCCACCACTGCTCCTCGTGGGGGCTCCATGCCCACTGCTTGGTCCTGGAGAGTGCAAGGCCACAGTCTCTCACATTCTCTCAAGTGGGTGGGTTGCCCACTGCTTGGTCCGGGGGAGTGCAAAGCCACAGTCTCTCTAGTGAGTGCCTTTCTCCACTGGTTCTGGAAGGGGCTTGGTGCCCAGTTGCTTCATCATGCCAAGGATTGGGTGAGTGGATGCATATCTCCACTGGTTCTGGAGGGGGCCTTGTGCCCAGTGTGCTTCATCCTGCCAAGGATTGGGTGAGTGGATGCATATCTCCACTGGTTCTGGAGGGGGGGGCCTTGTGCCCAGTGATGCAACATTTGGGGTGTGGCAGTTCACAGTCCCTCACCTGGGTGTCTGAGGCACAAGATTTGGAGGGACCAGATTGCATGATAGTCCATAGAAGCAGGGCTAAAGTCCATCCTGCGGCGGCTAAGGCTGCAAACTGGTTGTAGTGCTGGTGCTGGTAGGGGTACTGCCAGTGGTGGTGGGGGGCTCTAGCCCTTCTCCTGCAGCCTCGGACGGCTGCCCTCTGGGGCTGCTAGTAGTGGTGCTACTGTCAGCGGTGCAGGTGGCGGTGCTAGCGGCGGTTCAGGTGGCGGTGCTGGCCGTGGTGCCGGTGCTGCCAGTGGTGTGTGGAGGCCCTAGCCCTTCTCCTGCAGCCTCGGACGGCTGACCACCGGGGCTGCTGCTGCTGACAGTAGTGATGGTTGCAGCGGTGCTAGTGGCAGTGCTTGCGGCTGTACTAGCGGCGGGGCTTCTGGCGGTGCTGGCAGCGGTGCAGGTGGCTGTGCTGGCGGTTATGCTGGTAGCCACCAGGCCTTCACCTGCAGCCTCTGATGGCTGAAGTGCCTTGCCTGGTGTTTTCTGTCCCTCCCTCACCTTGGCAGATGGTGGTGTGACCTTGGGTCTGGCAGCTGGAGTCTTTGAAGTGGCCTTGCTGGGTGCTTGGTGCCCCTTCCCCTTGCTGCATGCTGTCCCCCTCTTCTCCTTGGCAGGTGACAGAATTGTTTTGTCCTTGCCAGGTGTTGGTGGCACACCGGCTGGGCTGACGGTTGCCCCCTTTGAGCCTCTGTTAGCTGAAGGAACCACAGCGGACGTCGACTTGGTGGCTGAGGCGCTGGGCTGGGTTCTGGACACCCTGGCCAGAGTGGAAGGACGGAGGTGGGGAGGGGTAGGAAGAGGTCAATGTTTGCCAGGAAAAGCTTCTTAGAGACACTGGGGCGGGAAGAGGGAGAGGGTTTGGGAGTGGAGGAAGAGGGAGTGGTTGTAGGAGGTGTCTGTCTGTTGAGTTTGGGTGCAGGTGCATGGGCTGGATGCTGTTGTGAGGAGGATGGCTGTTGGGTGTGTGGGTGCTTGCATTTATGTACTTTGGGAGGAGGGGTCACAGACAACCGGGAGAGGACACAGGGGATGTGTGCATGGATGTGGGGATGGTGACTGCCAGTGAGGTGTGTGTAGTGATGGGCATGCTGGTGATGGAGGTAGTGGATGAGGATGTAGTGCATGCAGGTGTGAGTGGAGATGCTACTGGGAGGGAGGTGGACAACGAGGAAGAGGGGGACACAGTGGAGGCAGTGGATGTTGGTGTGTCTGCATGTGGATGGTGCTTGTGTGAGTGCCTTTGAGATGACGTGTGGTGCTTGTGGTTGCCTGAGCCACTTCTGTGTGTTGATTTGGGTGAATGCTGGTCTGAAGGTGTGCTTGGGATAGGCTGGGGTTGAGGGGATTGGGACTGGGTAGAGGAAATGGGTGGGTGGAGGCTGGATACAGGGACAATGGCTGCCATCAGTGCAGAGGCCAGAGCCTGAAATGCTCTCTGTTGGGCCACCACGCCAGAGTGACTGCCCTCTAGGTATGCATTTTTTTGTTGCAAATGCCTCTCGACACCCTGGATGGCATTCAGAATGGTGACTGCCCAACAGTGAGGGATCTCAGGAGGTCAATAGCCTCTCGCTAAGGGCATCAGGGCTGACTGGGGCAGGGCCTGAGGTGCCTGGGGCGAAGGAGATGCCCACCCTCCTGTGTGAGCGGGCACGGGAAACACGCTTAGGGGCTGCTGGGAGGGCGGGGCTGGTAGCAGGGTGGCGGCTGTTCCTGTTGTTGGGGTGGGCACTGAGGTGTCCGCCACTGCCAGGGAGCTTCCATCGGAGGAGGAGTTGCTGTCTATGGTGTCCCCTCCTGTCCCCGTCGTGGTGCTACCCTCACCCTCCGTCCCACTGGTGCCCTCACCGTCGGTGGATTCAGCCTCCAGGCACATGTGGGATGCAGCTCCCTCTATCGCCGGTGCCTCTGATCCTCCGCCAGATGATGCTAATGCACACAAGGACAGGGTGACAAAACAAAAAGGGGGGAGGGACAGAGGACACACTTGGTCAATGCCAGCAACATCACTACCGTTGGCGTACACAACTCACAGGGAACAGCCCTATGCACTATTCCATGCACTACTAGTTACAATGCCAGTCACCAGCCCATGGGGTACAATGCCTAACGCCGTCAGCTGCACACCTGAAACAAACAGGGCCCTGACCAGTAGTAGATGCCCACTAACACTATTGGGTTTGGAGTTCTTCAGAGCCTGCCCAACAAGGGAACTATCCTGCCATGTTCGCCCTGGTCTAGGGGCACCCATAGCCCACATCCCCCACCTAAGTAACCCTTAACTCACGCAAAGTCAGGATTCAGAATCTGTACTTACCCCCTTGTGGCTGCTGTAATGCCTTCAAGCACCCATCCAACTCCGGATAGGCCACCGCCAGGATGCGGAACATCAGGGGGGTCATGGTGCGACGAGCACCCCTTCCTCGTTGGGAGGCCAGCCCCAGCTAGGCCTCCGCCTTCTTCTTTGCCCAGCGGCGCAGGTCCTCCCACCGTTTGCAGCAGTGGGTGCTCTGCCTGTCAAAGACCCCCAGGGTCTGCACCTCCTTGGCGATGGCACGCCAAATACCCTTTTTCTGGTGGGCGTGGACCTTCATGGAAAAGATAGCAGAAAAGGGAATTAGTCAACCATCCGGACCGTCACACTCATGGCCCACCAGATCCTTCCCATCCCCTGACACACATACATTGATGACCATACATACAACACACAATCCAGGATGCCTCTGCCCCCCCCCACATGTGGCTTACGCACACAACAATCTATGAAATTTATGGCCCACGCATCATGCTCACAGTTTACTCACCTGTTTGTCTGGAGGACCGTAGAGTAATGTGTTCTGGAGTAGGACCCCATCCACCAGTTTCTCCAACTCCTCCGCAGAGAAGGCAGGGGCCCTTTCCCCAGACACATGAGCCATTGTCGCTTCCAGACACAAGTCACAGCAGCACTTGCAGTGTAGGTCCTCTCCTGTTGAAGGTCAGGTAGCAAGTGAGTGAACAGATAGAAAATGGTGGTCACGTCTGCGGTGGTGCGTACCATCACTGCCGGCGTACATCGCCATTGGCTCCTGGAAGCCCTAGGGCCCAATGATAACCAATGCAAAGTTGCGTGGCGGTCTTCGACCACCTACCGCAACGGCGCACAATGCCAGTGGAATTACCTCATTTCCACTTGTCCCTCCTCACAGGTCAGGCAGCCGCCATTTTAGGGGGGCACAAGGCATGGCACCTAACTGCGTCACAGCAGACATTGGCACAGCAACTGATTTTCAGAATCACATACTGGTTCTGTAAAGGAAAAAATGCATAATTAGAGCAATAGATGTGTGAATATGACCCACTGATCACCGTTTTTGTCCATAGGCTTCAACCGCTGATGCTGAATATGAGATGGCGACATCCTCCGGTGTACAGACCCCTGGTGGACCTTGCGACAATGGAGGACAGACACATTATCATAATATACAGACTTGATCGGGCCATAATCCAAGAACTGTGTGCCCAATTGGAGCGAGACCTGATGTCATCTATCTGCCAGACCACAGGTATCCCCCCTCCAGTTCAGGTCCTGTCAGTGCTCCATTTCCTGGCAAGTGGTTCCTTCCAAACTACAGTGGCCATGGCATCAGGGATGTCTCAGTCAATGTTCTCCAACGTGTTAACCAGAGTGTTGTCAGCCCTGCTGAAACACATGCACAGCTACATCATATTCCCCCAGGTGGATGATTTTCCCACAGCGAAAGCTGACTTCTATGCCCTGGGACATATCCCCAACATCACTGGGGCCATTGATGGTACACATGTGGCATTGTCCCCACACAAGGTTTCAGGAATAGAAAAATCTAATACTCTCTGAATGTGCAGATGGTGTGTTTGGCGGACCAGTACATCTCCCATGTGAATGCCAAGTATCCTGGCTCTATGCATGACACCTTTATCATGAAGAAATAGCAGCATCCCATATGTGATGGGCCAACTCCAGAGGCACTCGGTGTGGCTAATAGGTGAGCCCAAGGTCCCCACCCAGTATAAGTAGGTGTCTGGATATGGGGTTGTCCCTAAGGGTTAGTGTGTGTCTAACAGTTATCCCTCGATATTTGCAGGTGACTCTGGTTACCCCAACCTCTCATGGCTACTGACCCCAGTGAGGCATGCCAGGACAAGGGCAGAGGAACGTTACAATGAGGCACATGTTCGAACAAGGCGGATAATTGAAAGAACCTTCGGCCTCTTGAAGGCCAGGTTCAGGTACCTCCATCTGACAGGTGGATCCCTGTACTACTCACCCAAGAAGGTGTGCCAGATCATTGTTGCATGTTGCATGTTGCACAACCTGGCCTTGAGACGCCAAGTGCCATTTCTGTAGGGAGATTAGCCTGGAGGTGGTCATGTGGCAGCGATGGAGCCTGTGGGCAGTGAGGAAGAGGAGGCAGAGGAAGAAGATGTGGACAACAGAAGTAATAAAATACAGCAGTACTTCCAGTGACACACAAGTAAGACACTGTAACTTCACTTTACATTTCAGTTTTATGTTGGACATTGGACATGGCAGCCTGTTTTCCCTATGTCTCTGTGCACTTACTGTACCCTTTGGCATCTCTATTTTCAGATCACTGTGGCCCACTCTGGCTCCTGGTGTGTTTACTGCTGCCTACTAAAGGTCATTCCAATGAAAATGTAAATGTACATATGACTTGCCATGCTTTAATAGTGTTGAACTAATACATATTTGAATCATTTGACAGATTTGACAGACTCCAGATTTTTATTTGTTCCAAGGGTGTTTATTTAAGTGCTCATAAGTAGAGGGGAATGTGCAATGGGCTGGAGTGATGGTGGAGGAAAGTCCAGGGTGGAGTCTGGTCTCTTGGTATCACAGGTGCATTGTCCAAGGGGGCATAGGAAGTGGAGCAATGGCAGTTCAAGGTGGACAGGGTGACAGAGTGGGACGGAAGGGTGACAATCAGGAGAGTCTCATTTCCTGGCGGGGATCTTGGCAATGTTCTCTGCCTTCTGCCTGGATCGCAGGGACCGTTTACGGGGTGGTTCTCCTTCTGCAGGGGATGGGGTGCTGGTGGCCTGTTGGTTGTGTGGTGGGCCTCCTATCCACTATCGCCAGCGGAGGTGGAGGGCTGTTCTTCAGTGTGGTTAGTGTCCATGGCCCGTTGTTGTGTCACTGCCTCCCTCATGGTCTTGCTCATGTTAGCCAGCACCCCTGCAATGGTGACCAGGATAGTATAGATGTTTTTTAGGTCCTCCCTGATCCCCAGGTATTGTCCCTCCTACATCCGCTGGGTCTCCTGCAACTTGTACAGTATCTGGCCCATGGTCTCCTGGGAATAGTGGTATGCTCCCAGGATGTTGGTCAGTGCCTCCTGGAGAGTGGGTTCCCTGGGTCTGTCCTCCCCCTGTAGCACAGCAGCCCTCCCAGCTTCCCTGTTGTCCTGTGCCTCTGTCCCCTGAACCGTGTGCCCACTGCCACTGACCCCAGGTCCCTGATCGTCCTGTGTTTGTCGGTTTGCCGGGGGTCCCTGTAGTGGTAGACACACTGCTGATTGACTTGTCCTGGGGACAGTGGCATGGGCCCGCTGGGTGAGTACTGTACTGGTGTTTCCTGAGGGGGGAGTGTCTTTGGTGGGTTGGTACTGTGGCAGGGTAACCGACTGTCCGGAGGTCCCTCATAGGCCAGGTTGGTCACCCTGATCCAGGCGTGCAGAGCTGCTGTCATCACTGTGGGCCTCTTCTGGGGGGGGACTGGATGTTGCTGGCAACTCCTCTCCAGTGACGTTGAGTATGGGTCCTGTGGGGATGCAAATGTATTGTTATTTTTCTGCGTGTGCCATCTGTGTGTGGGTATGTTCCCCACTATGGTTGTTATTCCCAAGGCAGCTTTGGCTTGTGTGAGTTGTGCTTGGTTTGGCTAAGTGATTGTCACTAGTGTGGATGCTGTGGTGATGGGTGTCCATGGGGGCTTGATATTTGGATGGGTGGGTTGTGATAGTGGGGTATATGTGATGTGGTGGAGTGATGGGGGTGAGGGTAGGGGTTGTTGTTTGTGATGGCATGCAGGTAAGGTGGGGGATATAGTAGTAAAGATTTGACTTACCAGAGTCCAGTCCTCTTGCTACTCCTGCCAGGCCCTCAGGATACATGATCACCAAGACTTGCTCCTCCCATGTTGTTAGTTGTGGGGGAGAAGGTGAGGGTCCATCGCGAGTCCTCTGTACTTCTACCTGGTGTCTTGCAACCACAGAACGCACCTTCCCCCGTAGGTCATTCCACCTCCTGCTCCAGTAGACACATCTCACCACTAGGGAAGCAGGCAGGTTAAGGCGTAGATGAAGGGGGCAGCTTTTTGCCACCGCATACTCAGCGTTTGCGAGGGACACTCTGATTTGGGTGAGGGTTGGAGTTCCCTTTGAATCCCTCTGTGTGATTTAGACCCTGGAGGCAGATACGTTCTGGTGGAGGGTAGGCTGCAGGGTAGACTCACAGTACTGGGCTGTGTGTATGCACCTAACCAGGAACAGACCCCCTTTTGGCAGACTCTCTCCAGGAGCTTGGCCAAATCCTTGAGTGGGCATTTTTTGATCTGGGTGACTTTAACTGCGAACTAGACACTGAAATGGATCGTTCCCTTCCACCCTTGCCTGGGGCAACAACACACAAGATGGTAAAATATCTAATTGAGTGGTTGATGCACTGGGGGTTAGAGGATGTTTGGCGAGTGCCGCACCCCCAGGAGAGGGAGAGGGATTACTCCTTTTATTCTGGACTACACCACCTACACACAAGCATAGATCGGGTGCTGTGTACTGGTTCTATCACCCACGAGGTCATAGGCTCCGAATACTTAGTCCGTACTTTATCTGACCACAGCCCGTTGCTCATTACCTAGCGGGGTGTGGGAGGGACCACTCCTAATCCATCATGGAGGCTTCAGCCGACAGCCCTGGAGCATCCAGTATATAGGGAGGAGCTCAGGTCTCACCTCTCGGAGCATATGGTCTCACCTCTCGGAGCATATCAGTATTAACAGAGGCTCCACCGCATTACGCTGTGTGGAGTGGGAGACTTTGAAGGTGGTGATGCGTGGTCATTGCCTGGGGCAATCAGTAGGGGTCAAACGTACCCTGGTATGCAAGGTAGATCAACTGGAAAAGGAGCTCCATGATAGAGAGGTGGAACAGGGACCAGATATGGCCACGCAGCGTAGACTCCACCAAACGTGGGAACTGTTTAATCGAACGTTGGAACGGCTACGATGCCATGATTACCGGCAACACATAACGTTCATACAGGAGGAAGATTGCAAGTCGGGTCGGTTGCTAGCCTGGTTGGTGTGAACGGAGGGGGAGAGCACTCCGATCACGAGTGTACAGGGGATGGAAAGGGAGTACGTTCATGACCTGTCTGTGATAACTGACGCCTTTAAATCATACTATACGTCCCTCTATAGCCAACCTGAGGAGACCCTGTCGCAATCGTTAAATCACCACTTAAGGTCCCTCCCGCTGGTCACATAACAGCTGGAGGATCAGGACCCTCTAGGGTTGCAGCTCACCCTGGAATAGGTGAAAACTGCTATTACACAGTTAGCCGCGGGCAAGGCACCAGGTTCTGATGGACTTCCTATGGAGTTCTACAAGACGTATGCGGACCTCCTGGCTCCTGCTCTAGTTGAGCTGTATGCCGAGGCTTAGGATGTGGTTATCTTACCTGAGACTATGCAGGAAGCATTAGTGGTTCCTCTACCTAAGACCAAGTCCCGAGAAGCGTTGGTGACTGATTTCAGGCCCTTGTCCATGTTGAACTGCGACTTCAAAATCCTTAGTAAAGCTCTGGCTAACAGACTCCTGCATCATGTTCCTCACCTCATCCATGAGGACCAGAAGGGTTTTATTCCCTGAGCGTAATACCTCCCTGAACCTGAGAAGGCTCTTTACACTTCTACACCTACCACGTGAGGAGCGCCGCCCCTGGGGCAGTGCTCATATCAGTGGATCTCAAGAAAGAATTTGATTCCATACAGTGGGATTTTCTATGAGCAGTGATGGTCCGAATGGGGCTGGGTACGGTCGGTTGAGCTCCAATGGCGAGAGTACGGGCGGGTGGGGTGATATTGACCTCCTATCCAATATTTTGTGGTACCAGACAGGGTTGTCCTCTCTCGCCTCTGTTGTTCGCACTGGCCATTGAACCTCTGCCGGCGCAGTTTCGAGTGGAGGGGTGCAGTCGAGGGGTGCCTTGGGGTTGAGAAGAACACATCATATCACTCTATGCGGACGATTTGCTGATTTATTTGTGGGATGGTGTGTCGGAGATTCCTTGGGCTCTCACTCTACTCGAGCAATTTGGTAACTTGTCTGGGCTCCGGGTAAACCGGAGAAAGACATAAGTTTTCCTGCTGATGGAGGGCACAGAGCGTCCCTCCTCCTGTCTGGCTGATATTCCTTGGACTCCTCATACTTTTAAATATTTGGCCATACAGGTCTTCCACGATCTGCGTGACCTCCGTGATGGGAATCTTGTTGCAGCACTCCGGTCCCTACGATCATGTGTGGCATTTTGGTACTCCTTTAAACTCTCAATGATGGCCCGTGTGGCATTGTCCAAAATGATTATGTTACTCCGCCTACTATTCTACTTCACCAACCTCCCGGTGACTGTACCAGCAGCATAGTTTCTGGTCCTGAACATGCTCCTTAGAGAGCTCTTGTGGGATGGGGGTCGCCAGAGGATGTCCCTCTCCACCCTCTGCCGACCCACATTAGAGGGCGGATTGGCGGTTCCAGACTTTGAGCTGTATTATTTATCATGTCAACTCCAGTGGGTGGCTGTCGGGGGGCATCGGCTGGGCCTGATTGTTCCTTGTGGTGTGATCCACCCTGACCTCCTCCTGGCCGGCTTGCTCAGCGCCAGGGATGTCCAACCTAAGCAGACTATTTTACTGACAGTGGCCCTCTCCTCTTGGAGACGATGTCTGAAGCGCACTGGGGCGACGGTGGCTTACTCCCCTTGGATACCGCTGACCGGAATACCACTGGAATACTGGGTTGCACCTTGACGTGAACTCGGTTGAGACTCTGGAACCGGGCCGGGGTGCAGACCCTGGGAGACCTCTTCAGTGAGGGAACACTGCGCTCCTTTGTGGAGCTCATAGAGGGGGGGTTCCCGAAGGGGCAGATTCTAATGTATCGTACACTGGTTTTAGTGGTACGGAGACTATGGACTACTGTGAATGCGGAACCACAGACACATACCATAGTACACCTTTTACTGTCAGCGGTGGAGGACTCACAATTGATCACCAGACTGTACGGGGCTCTTACTGCCGCTACTTTGCCATCTTTGCGAACTCTCCGGGCATGGTGGGAGGAGACAGTGGGCAAGGCCCTGACGTGGAATGGCAAAAAGTGTTAGCGTACCCCCAGAGAGTTTCCAGAAATACACGTTTTCGATATATTCAGTATAATTTCATACATAGAACACACTTCACTCCGCATAGACTCAGAGTAATATATGGTGGAGAGCCTAGGGGTTGTCCTCGATGTGGAGCGCCAGACCCAGATTTCCACCATATGGTTTGGGAATGTCCTGATATACTGGCAGGAAGTACTGGAGGACCTAGGGAGGACCTTGACACACAATTGAGCTTAGACCCCTACCTGTGCCTGCTGGGCTTACATGCGAGGCCAGCCTCCAAGAGGGTGGGCAGTAGGTTCCTGAACCTCATTCTGGTTTTGTTCCCACAGCGGATTGCCATGGTTTGGAGATCTCTGTTGGGCCCGCATTTAGAGGACTGGTGGCGAAATGTATCGGTATGGGCTCAAGCCGAATTACAAGCGCTGCGAAGGGAGGAGTATCGGGGAGTTATGATGCAACCCTTGGCACCACTCTGGAATGAGATACTGGAAGACTGGAAGGATTGGAGGCGGGAGCAGGGGGGGCACAGGAGACTGGGTGAGACGCAGTGCCCCTTGAGGGTGGGCGAGGGTATGCCTAGGGGGAAGACGATGGAACCGGGAAACACGGAGGGTCATGGTGCACACACATGGGAGGACTTCCTATTTTTCTATATGAGGGTAGAGCAAAGGACCGACTAAGCCAGAGTCACTGTATGCGACCTGATTATTTGAAATGCTTTGGGGTTGGCCAGGTGCAGCTGGGATTGGGTTACATCCCTTCATTGGGATGGGGAACGGACGGGCGCCAAACCTGACCCTCTACATAGATCACCTAGGTTTGCATGTATAACTTAGTCCCACCGAGCCACTGCTTATTGCTCCAGCGCACAATTTCGATGTTTGTTTTATCGTTTTTTCTTTTGATTATTGACCTAGTTAAAGGTTTATAAGGTACTGTTTGAGATGATGTGGGAAACCGACAGACTGCACTGTAAGACGGCTAATGGAATTGAGTATGGCCTGGATAACATAAGGTACATATTACTTGACTGTATAAAGTCCGTGAGGGGGGCGAAATGTCTAAGTAATTGTCTGTCATCCATTCATATTACAATGTATAACTCCGAATCTCTGCCCTGTGTTGAGGGACACACTTCTGTACCGACTGTTAATCACTTACAGAAATACCAATAAACAAAGTTCAGAAAAAAAAAAAGATTAGTGTTGGCAGGGCATTCTGGGTAAGAAAATGTGATGACATCCATGCAGAACATATCTAGTTTTGACAAATGTCTGGTTGGGGATTTTTCCATGTGTGTTGGTCAGACCTGTGCCCAAAAACCAAAGCTAGCCATGTCCCAAAAATCTATCAAATTTTGCTCTTCTTCCTTGTTCTTTCCACAGCATTCTCAGGCCTAAACTGAGCTGGGCAACAGGCAACCCCTACATATGATGGATACTGTATTAATTGGGAGAAAAGTTGAAGCACATTTTATACTTTATATTGTATTTCTCTATACCTTTGGGTTCCTATAGTAAGTCAGTGTCTACAAAAGTATGGCCCATATTTACACTTTTTAATGCTGCATTTGCGTAATTTTTTATGCAACATCAGTGCAAACTTACAAAATACAATTGTATTTTATAAGTTTGCGCCGCTTTTGCATCAAAAAATGACGCAAATGCAGCGCTAAAAAAGTATAAATATGTGCCTATGTTTTTAGAAAACTCAGAGTCACCTCACTGTAAGGGCAATTAAGAATTTGGAGTGGTTTAAAGAAACCCTAGCACTTAAAATGAAACTTCAACAAATGTATAGTTTTCATTCAACCCAATTTCTCTTCATTAAATATTTCATTATCAAGTGATGCATTGTCAGTACACAGTGAAAAAGCACTGTAGACCACAGATATTGTCTGTGTGGGTATTGTGAGCTTTTTAACAAACTACAAACGTTTCATATTTCTGTGAGTAGAAGTAGCATGTCCAAGATGGTGGCTAGGACTGTCACTTAAGCATGAGCTCTGGCCAGCTGCCTTTAATTATCAGGAGCATCTCCTCTAGGTGGTCATCTACAAAGGAATGGGGATGCACATTGTGTTCCCTATGCCTGGTGTCCAGTTTTGCCCAGCTCCAGGCCCTCTAGTGTAGCTGTGGTGGCCCTGACAAGGAGATGGCTTAGTGGTTCGCAGCGGAGGCCTGGTGACACAGTGTACCGCAGCCCTACTCCCCTCGACTGACAGGAGGACTGGCTGGCCAACTCAGCACCGGCTGGAGCCAGCCTAGGTGGAGGCCAAGGAGTGACAAATCATGTGGGGGGCATGATCTTCAGGCCCCCGCCCCCCATCAACAGTTTGGGTGTGCACAGCGCTGGACTGGCTGGGCAACCATTGAGAGCCTGGAGGGACGGAGGCACAGGGAGTTTGAGTCCACACTCTCAAGTGCTGGAGGGCTAACTAGAGTGCCGTTTTCTGCCCTGCACTCACTGGACTGACGAGGTAAGGGGAATTTCGGACAGCACAATTAACAAGAGGTCCAGCTGCCTTCCTCACAACCCTCTGCCTTTACTTGGAGGTTTGAGTGGTGATTTACTGGAGATAAAGAGGTTGGCCAGTCTGGGTTAGGACCTGCAGACAGGGGGCGCAACTCTCCCACTCATCCTTGCTAATTAAACTGGTGACTGCATGAACACTGGGGGGACACATCAGCAGTAATCACTGACTTTGATCTCTGGGCAACTTGGCTGCATGGAGATGCACATTGTGGTGTATGTTCCCAGATGAACGAAGTGAGGGGATCTACAACGGCCTCAGACTTTTCTCCCCATTGCGCAGTCTGTTGACAAGCAGGGTGAGCCCCCCTACAACTGCTGAGCATCTCCCTTGCCATACTTGTTCTTGGTCATTGGTTGCTGTTTCTTTCTCTCCTGATTGTGAGCTTTGAAATCCCCCCTTAGTGTGGACTGTCATTCGAACAAGCTAGGGTGCAGGGAGGCACCACTGACATTACCTGGCCCTCCTCAGTAGGATTCAAGTGGGTCTGCCCCCTCTGACTCTGAGTTGCTATCATGGCCAAAGTGAAAGCCACTATTCCTGTTGAGAGGATCTCAATTTCCTCGTGGGCCACAGCTCAGCCTAGGCACTGGCCTCAGGGGAAGGAGGTGGAGTGCCTGTTGAAAGATCATTCAGACAAATTGTCAGAGCTCCTGACAGCTGTGAATAGTCTTAAAGCCTCACTAGAACTCAAACTGGATACTCTGATGTTGGAAGTAGGGTTTTTGCATGAAGACCACAAGAAACTCAAAGACAGAATGAAGGTTGCGGATTTGGAGTTGTCAGACATGTGCCCTTCAGTGGCTGATCCTGATCAGCATATTGTGGCACTTCAAAAAGAGGTGGCAGTACTATGTGCAAGGGTGGACGAGGTGGAGGGCTGCTCCAGGAGGAACAGTATCTGGGTGATGGACTTGCCCGAGGGAGTACAGGGGTCAAGCATTGACCTGTATCTAGAAACTTGGTTAGTGGACAAAGTTCTGAGGGGCAACATTTCAACCTTCTTCTTGGTGGAACAGGCTCATAGATTACTGGGGCACACCCCGAACCCGGGAGCCCCTCCATGGCCGGTGGTGGTGTGGCTGTTCAATTTCAGAGACCGGGACAATATCCTGCAGATTGCAAGAGCCAACATCCCATTGACAGTGGACAATAAATCTGCTATCTTTTGCTAGAATTACACAATGGAGATTCGATGGCAGTTAGAGCCATTCCATGAGGTGAAACAGGGGCTCCGCACTTTGGGGTTCAAATATGCATTGTTAAGAGAAGTTAAAGGTCATTTTAGACAACAAGATTCTTTCCTTTCTGACACCAAAGGAGGTCCAAAACTGGCTAGAATTGAGGGGTGAATCACAATGTGTTGTTATACCTGAGGCACCAACCAAGTTGCAGACTAAGGGCCATATTTATCCTTTTTGACACCTTATTTATGGATTGACGGTAGCCGGTGCTGCAGGCTGGTTAGAGTTGAAAAAAAATTACTCTAACCGGGCAGCGCAGGGGGAGCGAAAAATGGGGGTTGTGCGTCAAAAAATGATGCAAGTCAGGTTAGAGTAAAAAATCCTGGCTCTAACCAGACTTGCGCCATTTTTTGATGCACAACCCCCATTTAAATGACTCCTGTCTTAGCAAAGACAGAAGTCATGCCCCCCTGCCCAATTGCCATGCACTGGGGACTTCTGTCCCCTAGGCATGGCCATTGGGCACAGTGGCATGTAAGGGGGCCCAAGTTAGGCCCCCCCTATGCCACATAAAAAAAAAATACTTACCTCTACTTACCTGGGATGGGTTTTCCCATCCATGGGTGTCCTCCAGTGGTGGGTAAGGGTGGCAGGGGGTGTCCCTGGGGGCAGGGAAGGGCACCTGTGGATTGCTTCCATGGTCAGAGATCATGGAAATGAGCCCACAGGTCCCTTAACGCCTTCCCTCTCCCAGGTGTTAATTTAAAAATGGTGAAAATCAGGCTGGGTGCCATTTTTTAGGGCCAGCCCCCTCCTGTGTGTCAAAATGACATGGGAGTATAAATAAGGCGCACAGGCCTTAAAGTCATTTTTTGGACGGGAACGCCTACCTTGCATATCATTAATGCAAGGCGGGTTCACTCATCCAGAAAATGATGCACACTGCTGAATTTTGACGTTCTCGGGGTCGGGCGTCAAAGTATAAATATGGTGTTAGGTTTGCGCTGAATTTGCGTAAATTGTTTTGATGCAAGTTCAGTGCAAACAGAGTATAAATATGCCCTTAGAGTTTTCTTCTGGGTCAGCGGGTGGAAAAATGTGTTTACCCCAGCTGGCCTGGCGGGAAACAAGCTACAGCTCATAATCGAGCCGGCAGCAATGATGTAGCCTGCAGGGTGAACCAGCACCATCGCAATGTTCACTGTATGCAAAGATATGCAAAAGGTATGCAAAAAATTGTGATGGTGCTGGCCAGGGAGGCCAAGTGCATGGGCAGTGCTGGGGCCCCCCTGAGGCGCCATGTACCTGTTCTCAGCCAGCATTTTCAGGGCAGTGGTACCGCCAGGAAAGCACTTGCAGAGAAGTGGGTCGTAATCCCCAGTGCAGCACTGCTTGCCGTGCTGCACTGGCGAATTAGGACCACCACCACCTCCAGATCCCGGCAGAGCTTACGGTTCCCTGGCAGCCTGCCCACCAGTGTTGAAATGTGGGACTCAGACCAACTGGTGGTCTAGTGACTGCCAGACTCGTAATGACCCCCTTAGTATTTTATATAATGTTAACCTTTATTAACCTAGTGCAAAGAGCAATTTTCATGAAAGCCACAAGGAAATCATTCTGGCACTGTGTTTCAAAGTTTTGAAGCACTGGTGAAAGATGACATTTTCTCACTGGAAGGCATATAACTGTACTTTTCAGGAAAACTTTGCTGCAGATTCTGCATCAGACAAAATCAAAGCAGAAAACCGATCTATTTTTATGGAGCGAGGTGTAGACTTTGCAGTGATGTCTTCTTCAAGGTTTGCAACTTATGTAACATTTAGAGAAAGTCATGCTTGTGTGGATCAATCCGAGCCCTGCACAATTGCGTACTTGGTAAGTACCGACATTATCGGGTGTGCTAGTTAAAATGTGCATAATTACTCACTAAGGCCTCATATTTGTGGATAACAGGGTAATAGGAAGTATTGTTTCCTGCACTAAGGTGCTTAAATACTGTGATTTAGTAGTTTGCCCACATATTTTGTGCCAGATTTTATGTGCTGAATATCACGCAGACACTCACTGTACTGTGATAACAGTCCTAATTTAGTCACAGATAGAAGCTGAATTATGAATCTTGGTTTGCAGGCCACTCATGATTAGGACTAATGACCTTATGTGCTTTTATGTTCTCCCACATCCTCAGCTGCTCATTCTGAAGAAGCCACAACTAAGGGGCATAGTCAAGCAGGTTGGGCTATAATTTTATACACCACACCTATCTCACTCCACAAACATTACATGGTATATAGGACACCTGACCAGCCGGCTGTCCACGCTGTGGGGCTCAGACTGCGGACTTTCTGCTTATGGTGTGGGCATGCTTCTCCTTATCTTGCTACAGGCAAGACATACCACATACCTAATTAGGGTTTCAGTTAGGTATTGTTGGCACTGCTTCCCGCTCCTGCAAAGAAAATATTAAACAGGAAGTTTGACCTCCTTGGGCTGGTACTTGTGAAGAGGTGCATAACCATTGCATGGCTCAGTCTGACACCCCCCACATGTATGGCATGGATGAAAGATGTCTCTGAATGGGCGATTGCACACCCATAGAGTGGATAAGCTTGAAAATGACTTACAACCTTGGTTGGTTATGCTATCTGACCTAAGAGAGCCATGGGGCTTGACTGCCTCTGGAGATGGGGATACATAATCCATTTCTCCTAGGAATGTTGAATAGGGGTAGAGGAAACTCTGGGTTCTTGATGGGTGTGCCACAGGCATTTATGGACTATCTACCATGCGCCTCTATTACATTTAACGTAGAGGCCTAACACAGAAGCAGATGGTGGGAGATGGTGGGGTTTCATTTGTTGTATATTGGCTTTGGGATATATAAGGACTGTGGATTGGTTTTTTTTTAGCATCATAGTCACTCAGGAAAGGCCGTACTGGATGAACTCCTGCAATACTTATACATTTCATGGATTCTTTTTACAAAGGCATTGTTCTTTCTCTCTACTTACTCGCAATGGGTACTTCAACCACTGTCTATGTAGTTATGTTGTTCCAGATGTTTGTACATACGCTTACAGATACTGAGAACTGCAAAATAACATGATGCTTAATGTAAGATTCTATGTGATGTACTGTCTATGCACTACACCTATAAACCAATAAAGTTTAATTTAATAAAAAAAAAGCCACAACCAAATTCAGTAGCAGGAGGTAGTCCCTTTTCGTGTGCACAGAAGATTTATTTTTCAATTCTTCAAAGCCAGCTACTTGTGTATCTAACCATGCCCATCACTTATAGTGAGGGATTATGGGACTTATTTAGGGGTTGTCAGATGACAAACACCCGCCCCCATTTTTGGGGAAATGCTGCTCTCTCTGACTGCAGATGAGCTGTTACACTGCAGTCTCACTGAGAAGCCACCATATTTAATGCAGTCTCCCAGAAATGTATTTTGTTTTCCAAAATCAAACTCATGTTTCGGAAAAAGAACTAATGGCTCTAACACCCTGGGATTTTTCTTATAGGAGTGTGGAGGTCTTTTTTATTGCCTGTTTGGGATCACCACGCTTTCCTGGTGGTTTCAAATAGAAACAATGTCCACACTAAATTCAAAGAACGATCTAACGTTCTTAGATTGATGGCCTAATGTCCTTTGGGGCTGTCAGGCTAAGGTTTCTACAAGCAGATCCAGCAAAAACATGATGTTTCACCTGGCTCTAAATGGAGAATTTGGCAGACAGGGTACTCTGCCACATTTGTGGAGGAGTACCCAGCCTGCAAAACTGTAAATAAGGTCCAGAATATACTGCCCATGCCACCAGATTGAGCAGTGGGCTAAAACGACCAACTATCAGTAGACCAAAGCCAATATAATATGTCCTTTTAGAGAAAGTGATTTTGGAATAGAGATTTCACAACTGTTTGCCACAGTTCTACAAATTACAGATTACTGTTCCTTAATTAATGGAATATTATGGATATCATCACTAATTAAAACCAAAAGATGCAAGATGAATTTGAATTTCTGGGATAAGAAAGGGTTTATCAACAATCTTTAATAACACTATAAGAACTCAATTGGTAGAAAGCATAAATGTAGATTACCATATCGTGTCTAGCATGCATGTGCTTCTGGGCTGCAGTATGAAGGTAGGCAAACCATTACAGTCTACAGTATATCAGGGACGGCGGAGGAGCGTCACCCCCCTGCCTGCAGCAGCAGCTGCAAAACTTTTACAATAAAAACATAATAAACTGTGTTTATTATGTTTTTACTGCAAAAGGGGGTGGGGCCACAGGCATGACAGGGACAGAAGGGGAGTTCACAGCACTCCCCCTCAGTGGGCATGTATGTTTTGCCGGGCGTCTCAGGCCAACCAAGCATACATGCACAGTAGGCTCTGTCCAACCTGGCACTGCAGTGCCGGATTGGAGAGAGCAGGCAGAGCGTCCCTCTTTGCCTCAGAGCACCCAGCCAGGGTCCTCTGTCCAGTCTTACCACTGCTTTCATGGTGCCCACTGCTTTCATGGTGCCAGCAGCATGAAAGCAGTGGTAGGACTGGACGCAGGGCAGGCTGGAAGGCTGAGCCTGTCCCTGCAGATAAAAAGCAGTTCGTAGGTGGTGCGGTGTGGTGAAACAGGTAAGTTTGTTATTTTATTTTTTATCGTGCTACCCTCCTCTTCCTCCTCCCCTCTGTTCTGCGCCGCTCCACCCCTTCTCCCTCCTTCGAGCTGCAACTGTAGTATTTTAGGTCCGGCCTTTGCTGTCTCACAGACTATTGTTTTTGGAAAAAAAATCTGAAATTGTATAAATATACAAAAAGGGGCTTTTTGTCAGCAAGCTTTATCTGTTGGTCTATTCAATTGTCATTCATGTATTGCTTCTACCCACCACCAAATGCAGCATGAAGAAAATAGGTCAGTCCACTTTACCCATTGACTCCCTTCATTTTAAATGACTACGTAAAGCATATTGTTCTTATTCATTTTAAATTAGTTCACTTTTCTTCACTGACAAAGCTGGTTGAAAGAGTGTATTTTTATTGTTATATTTTTTTTATATTTTGTAACATTGTACCTGACTGCAATATGAGTGCTTGATCATGATTTAGTCTTCCCTCTTTCACTAACATTAACAATAATAAAATACATTGCGTACCTTAAAAGCTTCTTAGTAAAAAACAACAAGCAAATAACCACATTGTTGATTTTTTTCAATTTAACATCTGTAGTGCAAGCATTTACTGGCCATGTTTAGGTTGTGGCATACTTTCTCTTCTGGGGCCTATTCTCAAACTGTACTTAGTAGTACATTGTGCACTACTTATATAGTATTAATACTAAAAATATACTACAAAATTATATTCACAGACCACATGTGAAGTCATGTTTCTGCCTGTCCTATCTTTTTCTTTGGGGAGATCTGGGGCCCTACTGTGGAGTGTTTGCACCCATAAGTTTACATTTTAGTACTAAAGGTTAAAAAGCCAAGGGGGGTGGCTGGAAATGGGAAATATCTGCATATTTTTTTAAAGATGTTTTTTATTGAGTCAAATACAAGAACTTTAACTTAACATTGCCAAAGCAGAGATATGCAGTTGTGGAGATATATGAATAAATAATATTGTACTTATGAATGCATATTAAACATATAAATGAATTAGGCATATACAACAATATAGTATCAAAGAATCCAAGTTTGAATAAAGAAAGAAGAAAGATACAGGGAGAGTGGGAAGAGCTATAGGGATAGAAAAGGAAATCAAGTGATAGCCATGTGGAGAAAAAGATAATAGACAATAGTTACAGCGAATATAAGAAGAAATAAGTATATATAAGATGAAAAACAGGAAATATATTTGACATTTTCAAAAAGGCGTAAAAAAAAACATTTCCTTCGCAGTGCGTGAGAGATAGTTACTTAATGGCAGCCATAGCTGATGACGTTTGAAGAAAGTTCCTGTTGAATTAAGCTTGTAGCTGTCAAGTCTATGATGGTAACATACAGAATTCCACCACTGTGTGAGAGTAATGTTCTCTGAAGATTTCCAGTTGGAAGTAAAAACAGAAATTGCAATAGAAAGCAAGAAGTCCAGCAGTTTTCCAAGAGGCTAGAATGAACTTCAAAGTTTGTGTATGCCACCCAAAAAAAGTAAGTCATATGACATTGATAAGGAGATCTGAGTAATTGCTGAAATGCGAGACCATATTGAGGACCAAAAAGTAGATAAGGATGGACAAGAAAAGAAACTTGTGAAAGTCAGTACCCTGCTGAGTGTGGCAGCGCCAACAATTGTCATTTTGAGTAAATTTGAGTTTGCAAAGGCATACAGGAGTGTAGAAAAGTCTATTATAAAAAAATATTTAGGGCCTGCGTGAGGCTTGTAGTGTGTCCTGTGAAATGTATCTTACACCATACTCTATTCCATAAAAAAGTTGGCCGAACAACACCAAGATCTGATTCCCAGAAAGTCGCAATAGGTGTTTTGACTCTAAGTGGAACAGACGTTCTTAAAAAATTATAAATACCAGCTACCCTAGGATACTTAAAAGTTAAATAAATATGATCTAATGTTAAAGAAGTATCTAAAAGAAACATTTTTATTTTATTTTATCATATTTGAATTAACTGATTTTTAATTTAAAAATAAATGTAATATTATCTTTTAACAAAATATAATTACATTAGTTTTAATTAATTCTATACATAAGTTTTATCAATTAGGAATACAATTTTTACTTACCCATAACTACCATACAGAGATTCTGCTCTGCTGTCTCTGCTAAAGGAGGTCTTGCAGTAGCAGTGGTTGGTCATGTGTGGTGCTGGACTTAATACTGCTCCTGTTTGGCAGTAGTAACATTACACATGAAAATGTAGTCCCTTCGCTTATTCATGGTGTAAAGACGTGTAAGTCTAAAATTTGTAGTAACTTTACATTCAGATCATGTTTAATAGCTCAAAGAAGTAAAGTTACTATAAAGTATACTATTAAACCTAAGCATTAGTTAAAGGTACCTTTGTGGATACACCCCAATTTTTTCCTTTTAGTTTTTGTGGTGTAATTTTCTTTTTAAAAAACAATCCTATAGATGGTGAAGGACAGACCTGTGGGGTTTGCCTATGCTTATTGAGAAATGGCACAGCCAGAACTGTATTTATGCAAACATCAAAGCAATACATAAAAGTCCAATCACATTACTCATCTTGATCTATCAAGCAGACTCCCAGCAACAACATTTTGCTGTACAAACATCTGCACAAGTTTATCAATCAAGGCAACAACCCTCTCATGTGTGTTAGCACTGAAGACAATCACAACAAATCTTTAATAAGAAAACAAAATATGACACCAAGGCCTAGATTTTTGAATAATTCACACAATATGTCCCAGCTACCAAGGCTGCTGTGCTCTGTTGCATGAAGGGCAGATAGCGGAGCAGCTCTAATTTACTGTTTTTCTCTCTTCCTGATCTAGCTCACTTTAGGCTGCCACACGCAACTCACACACTTATGTTCCATAATGCAATGATGTGTGCATTCTGTGAAGTGTAGATTTAGTACTGGGAGTACCATTCCAGTACTAAAACTATCATTTATCATTTAACACTTTTGCTTTGTTTGTGTGCTGTACAGTGTAGCACACATGAAAGAGAAAAGCGAGGAGAAATGAAAACATTTCTCCTCGCTTTGCTTGCCTTGACGGGGCATAACATTTTGGTCAGAATCCCTGTCTACAAATGTTTGCAGAGAGAGATTTGCAACAATACACGCAATCCCAACATAACACTTTACGTTCGGTTTCCATTACAAAAGAAATGCAAACCCAATGCAACGCATATGTAATTCTGGGCCTAGCTTAATTTAACAGATACATTGGGCCAGATTTAAAAGGCTCTAGTGCCATCGAAGCGTCACTTTCAGTCATGCTCCGGTGGCGCTTTTCACTGCACCATATTTACAAGGAGGCATTAAGACACTTTTTGTGGCTTAACGCCTCCTTGTAAATATGGGCCACTCGGACGCAGTTTTCTGCATCAGAGGGGAGTGCAATGGGTGTTGCTGTGGGTGTCCCAATGTAACATCCATTGCTTATGACACTGCCCGAGATTTACAAAAAGTCGGAAATCTGGGGCAATGCCAAAACCCTCCCCATCCCAGGGCTGGCGTAAGCATTGCACAACGAAGAGGAATACTTTTATTCCTCCTCGATTTTTGCTCTTTCTATGTGCGCTGCATTCTGCAGCACACATAGAAGTAGCAAAAGGTCATGAATGATTGTTTATGTGCAGGAAGGTGCCCCTTAACAATCATTTCAAAATGATGCTTTGGTACTTCTATGTGTGCTGCATTTTGCAGCACACAGAGAAGTGCCAAATTGCCATTGTAGATTGTTTATGTGCAGGAAGGAACACCTTCCTGCACACAAACAATCTATCCCCTCAATGCAGACACCCTTGCACTATGTTGCAAGGATGCTTGCACTGACGCTAGCAATAAAATTTTGCGCCGGCGCAGGGGGAAACACAGGGGTGCATCCACCTTCCTGCACATAAACAATCTATCTCCTAAACACAGACACCCTTGCACTATGTTGTAAGGATGCCTGCATTGGTGCTGGCAATAAAATTTAGCACCGGCACAGGGGAACACACAGGGGTGTGCCGTATTCCTCTAAATACTGCACATCCCTGTGTTTCAAAAGTAGTGCAGTGCGGCACTGCTATTTTTGGAGCAGCACAGCTCTGCGCCACTTTGTCATAAACCTGGACCACTGTGTCTACAAGAGAAGCAAATAAAAGTTTGAGTGCGCAACTGCAATGCAAGCTCTAAAAGTAGACATGAATACTTTCCTACTCAACGTAAAATACAAAACAGAAATAATCAGAAAATGGGGATTTAATAAATTGTCCTTTGGGACGTGAGGGGTGCTTTAGCCTTGTCTTTTCTTTTCACTCATAGTTGACTCAAATATATTAAAGGTGTGCGATTAGCACCGCACAGAAAATCATTAATGCTATGTGCTTGATGTTTGCCATTAAATGCATGTTTGTGAGCAGCCTTTCTGTTTGTTTGGGATTCCAACTAAGTGCTCCTGCTTGACGTCACCATAAGAGAATGCAAGTCTCCTGAGCTCTTGTTTGATGTAAACGGGCAGATTGGTACATCAGTAAACCGGCAGCTGTAAGCCCATTGCAGAAAGAGCAAACATGCTTACATTATGAGGCAGGGTCAACCAGTTCTATCTACTGCATTTAACACTGTTTTCGTCATACATTTATTTTCTTACTCATGTTGGCAATGTTTCCTTTTTAAATATAACTTAAAATGCGTACCTCGCCGATTGATCGATGCAACACAACAGTCAGAACAGACAACAATGCCAACGTCAGCATGCCCATTTCTGCAAATAAAGTCATTAATTAATTTGTTAATTTACAGTGAAAGTATTTCATAGCAATGTTCTCTGTAGGCCATTGATTGGGCACAATGCTGTGTAAATAGCAAAGAAGGAGAATTATGAAGTGCTGGGAGGATAGTTCTAACAAACTTCAAAGAATGCCAGTCCACATGCATGAGCTTCAACATTTCAATTCTTTAAACATTATTTCCATGGGGTCTTCATCAGGATAAAATGGTCAAAAGGAAAACTTGCTGTGGTCCTCATTTCCTAGACCCAGCATTTGGGCCTGAATCTATACTAATCCATAAACGGTCTATTCTACAGGAACCCACTGACTTATATATTCTTCTTAACGAATGAACACAGCTGAGGGCAGAATCACAGAATCTTAACAATGGGCCTTGGCTTAATCTATTATAGCAAGCCACCACACAAACCTTTTCCCCTGTGATGGGAGGTGTGACATATTCAGTTTGGCATCTGGTGGGCTAAAGTCAGGTAAATAAACTAGGTCAGCTAAGGATTTGTGATAGCATGTCTAAGTAGGAGATAACAATTGAATTCGGAATGGAGAAGTACAACCCTCTCCTTGCTTTCACAGAGACCTTCAATGTACTTGCAGTTACTAGGTTGTGTCCAACCAAAGGGGAGTATGTACAGTCTTTTTCATATCCCAGCCAAATTGTTTCGTCAAAGACTTCCAATACCGCATTGTAGTAAGGGGTATCCCTGGAGCAGGCCTACTGCCATATAGGTAATGAATTGGGATGCTCTCACCCAGGGCCTACAACTCCACGGCATATGCCATATCTTGAGTACAGCCATTGTGGAAGGAATTAATCTACTCATTTGCAACCCACAGGTTTGCGACTCTGTGACATAATATGGGATCTACAATACTCAACTCTCCATTGTTGATATACAACATTTGGCAAGAGAAAACACTGGGATAAGCATTATTCCACACAAACAAAATAAATAGTGGTAAGTACAGTAGTCCGAGGCTTCAGTAATTTAAAGCTAAGCTCAGCCGCCAGTAGCTGTGGTACAGAGCAGACAGGCATTCCTTAGAGAAAATGTGAAAAGCATTTATAAGTACCAGAAAAGTCAACAAGTTGAAGTCACAACAGATTAAATATCCCACTCCAATTTATAAAAATAGAGAGAAGTTAAATGATACCAAAATGACAAAAATCCTATAAGGGGAACCGGAGACATGAACTATTAACATTTTCAGTGAATATTGCTATATATAAAAGGGCATAGCAACTGTGGTAGTCAATGGTCTTGGCAGACCTGGACCAAGGGGTTGTATGAAGCCAACTGCCATGGAGCGCTAGTGAATACAAGAAGATCGACCCCGCTAGGGCCTGGAAGTAGGGAATTTTCAAAAAGTTTCAAAGTTCCAATATGAAAAGGGATTTTACTGTTTTGCTGAAGAAAAACTCTTGATCATGTGGGACAAACCTGAAATTCAGTCTGACTCTGTTGAAGTACTTTTTGCCAGCCGTCCCTTGAAGCTCTAAAGCACAAGTTGTAAAAACATCTTTTGGAGCCCAGACAACCACAGGAGTACACTTCTAAGGTCCTCTGGACCTCCAGTAGAGCACTTAAGACTCTCAAGGTGTTAGGCAGAGGGCAGAAGCAAAGTTCAGTCCAGGTCCAGTTAACTTTGGCCAGTTGAGCTTCCTCACATAAATGAACTCTTGAGATTCTTTTATGCTCCTGGGACCACCCCGGGGATCACACTAATGATTCTTGGAGATCTTTCTGGCCTTGGATATCACGTAGAAAGTGGTCCAACTTTCTCAGGTCCTTCTCACACACCACAGTTGCTGGGTGCAGCATGTTCAGTCTCTTAGTATCCTTTCACAAGTCCAGCAGTGTTATGGTCAAGGTGTCACTGGAACCCCACATTTATGGCATGAGTCCTGGGCATTCCCTAATGAATGGGGTAAAAGATCTTGGGGCAACCCACTTTTTCAGTAGTTCCTGTTTGCCTTACTCCAAACAAGCCCAAAATGCCACGTGCTGGGCCTTTTTAAGAAGGTGAAAGTCTTCGGCCACACTAACCTTGGGCTATTAAGGGTGGGGCTGTATGTGAGAGTGTCATACGGAACTCACTAGTGTCCTCCCACATTTAACACTAAAATCCAGTTTGAAGCAGGCACTTTACCTACAACACCCTGCAAGTGTTACACGTGGCTCAGCATACCTGTCAAGCAGAATTTGACAGCATACCAACAGCATGCCCACAGCCACCACTCTGACTATTCTGTGGAGTTCTGAGCAGTCATCACTATCCATTCAGGCCAGCCTATTGCTTGCTCCTGGGAGACATTTCATATAAGGGTGCACAGTGAACTCCACTCTACAGAGCAGAGTTTTTTTCTCGTTCGCGCTCACCAACGTTAAGTTTGCGAGCGCGTGTGAAGAAAATAACCACCTCCCAGCGAGATTTCTTAACACAGGCGGTCACAGATGATCTCTACCGCCGCGTTGAGAAACCTTCCGTTTGCGCTGGAGAAGTTGATGCTCGAGTAGAAAATCTACTCGAGTGGCAGAAAAGATTCAGCGCCCTCTTGCGCTGCTTGTGGTGTCGTTCACGCTTATTTTTCTGCACCGTACAATAACCTGGCGCTAAAACAATGTGAATGGTGTGACCTAACACACTCCACCACTTTCGGTACTCCATGTAGCGCTGGAGTTTTTTGGTCACTTCACAGAGTTCGGCATAGCAGAACTCTGCAAACTCCACCGAGGCCTAATTTCATACCTCTTTCACATCCATTCCCAGGCGTGATCAAAGGAGCTGGCAGATTAGCCTTCTGACACCTCAGGGAGGTACAAGATAAATGATCATTTGTCTAACAATGTTTCCTTATTATGTTAATAACTAATAAAAGTTGTGGTTTAAATTTTTTCTAGCTTGTCCCCATCATGAGTTAGCAGTATTAGAATTCTAATCTGCACTTTGGTTACCTTTTAGGGCCTTGTCAATGTAGGGGCATGGTAACATTAATTTTCTACATGCACACTTTAAAATACCATGCACCCTACCTTCTGGGCTACAAGTCTTACATAGGAAGGACTTGCTAAGGGAGGTTTTACCTGTTAAAAGAGGCTATTGTAGCAAATCGCACTGCAGGTGTTAAACTGCAGCAGTCAGTCTACAGTGGTGGGCCTGAAGCAATGGTTTCCATTGTCGCACTAGTGGATGGCAAAAATAAGTGCTGCATTCCATAGGTGTCATTTGACTTTTCATGCCATGGTGTATTTCTGCTCCATGTACAATGGCCTTATAGAAAAGTTAAATAAGCTAATCAGGGACTAGCCAATTTGTAGATGTTTTAGTGTCTGAGCACTTACACTGGGCACTGGACAACAGTATTCTAGTTTGCAGACTCTAAACAATAGCAATAACATTTAGCAACATATTGAGGCTAATCACTCAAAAATGGGCATTTTCTCATAGTGATGTTATGATTTTTAAGACTTTCTTTGGGAGAGTAAAGGGATAGTTTTGAAAAGTATACAAAATGTTAGGAAGAGTAATAATTTTCAATAGTGTGATTCTGCCTAACATTGACAAAGCTAATGCGAGTTAGATCTGTATGTCTCCCTGGACTCTTTCCAATATGGAATCTATGTTATCTGCTTAAGCAATGTCCCCCTGTATGCGTGATTTGAGTACTCCATATGTTGAACCATACCCCAAGGGACCCATTCCAGGAGTTGTATTCCTCTTTCGAACACAGAGTTAAAAACTCATTCTAGACCAGTTGACTTTGAACCCAGAGTATTGACTGAATATATGGAATGTGCATACCACAAAAGGGCCATATGTTAGCGGATCACTTAGTGAAATCAGGAAGTTTCCAACATATAAAGATATTTTATCCTCTATCTCAACAGGCCAACAAAATAAAGTTTTTTTTTTTTGCCTAATTGATCATTCACAGGTTCCATTGCCAAGTCAGCAGCCCTGTACCACATCACACTTCAAAGGGAAGAGGCGTGGCAGGGCCCACCTACTATAATCTGGGCCATGACCCCTGTATATAAATGTATAATCAGCAGAATTTAACCCAAAGCCCATGCATCCTAAATGTGTAAAGAGCTAATTTCATCAGAGACTATCAAAGCCTTCTCTAAATCAATCATTAACAATGCAATGGGCACTATCATTTTAAATCCTAAGGACAGTGTATTTGAGGCACGTTGAGTGTTGTTTCTAGAGGCACAATGGGCCATAAACCCTCTTTAGTCTGGGTGTACCAAGTTCATGATGACTGTGGACACACCCACCACTAATATGTTTGCTAGAATTTTAGCCTCTGTGTTTATTAAGGAGCTTTGTCTACATGACACATATTTGTCCAGAGGAAAGTCTGGTTTCAGAATGACCACAATGTGTGCTTCACTATTCTCATGTGGAAAACTCTCCATGTCTTTAGTGTTTTTTGACAGATCAAGTAGTGATTGGGACAGGGGAGTAGCAAGACACATCTCCGCAAGAAGACCATTTAGACCAAGGGATACCTGAGGAGAGCACTGCGACAGCCTCCAGAGTCTCATCCCTCGATAATGACTCACCAGGACTGCACATATCAGTGGCTCCTGGAAGCCATTCATTAATTTCATCATGATAAACTTTGAGGCCAATGTTTACCAAACATTCATGCAACACAGAAAGCCACCTTGCTGTGCTGCATTGCATGAAAGGGAAAGGACTGGAATGCGCCATATTTAACATTGTACAGCTCACTCCTGTCCCTTCCAAGTGCTGGTGCACTTATGGCTACCTAGCGCCAAAGGAGGCACCCTGGCACTATGTTGCCAGGGTGCCTTCATTGTGTCAGGATTGTTTTAGTGCAGGAAGGGACACTTTCCTGAACAAAAACAATCTGCAGAGCCATTTTCCTCTTTCTACCTGTGGCGCAGAATGCAGCACAGATAGAAAACAAAATAGGAAAAATAAACATATTTCTCCTCCTTGCACCTCCTCTGTGGAGGTGCAGGATTTTGATGCATTCCCAGGTCTACCTATATTAGTACATCTGGGAATGTGGCAAAATACATGGGTGGATGCATGGAAACACCCATGCTCCACCCAAGTATCGACTCCCTGAGGCAGAGAAACGCACGACAGCAATTTGCACTGGCTTGTATTACTCCAGGTAGCCTTGACTGTCTTGATAAGTCTCACCTAGGTATTGAGTCAACCTTGCATGGTGCAAGGGCAACGCAAACCTTAATAAATCTGTCCGGAGTGCCCAATGAGAAGGAACCAAGACTTCTTTGGAAGTATGCAGAAATTTGTGGCTCTGCTAACAGGAAGTGTGATAAAGAGGTTTCCTCTGCTGAGGTGTTACCCCCTCCAAAGGTTGGGTCTAGTTGCATCCTTAAGTCACATTAAACAAGACCTACTCTGATGTTTAATGTGAGTAAGTTGTTTCCGACTTGCAGCTCCCACTCTCACACACTTTTTTTGGCTTTGGAGTTCCTAGGTATTTAACGACTTCTGTGAGTGAGTCCCGCTAAGGAAGATTCATCCACTGTAAGCTGCTAATTAATATGGCTTTGAGCTTTAACCATCAGTACACACCTTTTAAAATAAGGCACACTGCTTTGCAGCAGGGTAAAGTCTCTGCTGTACCCATGAACACAGGTGCATATAGGTGTACACCCTTGACCAGTCTGTGCAAGCAATACTTGCTGACTCAGTCTGGCATCTGCTTACAAGTATGACTGGGCCAGAGAGGTTGATATTAAACTGTCCTCCTACAGCTTTATAACTCAATGCCTTTTTTCTTCCCTTTCTTCAATGCTGAGATGTTTAATCCAAAGTCTTTAACTGTTTTAAATATTTGGGTAAATTGTGTCAAAATTACAACTTTGGTTTGCATGTCTAAGAAAAGCCATATGAAATGATGAACAATAGTTCTGTAGGCCTCATTTAAAAAAATCTGGTAAATGTGTTTAGCCTGTTAAAAACTCAATTGTAATCACAAAACAATAGACAGCAACTTTTCTGTGAGCAAATGAAATGGATCCTTTTTCGCCCCTTGGCAGTGCAAAAATCAACAATAGTACAGTATTCATAGTCAAGTGCAATGCTCAAAACTGCAAGCACAGTGAACTGTGCAAAATTATATTTGCATGTTTTCTGAGGTGTCACCCCACTCAGCAGTGGATCAAGTTTAATATACTCCTTAGTCCTTATTCCATTGACTTTATTAAGGCAGCCCCTGTGATACTGTTGACGTTTCGACCCAAACATCCAATTAACAAGTGTCTCCTCAGGACAAAAATGAGTTAATGTAAAGAGTGTTTATTAACATGAGCATTAGAATTTAAATTATTAAATGAATGAATATGAATTAAACGTATTTATATTGAATTAAAAGGATTCTATTAACATGAGTCATATGTACAGAAAAATAAATGCATGTTTAAATTAGTTCTAACAAGTCTTAAATAATGTTTGCGATTAAATAATTTGCATGGCATATTTGATTTGAGTTGTAAGGTGTGCAATATATTGTATTAATGTATTAATGTGTATTAAGGCTTTTTAGCTTGACTAGGCCTGAAAGAGTCAGTTTGCAGCAGTAATGGACAATCACTAGTTTATTTGGTTTCCTTTGACCTGAATTCTTTCTAGGGTGCTGATGTGAAGTTGAATATCCTATTGTATTTAAGGCAAGGAACATGTTTGTCACTAACAATGTTGCATTATTTGTTCTAGCTGTAGAACAAGTCAGGAAACTTATGATTCCCATAAAAATATATTCGTTTAGTTAGTGTACTGTGGGAGAAAATCATGATGTAGCGAATTATTAGAAAATGTAATATTATGTCAGAATTATATGAAATTATTGAAATGACAATGCACTTTTGGTAAGAAAATCCAGAACAGTTGCAAGTTTGATGCTACCATCAACAGCCATTAGATACTGAGGCCCTCATGGCGAGTTTGGTGGTCTTTTGGCATTACTGCCGTGCTGGCAGCCGCCAAAAGACCGCCAGTGATGGCAGTACAGTGACCGCTGTATTGCGAATCACAGACTGAAGAACATACAAATCCAGCCACAAATCCCAAAATGCCAGGCTGACCAAGGAGAGAGATGGTCACACCACCAGCACCGCCATTCCGACAATTTCCCACCGTACATATTACATCTCACAAATCAGCACGGCCGTCATTGCACGGCAGAAGACCATTGGTGGTGCGAATCGCAGCGGTCCAAAAATCACCTCCACCAAAACCTGACACCACATTGGACAGTCTGCATACCCCACACCTGACACACACCACACACATCTGCTCAGTGCACTATATAACACACCCTCACACACCCATCAATCCTTTGCAACCACAACTACTAACAGAGACATCGAGAAGCACACCAACGGAGGACACTGCACATTGATGCCATAGGCACCAACACACCTCCCACGCATCACACACATCACAACTGCACGAGCAACACAATACACACATCGCCACTGCACACATACACCAGATACCACCAGCACAAAACCAAGCACTCCCACCACACCAAGCACCCTACACTACACCCTAAACACAAAACACACATGCCACCCACAAATCAACAACCATGTCCCATCAGAAGTACCCACGTTTCAAAGGTGATGAGTTGATGGTCATGGTAGATGAAATCGTCAGGGTAAAGCCACAACTGTTTGGAGCTCAGGTCTATCAAACCTCGATAGCCAGGAAAATGGAGTTATGGTGGAGGATCGTTGACAAAGTCACCTCAGTTGGCACCCATCCATGCACAAGGAAGGACATCAGGATGAGGTGGAACGACCTACGGGGGAAGGTGCGTTCCATGACATTATGACACCAAATTGCCATCAACAAGACTGGTGGTGGGCCCTCACCTCCTCACATCGTGGGAGGAGAAGGTCTTGGACATCATGCATCCTTAGTGCCTGACTGGAATCATTGGAGGACTCGACTCTGGTAAGTCAACAACACTCCCCAGGCACCAACCACTCCTGTCCAGCATCCGTTCCCCACCACCCATCACTTCCTAATCCACCCCATCCCACACTTCTGCACCCCCATACACTCCACGCCCTCACCTGTATGCCACACCATCCCACTGCCACTATCTCCACACAGTGCACAGATACCAACCACAATGCGAAGCACTACAACTCCCACAATGCATCACTCCCTACACCTTAAAGGTTCACAGCCCCACTTCACAGTGGAACACCTGCACGGAAAATCATAGCACTTGCCCCACAAACTGGATGCTTCATCTGCGTTCCAACACATGACAATAACAGCAATGCTATCCAAAATCCTCAACCCCATATGGAAAATGGAACTAATGCACACAATATGTCACCCGCAAGCAATGTCTGCAGTGCTGCATGTGTCATTGCCATCACTGGGAAGCAAGTCAAGATACTCCATGCATTAGACGATGATACGAACAAGTACATCTCCACAAAGTAACTCCCTCCCTTTCCATCAACAGCTCCCACTGCCACTGCCACCCGGCAGCTGATGCCAGAGACAGACAACCCCCCCAAGGATGAAGGCACAGTGGGTGTCTGGATATTGACGACTTGCCTGGGCCATCTGGGACAACTGGTCAGTCCAACACCACCAGCCACACCCTGGACACATTGGAGTCCCCCACCCATGTGGCTGCTATAGCACAGCCAATCCTTCAACCCCAAACCTGTGTCCCATGGACAGGTCAATCAGCAGTGAGCCCCCACAGTACAGAGACCAGAGTCAAGGCCACACACCCAAGACAATGAAGGTCCTGGTGCAACTGGAAGTGGACACATTGTACCAGGGGCACAGGCACACAGGACCAGGGGCAGTGGGAGGGCAACTGTGGTCCAAAGGATGGGGCACCCACACCAACAACTGGCCAGGAGGCCATCTCCCAAGTCCTGGGAGCATACCACCAGTCCCAGAACACTATGGGCAAGATCCTCGCAACCGTCCAAGAGAACCAGAAGCTGTAGAGGGAATGTAGCAGTGGCAGACCCTCAGTGCCATCATGGCCTCCATTGCAGGGGTATTGAAGGAACTGACAACCATCCTGCATGCGTCCTCCACCCACCAGCAGGCCCCATCCCTGGCCATATTCCAACAGAACCCTCCACTTCTGCGGCAGCTAGTGGAATGGAGGCCCTGCCAGAGGACATGCAGACCACCAGCACCCCTTCCCTTGTAGCTGAGGAACCCACATGCAAGCGAGGATGTCCATCTAGACATCCTGCAGGACCTGATGCCAAGACCAAGACCACTGCCAGTAGGTGACCCTTTCCTAAACATTCTCCCTTGTCTGCCACTGACACACCCTGTTGACTGTCCACTGTCATGTCTCCATTTTACCATGGCCCCTTGGATACTGGACCTGGGCTACCTACAGCTGTGACTACAACTCTGATGATTTCACCCACCGTGACCCCACTCATCACCCAGTGCACTTGTGAATAACATTAAACACCTTTGAGCACAGCTACTGCCTGCATGTCATTATTGTTATAATTAAGATTTAGATTTCTGTTGTATAACATGTCATTATACAAAAGTCTGTGAGAGTCTGTGAGATAGACAGAAGAGGGAGCAATATGCAGCAAGGTTGATAGTAGAACAGACATATTCTGGATACATGTGTCAAGGGAGCCACAAGGCAAGGCAGGAACCAGAGTTGCACCAAAAAATGCCCTGCACATAGACCAAGAGAGGGACAACTATCAAGATAGAAGTCAATGTTGTCCACTCACACACATGCAATACAATGTCTCAATCCCTAGTGTGATTTGGCAGGTGGAATCTCTAACCATGTGCCCATGTAAGATCTACATGGCCAAGACATCCATACCCAAAGGTCCTTCCTTCACAGCTGACAAAACTCAACTTTAGGCATATTCCACAGACAGTAACAGTTGGGTTACACAGTCTCCCATTGTGGACTGTGAGGGTAAATAGCAATACTGATTACACCACTGTGTTTGGCACTACAATTGCAGTTAACAAAGCTGTACAGGGAACATAGCACATGGACAATAAATTGCATTAGTGATGCAACACAGCAGAGTGAAATTATCACTGACATTTGAACTGTAACACCTCCTCTGATGAGCAACTTGTACCCCCTTCATACTACCAAGATGGCGAGCCGCACTCAACACATCAACACATCAACACATCAACAGATGACAAACACCAGGAGGAGCTATGTCACAAGGCAGATACGAGTACAAGACACATACAAAACAGTTGACACATACCTGTTTCTCATGGGAAGTATTGTTGAATCAACTCTGCTCTAGCGTCAGCTGCATCCTCATTATCTTTCTCCTCATTACTCACTATGGGGGTCATTCTAACCCTGGCGGTAAAAACCGACAGGGCGAATGACCGCGGTAGCACCGCCAACAGGCTGGCGGTGCACCCTGGGCATTCTGACCGCGGCGGTTCAGCCGCGGCCAGAAACGGAAAGTCGGCGGTGTACCGCCGACTTTCCGCTGCCCTTGAGAATCCTCCATGGCGGCGGAGCATGGGGATTCTGACACCCCCTACTGCCATCCTGTTCCTGGCGGGTCTCCCCGCAGTATTCTAGAAGGTTCTAGTATTTCTAGACATTATGGGGGTCATTCTGAACCTGGCGGTCACCGACCGCCAGGGCCAACGACCGCGGAAGCACCGCCAACAGGCTGGCGGTGCTTCCTGGGCCATTCTAACCGCAGCGGTAAAGCCGCGGTCAGAAAAGGGGAACCAGCGGTTTCCCGCCGGTTTACCCCTGGCCCAGGGAATCCTCCAGCGCCGCCATGGGGATTCCGACCCCCTTCCCGCCATCCTGTTCCTGGCGGTTTTTACCGCCAGGAACAGGATGGCGGGAACGGGTGTCGTGGGGCCCCTGGGGGCCCCTGCACTGCCCATGCCACTGGCATGGGCAGTGTAGGGGCCCCCTAAAAGGGCCCCATAATGATTTTCAGTGTCTGCTTTGCAGACACTGAAAATCGCGACGGGTGCCACTGCACCCGTCGCACCCCAGCAACTCCGCCGGCTCCATTCGGAGCCGGCTTCATCGTTGCTGGGTCTTTCCCGCTGGGCCGGCGGGCGGCCTTTTGGCGGTCGCCCGCCGGCCCAGCGGGAAAGCCAGAATGGCCGCCGCGGTCTTTTGACCGCGGTGCGGTCAATCGGCAGTTCCCGCCAGGCGGGCGGCTAGCGCCGCCCGCCGCGTTTGGAATGACCGCCTATGTGTCATGTTATGAAAAGCTCATATGAAACATTGCATTAACCATTCTTGATTCCTTTCCAGGTACCTAGATTTCTTGAGGCCTAGTTAAAGTCTAGTGCTAGGCCATTCATGTTCTTTCAGTCCAAGTGTTATTTCATGTTCCGAGTCTCATTGAACTCTAGACTCAACAGAGTGTTACTTCATGTTCTCAGTATCATTGAACTCTAGACTCAACAGAGTGTTATTTCATGTTCCGAGTATCATTGAACTCTAGACTCAACAGAGTGTTATTTCATGTTCCGAGTATCATTGAACTCTAGACTCAACAGAGTGTTATTTCATGTTCTGCGTATCACAGGACTCTAGATTCAACAGAGTGTTACTTCATGTTCCGAGTATCATTGAATTCTAGACTCAACAGAGTGTTATTTCATGTTCCGAGTATCATTGAACTCTAGACTCAACAGAGTGTTATTTCATGTTCCTAGTATCATTGAACTCTAGACTCAACAGAGTGTTATTTCATGTTCTGAGTATCATTGAACCCTAGATTCAACAGAGAGTTTTTATGAACCTAAATGTGATTTTATTCTGATGTTGTGTTGTTTAATCTTTTGCTTCCTACAGGTCTCCTTCCCAGCTGTTCCCTACCTAATCCCCCTTTCCCCACTTGGACTCTCTTAGACTCTGTGACATTCTAATCAGAGTATTGGAGCTGTCTTGTGGTGGACATGTTGGGAACGTGCGCAGACCCCGAGGATCTGGTGACACTGACAACATCTCAATACTGGTGGGGACATAGGGCAGAATGTGCCCTGGATTGGATTGGATACATACCAATGAGCCAGGCCCGGTCCCTCTGTGGTTGTGCCATCATCTGTGGGGCGTTGTTGTTCCCCAGAATGTACGAGTGATGCACAGAACTAGGGAACTTGGACGTAACCTGGGATATATATTGGTTGGCGAGACACATCACCTGGACATTTATGCAATAAAAGTTTTTCCAGTTTCTGTACACTTGTTCATTGAACCTGGGTGGTACCAAGGCAATGCGGGTGCCATCTATGGCCCCCATCACAAGGGACAGGTGCCAAATCATAGAAGGCAGTTTTAACAGTGGCCAAATCCACATGTTGGGGGAACATGTTGTAGCAGGGCAGATTTTTGAGCAAAGCACACAGTACATCCCTCAACACATTGCTGAACATCAGCTGTGACATCCCTGCTCCCAAGTCCACTGTCATCTGAAACAACCCTGAGGCAAGGACGTGGAGAGCTGACAACATAGGGATGATGTATCACAGGCAACAGATCAGGCTACAACTGGGTACATGGCTCCATGATGGTCTGACGGTTCAGACGATATGTCTCTCTTTCAGGGTAGCAAGGCCGACAAGGGACCAGTACACAGGGGTGTGTTTCATCATCATCATTGCACGATATCAGTGAATAGGAGAGGGGAGAATTCAAAAGCTGATGTGTGTGTGGACATTGTCAATCTATGCAGTAGTCTATATATTTCATCCATGACGCACCGAAAATTAATCTACAAATCACTTACTGCATGTAAAATGGCAGCCACCTGTCCTGCATGCACAGGACAGATGGAAGTGACCTTATTCCACTGGTGTTAGACGTCATGGCGGTAGGAGGTCTCTGCCTATGGGAGACCGGGGCCAATGATGAACACCGCTGGTGGGGACGGCCATGTACGCTGCAGGAGTGACCGCCATTTAATATGGCAAAGCTCACTTGACTCCTGACACTCATGCAAGCAAGAACTCCACTGCGTATGCTGCTGTGTTCGGACTCTGGAAGCCAAGATGCCATGTCCTGCAGGAGATAGGGCCCCAGCCTTCACTCAGGAGGAGCTGGACATGCTTGTGGCCGGGGTCCTACCTCTGTATGGACAATTGTATGGGGCACCAGAGCAGCAGGTGAGTCTCATGTCACTGTCCTGTCTGCAAAGGGATGTGTGTGAGGATGAAAGATTTTGGGGCGAGGCAGACGGAGTGGATGCATGGAGATGGGTGAGGAGTCTGAGTGTTAATGACATGATGACATGTGAGTATGATCATGAGATGTGTCTGATGTGTGATGTCCACTGCTGACCATGTAATGCCACTCTACATGACTTTGTCCTGTCTGTGTCACCCATGCAGGTCAGTGCCCATCAGAAGGAGGGGATTTGGTGTGCCAACACCAAGCAAAAACGGACCTTGGGGGTCCATAGCCGGCAGAGGACCCACTGCAGAAAGCGGTGGGAGGACCTGAGATGCTGGGCACCTAATACCCCAGAGGCCCAGCTGGGGACGTCCTCCTAATGAGGGAGGGGTGCCCATCGGACCCTGACCCCCCTTTAATGGTCCGCATCTTGACAGTGGCCTACCATGAGGTGGAGGGGCTCTTGAGGGCAGCACAGCAGCCACAAAGTGGTAAGTACACACTCACACCTCAAAGATGTTATGCTTGTATGGCTTTGGGTTGACTACAAGTGGCAAGATGTAGCGTACATCATGGGTAGTTGCACGCCAACTCTGGGTATCAGCCACCCTGGCAGGATTGGATTCATAGATGTGTGCCCATACCATGCAGACAGTGACTTATGAGGGTATGTACTTCCAATTTGGGATTTGTGTTTTCACCTTCAACAAGGTTTAAAAGCCCAGCTGCTACCATCAGCATCAGTACACCTGAGGTGTCAGGGCATTGCCATCAGATAAGCCTACCACTGTGACAGAGGTCATTAGTAAGTCCTCAATCAGCTGCCATGTACTGTATGTGTAGCTAGCCACAGTGGACCCAGATGTCACTGTGCTATTTATAAATGGATTAGTGGGCATGCTACCTACCCATGCAAGATAATTTTGAGTAAGGAGAACAGGAAATGTCTCCATACATGACTATGAGAATGTGCCAGGCACTGGGCAACTGTGTCTCTTACGACCCTCATAAAGTACAGGAGTGCTACTGTTCCACCATCAGCAGTTTACTTTAGTATTGCTGTAGGGTCCCCAGTGGTGTCCTACTGTTGTAGCATGTATAGGTGGGGGCATGGCCTGCCATGGTATAGCAGCACATAATTATATTTTTACTCTGTGCGATTGTAGGGTTGGTATTGACCCATTGCACCCTGTCTTTCCATACCAACCTTCCTCCCTCTCGCCCTCTGTATTTGTGTGCATCACCATTATCAGGTGAAGGAGAAGGGGCACCGGTGAGTGGGGAAGCTGCAGCCCATGGGACCCTGGAGACTGACACCAGCGGAGCTGAGGGGACAAGTGGGATGGAGGGCGAGGGGAGTGCCACGGGGGAGACAGGATTGACAACAACATTTTTGGATTCCTCCTCCGATGGATGCTCCCTTGTGGTGGTGGACCCATCTGGGACCATCCCAACACCATCCTTGTCTGCCACCCCCCTTATCAGCACTGCACTTGTAGCTACCCACTCATTTGCCCATGCCTACTCACTCTGGAGGGTGGGCATCTTCTTCACCCCAGGCACCTCTGCCCCTGCCCCAGTCAGCCCTGCTGCCCTCAATGAGGAGGCTATTGACCTCCTTAGGTCCATCTCTGAGGAGCAGTCAACCATTGTGAATGCCATCCAGGGACTGGAATCACAGATGCAGCAGTCCACTGCCTACCTGGAAGGCATTTACGGTGCCTTGGCTACCCTGCAGAGATCCTTACAGGCTCTGGCCTCCTTATTGATGGCAACCAGTGTCCCTTCTTCTTCTGTCCCCCCTCCAACTACCTGTTACCAATCCCACAGCCCTCTCCCCTCGCCCATGCAAGGCACACCTTCATACCAACATGCATCCACATCAACAGACACAGTTCGCAAGGGCAAACACAAGCACCACAAAAGACACTACCACCATGCACACACACGACAGACACATGCAGACACAACAACATCCACTCCCTACACAGACCCCCCAACCACCTCCCCACTCACAGACACCACACTACTCATACCTGCAGTCACCACATCATCACTACTGATCCTGCCACAAGTGTACTCATTACCACCGTCACCGCAATAGCAGACCCCCATACATGCACCCCATACACCACATGCGCACTCAGCCCAACTGTCAACACCCCCACATGCAGTTCATCCACCCTACCTGCAGACACCACCACAACATACATTTACACATCTACCCTGCCATCTCCTTGCATCTCCTAAATGCCCACACTCGCCCACCCAACAGTCACACAGCACACATATGGCATCCACGCTAACACCTGCACCCAAGGCACCTCACCATACACACCTCACAACCACTACCTCTCCCTCCACTCCCAAACGTTTATCCCATGACCAACCTTGTGCCCCTAAAAAACGTTTCCTTTAAAAAATTTCCCTTTTCCCTCCCACTGACCCAGCCCCTCTGCCTCCTAAGCGCTCTCTCACCTTCTTAAAATCCCTGCCTTCCACCTCCCAGTCCTCCCATGGAACAAGCCATGCTCCTCCCCCACCTAAGACTTCTGCCCCCACAAAGACCACAGTTATCCCTCACAAAGCCAAACCCAAGCCCCCTCCCCCAAAATCAAAGGACCCCCCCTCCAAACCCAAACATAAGGACCTCCCCTTGAAAACCCAAGCCCCCACCTTGGACCCCCCCATTACCCCTGAGGTGCCTGCTTCCCCTTTGATGCCCCTGCCATGTGGAGGCCAAATTGGAGCCATGGACATTGCCCCGTGTGCATGGGGCACCCATTACAGTTGGACTGGCCAGTAGGCCTCTGTTGTAAATAGTTTTTCAATGTGTTTCCTTTGCCCTTTAATATATCTGCACCAGGGCCCCCTTGGTGTCGAGGGTAACATACTTGCCCTAGCTTTCCTTCCACATGTATGTGTAGCAAATGTGCAATTTGGTGTGTTTGGTGTGTGTATGTTTGTGTGTGTGTGTTGGTACAGGTGTTTGTTTGAGTATGTGTGTGCCAGCCGCTAGCCGTGCTGGGTGTGTGTGTTTTTGTGTGGGTGTGTACTAATGGCCTTTCCTCCAGTGTGTGCTAGGCGGGTGTACTTACGGTTGGTGTCTTTATTGCTGTTGCTGGTTCTGGAGTTGTATGTCCAGCAGGAGCATTGGGAAGACTTCTAATACTGGTTCCATGGCGGCTGCAGATGTGCCTGTGTTCCTGAAGGTGAATGTCCCCTTTTATGTTGTTTGTTTCTAACAGGCTTTTCATGGCAGGGCAACTGTGGCGGATATCCTTGCAGTGTGCAACCTCGTAATTTCCTCAGCAGAAACATGCTCCCCGATGGCCTGGAGATGCCCAGCGCCAGCCACAGTGGCACATCCGTACTGGCAGTACTGGCAGTGATTTGGCTGTGTTCTGGTCGGAACACCGCCATGGTCAAAATATGGCAGTCTACTCCGCCGGGCCCGCGGTGGTGCACCCGCCTCCTCCACCGCGGCAGTCCTCAGACCACCAAACTCGTAATGAGGGCCTGAATCTGACGCCTGAGGTGAGACCACCTGAAGGACCAATGAATGGATCATGCATATTTCTAATTAGTGAGGAACTTTGGAAACAGAGAGTTAGTTTGTGTTGGTGTGAGTTTGAGTTGGTCCTGACATGCTGAAGATTTCCAGCTGCTCTTTCTGCTTCTTTAAGTCTTAGCTGCATTCTGATGAATAAGGTCATAGGGCCTGATTATGCAATTGAGGTGGCCGTCACCCCACCGGCCCTATTACGACTTTCCCACTGGGCTAAGTCTGCAGCTCAGTGGGAAAGGTGTGACAGCATTGTCGTGGGCTCATAATAGTGCTGGCAGCAATGCTGCCACATTCAGTGTGCATTTTGAGGGTGCTGGGCCCTATAGCCCCCTGCATTTGTTCTCTACCAGCCTTTTCATGGAGGTAGAACCGCCATGAAAAATCTGGCGGAAAACAAGGTTTTAATCAGCAGGGCGGTTCTGACTTCAGAACTGCCCTGGCTGATTACAACCTGCACCGCAGTCAGCCTCTCGGGAACGGAGATCCTGGCGGGGACGGTGGTAGGTTGGCGTGTCTGCCTGCCAGCCTTGTATTGTGGAGGTCGGACCACCACAACCGTGGCGGTCCAACTGCCACTGCGAGTCTGGCAGTCTGTTGACAGCCAGACTCCTAATAAGGCCCTTAGTCTTAATTGACCTATTCTGTTATGCGGTTCAGTACTAATAAGCACAACTAATTCTGAGCTGCTGATCTGTCCTATGTGCAGCCCGTGTTCTGCACTGTCCTGATACTGCTGTCAACTGACACCGGAAGAAAGTGACCATTCTGCCTGATGAAGTACTTGTGTCTGTTGTCCAATGAGGAGAGGTATAATTAAAATATGGTTTCTCGTTTCTTCTTCAGTTAGATAATTACACCAGGGTATTTTTATAGCGAGTAGCCCTAGTTTAGATGATTTTTCAAAATAAATTTTGCGTTTGCCCGCATATGTTAGCCCGTTCCCACACATGCTAGTCTAAATTCATGCTAATGATAGGGATGGCCTAGCCTTGAAATCTGAAATCTGAATGTGAAAATTGTAGTTTGATAATTTACTGAAGTCACCATCACTTGTTTTGAAATCTAATAATAATGTGCATATTGTATTGTTGCTGATCTATATTATTCTTTTGGAGTGTTTAACAGTATTGATGTTTAGTAGGTAAAATCTTTTCAGACGTTTTGGTCAGCCTGTGGGTTTCATGTATATTTATAATTTAGTTTTGTGCACCATATATGTGCCTTTGATTTTAGGATGTGCCATTGATTTTGGGATGTGCCATTGATTTTGGGATAGTGATAAAGCCTTAACATTTTATCTCAGTTTGGAGTTGAATTTAGTGTTAAATTGTTTATGGTGTTTAATATTGTTTATGGCATATGTTACTGATTTGTGACTGAATGACTCTGGCTACTACACTCTTCGCCAAGTCCAAAGATCTAGTAGACCTCTATTGGTGTGAATAGTGACGGTGTCTCACTGGCATGTTTGAGGTTTTTGAATCTGAAGCGGGGAGAAAATCTTCCCTGCACTACATGCCAACAACTTCAGAGGAACTTGTAACCACACAGTCATCTTCCAAGAAGAGGACAGGAGAGTGTTGCCTCCCTTTCTTGGATCTTCTATGAACCATTCTGCTAGTCATTTATTTAGGCAAGCTCAGCCTCTTGCAGCCCTATGCTGCTGAGGAAGACGTAAACAGCAGTGTCCTTACTATTAGCCTGTAAGATTGTGGGTCTCCATGGGAGACCACTCAAGCCGTTAGTTACACAGGTGCCCAAAAAAGGGCTGGGACACCATGAGACGGTAGACCAGAAGGCATACTGAGCAAGTAAGGAAAAAAAGTGAATATTCACTGGCTGCTCAGAACAAATAACAAACTGTCTTGGAGCGAAGAAGAACCCCACAGCTCCATGTCACACTAACATGCACATTTTCTGTTGTGCCCCAGAAAGCCTGAGGCACAACAGAATAGAGTTGTTATAGTTTGTAAAGTTGCCAGTGTGGCTGTTGGCAGTGCATGGTCCCCACAAGAGTGACTAGAGGAAGATTTTTGGATACTGACACTAATTTCCTAGCACCCTAACAGAAATCTGCTTCAAGCAGTAGCCCCACAGCACCCATGGTACAGGGGTCCCTGAGCTCCAGGGGGCTCCCACAGCTGTCAGACACCGCTCACTGGTCGGCACTGTGCATGGTTGGGAGAGACCCTCCATCTACTTTGCAGCGTGGCCCCCTCAAGTTTTTTTAAGCCACTGTCCTCAAGGTTCTGGTGTGTATTTACCCATTGAGATTTTGAGTTCTCTGGGGATGTTAGGCAAACTCGAAAAATAGATGTTCATTGTTTAGCGTTACGTTTCTAAGGTTTATGTTGAATCTTGTGAATTGTGATGGCCCAGATCAGTGGGGTCTTTTAGTGTCTGCTCACAGTCCTGCTACTCGTAGAACCACTCAGAGTGCCATTCTGTTGCATTAAACAGGTCAGACCTCCTACACCGGGAATGGTGATGGTGTGACAGTTGGCAGCATGGAGAAAGTAGGCCTGGAAGCAAAGCCTCTGTTCCGCTGTGGACCATTAACTGAACTGACCCTACAAGGGCGGAAATGAGCCCTGACTGTTGAGGGGCTCTGTGTGCTGGGAAGAAGTGGTGTGCAGCATGTATGGGAGAATGGCACTCCATATGGGCCAAGATGGGGTTTGCCTCCTCTGAAGCTTCCATGGCCCCTTTGTCTGGTCAAACTAAGGTATCAGTGACAGTGCTTCTCCTGTAACATCTTTTGATCCGTCTGGTTTCCATTCTAGCAGGGTTGCCCCCCTGTTAGGGTATATGTTGCTGTTAGACTTTTCATCCTTGGCGGGGTCTCCCTTAACTTTTTGCCTCTGTTCCCCAGGTTGTTGATGTGTGCTGGACTCTGATTTTACTGTTTTTGTTACTCTGGGCACTTTACCACTGCTAACCAGTGCTAAAGTGCAAGTGCTCCTTTACAAAATGTGTATGTAATTGGCTTATCCATGATTGGCATATTTGATTTATTAGTAAGTCCCTAGTACAGTGCACTAGAGGTGCCCAGGGATTGTAAATCAAATGCTACTAGTGGGCCTGCAGCACTGGTTGTGCCACCCACATAAGTAGCTCTGTAATCATGTCTCAGACCTGCCACTGCAGTGTCTGTGTGGGCAGTTTTAACTGTAAATTTGACTTGGCAAGTGTACCCACTTGCCAGGCCTAAACCTTCCCTTTTCTTACATGTCAGACACCCCTAAGGTAGGCCCTAAGTAGCCCCAAGGGCAGAGTGCAGTGTATGGTAAAGGTAGGACATATAGTAATGTGTTTTATATGTCCTGACAGTGATATATTGCTAAATTCATTTTTCACTGTTGCAAGGCCTGTCCCTCTCTTAGGTTAACTTGGAGGCTACCTTTAAATCTGATTAAAGTTTAGATTCCCTTTGGGAGTGGATGGACATGTGGAGTTTGGGGTCTCTGAGCTAACAATTAAAAAATACATCTTTTAGTAAAATTGATTTTAAGATGGTGTGTTTGAAAATGCCACTTTTAGAAAGTGAGCATTTTCTTGCTTATACCATTTCTGTGACTCTGCCTGTTTGTGGATTCCCTGTCTGGGTCAGTTTGACAGTTGGGCTGGTTGCACCTCACACTAGACAGTGACACAAAGGGAGCTGGGGTGTAGCCTGAATATCCTGATGAGCCATCTGTGCTAGGAGGGAGGGGAGGAGTGATCACTCACACCTGAAAGGGCTGTGCCTACCCTCACACAACGCAGTCTCCAAACCCCTGCTGAGTGTCTGGGGCCTGGCCTGGGCAAGGCAGGATTTCACATTCCAAAGAGACTTTACTTTGAAGTAGGCCTACTTCAAAGGAGAAATTGGGTATAAAAAGGGCACCCAAAACCGCAGACTTTAGAAACACTTCTGGAACCAAGAGGAACCTCTGCCTGGAGAAGAGCTGAATAGCTGAGGAAGAAGAGTTGCCCTGCCTGTGACTGTGCTTTGTGGAGCTATCCTGCAGTTGCTGCTTCTGCCAGAGTAACAGGGCAAAGACTGGACTTTGTGTTGCCTTCCATCTTGTGAAGAAATCTCCAAGGGCTTGATTTAGAGCTTGCCTCCTGTTGTTTGAAGTCTCAGGGACAGCAAAGACTTCTCTCTGCCAGCACCTGGAGTCTCTGGAGAGACTCCTACTCTGCCCTGTGGTGCCCATCCAGTTCCTGGGACCCTGAAAGGAGAAGCTGGCAGCCTAAAGACAAGGAAATCCATGCACAGAGCGCCATGTGGGGAAAAGATTGACGCAAATCCGATCTGAGGCTGAAAAAACAACGTGCTGCCGGCTCCGCAGCTGAGCAACGACATCGCTGACGGATGCTGGGAGATCACAACCTGCGCTGCAGGGTTTTTGGATCATCGTGCGGCTGGATTTCCGAGTCCCGTACCGCTGTGCAGAGTTATTTTTGACGCACACCCACCCGTGCGGGGTTATTTTTGACGCGCACCAGGTACATTTTAATGCTAGCAGCGCTAGTGTGTGGTTAAAACTACTTAAAGGCTCTTTAAAAAAAAAAAATATTGATAACTTGACTTGTGTATTGTGGATTTTTGTCGTTTTGGTCTTGTTTTGTTTAGATAAATATTTCCTATTTTTCTAAACTGGTGTTGTGTCTTTTTGTAGTGTTTTCATTAAGTTACTGTGTGTGTTGGTACAAATACTTTACACCTAGCACTCTGAAGTTAAGCCTACTGCTCTGCCAAGCTACCAAGGGGGTAAGCAGGGGTTAGCTGAGGGTGATTCTCTTTTACCCTGACTAGAGTGAGGGTCCTTGCTTGAACAGGGGGTAACCTGACTGTCAACCAAAGACCCCATTTCTAACAGTTGCCATCTTGCTTCCCCTGTGATAGTCTCTCAACTTCACATTGAAACTGCCATATGTTGCCCTGATCACGCTGACAACAACTTGACAGCTAATCCTCTGCAATCATATCCACTCACTTTGTTTTTTGATTTTTCTGCTTGATAGTTGTGGCTTATCTACATGGCAAAACACTTAAACTTCCTGTAAAAATTTGAATGTTGCTCTAATCTAATGAAACGTTTGCAATTATTTTTTTGTAAACTGTGTTTTTGCATTGGTAACTGTTCTTATGTAAATCCGCCAGAAACCTTTTTGGTTCTTTTCTATGCAATATAAAATCATTGAAATAATTAAATAGCAAAATGTTTATTGTTTGACTGTTAAATGCATGGTAACATCCTCTGACAAAACCATTAGGCCTAACTTTTTATGAATGCATAGCTCATATTGTTTTAAGCTTAGGAGGGTGCCTTTAGAAGTATAGTTTGCATTTAAGGATTATTTAGTGAGTGTAACCTTTCCTTGTTGTGTACCACTGTACATTGTAAGGCCCCTGCCGGTTTTTCCAACTGGCACCTTGTATACCTTTGCAATTATGTGTCTAGTATATAGTTCTGTGTGTATTAAAGTGTTTTAACCTTCCTAAGATGAAGCACAGCCTGGGCATGAATGCATTAGTTCTTGTAGAACATGAGGCTTTTTGCTGGTCCCTCTCCCCCACTCTTTGCCCCCATTTGGACTACTAGCTGCTGGTTTAGGACTCTGAAAGTGCACTGGAGCCTCCTAACCATGCCCCAGTGCCACTGCTTTCTCCCTAAATTGGTATATGTGAATTGCCAACCATAATTGGCACATTCTTTAACGCCCTCAATCAATCTATCAATCAGGATTTATAAAGCTCAGCTAAACACCCAATAGGGTATCCAGGTACTTGCAGGTCCTGGAAGCTTATTCAAGCAATCAGGTTTTGAGGGCCATTCGGAATTCTGGAAGTGAGGTGATGATCCTGAGGTGTGTGGGGAGGCTGTTCCAGGTTTTTGCTGCGATGTGAGAGAAGGAGCATCCTCCACTTCTGCTTTGGTAGATGCGGGAGTATAAGCATGTGAAAGGGAGGCAGAGAATTGTCTTCTTGACGGCTGGTGAAAGTTCAGGCGGTGGTTGATGTATGCTTGTCCTTTGTTGAGTAAAGCCTTTTGTGTGTGGGTCAGCAGCTTGAATTGTCATCTCTTCTGTATGGGGTGCCAATGGAATTGCCTGAGGTGAGGTATGATGTAGTTTCGTTGGAGAAGGCCGAAAATGAGTCTGGCTGCAGTGTTCCACATGAACTGAAGTCTCGATAGAAGGTGTACGGCAATATGGCATGGTTGGATGGAATAGGTGGAGGTCTCAGGTCTGATGGCCACGTGGTGTTATTCCATGTGTTGCTGCTATTGCCAAAGATCAATACTTTAATCTTGTCTCTGTTCCCTTACAAGTCCCTAGTATATAGTATCAATGGTACCCAGGGCATGGGTGTTAAAGGGGGGTCATTGAGGCCTGAAGCACTGTTTGTGCTACCCTGAGTGACCCAAGTAAACTACTGTGAGCAGGCCTGTTATTGCAGACTGCAGTGAACACTGCTCTAACTCAACTGTTCCAACACCATGTGTGGCACAGCCAAAAGCACTATATTTATAAGTCATCCCTAAGGGCAGCCCCCTGAGCCTAGAGGGCAGGGTGCATTATATTAAAGGTGTGGACATATAAGTGCAAGCTTATTTGTCCTTATAGTAGCCTTTTCCATTAAAAGCTACTGTAAGTGAACAAGTCCATTCAATAACATGGGCTGGCATCTGGGCAAACCTAAGGTCTCCAGCTCCATTATAGTACAGATAAAATGGGTCATATTTGGTATCAAACAATGTGCCTTCTCACCCCTGACATGAATTTTGTTTCGGGGGCTGGGAGCTTCAAAGGGCACATCGCCTCTAATGTGCAATCAGGCTGTCCCTCAATGGAAGACAAAACCGTCCCCCTGCCCCAGACACATTTGCACCCTGGCAGGTGGGACAATTAGTTAGTTAGGAGTCGAACACCCCCAGCAGGCTAGACACAACTCTTGGGCGAGCAGCCTGGTCTGTACAGCCAAGGAAGACTTCTGCCATCTTAAAAAAGACAATATAGAGGGCTTTGAGTAAAAAAAGATGCCACAAACCACTGTATGTGCTCACCTCAGGGGTGGATTAGCCTCTGGGGCTAGTAGCCCATTGGATACTTGCACCCACACCCATAACGCCCCTAAATCCAGGAATTAAGGGGCTCACCTAGCACCAGAACCTCCGATCTGTAACAACTTGTGAAGAAAGAACAAGAGAAGACCTGCATCCATGACAACAAGAACCTACACTAAAAAATGGCGTGATGCCTTGAACCTGGGGCAACCTTTCTGGAACTGCTCAACTGCGGCTCATTCTATATCAAAGATTGCATCTCCCATTAAGAAGGAATCATTTGTTAGTCAAAGGCAAAACTAGGCTCCCTTGGACTAGTGTCACTATTCCCTTGCACACCACAGGTAAAAAGCACCTACTGGATCTGAAGAAGTGATGGCCATTCTGCCCTCCGAGGAATCGCTCAAAGACAGGTAGTCCAGTGCATTGTGGGAAGTGTAGTCCAGCTCTCCTCCAAGTTTCAGCCAGCTACCATTTTTCACTGGACCTCTGGAAGGGGAGATAGCTTCTGCTCCACCTTACCACTGCCAAGGCTTGTTGATTGCCAGTCCAGTCTTCACAACCTTTACTCGATGCTGCAACTCGAGGAGACACCACAACACCTTCATCTGACATCACCTGTGGCTCAGTTGTTGAGTTGTTGTATCTGCCTCCTCACCTGCACCATCTCAGTGGTAAAACCAGCAACTGCAGCTCCTGTTCTGCATCAAGGATAGCCAAGCTAGGTGGAGTTGTTCTGCCTGGTGAATCCTGGTCTAGAGGCCCACATAAGCTTAACCCTGAGTGAGCTCCCACAAACTTGACCTACAAGTGACTAAGGGGGTGATTCTGAGTCTGGCGGGCGGCGGAGGCCGCCCGCCAGACTTCCCCCAACAAAATACCGCTCCGCGGTCGCAAGACCGCTGAGGGTATTTTGGGATTTGCCCTGGGCTGGCGGGCGGCCGCCAAAAGGCCGCCCGCCAGCCCAGGGCAAATCAACCTTCCCACGAGGACGCCGGCTCAGAATTGAGCCAGCGTAGTGGGAAGGTGCGACGGGTGCAGTTGCACCCGTCGCGTATTTCAGTGTCTGCTTTGCAGACACTGAAATACTACGTGGGGCCCTCTTACGGGGGCCCCTGCAGTGCCCATGCCATTGGCATGGGCACTGCAGGGGCCCCCAGGGGCCCCGCGGCACCCCCTACCGCCATCCTGTTCCTAGCGGGAGACCCGCCAGGAACAGGATGGCGGTAGGGGGTATCAGAATCCCCATGGCGGCGGAGCGCGCTCCGCCACCATGGGGGTTTCTGTAGGGCAGCGGAAAACCGGCGGGAGACCGCCGGTTTTCCCTTTCTGGCCGCGGCTGAACCGCCGCGGTCAGAATGCCCTTGGGAGCACCGCCAGCCTGTTGGCGGTGCTCCCGTGGTCGTTGACCCTGGCGGTCAACGACCGCCAGGGTTAGAATGACCCACTAAGTGTCACAAGTACTATTTTTCAGCACCCACGGCTCCTGCATTCAGCACCAAGGATAGCCAGGACACCTCTGCACCCAGGCTCGATGAACCATGTAAAATTGGCCTGACTGCTTCAGCTCGGTCCTGGGACACGCACATTCTTAACTACCAGTGGGTTCCTCTGAACTCACTCCGCAAGTGACCGAGTGTCACCAGTTATTTTTCTTATTGACTGCAATGGTACAATTTGACAGCATGTTAATGTACTGCTTTTCTTTTCCCTCTTTATTTTGGTGTCTTAGTTTATGTAGAAATCTGCTTTATTTTTATGAAATGGTGTCTGATTTCTTGTGAGTCATGTCAATTACTTATCATCCATGTTGGTACTCTTAAATGCTTAACACATGTTCTTCTAGTAAAGCTTGGCTGCTCTTTGCCACACTATTAGGACCGAGCTAAGGGTTTAATATTGTGAATCCAAAGGACCATCTTTGGGTATTGTGAGAGTATTACATATTGAAGCCTAACCAGCATCACTGTATAATACTCCACTTTCCTATAGGTCTTATTTGTTGGTTTACCGAGCCATGACTTCCTAGCCCACTGCACCTCTACGCGTAATCTTTGGACTGCTATATCTTGCAACCCTGAAAGTCAAGTGGTAAAAGGGGAATTGGGATACTAAACAGAGTTCCACAGAAGAACACTAGTACTAGATGCTAATTACAATAGAGCCCAGTTACTTCAGATTAAACTGGCTCGCTTTGACCTGGATTTCTAACATTTTTCGATTTATTTTGCTGCTGACTTGTGTTTAGCAGGATACTATCAGTGCTTAATTTGTGTGTGCACCGGCACTTATGTTTGAGGGTCGGCGCTTATTTTTTTTGCCTCAAGCATTTTCTGCAAGCAAAAGACACATATGGGAAAGACAGAAGAAGAGAAAAACTAAAAAGTGTCACAGTAGGAGAAAGCAGAAAGCTGCAAGATTGAGCTGAAGGGGCAGGGAGTGGCTTTAAATGGATTGAAGAGGTCCGCGGTGGCTTCAGAATTACGCTGCCTCGGTATTCCCTGTTCCCACATTTAATTGCAGCACCCGTGTGTTTAAGAGGAGGACTTTGGGCACCGGCACCTTTTTATTTACAAATTAAGCACTGGATACTATGGTATAAACTATGCATGGTAGTATGCTGAATTCAAGATCCAGTCTAATTTAGTGGTGGATGCAAGGAATGCATCACAACTGTTCCTGTCATTGTTATCCATTTCGCCTTTGACTGCTATTTGAAGGATGCTACTGAAAGATTAGCCCATTTACTATGAGTGCCTACCAAAGACGGCGAGTTACTTAGCTAGGCTTCTCAGGATTACCTATTTGTTGTTTAATTGTATTAATGCGTTTCAGTTTGACAAGATCAGAACAAAATGTACTCATCCGTGCTTGGAGTTGTTATGTGCAAGCCCCCCATGAAATCCATATATAGACAATCAATCAATCAATCAGTCCATTTATAAAGCGCTCTACTCACCCTTTAGGGTCTCAAGGCACTCGGGGGAGGCTACTGGTCGAAGAGCCACATCTTGTGGTGTTTCCTGAACGTCAGGAAGTCCTGGGTCTGGCGAAGGTGGAGTGGTAGGGAGTTCCAGGTCTTGGCGGCGAGGTGAGAAAAGGATCTTCCTCCGGCAGTGGTGCCGCGGATGTGGGGGACGGTGGCGAGGGGAGGCTGGCAGAGGGAAGATGAGTGGGAGCGTGGAAGTCTGTCATTGAGGTAGGCAGGGCCTGTGTTGTGAGAGCTTTGTGTGCGTGGGTCAGGAGACAATGTATCCTGCTCTCCTCTCAAGTGGACAGTGCGTCCAGAATGTGACCCTAACAACACAAAAAAATACCAAAAATGTGGCACGCACAGCTAAACACACACGTCAGACGTGCAGCAGCAGTGCACGTGCTTCCTACCTTGCTTCATTCTCTGTGCCTCCCGCTTTGACAGTAGTATTTGTTTTGGCGAATGGTTTTGCTCTTGCACAGTGAAAAGCTGTTCATCAAACTTCAGTAACCCATACAGACAGAACTGCAAGTGTCATTAACGCACTGACCAGGTCGGTACAGGATTCGTGGCTGCGAGGCATGCCTCTTCAAATGTACATAGAGGGGAATGCAAAGTTATATTACTCGCACAGGCACATGCAAGCAATCGCTCCTTGAAATGAGATTTAGGAAGTGCATTGAATACCCCAGACATGGGAGTCCTGGCGCTGAGAATCAGCAGCTAGTGAAGTATGTCTTAACTGAAAAGGCATATTTCGATTTTCTTTCCGAAGGCCAGGCAATGGAATTCTGATCTTAGCGCGAGAGGGAGATCATTGCAGCTTTGGAAGACACAGTAGTAAAACAATCCGTCCCAAAGGCATGCTTTTTTTTGAAGTTCTGGCAATCAACGTCTACTTGCCCGCGGTGGAGAGGTGCGCATAAAGAAAGGTGGGAGTGATGTGGGTCTGGATACCTAGAGGTCCTGAACCCAAGAGGGCCTTATAACAAATGCCAGTGTTTAGGATGTAGACGTAGTGTTAAATATACAGGTTGCTGTCGAGGGATGCTCAACTGCAGCCCAGCCGTATTATTCATAAATTAAAGTCTTTTGAGCAAGGCAGTGTGAAGCCCGATGGATCAAGAGTTGCAGCAGGAATGACATGGTCACCGTCTACCACTGTTCTCCTCTCTGTTCAATAGGAAGATAGGGCTAAGGTTTTGCACAGCATTTAAAGAGAGTAGAGACACTTAGCAGTAACTTTACTAATATGAGTAGACAAAGCAAGGTTATTACGATTTATTATCGCCTCACGTTTTTATTGCTCAGCGGAGGTTGCACGAACTCTGCAGGTCACCAATCAGAGGAGCAGATAGTTGATGAGCCACCAAACGTGAGGACCACCGTATTCTCTCTGTTCGATTTCAGTGAATTGCCATGCACTTTCCGAAATTGTCATCAACCATGTTTTGAAATTCGTATTTTAAGTAGATGACGATGTAAGTGTCGTCAGTGTACGGAGCCAACTGAAGTCCAAAAGAGCCACTCGGTTTGGCTAGCTGAATAACATATGGAATGAATGAAGGACTTTGTCCTGAATTGTACGTATACGAGACCGTGCTTTAAGAGTGTGTTTCGAAGGTAACACTTGGATCTAACATAATTAATGCACCCCTTCGTCTGTTTCCAATGTCGGTGTAATATTTCGAACATTTTCCAAGGCCTACTTAGTGTTAAGGGTTGCTTTCATACACAGAAAAAGCACAGTACGAGAAGCAACAGCGAAAACTTGCTTCCTAAAAAGGTGCAGGAACAGCATGCGAAGCATATGTACAGGCAAGCTTGACCAGGGAAGCAGCAGTTCAAACATCCCTCAAAATACGTGTGTCTCTGTGTGTGTATGAATGCAAAACATTCATTTTACTTTCTAAAAAGGACAGATGACCAAATAGAATATTCCCTCTAGCACATATCAACTTGCAACATTAATTATACTCGGACAATGGTATGACAATCACTAGTGTAGCCATCATATGGAATCAACAACCCTTTAGATCAGGTCTTGCAGGAAAAATGGCACAAGGGGACCTGGCAAAGTAACAGATCTCCATGGTTCAACTTCCATCTAATGGTCTTAAAAAAAGAATGTAAGTACCTAGAGAGAAACTGGAGGAAGTCATTTGATGAGGCAAGTAAATCTGAATATAGGAAAGCCATCAGAAACTACCATGCAGAAATTAGAACCTCCCAAGCTTTCTATTACACTGCAAGGGTTGAAAACTCTTCCAGCTCACCCAAAGAAATATTTCAGATTCTTTGAACTGTTATTGAGCCCAAATTAGTTAGCTCTTTGCCAAAAGCCTCTGTGGAGCACAGTAGCAACCGGGTATACTTCATTCAAAAGAAGATAATTAATATTCACTCTTCCTATCCTGAAATGCCAACTTTGGATGAACTTCTGTCCAGAAAAAAACACTTATAACATCCTGAAGAGGGACTCTTGGCCTTCCCTAACCTCAAACCGAGTCTCCTCACAGACCAATTCAGCAAGGTAAAGTTGGGTACCCCCTTAGACCCGGCCCCCCTCCATATTCTTGGACAAGGGTCAGAAGGCATCTTTTACGTCCTGTTAGATTTGCTCAACACTTCTCTAACTAGAGAGCTGCACTCCCAATGAAAGCATGCAGTGGTAAAATCATTATTAAAAAACCCCACCCTAGATCCTCTATGTCTGGGTAACTATAGGCCCATTTCTTTGTTGCCAGAATTATCCAATCTCCTTGAGAAATATGTAAACGAGCATCTCTCCGTCTTCTTGATTCTAACAAAGTCCTCTACTCCAGACAAATGGGTTTCAGACCACAACACAGCACTGAAACAGCCCTTGTGGCTGTGGTGGAGGAACTGAAATGACTTTTGGACCAAGGAGGTTCTGTAGCCCTTATTCACTTAGCTCTCAGTGCAGCATTTCCCCCTGTTGATCACATTAGACTCATTCAGAGAATCTCAGATGCAGGTATTGAAGGCAGGGCACTGAAATGGCTCACTTCATTTTTTTGAGGATACAACCTTCCAAGTGTTAGGGGCAGTCTTCCGGTGAGCTTTGTGGTGCCCCAGGGCTCAGCTTTGAGGCCCACCTTCTTCAACTTATATCTGCACCCGTTGGCTGAAACAGTGCGATCCTTTGGGTTGTCATTAGTCTCCTACGCTGACGACACCCAATTAGTCTTGTCAGTTTCTCCGGAACCAAGTTAAAGTAATCCTCAACTGACCCACTGTTTACAGGAAGTGGGCAGTTGGATGGCAAACTGTCACCTGAAACTCAATGAAGACAAGACAGAGGTCTTACTGCTGGGCAACAATATTAAAAAACAGGCACCTACACTTAAGCCTGATAAAGATCCTGGGCGTTTGGCCTGGTAACAACCTTACTATCGACTGTCAAGCAAAAAGTCCTGCAACAAGCTGTTATGGCATTCTTATAATGCTTAGGAAGGTGCTTCACCTTCTCCCTTTTCCATCCAGAAGGCTGATTATTAATGCCCCAATAATCTCACGCCTTGACTATGGCAATTCTTTACATTTTACCCCCCCCATCATGTGCTAAAAAGACTGCAGGTTGTTCAGAATGCCGCTGCTCGCCTCCTTTTGAACATCCCAAGGAATCAATCTGCCAAAAAGGCATTGTTTGAACTTCACTGGCTTCTGGTGGAGCAGCAAATGCAGTTCAAGGCATTATGCATTTTTCACAAAGCACTTTACAACAAAGGCCCTGTATTGCTACAGCCTTTAGCTTCACCATATACCCCTGGTAGGCTGTTCAGATCATCCTTAGCCCACCTTCTGACTGTCCCAAAGATTCCCAAACAAGATGGTGGGCATTTCAATAGCCTAGTTGGCCCCCAAACTCCTCACCGATTGAATTATGCTGACTGGACAGAGAATTTCCTTTTTATAAAGGTCCTGAAAACTTTGTTGTTCATGAGTTAGCCCCCTCCCATTCCATTGGAGATTGGCTAGTGCTATGTTGGATCTAGCACTGGGAAGCCTCCGGGTAGCCATGTGCTTTATAAATCTTGCAGAATTAAACTGATACTATTGAGATACAAAAATGCCTAGACAGAGTTAACAAGTGTACAAATGACAAAATAATGAAAAAATACTATAAAAAAATACTATCAAAATATGTGATGCGTTACACTGAATAATTTGCTGTTGCTTCACACAACGTACTCACAGTCGCAGATCACAGGGATTCCTGGGGGCGGAAAGGGGCGGCATGGCACGCGGGCAGGGGTAGAATAAATAACATAATAACATCAGAGGCACAGGCTCCCAGCTAACCCTGAAGCCAATCCTGACGCTGCTCAAAGCTGCGTCAGGATTGGCTGGGAGCACCCTGCCCGGGCACTCCCAGGCACACTGGGAGCCTGTGCAGGCGCTCTCCAGCCCAGTAACTGTATTGCTGGGCTGCAGAGAGCCTGTGCGCATGTGTTTTTGGCCAACCCGAAATGGCCAGCCAAACACACATGCATTCTGAGGGGAGTGCACGGTACACTCCCCTCTGCTCATCACCCCCAATGCCTCGCCCTGTACATAAGGAAGGGATAATAAACACAGTTGTGAAAGGATTTGCAGCGGTTGCTGCTGAGGGGGACGACGGTCCTCCACCCTTATGGAGGAGCTGCCGCTGCTTACTCAACACTGCTGCATAAAGAGGACGTTGTTAGAAATGGGGTTTCTGGTTGGCTAGAATATGCACCTCAGTCAGGCAGAACCTACCCACTCTAGTCAGGGCAAGGGAGTTACATGTCCAAGATAACCCATGCTCACCACCTTGGTAGCTTGGCACGAGCAGTCAGTCTAATCCCAGAGGCAATGTGTAAAGCGTTTGCACAACACACGCAACACACATGACGCACTATCCCCACCACAAAGGAAACACAACACCAGATTATATGAAAATATACTGTATTGTACACAACACAATTATTAGACCAAACATTACTTGCAAGTAATACCCTGCTGTTAGAAATTGGGTTTTTGGTTGGCAGTCAGGTTGCCCTCTGTCCAAGCAAGAACCCTCACTCTAGTCAGGGTAAGTCACACACAATCCAAAATCAGCCTGTGCTCACCCTCCGGTAGCTTGGCACGAGCAGTCAGGCTTAACTTAGAAGGCAATGTGTAAAGCATTTGTGCAATAAATCATACAACACCATAGCATAACACCACAAAAATACACCACACAGTGTTTAGAAAAATATATAATATTTATCTGGGTATCTTCAGGTCAAAACGATCAAAGTTGCAATACGAATTTGTAAAGATATCACTGAAAAGTGATAGAAAGTGTCATAAGTCTTTAGAAAGTAAACAAAGTCTCTTTCAAACACAAAGTACCTGGTTTCTGGTGGAAAATCTCCTCAGAGGGCCACAGGAGAAGAGGTGCGTGGAAAACTGGTGTGTGCGTCGATTTCTCCTCAGCACACACGGACTTGCGTCGTTATTTTCCACGCGGGGAGTCGGGCGTCGTTTTCCGGCGCGCGGACAGTCTCTTTCTGTGGATCGCGGGGATTACCAGATGTCCCGGGTCTGTGCGTGGATTTTCCTGCTTGTTCTCCGGCTGCGCGTCGGTCTGCGGGGCTGCGCGTCGAAATTACGATCTCACGGCAGGCGTCGCGTCGATTTCTCCTCTAGTGGTCGGGCGGCGTTGTCCTTGCGAGGCCGTGCGTCGGATCTTCGATCGTCCCAAGAGCGTCGCGTCGATCAGCGTCGGAGTGCGGCGTTTTTCTCGCCGCGAAACAAGCTGTGCGTCGAAATTTTCAGCGCAAGGAGCGTCCAAGTAAAAGAGAGAAGTCTTTTTGGTCCTGAGACTTCAAGGAACAGGAGGCAAGCTCTATCCAAGCCCTGGGAGAGCACTTTCACAGCCAGACAAGAGTTCAGCAAGGCAGCAGGGTAACAGCAAGACAGCAGTCCTTTGTAGAAAGCAGACAGGTGAGTCCTTTGAGCAGCCAGGCAGTTCTTCTTGGCAGGATGTAGTTTCTGGTTCAGGTTTCTTCTCCAGCAAGTGTCTGATGAGGTAGGGCAGAGGCCCTGTTTTATACTAAGTTGTGCCTTTGAAGTGGGGGTGACTTCAAAGAGTCTCTAAGAAATGCACCAAGCCCCCTTTCAGTTCAATCCTGTCTGCCAGAGTCCCAGTAGGGGGTGTGGCAGTCCTTTGTGTGAGGTCAGGCCCTCCACCCTCCCAGCCCAGGAAGATCCATTCAAAATGCAGATGTATGCAAGTGAGGCTGAGTACCCTGTGTTTGGGGTGTGTCTGAGTGAATGCACAAGGAGCTGTCAACTAAACCTAGCCAGACGTGGATTGAAGGGCACAACAAGATTTTAGTGCAAAGAAGTGCTCACTTTCTAAAAGTGGCATTTCTAGAATAGTAATATTAAATCCGACTTCACCAGTCAGCAGGATTTTGTATTACCATTCTGGCCATACTAAATATGACCTTCCTGCTCCTTTCAGATCAGCAGCTGCCACTTCAACAGTGTATTAGGGCAGCCCCAATGTTAGCCTATGAAGGGAGCAGGCCTCACAGTAGTGTAAAAACGAATTTAGGAGTTTTACACTACTAGGACATATAACTACCCAGGTACATGTCCTGCCTTTTACCAACAGAGCACCCTGCTCTAGGGGTTACCTAAGGCACACATTAGGGATGACTTACATGTAGTAAAAGGGGAGCTCTAGGCTTGGCAAGTACCTTTAAATGCCAAGTCGAGGTGGCAGTGAAACTGCACACACAGGCCTTGCAATGGCAGGCCTGAGACAAGGTTAAGGGGCTACTGAGGTGGGTGGCACAACCAGTGCTGCAGGCCCACTAGTAGCATTTAATATACCTGCCCTAGGCACATGTAGTGCACTCTACCAGGGACTTACAAGTAAATTAAATAGTCAATCATGGATAAACCAATCAGTAGTACAATTTACACAGAGAGCATATGCACTTTAGCACTGGTTAGCAGTGGTAAAGTGCCCAGAGGTCAAAAGCCAACAACAACAGGTCAGAAAAAATAGGAGGAAGGAGGCAAAAAGTTTGGGGATGTCCCTGTCAAAAAGCCAGGTCCAACATGACCCCCTACCAGCCTAAAGCCAGGGGAGAACAATCACTATCCTGATGTACTTCCCTGTTTGAGGCTAGAGAACAAGGACCCAGGCCCACAACAGCAGGGGCATGCTCCAGTTCTTCGCCTTCCTGACTCCAATTGGATCACTCTGTCCATACTATCAGGGCCCACTAAGCCAACCCATGGGGAACCTTTCTCCTTACCTGCGGATCCCATCTGTGCAGCACCTAACCTTACTTTGCTCACAGATGTATCCCAGGAGCAGGATAGTACCACCATGACCAACACAGTGGTGTTGCCCACTCTACCCCCGGGGTGTGACACTTGTCCCCTCCCCAGGGATAACTCTGTCCACCCGGACAGCAAGCCACAGTGATTACTGACAGCTGCCAGGGATGAGAGCCAGGCCCCAGGCCTCTCAAAGCTCTCCAACCACTGTGGCTGTGGAGAGTGGGGGCGGTAGCCCCAGGTGCTGGGCACCCTTTAACCACTCTCCCTTCCACCAGGTCAGGGATGACAGCCTGAACCTGGTCCTCCCCTCTGGGGCTCTGTACCCTCCCTCCTGGAGCGGTACCCCCAGAGTCCAATATGGTCAGGGTGCTTACAGAAGTCGCCCTGTACCATTCCTCCACAGTGCAGGGCTGTTAACCTGCAACTGGTCCTCCAACCTGGGGCCTGTACCTTCAGGTTGGACTAGGGCCCGGGGTGAGGCTTCCCTCCCCCTGCCCTCCCTTCTGGGGTCCAGCACCCTCCAACTAGGAGTGGCCTCCTCAGAAGACAACATGGTAGGGGCACTGTTATCAGTAGCCCCTCCCTCCAGGTCCGGGGGGACACCCTGAACCTGGTCTTCCAGCCCAGGGTCTGTACCCTCAGACTGGATCACTGCCTGGCAAACCAGGACTTCCTGGGAGGCACACCTACCCCCCACCAGGTCAGAGTTTAACCTCTGCACCTGACCATTCAACTCAGAGTCACCACCCTGAAGTTGAACAATTGCCTGGCACGCCAGGACTTCCTGGAGGGCACACTGACCCTCCACCAGGTCAGAGTTTAACCTCTGAACTTGGCCCTTCAACTCAGAGTCACCACCCTGAAGTTGAACAATTGCCTGGCACGCCAGGACTTCCTGGAGGGCACACTGACCCTCCACCAGGTCAGAGTTTAACCTCTGAACTGGGCCATTCAACTCAGAGTCACCACCCTGAAGTTGAACAATTGCCTGGCGCACCAGGACTTTCTGGGAGGCACACCTACCTCCCACCAGGTCAGAGTTTAACCTCTGAGCCTGGTTCCCCAACCCAGGGTCACCACCCTGAGGTTGGGCAATTGCCTGGCACGTCAGGACTTTCTGGGGGGCACACCTACCCCCCACCAGGTCAGAGTTTAACCTCTGAACCTGGTCATCCAACCCAGAGTCAACACCCTGAGGTTGGACAATTGCCTGGCACAGCAGGACTTCTGGGGTGGCACATCTACCCCCCACCAGGTCAGAGGTTAACCTCTGAACCTGGTTTTCCAACCCAGGGTCACCACCCTGAGGTTGAACAATTGCCTGGCACGCCAGGACTTTCTGGGGGGCACACCTACCCCCCACCAGGTCAGAGTTTAACCTCTGAACCCGGTTATCCAACCCAGAGTCAGCACTCTGAGGTTGGACCACTGCCTGGTACACCAGGACTTTCTGGGGGGCACACCTACCCCCCAACAGGTCAGAGTTTATCCCCTGAACCTGGTTAGCCAACCCAGAGTCACCACCCTGAGGTTGAACCATTGCCTGGCAGACCAGGACTTCCAGGAAGGCACACCTACCTCCCACCAGGTCAGAGTTTAACCTCTGAGCCTGGTTCCCCAACCCAGGGTCACCACCCTGAGGTTGGGCAATTGCCTGGCACGCCAGGACTTTCTGGGGGGCACACCTACCCCCCACCAGGTCAGAGTTTAGCCTCTGAACCTGGTCATCCAACCCAGAGTCAACACCCTGAGGTTGGACAATTACCTGGCACAGCAGGACTTCTTGGGAAGCACATCTACCTCCCACCAGGTCAGAGTTTAACCTCTGAACCTGGGTATCCAACCCAGAGTCACCACCCTGAGGTTGAATCTTTGCCTGGCATGCCAGGACTTCCTGGGGGGCACTCTCACCCCCCACAAGGGACACACCGTCCCCAAGGGCCACACAAGAGTCTGGTTGGCGCAGGTCTCCCGACCTCTGCCCATCCGGCAGAGTCTGGGTTTCCCCCAAACCAGAAACGGTTTCACCTGGGTCATTCCTGGGGGGCTCTGCTCTCAGAGCTGTCCCCTGACTCTCAAGGTCCTCCACTGGGGTCTGCAACCCCCTCTCAACCCTATGTCTGGACTTCTGCACCCCCTCACTAGGAGGGGTACTGCCAGACACCAGAACTGTTGGGATGCTGGCTACAGTCACCCCCCCAAGTTCTTCTGACACTGCAGGGCTTCCCTCAAAAGGTGGCCCTACGGTACAGGCTAGGCTTCCCTCCTGGTGTTCCCTCATGGAACCCTCTAGGACCTGGGACCTACCTGGGACACTACAATCCTTTCCCACCACACTCGGTTGGGAACCACCTAGACCACTCCCTTCAGGAGCACCCCCAAATGCCTCTTCAGACTCTCTGGTACTCACCCAGAAGTCTGCCTCCATTGTAAGTTCTCTGGGGTCAGAGAACTCACACTCCACCTGGTGTTGGCGTAGCTCTGGAAAATAAGGACCAGACATATGCTCTCCAGCAATTACATCACTCTGCCCTTCACATGTATTAACCACAGTACCCTTCACCCAACCACCCAGTAACTCAACCTTGGAAAAGCACTCTACTTCACCCTCCTGAGACTGGTGAGACAGTATCTGTCTGTCCCTGACACTCAACCCATACTCTTCTGGGATGTCTCTACACTCTATATCCAGGACGTCCACCAGGGGGGAACCTTTTTCTCTGTCACTCTCTGCTAGAGTCAGTAAAGTGTCCCTCCCCCCAGTAGGAATATGACTCCCTGTGCCAGTTCCCCAATCCTTCTCAGGGACCCTGTGCATAACGGGAACTACCTCATACCCTTGAACTGCCTGGGGTGTGTCAACTCCCTTCTTCAAGTTGGGCACCAAATCTCTGGGCTTGTGCCCTTCTTCAGTAGTACTAGATGCAAGATTTTTGCTGCCACCATCTGAACTGGACTCAGCCCTTCCGGCCTCCAGTTTCAGCACTTTACAGCTCAGCTCTTGAGCTGCAATCTATTCTTCTTCCAGGGCTAAGAGTCTTTTTGCCTCAACCTCTGCAAGATACTCCTCTAATTGTTGCTCCTGTCGCCTTTGACCTCGGAGCCATTCATCTATTTCTGGGTCACTGTCCAACTCTGAGTAGTCTTCCTCCTCATCTGAGTAGTCTTCCTCCTCATGTGCGTAGTCCTCCTCCTCATCTGAGGGGTACTTAGTCATTTGGTTTCTTGCTGCCTCTCTCTCTGCCCATCTTTCCTCCCCCCAGACTATGTAGTGATGGAGCATCTCCGCCTTAGTAGATCTCTTTGCTACAGGAAGGCCCCATTTTCTGCAAAGCTTCCTTAGGTCAGCCTTAGTGAGGTGGTCAGTACGAACAAAGAATGAGTAGGTAAGCAATCCCATTCTGATAAGATCTTATCAGCAAAAACCAAAATCCAAAGTCCAAAATATCAATAGTATATCCAGGAGGACATCAGAGAGCCAAGAGCCAAAAAAGATGAAAAATCAAGTTGACCTTCAACTGTGGGTAGGTAGTGAAATACTTAGCTACTGTATGTCACTGCACAAACACAAGTCCTATCCTCTCCGCTGATCACCAATGTTAGAAATTGGGTTTTTGGTTGGCAGTCAGGTTGCCCTCTGTCCAAGCAAGAACCCTCACTCTAGTCAGGGTAAGTCACACACAATCCAAAATCAGCCTGTGCTCACCCTCCGGTAGCTTGGCACGAGCAGTCAGGCTTAACTTAGAAGGCAATGTGTAAAGCATTTGTGCAATAAATCATACAACAGCATAGCATAACACCACAAAAATACACCACACAGTGTTTAGAAAAATATATAATATTTATCTGGGTATCTTCAGGTCAAAACGATCAAAGTTGCAATACGAATTTGTAAAGATATCACTGAAAAGTGATAGAAAGTGTCATAAGTCTTTAGAAAGTAAACAAAGTCTCTTTCAAACACAAAGTACCTGGTTTCTAGTGGAAAATCTCCTCAGAGGGCCACAGGAGAAGAGGTGCGTGGAAAACTGGTGTGTGCGTCGATTTCTCCTCAGCACACACGGACTCGCGTCGTTATTTTCCACGCGGGGAGTCGTGCGTCGTTTTCCGGCACGCGGACAGTCTCTTTCTGTGGATCGCGGGGATTACCAGATGTCCCGGGTCTGTGCGTGGATTTTCCTGCTTGTTCTCCGGCTGCGCGTCGGTCTGCGGGGCTGCGCGTCGAAATTACGATCTCACGGCAGGCGTCGCGTCGATTTCTCCTCTAGACTTCGATCTGCGGAGCTGCGCGCTGAAATTACGATCTCACGGCAGGCGTCGCGTCATTTTCTCCTCTAGAGGTCGGGCGGCGTTGTCCTTGCGAGGCTGTGCGTCGGATCTTCGATCGTCCCAAGATCGTCGCGTCGATCAGCGTCGGAGTGCGGCGTTTTTAAATAAATATGCCAATTAGGTATAAGCCAATCATACCAATTTTGTAAGGGAGAGCACATGCACTTTAGCACTGGTTAGCAGTGAAAACATGTTCAGAGTCGAAACATCAGCCAACAAAGGAGGCAAAAAGCAAAAAGTCTTGGGAATGACCCTGTAAAAGGGCCAGGTCCAACAGACGTCCTCTGCCGCATAATTCCAGTGGCCCTGTCTATACCTTGCAGTTTGCTTCTTTGATGACATTTAGTAGTTAACTGTCCTATAATGGGATTGAAACATAAACTGCAAGTAACAAAAGCATCCCTCTGACAAAACCAATAACCCTCTGAACTCTACATTAAATGCACTTTCCTGATCTGCATGGTATACTTGCTTTGCAGCAGGTATATTAGCAGGTCAGCTCCTGGCATAGTGGCACTGGTCACACTGCCATAAAGCTGGCCCTGTATGGTGGAGTCGGTATTGGGGCCCTCATAATGGATAGAAAATATGCCAGAAATGATATACACTAAAGAGACAGGTCTATACCAGCTGTAAAGTTGAGCTCTTCAGGGGTGTGTATGCATTACTGAAGACTGCCTTTTTATATCTGCCTTTTTTACTGCTTTATCCTCCCAAACCGCTTACCTTCTGACAAGCAGCTACCATCTTAACATTACTTTATGTGCACTCTCCCTGGTTTGGGTGCAAATACAGCGTCTAGCTATCCTGTTCCCAGTAGACAACCAGGAGGTTTCCTAGATGTCCAACGGGAGCTCTGTCGACCATATGCGATGAGTAAAAATGTCTGCAATGATTATCCCACATTCAATAGTATGTAAATTCAAAAGAGGTCATGGTGTATTTACCATGCAAAAATTCTCCTGCACTTATCCTGCCTCTGCCAGTTCCCTGCTGCAACCAGTCTTGTTGAGTCCAGTGAAGGAGCTGAGTCAATCAGAAGACATCCCCTGGACAGGTTTATTGTGCTATGATCCCTTTTTTTCAAGATAGCAATGTAAAAGAAAGATGCCCAAAACAGAAGATGATCAATCCGTTCTTTTAATATACATTCTATACATCTTGTCCAGTTGAAAATCTAAGCTGCCCACAAACGATGTCAGAGGTGACAGGTAGCTCATGACTTGGTAAAGTCTCTCTGCCCTTTTCCGAAGTAATAAAATACTTTTTGTGGTTAGCAAGAGGGGCACTTGATACTTATGGGTTCTGGGACACATCCACAGAATAATTTTCAGGATACTTTACTCATCTCCTGTTCCAGTCTATATAAGGGCCTGTCATTCAGTTGTTGTATACCATGTAAATTTAGTCACCAATATATATCTGCTGGCTTCGAGTACTCCCAGATCACCCTCATATGATGTTTTAAAAATAACAGATTTTTCAACTTGTAGACCATTGTATTGCCAAATAAAGTTCCAAAGCTTCTTCTGGGTGGTCTTCACTATGCCCATTAGTAACAGAGTGGGAAGGGCTCTGTCTACATGGAGGAGTCTAGGAATAAAGTTAATTTTCATTCAGTTAGTTCTACCTATCCATGAGATTTTTAGCTTGGCCCATCTCTATATTTCTTTATACAACACCTTCAACAATGGTTGGATTTTGGTCGTATGGATGTTAGAGTTATTAGGAGGAAGAAACACTCTTAAGTTCTATGCCCTTTGAAGTCAAGTCAGAGCTGTGTACCATAAGTATCTTTCTGCTCTCATTTTTATTTATGGCTACTTTCATGCCATTCACATTTGATACTTAACCTTAAAACCTGTGAATTTGTCATAACTTTGTCATTCTACTAAAAGCAAGGACCAAAGTTGTGGACTCTGTTAGAAAACCTTAAATATTCTCAGTGAACACAGTGATTTTTATTTGCTCAGTGTTTGCAACAAATCCCACAATACTTTGGTAAGTGGTGGCATTTTCTAGGATTGACCCCATCAAAAGAGCGAAAACTAGTGAGGCCAATGGCCAGCCCTGTGTCGACCCTCTAGGGTGTTAGACCTGACAGCCTTAGGGTGGTCACCCCTAACTTTTTGCCTGACTCTCTTCACTTTTTAGATACTATCTTTGCTGGTTGTGCCACCCACTTAAGTAGCTCCTTAACCTTGTCTTAGGCCTGCCATTGCAAAGCCTGTGTGTGCAGTTTCACTGCCAATTCGACATGGCATTTAAAAGTGCTTGCCAAGCCTAAAATTCCCCTTTTTCTACATATAAGGCACCCCTAAGGTATGCCCTAGGTAACCCATAGGGCAGGGTGCTGTGTAGGCAAAAGGCAGGACATGTACCTGTGTAGTTTACATGTCCTGGTAGTGTAGAACTCCTAAATCTGTTTTTACACTGCCGTGAGGCCTGCTCCCTTCATAGGCTAACATTGGGGTTGTCCTCATATATTGTTTGAGAGGTAGCTGCTGAAAGGAGTAGGACGGTCATATTTAGTATGGCCAGAATAGTGAAACAAAATCTTGCTGACTGGTGAAGCTGGATTTAATATTACAATTTAAGAAATGCCACTTTTAGAAAGTGAGCTTTTCTCTGCACTTAAATCCTTCTGTGCCTTTCAATCCACGTCTGGCTGGGTTTAGTTGACAGCTCCCTTGTGCATTCACTCAGACACACCCCAAATGCATGATACTCAGCCTCACTTGCATACATCTGCATTTTGAATGGGTCTTCCTGGGCTGGGAGGGTGGAGGGCCTGACACTTGCATGTCAAAGGACAGTAGCCTGCCCTCACACAAGGGACTGCCACACCCTCTACTGGGACCCTGGCAGACAGGATTGAACTGAAAGGGGAACTTGTGCACTTCTAAGCCACTCTTTAAAGTCTCCCCCACTTCAAAGGCACATTTGGGTGTTTAAACAGGGCCTCTGCCCCTACCAACTCAGACACTTCCTGGAGAAGAGAACCTGAACCAGAACTTGCATCCTGCCAAGAAGAACTGCTTGGCTGCCCAAAGGACTCACCTGTCTGCTTTCTGTGAAGGACTGCTGCCTTGCTGTTGCCCTGCTGCCCTGCTGCTCTCTGGTTGTGGTGAGGAGTGCTCTCCAAGGGCTTGGATAGAGCTTGCCTCCTGTTACCTGAAGTCTCAGGACCAAAAAGACTTCATCTTTACATCTTGACACACAGCCTGCCTGAACTGACGCACAGCCTGCACCACAGTGAAAAGTTCACTGCACGCCGAACCAGAACGACGCAGCCTGACTTCACATCTAGAAGATTGACGCAGTGCCAGAGTAGTGACCGAAAATTAGATGCACGGCTCACCGAATCGCTGCACAGCCGAGCCGGAATGACACAGCCTGACTTTCAGAGAGGAATCGATGCAGCGCCTGCCGTGCGGTCGAAATTTTGATGCAACGCCTACTGAATCGACGCAGCTCCTGTGGCTTCATCCTGCCAGTGCAGGAAATCCACACATAGTCCCCGGCTCGTCTGAAAACCCCGCAACCCGAAGAGGACCCACGACCGAGTGCCAGAAATCGACCCACAGCCGTCCCTGCGTGAAAACTAAATGACGCATCGCTGTGTGCGGCCTGAGAAATCGACGCACATCCCTTTGTTTCCACCCGTCTCCTCCTCTGCAGATCTTTGCGGAGGTTTTGCACACAAACCAGGTACTTTCTGCTTGAAAGAGACATTTATTGCATTCAAAATACTTAAGACACTTGATATCACTTTTACAGTGATATCTCAACATATACTTATTGCATTTTAATCATTTTGACCTGCATCTTATCAGATAAATGTTATATATTTTTCTAAACACTGTGTGGTGTATTTTTGTGGTGCTATATTGTGTTATTGTATGATTTATTGCACAAATACTTTACACATTGCCTTCTAAATTAAGCCTGACTGCTCAGTGCTAAGTTACTAGATGGTGGGCACAGGATAATTTGGATTGTGGGTGACTTCCCTGACTAGAGTGAGGGTCCTTGCTTGGACAGGGGGTAACCTGACTGCCAACCAAAGACCCCATTTCTAACATAGGGTAACACACATCAGGGCCGGCTTTAGTTCTCGCGGCGCCCGGTGCAACAATGTTTTTGGTGCCCACCCTCCTTGATCTCCTACTCGGATTCCCTCTCTACCACCCACAAAGGTGCCCGTAATCCCCTCATAGCTTCTCTCTCATATCTATTTCATTTGTTTTAAATCACTGGTAAAGGCTGGCTATGCTAAACCATTCAGCCACCTACAGAAAAAAACAGATCTGTTCTTTGCAGTAGGCATATTAAGCCTCTGCGCAACTTAATGCAAGTCAAATCTTCCACTGGACAAAGCAACAGTGTCTCGCTCTCCCTCTCTCTCTAGCAGGAACATTAATGATAAGAGTTATCTTTACATTTATCTTGCTGTCTGAAAGCTGGATGCACATGGAACTCTGCTACAGGTGCTTTTAAATGGTATTTTAATGCTAAATATGATGCCCCTCTTGAGGTCAGTGCCACCCCTCCAGGTCAGCTCCCAGTGCGGCTGCCCCAGTCACACTGCCCTAAAGCCTACCCTGACGGAAATGATTATGGATTTGTAATTTGGTGGAGGGTGAAATTGCCTTTGATGAATGAGAGCAATCTTGCCTCTGACACAAACTTTCAAGAGTCTTACAGGGGAAATTCCAATACACTCTATCAAGTGCCTTCCATGCATCAAGTGAGAGAAGGAGTCGTCACGAGTTATGACCAGCGGCCTTCTCCAGTGTTATCTCCAGTCTATCATTTTTTATGAAGCCAGCCTGGTATGGAGAGTTCAGGATCCGCCAAATATCTGCAAGCTTGGCAGTGAGAATCCTAGTGAAGATAGTATTTAAAAGAGTGACAACCACATAGTAATGGACATTCTTTGGGTTGGAACAGTACTGTCAATGTGTACTCCATCATAATAGGACTAAGTTGACTTCAGCCAGGTATTCATCTTGGAATTCAGGGCTGCAGGATAACAGAGGTTGGAATAGACCTTTAGGAAAACATTCACGATACTCTATACAGAGATGTGGGTAGCCCCAGAATTATCTCTGAGTGTATCCGAGTGTGGGTTTCAGCAATTCTGATTTTATATGCTAGCAGTGTATCAGCTTTGTCTCCTTTTTTGTAATATGTTTGTTTGATGGTCACTGGTTTGTGCCTAGCATTATTAGTGAGGGGGGCTTCTAACTCCAGCCCATGCTTTACGGAGGTCACCATATGAGCATCTAGAGCATTATTTTTCTGTATCTTATCTAATCTTATCTGTCTATGCAAGAGTGTGATTTGTGGCATTTAAAAATAACGTGGAATCCCTCTATCTTGTGGTGAGTGATACACCATACATTGATGAGATTTGTGCCAATGAAACCACCCAAGAGTGAGGGCAGTCCACTGGCTGGTGTCAAGAGAGTGAGGACCAATTTAAGGCCAGGTCCAGGGCTACATTGATATCTCTCCGCCCCCTCCCAATTGTCAGGATTTTCCTTTGTATATCATGCAGTGGCGAAGAGAATATAAATAAATGTATATATAAAGTGTATTTATCTGCATTACCGCTGTATATTGGAGGACATCTTGTAGGCTCAGCCATAGATGCTCACAGGCCTACTACCATCTCTATCGCCATAGGTAGATTCTAACGCGAATGGGGTGCTCTGATAGTAGACTGTGCCATTGCATCAAACTATAAGGGGTAGATTCCTTTTTTTTCAGTCTAGGAATGTATGGGACTAGTAAATTTGTCTTTTGGATCAGCACAACCCCCACCCATGTGCAGGCACCTCTGGGGCGCCCTTCTCTTTAGAAGGGAGCCAAAGTATTGCACATTCAGGGCAATATTTATACTTTTTTAGTGCCTCATTTGCGTCGTTTTGTGACGCAAAATCAGGGCAAACTTACAAAATACAATTGTATTTGAAAGTTCGTGCTGCTTTTGCGTCAAAAAAAGACGCAAATGTGGTGCTAAAAAAGTATAAATATGGGCCTCAGTGTTATAAAAGTAGCCATTTGGTTTGCAGTCATTCAAGTTTCAAGAGTTAGCCTGCACCATCACATCCAAATCACCATGCAGGTCTACACAAAATTCAGCAACCAGCTTCAAAAACTGTTGTGAGGTCCATCCATATCATCCTCCATCACTCCACCTTAATCCCCCAACCGGCACTCTTTGCTGCATTTCAGCTGTGCGCTGTTTGCACTGGAATGTTCCTGATTTTAATATTTAGTCAACCTAGTTAAACAAGAGTCAACATGTTGAGCAAATAACTTTCTGAATGAAGGATAATTTTGTCAAATGTAATCAAAGCAAAAGAAAAATTATGCCAAAAACAATTGTAGTGGACCCATTCATCCTGTTGTGTTGCAAGCTCCATGGCTGACACTGGTTTTAGGGCCTGCGAGTGAGGTTTTGTCTCATTATGGTGCTGGCGTCACAATCTTCACAACTTGTACAACCACTGCCTCTATTAAAAGGCTAAGCTAGTTACATAAAAAAAATCAGAGTGATATACCTCAAACAATCATACCCGAATATGGAAGAAAGAAGGCAACAATACGGTCAGGCTCGGTAAGTTGGTCTCAAATTCTACCCATTAGTAATGAAACAAATTCATGTTCTCAGTGGAAATTTTCCAGTTAAATATTCACTGTATCCCCAAAAAATCTGATTGCCATGTCAGTATTCAGAGATGCATTCATCATCTTGTGCCATCTCATTTGTGGGTCAATATCTGTAAGCATTCTGATCTCTTGATGGCCTTTGTTCCTGGACCTCCACCCTTCTTAAATACTGTGATTGCCACTCCAGTCTAAGTCGTCCGGGGGCTCCCTCTTTCATCTGGGTCTCCCTTTAACAGGGTAGGTGCTTTTGTTATGGTGGACACAGAATGCTGTTTGCCTTCAATGGCAAAAATAGTGAAAAGGAAATTCCTACCTTCTTTTGTTGCAATTTCAAGTACTTCAATTTTAGAAGAGGATATCTAATAAAAGAATGAGATGGAGGAGTAATTGTATGTTGTCGGTCAGCTCTCCGAACAGCCCATAGAATTGTTTCCTTCATCTTGAAAAAATGCACTTTAGCCAGACCTACTGGGTTCAGATTGTTTCTCAAGAGCTTTAGATCATATGAGTGTGATCCAAATCAATAATCTAATTGCCTGGGCACTGAGGAAGAGTGAAAAAGAGACCCTGAACATATATAATGAATACAGAAATACAGGTACTAGAATGCAATGTGCCTGCAGTTTGCCCATTCGTTCATCTTATTCTATGTGCACATGCTGAGGGTCTGTAAGAAGATGCTGGTTTTGAAGGAGCTATGTGGGTGTTTATCGTTTGTGGTCATCTGAGAGTCTGGCAGTAGGTCTGGCCTGATCAGTGGAAGTAAGCGAATGCACTAGGGACAAATGCTGGTCAGTGGCCAGTACTCCAACTAATGTAGACAATGTGGGGGCACAGCAGTTAAGCTTTTGTTGATATCTGATTTCACAGATTTGGGTGGGGCATCTTCAAGGATGACTATGAACTACATATTTAGGTTAGCAATCCTATAATTATTATTAGTTTTGACGTGGCACCACCTTTTGTCCATCATATTCTTGAAGTCCTCTCTTGTTAGAAAGGTTATTATGAGTAGCAAGGCATACTGAGTTCTTATGAAATCTCCAGTTGGTGTATAATAGGATGATAAATGATGACCCTGTTTAAAGCCGAATAAGTTACATAGAATGACTTTTTTGTCTCGCGAGGAATTTGAGTCCTAAAATGAGATATTCGTGTGATGATTATGCTTTTGAACAATATTCACTATTCTCTTTTCTGACTACTACATTAAGTCTGGTTTGTGTTTGATAGTGCAAGCATCTGGTGAACTGAGATGGAGCACATCCAGTATTATTCAAAGTTCACCCTGAACATACCCTTTTCTTTCTCTCCTTTTGTAATATGACTATTGCAGAAATGACAGACATGGAAATGGAAAGCAGTGAAAGCAGTGAAATGAAATGAAGAGCTTTATAAAGTTTACTTTATTCATGGGAAAAGTTGAGCAAATTAAAAAAAAAAAAAATTAACTCCTCCAGGCCTGATACAGTCACAGAGCAATGAATGCAGAACCCATAATGGCTTGTCACTTAGCAGTCCTATAGAGAAACCTGTGATAGAATCAGAGCGAAGTGAAGCAGGGGGGTTCCACAGGACCCTGCAGCCCCTGCAATGCAGTGTGGAGGGTCTTCATTAAACCCAAGACTCATGAATATCTGTGAGAAATTATGGAAGGATTAGATGCTGCGCACCTCATTCCGGAGGGGTCCCCCATCATTTTGCGTAATGCCACTGAACGTGAATATCATACTTAAACTCACTAACTTATTCATATAGGAAATTCACATTCACAGTTCCATCTGAGGCAGGTGCTGGGTGGCAGATGGGGTTCCATAAAACCTAAACTGGTGGTTGGTAAAAACAGTAGGTAGAGGTAGAGGATATTCACTCTGAGACTGACTGCTGTCTTTTCAACATGGGTACCCAGCAGGAGGGGCTCTCAGACTCCTCTCCAATCCAATTTGATTTGTAAAGCATGGCTTATCATTTGTGAAGGTAGCCAGGCGCTGAGAGTACTGCTGCTGGGGCTCATTCAAATAACCAGCTCTTGAGTCCTTTTCTGAATTCCAGCAGGGAGGATGAGGTCCATAGGTGAAGTGAAAGGTTGCGCCAAGAAAAGGAGCATCCTCAGCTGTTGCTGCGGTGAATGATGGGGTTGTGGGCAAGGAAGAGGGAAACGGAGCAAAGGTGCCTGGACAGGAGGTGAAAGTTCAGTTGGTGCTTGATGTACGCTGATCTTAGGTTGTAGAGGGCTTTGAAGGAGTGGATTACCATATTGAACTGGCATCTCTTCTGAATGGGAGCCAGTGGAGCTTCTTGAGTTGAAGGTGATGTAGGTCCACTTCGGGAGTTCAAGTTCTGGCTGCTAAGTTCTGTATCATCTGCAGTCTCTTGAGCTGGGTGATGGAAGCCACTTAAAAATCTTGTGAAGCATGCAGAGGGTGGGGAAGTAGGCAATACAGACTGTGTTGATCTGTTTTTTCATGGTCTGCTTATTGTCCAGAATGATACCAAGATTCCAGGCTTGGCTGGTAGGAGTTGGTGAGGGTCCTAGTTCAACTGGGCCATCATGTGTCGTTCCATGGCAAAGTGTTTCCAAAGATCAGCATTTCCATCCTGTCTGTTTTGAGATCTAGGCAGTTGTTTCCTTTCCAGTCGGAGGTTCATTATGCACTTGCCAAAGTTTGTTAGTGTTGTGGCGGGGTCTTCTGATAGTGAGAGGGTGAGCTGGGTGCCATGTGTGTAGTATATGATGTTTATTCCATGCGATCTTATAACATTGTCAAGGGAGACATGTAGGTGTTGAACAGGGTGGGGGTGCTGGATGAACCTTGAAGGACGCTGCAAATGTTGTTCTTAGGTTCCGAGGTGAAGCCTGGAGGCAGATTCTCTAGGTCCTACCTGTGAGGAAGGAGGCAATCCATTTGAGGGCATTTCCTCTGATTCAAATGTTATGCACCGTTTTGACTAGGATATGGTGTAATACTGTGTCGATCACTGCTGAGAGGTAAAGTAAGATCAGGGCCACTGTTTTTCCTTGGTTGAGGAGTGATATGATGTCATCAATGTCTGCTAACAAGGTGGTTTCAGTGTTGTGACCGGTGTGGAATCTGAATTGGGAGGTGACCAGAAGATTATGGCTCTCCAGGGGTTCCGTGAGTTGGCAGTTACAGCCTTCTTGAGAACTTTGGCGGGGAAGGGTAGCAGTGAGAATGGGCAGTAGTTTTTGAGTTTGTTGGGGTAGGAGGATGGTATCTTGGGTATGGGACTTGATTTCCATGTGCTTCCATTCTTCAGGGAATGTGGCCATGGTGACTGATGCATTGAGGATGATGGTGAGCTTGCTGCTGATCATTTTGCTCCCGAGATTGAAGATGTGGTGGGGGCATAGGTCTCTGGGTGCTCCTGAATGGGCCGAGTTCATGATGGCAGTGGTAATTTGCATGGGGAGTGGGTCCCAGGTAGTGAGCAGCTGGTTGTGTTCTTCATTTGTGGAGTTCTAATGGCTAAGGAAGTCAGTGGGTTGGAGTTTGAGTTTTCTGTACATGGTGGCAAACTTGTTGTGGAAGAGGCCCACCAGGGAGTAATGGAGTTCTTGTGAAGGGGTAATGACATTTTAGATGGCTGAGGGTCTGGAGAACTCTCTGACAGTGTTAAAGAGCTCCTTGCTGTGGTTGGAGCTTGCTTCGATGCAGCAAGTCAGGGCCCTTCTTTTCTTCTTTTTCAGGAGTTGGTGGTATTGGTTGAGGGCGGTTTTGAAAGTGGTTTAGTTTGTGAGCTCCCTGCTGGTGTGCCATTTCCTTTCAAGGTGTTTGCTGGTATGCTTTGAGGTCCCTTGATTGGTTGTTCTGAGAAATTTGGTTGTTGGTTGATTGGGGTGTGAGACCTGATCAAGCAACATTCACAGTCCCTTGCAGGGTGAACCATGGTAAATCATTAAATTAATCTGTGCTTAAACCTGGGAAGCCTGGCACAAATAGCAGTCAGGCTTAACTTAGAGCAAAAGTGTAAAGTATTTCTGCAGTACACAAACAGCAATGTAGTGAAAACACAACACAATAAAAATCCCAAACCTATTTAGAAACATTGGAGTACATTTTAGTACGTTATTTCACCCCATAACCATCAAAATCTAATTAGAAGAACCAGAGTTATGACTTTTTAAAGTTTAAATTTTTAAATAACAAGTCCTTGGTGTTGGCGAATGGCCACATGGGCACATTTAGTACCACAAGGAACAGAGAGAGACTTCTTGGGGGGTTCAAGACGCACCCAAGCTGGCTTTAGGTGTGCGTTCAAGATATTGGGATCCTGTTATGTCCCTCGGGCTCTGAACAGTAGGCTGGAAAACCTAGCCTTTGGAGTCATTTCTGACATCCTGGTTGCAGGTGAAGATGCAAGGCTCCACCACAGGACTGGCCTCTGAAGGTTCAAGGCAGGCTTTAGGCAGCTAAGAAGTCCTTCCATGTACATCAGCAGGCTAGTCGGGTGTACAGCAGGTCACAGAAGCAGGCAGTCCTCTGAGAGTCCTTCTGCAGGTCCAGTAGTGAACTGAAGGGTGGGCCTGAGAGCCCTATTTTTTTACCATGGTGCCCTGCGCCTAAAGGTTGGGAGAAGTTTCCAGAAGGGTTCTTTGAAGTTCTGAGAGTTTCTTGCCTCCTCTGCCCTGGCTCCTAGCAGGCTGCTCTGACAATACTGGGCCGTTAAGCCTATTGTGCAGTGGCAGAGCCGAGCTTATTCAGATGTAAGTGGAGCTGTGCTTAGCTTCTCCTCCCCATCAAATGAGTTAATGAAGCATTCAAGCGCAGCCAATCTCAGTATTGTGAGACTGTCTGGGGTGAATTCACAAAGCCTCAATTGTCAGTTACACATAGTCATGTGACCTAAGACAGGCTGCAGGTTCAGAGAGCTAAGGGTAGGAAAATGTCAACTTTCTAAAAGTAGCATTTTCAAACTTGTAATGATAAAGCTGACTTTATCATTATAGGGTTTATCATTACAGGTTTGTAGACACCAAACATGACATAGCTATGACCTCTGCTTTATGAATTACAGCTTATTAAATGTAACACAGAATCTCTAATGTAATAATAAGGAAAGGTAGGCCTCACAGCATTGAGCAATGAATTTGAGAGTTTTTTACTATTAAGAGATGTAAAACTAAAAAGTACATGTCCCACCTTTGAATTATGCAGCACCATTCCCTATGGGCTACCTAGGGCCTGCCTTAGGGGTGATTTATGTATAATATAAGGAGGTTTAAGGCTTGGCAAATAATTTTTAAATGCCAGGTTGACATGGCATTAGGACACTGCCTTCATACTCGAATGGCAGGCCTGGGGAATGTTTTTAAGTGCTACTTAAGTGGGTGGCACAATAAGTGCTGCAGGTCCACTGGCAGCATGTACAGGTCCTGGGTTTGTGGTATACCACTCTACGAGGGAGTTACATGTAAATTTAATATGCCATTCATGTATATGCCAATCAAACCATGTTTTAGGGAGCAAGCACAAGCACGTTAGCACTGGTTAGCTGTGGTAACGTGCACAGAGTCCTAAGGCCAACAAGCAAACATCAAGCAAAAATCAAGCAAAAATTAGGAGGAGGAAGTCAAAAAGTTCCAACAGCCTTGTACCAGCTGGCTTGCTTGAGTTTCTTAAGGACTTGGTGGGTTTGTAGAGTGTGTCTATGTTGACGCAGTCTGTGATACAAGCTAAGAAGTTCTTGACTACCTGTTCAAGGTTGGTTGTGGCTCTTTGAGAGCTTGTTCCAGCTGCGGTGAGCTCCATGACATTGCTGTATCTGATTCTGCCACTGGCTGAGAAGATCAGATCAAGTGTGTGTCCTGTGGTGTGGGTGGGGTCGGTAACAAATTGGGTGATGTCAATGTTGTTCATGCTTTTGAGGATGTTGGCAATATTGGTACTGTTGGGGTCATCGAGGTGAAAGTTGAGGTCACTGAGGAAGATGTCTTGAGACCCTACGGGTGATTAGCCATGCTTTAGAAATCACTGATTGATTGATGAAGTTGTCGAGTCTAAGGGGCGCCAAGCAATGAAGTCGGGGATGGAGTCACAGAAGTTATGGTGAGGATTTGGGAGTCTGTAGGCAAGGGTGCCTCTGTTGGTGGTTTTGGTGTTGGTTTGGAGTTGGAAGTGAAGGTATTTCATGATTGGGCTGATATTGTCAGCTGTGGTAGTGTAGTGGGTGTTCTCATTGTGAATGATGGTGATTCCATGTTTGTTGATGCAGTCTCATTGAGTGATCTTGTAGCCTTCAGGTGTGGCAGTGGCTATATCAGGTGCAGAAGCGGTGTTGAGCCAGGTCTCAGTGAGGAAAAAGACTCTCAGGTGGACTCAGGAGGAGGGACTCGACTCTCAGTATAAGCCACTGAGTGATGTTACACCTTGCCTGTCGAATGGGACTTTGGAAAAGGTTGTTCGCCTAGTCAACATGCTTGAGTGAGCCTCAGCACATCTCAAAAAGCATCCATTCATGGCTAACCCTACTGATCACTTCTACTTCTAATCAAACCAAACTCCCTCGCAACCCAATGAGTCACAAATTGAGAATACTTAACAGGAAGCACCAAATTAAACAGGCCCTGCTGGTTGAGCACAATCATCTGATGTGCCTCAGCTAGCTGGAAACTATGTGTCATTAACCAACCTATAAAAATAGCAGCGCTAATGTCTTTGGCATGATGTATGGCGGTACATTGTTGGAGGGAGTGATACATTTTCCTATTAATGACAACTTAGTGCACAATAAGGATAAATTAACACTGGGATGATCCAGAATGGACACATTCCTGAGAAGGGAGACTGCAAGTCTATGTGAAATCCCATAAAGGACAAAGCATGTATCTCAAATGCTGTAAATCTGGTATGGACATTTAGCATATAAGACAAGGCAGTCAACAACTGAGTTAAGGAGGTGGGCCAAATAGTATGTGAAAACACTCTATCTATCACGTTTTTGCAACTGCAATTCTGACTGCAAACCATAGATTTGATATCGACACCCTGAAGGTGATAGTATCTTATTTGAAATTTGGTTGATGTCAATATAGGGGTCTTAGAGCTTTTGAAAGTGTGCATTTGGCATTTGGGGGGCAGGAAGGGAAAATTCAGTGGTTCAACATATCACTGCATGTTCTACCCCACTGTCACTGGTTGAACAGCAACTTTTTATTTTGAAAGCAGCCCTTGCCCCTTTACGGAGACCAGAGTGGAATATGCTTATATGAATGTATAGATAGAAGGCGACTATCCCTCACAGTTATGTCTCTGAAGGCACATCTGGCACAATGGTTAGAGTGGCAGACCCTGAAGCAGAGATTTGGCTCAGGACCAGGGTTCAAATCCTGCTTTAGCAGGTCTTGGGCTCAATTCCCTTGGACCAGATAATTCTCACCTCAGTGCCTAATCTAATTAATGAGTCCCACTCTGTAACTCTGGGCAATAGCTTGCTTAATCGTCCCAACAGTGCTTGGATGCCTGGCTTCACCCTTGGGGTGTCCAGGAGTGGGCAGCTCACAGGGAAAAGCCAGGAGGGGTTCCATAGCGGTATGCGTACAGCTCCTTGAGACCCTAACGGGTGAGTAGTGCAAAGTTTACAGTTTTTATTCACAGCCGCTAAATGACTCCTCCCTTAAAAATGTTGATGAGACAGGAGATTCCCCGACTCTGTGTGGCTGGGCAGCTTGTCTAGTGACTGATTAGTAAATCAGTCTTATGTCTTAGCCCAAAATAAATGTGGGGTCTGTTGGAAATGGCCCTTTTTGCAGGGTCATCCCCAGTCTTTTTGCCTCCTGCCTCCTATTTTCTCTGACCTGCTGCAGTTGGCTTTTGAACTCTGAGCACTTTACCACTGCTAACCAGTGCTAAAGTGCAAATGCTCTCTATGTAAATTGTATGTAATTGGTTTATCCATGATTGGCATATTTGATTTACTAGTAAGTCCCTAGTAAAGTGCACTACTGGTGCCAGGGCCTGTAAATCAAATGCTACTAGTGGGCCTGCAGCACTGGTTGTGCCACCCACATAAGTATCTCTGTAATCATGTTTCAGACCTGCCACTGCAGTGTCTGTGTGTGCAGTTTTAACTGTAAATTCGACTTGGCAAGTGTACCCACTTGCCAGGCCTAAACCTTCCCTTTTCTTACATGTCAGGCACCCCTAAGGTATGCCCTAGGTAGCCCTAAGGGCAGGGTGCAGTGTTTGTTTAAGGTAGGACATATAGTAATGTGTTTTACATGTCCTAACAGTGAAATATTGCTAAATTCGTTTTTCACTGTTGCAAGGCCTGTCCCTCTCATAGGTTAACATGGGGGCTACCTTTAAATCTGATTAAAGTGTAGATTCCCTTTGGGAGTGGATGGACATGTGGAGTTTGTGGTCTCTGAGCTAACAATTTAAAAATACATCTTTTACTAAGGTTGATTTTAAGATTGTGCGTTGGAAAATGCCACTTTTAGAAAGTGAGCATTTTTTTGCTTATACCATTTCTGTGACTCTGCCTGTTTGTGGATTCCCTGTCTGAGTCAGGTTGACAGTTGGGCTGGTTGCACCGCACACTAGACGGTGACACAAAAGGAGCTGGGGTGTAGTCTGCATTTCCTGATAAGCCATCTGTGCTAGGAGGGAGGGGAAGGTCACCTGAAAGGGCTGTGCCTGTCCTCACACAATGCCATCTCTGACCCCCTGGTGATTGTCTGGGGCCTGGCCTGGGCAAGGTGGGATTTCACATTCAAAAGAGACTATACCTTGAAGTAGGCCACCTTCAAAGGGGAAATTGGGTATAAGAAGGGCACCCAAAATCACAGACTTTAGATCACTTCTGGACATCAAGAGGAACCTCTGCCTGGAGAAGAGCTGAAGAGCTGAGGAGAAGTGCTGCTCTGCCTGTGACTGTGCTTTGTGGAGCTATCCTGCAGTTGCTTCTTCTGCCAGAGTAAGAGGGCAAAGACTGGACTTTGTGTGCCTTCCATCTTGTGAAGAAATCTCCAAGGGCTTTATTTAGAGCTTGCCTCCTGTTGTTTGAAGTCTCAGGGACAGTAAAGACTTCTCTCTGCCAGCACCTGGAGTCTCTGGATAGACTCCTGCTCTGACAAGTGGTGCCCTATCCAGTCCCTGGGCCCTTGAAAGGAAAGGTGGTGAAAATCCAAGGAAATCGACTTCGGACAACTTCGGACCGATGCCGCTGCTGAATCTGGTGACGCCGCTTGCAACCGACTCTGTGATCTTCGCTGGAACACAACGATCTTCGCAGGCCCGATTCCGCAGCAGCCCCACTGAAGTCCGTGACTCCATGGAAGTCGCCACACCACGCCGTGACCGACGCCGCTCGAAGTGCGCAGATTCAATGTTTTGCACAGATGACGCGATCCCCGACTTTGCGCATTGACTTGTTTTCACTCTTCACCAAAGGTGCTGTACTTGGGGGTCTACGCGACTCCATGTCCGGCGCCGCTGGTGTCGGCTTGTTGGGAACGACTCCATCACGACGCCGTGTTAATATCTCATTGAAGCATTTTGTGTTACTAAGCGCTATTTTTGAGTTTAATCTTTAAAAATTCATAAATTGACTTGTTTATGTCGGATTTTTGTCGTTTTGGTCTTGTTTTGTTTAGATAAATATTTCCTATTTTTCTAAACTGGTGTTGTGTCATTTTGTATTGTTTTCATTACGTTACTGTGTGTGTTGGAACAAATACTTTACACCTAGCACTCTGAAGTTAAGCCTACTGCTCTGCCAAGCTACCAAGTGGGTAAGCTACCAAGTGGGTAAGAGAGTCAGGGTGACTCTCTTTTACCCTGACTAGAGTGAGGGTCCTTGCTTGAACAGGGGGTAACCTGACTGTCAACCAAAGACCCCGTTTCTAACAGGGTCCCAAAGCAGTCGGTGACCCCAACTTAGTATATCTGATCCTATGTATCAAAATGCCAACGTGGCATCGATAGTTTTGCATTCCTATAACAGTTTGATCAAAAATAAAGCTAAAAAAAACCAAAATGGAAATTCGCCCTCAAATATTCTGTGAATCTCTTTAGCTCATTTTCATATGTTGCACTATGGGTAGGTGGATAAGGCATTATAAATGCAGCAAGATGTGGGGTTGTGCAGCAGAGGCATGTCCGGAGGCTTGACACCAGAAAAAAAAAAAAATCCTCTAGCTGTAATTGTAAATCACAGGCAGTAGCTTGTTTACCTAATCAATATTGTATCTGGCAGAAGAGCGGACACACCGAGGAAGATCTGCTCATTGGCTTGCATTTTCAGCCCTCCAACACGAGGAGCGTCCTCTCCTTGCAGGCGAGATTACACGAAACGACTTCTGCTTTTTCACATGCGTTTACTGAAAATTCTATTCAAATTTGTACTTTGCCAAAGGATATGCATCTTTATCACGCAGTCAGTCTTGATTCACCTGCACTTATGCAAAGTCTCCCGCCTTTGCACTATTCTCTAACAATGGGAGGTGTCTTCAGGACATGAGGGGAATCCATTGAAGATGTGGATGTGAGCTCATGGTTTTAGTGACCTGTTGTTGAAAATTTACAGCATGCACAGAGTCCCACTCGCATGGCCTTCACATTCCACGGTTATGTCCTACTAATACTGTCCACGCGCATAAACAGCAACGAGGGGTGGAGAAGGTTAATGGGCGGACCAAATGCTTGGCACTGTTTTCCCCCCATCATGTTCAAAAGGCGTCTCATATGATTATACTAAGTGGGTAACTAAGGCTTAAAGTGTGCCACGACTGTGCAGCAGTAGTTTAGTCGAGAAATGAAGTCTTGATCTAGGAAATTGTGGTATACGTTTTGGTCTGGAGACAGCATGATGTATTATTCACACCCAATAAAGAACAATGTGCAGTCACAGCTGTACTGTATAAAAGGAACCATTTTTTATTTACACATCAGAAAGATGGTTCAGTTAAGACAAGGATTACAAGAAACCAGGATATCCTAGCACAGTCGGAAGCTGAGATTTTAAATCAAATAAGCCCTTTAAAGGTATTTATTCACGTTGACCTAAATGCAAGTTTATGAGACAGTGAATGTGAAATCTCTAAATCCTAATCCCACATGGAACAATAGTAACAAGCTCAGTGTCCTGGAAAAAGTTCTCCTGCAATTTTCTTGTTAGCCCACATCACAGCAGTGAGCACAATTATGTTTCTTTGGAGTGTTACCTGATCATCATGTAAGTGGCCCAGGAGGACAGAAGGTGCCAAGTTACCGAGCGAGGGCACTGTCCTAGTCTGCACTGCAGCTCACACTTCATTATGTATGCATGGTACAGAGAGGGAGTAGTTATGTAGAAATAAATGCGCTATCCCAGAGCAGGCAGAAAATCCTGCCAGTGCTGGGGCTGCTCATATGTGAAAGGAGGGCTAGCAGTTTAAAACATCTGGCACATCTCTCAATTCAGGTAGATTGGCAGCGCTAGAAGAGAAGGCTATGATCCTCCTATGGAACCAGCTTTGAGTGACTATACCTGCCTACTTGTAGAGGACTGGTGATGCCAGAAACTTCTGCGTCTTCCTTTCAAGGGGCACCCATGGGGGATCAATAACTTGCAAATGTGACTCACGATCGGTGCACCTCCAGATGGTGTGTGTGCTCTTGTGGCTGTAACACTGCTTGGGTGCATTGAAAAAGTTGTTCCCTCATTTGCATGGTGCCCACCCCCTCCCCCCCACCCCCCAATGTAAATGAGATAACAATAGGAAATATGCAGGATCACATTTTGTGCTTATGAGATCCTTGTTAGCCCAGGAGTTGCACAGCTGTTGTGGGTGATTCTCTATCTCGAATCCCATAATGCACGGGATGGGGTACGAAATATAGATGCAAATTGCTAGTGTGCCTCTAGGCGTTTATTTCCAATACCACTCCAGGCTTCGGGTTTATTGTTTATGAATCACCTAAAATCATATAATTCTAAAACATAGAAATCCAATTCAACAAAGGGTAAAGTCTGTCTGAGAAACAGACTTACGTGGCAGCTACGTGCAGATTGGCGCATGCACAGACCCTGAACCCAATGTCATGATTGCTATGACTTTGTTAAAAAAATAAGCTCATACACACAAATTTCAAATATAAAATAAATTACAAAACATTGAAGATCAAAATCCCAAAGCTCACAATATTCAATGCCTGCAAACGTTATTGATTGATTGATAAACTGATTGATGATTTGAAACCCGAAACACTCAATAATAAGTGCTCACAAAATTTACTCTGGAGGGTTCCATAAATGTTGGGATTGGGTGATTTCTACTTCCATATGCCCTAGAAGACTCTATTCCTGTGTTACTGTAACGTGTAACTGTAATGCCTTCGCCTGTCACTACCAGGTAAGGAGGGATGTGCCTGTCCTGAGCATGGAGAGGGGCTATATAGTGACTGGGCGCTATAGCCAACAAAGTCAAATTGATTATGGGCAATGAAGCCAAAAACGTGAAAATGGTTCTCCACCTCCATTGTGGATCCTGGAAATTGGTGAGAAAAATCGCAAAGCATGCAGAACTATGAAAACTAGAAAAATATTGTTAGAAATGGGGGTCTTTGGTTGGCAGTCAGGTGGCCCCCTGTCCACTCTAGTCAGTGCAAAGGAGAAACACACCTGGTTAACCCCTACTCACCTTCTTGGTAGCTTGGCACGAGCAGAAAGGCTTAACCAAGAAGCAATGTGTAAAGTACTTGTAAGAACACACACAGTACAAAATGGACACCATACAGGTTTAAAAGTAGTAAATATTATCTAAGTAAACAAGACCAAATATGAGAAAAATCCACAATCCACAATTAAAAATATGAATTCAGCAATTAAAAACAAAAAATAGTGCCTAGAAGCACCAATGGTGCAATTTGATGTTGAGTGGCGTCGTGATGGAGTCGTTACCCACAAAGCGACGCCATTGGCGCCGTTTAGGGAATCATACAGACCCCAGCTACAGTACCTTAGCGAAAGTGTGGAAAATAGGCTGGTGCACGGAGTCGGGTAGCGAGGCGTCGCTGGATCCGATGCAGCATTGGTTCCGGTGCTGTGAGGCGAAGGAGCGAAAGCGTCACAAAGAGGCGTTGGGTCCCTGCTGGGGAGCTGTGGAAATGAAGCGGCGTTGGAGGTGAGGAGTTGGTCCCTGGGCACCTCCGGCAAAGTCGAAGTCCGACGAAGTCACGATCCTGTGGGGCGACCTCACTGGGTCGTGTCACAAAACTCCAAGCTTGCGAGTTCTTGGGATGTCAGTGGCGTCAGTGATGCGTGGCCTGCGATGTCAGTGAGGTTGGCGCACTCTGCAAGGTCCACGGGTTCAGGTGCAGGCAGCGTCACAAGTTCCGCGCAGCAGGGTCCTTGCAAAGTTGCATGCCATCGTCTGGCGCCATTTAATAGGATTTTACCAGAAATTCACTCTCAGGGGCCCAGGAACTGGAATGGCACCCTCTGACAAGCTACAGTCCACAGCATGCAGACTCAGAGAGTGGTTGGTGAAGCCTTTGCTGTCTTTGAGGCTTCGAAAACGAAGGCAAGCTCAGTTCAAGCCCTTGGAGATACCTCTTAAACAAATATGCACAACAAAGTCCAATCTTTGTCCCCTTTCGCAGAAGCAGCAACTGCAGGATAGCCCAACAAAGCACAGTCACAGGCTGCGACAGCACTTCTCCTCAGCTCTTCAGCTCTTCTCCTGGCAGAGCCTCCTCTTGAACCCTTCCAGCAATTTTGAGGTGATGTAAAGTCTAGGGTTTTGGGTCCAATACGTATACCCCTTTCTGCCTTTGAAGTTGTCCAAGTTCAAAGAGGAGTCTCTGTTGTTTACAGGATTCTGCCTTGTCAAAGCCAGGCCCCAGACACACACCAAGGGGTCGGAGACTGCATTGTGTGAGGGCAGGTACAGCCCTTTCAGGTGTGAGTGACCAATCCTCCCTCCACTCTGGCCCAGATGGCTCATTAGGATACGCAGGCTACACCCCAGCTCCCTTTGTGTCACTGTCTAGTGGAGATTCACAAACAGCCCAGCTGTCAGTCTGGCCCAGACATGGAATACACAAAGAGGCAGATTGACAGCATGGCTTAGGCAAAAAAATGCCTACTTTCTAAAAGTGGCATTTTCAAACTAATAATCTAACAACCAACTTCACTAAAGGATGTATTTTTAAATTGTGAGTTCAGAGACCCAACCTCGATATTTCTATCTGCTATCAAAGGGGAACTACACTTTAAGGATATTTATTGGCAACCCCCATGTTAACGTATGAGAGAGATAGGTCTTGCAACAGTGAAAATCGAATATGGCACTATTTCACTGATAGGACTAGTAGCATTTGATTTACAGGTCCTAGACACCTCTAGTGTACTTTACTATGGCCATAAATCAAATATGGCAATCATGAAAAGCCAATTATGCATACAATTTCACATAGAGAGCACTTGCACTTTAGCACTGGTCAGCAGTGGTAAAGTGCAGAGAGTAACAAAAATAGCAAAAACAGAGTTCAGCACAAAGCAACAACCTCGGAAGCAGAGGCAAAATGTTAGGGGAGACCACGCCAAGGATGCCAGATCTAAGAAATATGCTGCACATTACTGCTTTGTACAGAAACAAGAGTTTTCATCTTTAGTTCCTCAAATCTAGTTTTTGGAAGAAAAGTCAATGAGGATGTACAAAGGCAAAGCCAAGTATAGCCATGTGACTCAGCACAGAGTGAGTAAATGAGCATGGGCAGCTGCAGAGGGCTGTCATAAAAGCCCCTATGTGTGTAGAGTATTAATCCCTCATGAAGAACTACTGCTTGTCTTTAAGGCCTTTATAGTGCCTATATTTAATGGTGCACCATGGAGAGTGTTGTATGACATTTAATTTCACACGAAATCTGAGAGGCCGGAAAAGTTGTCTAAAAGAGGGTAATATATTTACGTCAGTGAAAAAGTGTATCCAGTACAGAAGTAGACCAGGGGAGAGTTAGACTATATATGATTTGGGCAGAGAAATTGTTAAAAAGAGTAGAGGAGTAGTTAACAATGATGGGATCCACCAGAGAGAGCTTGGCTAATGAATAGTGTTGGTAGTGTTGATTGATAGGTGTGTCATGGTCAAGCTAAAAGGAAAGGAAGGCCAAAACAAGACTAGTGAGGGTAAGGCCAAGGAGAGGCAGTCTTCAGGAGTTATTGTTCACGGGGAAGGAAATATATGGGAAAGTTCTGAACAAATTTAAAAACCCAACTTTCCTGCCAATAGAGATGTGGTTGATGGTTTGCTGTGTCTACTTAGTGCTACGAAGGCCTGATATACATGTATCTTACAGATGAAATCGAAATATAACATAACATAAAATAATGTAACAATTAGGGGTGGGCGTCGTTAGTTTTGTGTAGTTTAACCACACAAAATTACTTAAAAATTCAGCAAGATAATGTTTGAATCATAAATGACACAAGAAGAGTAATTCTAGGTTTAGCACTGTTCCTTAACACATAAATACCCCCTTGCATCTGAAATGAATGTGAGAATGCATTTTGTGCTACGAAATAGTGTTAACTCAAATAGAACATGAGTAGCGAGTGCAAGCAGACACTCGCGGTCGCTAAATGTGGTAGGATTTCCAGCCAATTTATTACCAGCAATTAGCGTTATTTTCTTAGCACCACATGCACTCTTGCATCCAAAATGGATGTGAGGATGCATTTCGCACTAAGAAACAGTGCTGCAGAACATGAATAGCAAGTGCAAGTAGTCACTCACAAAGGTGCTCTTGTGGTAGAATATTTCCCTCAAATAACTCTTAATCACGCAAACAGGAGTAATTGCATAATTATTGATAATTCAGCATCAAAGATTAACACATAATTACCAAAATGAGACTTTACTTTAGCAAAATTCTTCCCAGGCCTAATAACAACGTAAGATAACACGACAGGTAGTCTGATAATTTTGGCCTTAGGAAAGAAGAGATTCTCTGTTGCAAAAGACACCTAAAACAAATGAGGTACTTAATGTGCACTTTGCAAACCATATGCATTCCATTGCTCCCATCCTAACTCACATTGTCTCATTGTTCATACTATGTAGACATCTTTGTACTACAATGCACATATTCACCAGTATATGGTGATTGTTATCCTATCTTTATTGCAGTAAGCCACCAATGAAAGCTAGGGCTAACTTCTGCCCAGTAGACACCGGAGTACATTATGGGAGGAGGTATGCTTAGCTTCAACACTCTCCGTTCGTAAGCATTTGTAACACTGCCTCTCAAGCACCAAGGGTTTAATACAGATAAGCAATTGATACCACATGATGATGGAAAGAGACATATGTAGCAGGTGGTAATGCCTAATATGTGGGTTACATTAGTATTTGCTGGCACATTCTTGACATGATGACCAGTCATTTTCTCAGTAATTTGAAGGGTCTCCGAAAACAGATCTCTGGTAAACATTTCTTAAAATGGCAGCTCCCAGTAGTTGTTTAGCACTATTATGTTTGACCTGTCGTATGCAAATAAAGAGAAATTTGGCAATACCTTTACATTTGTTCTATCCCTTTTCCATGTGTGTTTACTGTGAGAAAGTAAACTATTAGTTGGGGTGCATATTAGTGCACCAAAGTAGTATTGTCACTATGGGGCTCATTCTGAGCCCGGCGGGCGGCGGGAGCCGCCCGCCTGGAGGGAGCCGCCAAATGGCCGCTCCGCGGTCGAAAGACTGCGGAGGCCATTCTGGCTTTCCCGCTGGGCTGGCGGGCGACCGCCAGAGGGCCGCCCGCCAGCCCAGCGGGAAACCCCTCCCCACGAGGATGCCGCCTCCGAATGGAGCCGGCGGAGTGGGTATGTGCGACGGGTGCAGTGGCACCCGTCGCGTATTTCAGTGTCTGCAAAGCAGACACTGAAATACAAAGTGGGGCCCCCAGGGGCCCCACGACACCCCTCACCGCCATCCTGTTCCTGGCGGTCGGAACCGCCAGGAACAGGATGGCGGTGAGGGGGTCGGTCGGGGGCGGGAGACCGCCGGTTTTCCTTGTCTGACCGCGGCCAAACCGCCGCGGTCAGAATGCCCTGCGGGGCACCGCCAACCTGTTGGCGGTGCTCCCGCATCCCCGGCCCCAGCGGTCCTTGACCGCCGGGGTCGGAATGACCCCCTATATTTGTTAGGTCCAGTAATGGTTCAGTAATTTAAACCTGAGTTAAACGCCCTGGTAGTTATGGCACAGAGCAGACAGGCTTAAAAAATTGTGTAGAGCATTTGGGAGTACTAAAACAGCTTAAAAAGTCAACAAAACAACACAATAAAAGTCCCAGTCCAATTTTTAAGAATAGTATATGTTTTAGAGAATATAATGATACCAAACCAACAACGATCAGATAAGGGGAACCCAAGATATACATTTTTAAAGTTTCAAATAAAAAGAGTGCAAAAAGCACAAAGTGGAAACCACAGACAACTGGTCATGCCAAACTTGGACAAGAGTAAGGTTTGAGGCCAACCGTGGGTCATATATGAGGAACAGAGGACCTTCACACTTAGAAAACTTTCAAGCAGGTAGGGTCCTCAGTGGGGCAAAGCTGCAGGCCAGATCCAATGACTGGCTCATCAACAAGGGGTTGATAAGGACAAGTTCTCGATTAAGTAGTCAATGAATGTGGGAAAAGCTCACAGTTGGAAAAGTGTAGACATCATACAAAGGAAGTTTCCAATGTCATATGGATGCTTCTTGATGTTGGGCCCAGTGAAGATTCCTACCTTTGGTCTTAGACTTGGATTCCTTCAGTGAGTCAAGGCTGCACGCTATAGCCGAAGTGGGTTGGAAGTTACAGATACCAGTCAGCGTTGTACCCGCTGAATTAGAGTGCTACTGTAGAGAGGAAAATAATGGGAGCTGCATGGATGTCACATCCACCAGTGATGCACCCTTGGCGGAACAGCTTGGCAGATTGATCCAAGTCTTCTGTCAGTTCTCCAGGCAAAAACTCTTGAAAAAAGTCACAGGTTTTAGGTTTTAGGTTTAGACAGGAAGAGTGCACTCTGGCAACAGTCAAGGGTACCAAGACCCCAGCAACAGCACTTGGGGGTCAGGACTCACTCCAAAGGAGCCACCGTCTTGGCCCAAGACATATCCGATTGAAAGTGGTTGGCTGGGCTCTTTCTGGAAAGTCGGCTATTGTGTCCCTGTAGTTTAACAGGAAGTCAGCCAACTGGGTCTATTAGTCCACTTCTTCATCCTGGGGACAAGTGGAAGCAAGTCCAGCTCTTTGGATTCTGCTCACAGGTCTCAACAGCAAGTACAGTCCTACTTCTGTCTTTCAAAAATTGAGTAGTGTTCTGAAGGGAGTGCCCAAGGGTACCTCATTTATGCCTGACACTAGTCTGTGAGTGGGGATGACACATAGCACTTCTCTATCAAATAGGGAAAAGGTTCCCATTGGTAACCTTAGCAACGTTTACAGCAGTTGATGTGTGTTCTACTGCAAACAATCCCACAGTTCCCCTCTATACCCAAAAACCAAGATCACAGAACCTTTCTTACCTTATGGAGAGCTCATGTGCCTCACACTAGAGGTGTGTCCAAGGGAATGAGCAAATCTTCCTATATGGTTGTTCAAGACTGCTTTAGAGGACAGCTTCCCACACCCAAGGTCTTTGTCTCAGTTCTAGGAACAGGTTCAGATCTCATCAAGATGCCATTTGTTATTTATTTTAATAATGAATCAGTATTAATTTACATATGTTCAGCATGTGTGACAACTCAAGTGAATAATGAGCACACAGAAAGTTTGTTTCAAAATACTTGCAGGAAATATAAGGTGTTGCATTAAAAGACCAACCCTGTGGGTGTGCTCATTTAAAAAAATTATGACAGTATGAAAAATTGTCTGTCACTGTAATTACAAAAACATAGCAAAATGCTGCTAAGTGAACATAAAAAAATATATATATATTAACATCAACCATTGTTCAGCGAAAGGTCTATCTATGTACTCAGTGATAGAAAAATCTTTGGAGTGGGATCTAAGTTCTGAAAACATGTCCTGCTTTCCAGCAGCACTGAGCTCAACTGAAATGCTTCAGTGAATATGCCAACTTCTTCACCCATCCCATACCTGACAAACCAAGCCAGATTTCTATATTGCAAAGCCACTTTCCCTATATGGGCCTTGAAAAAAATGTGTGGGCATCTCCTAGTTAGAAAGAAGTACAAAGTACTGATGAAAACAACTGCATTTTACAATGATTCCAAACATCATGTTTTTACATATATTATTTTAATGATTTGTAAGTATAATTGTATTGAAAAGTGCCAGTTATAAAGAAGCAAATATTACAAAATTTGCACAAATTCACATGTTTCCAAAAGTATGTATATCATTTACCCTTTCTCCATCTCACACTTTCCAGACAACATATTGGGGTCATTACGACCCTGGCGGCCGACGGTATGTTGGCGGTAACACCGCCAACAGGCTGGCGGTGTTCCGACAGCAATTATGACTGTGGCGGAATTGCCACGGTCATACCGCCGGCCCCTCCACTTTCCCGCGAGGATTCCGCCTGGCAGTCATAATCCCCATGGAAAGGCCGGCAGTAAGGGGGCTTGGGGTGCCTCTGGGGGCCCCTGCACTGCCCATGCACTTGGCATGGGCAGTGCAGGGGCCCCCAGGCATAGCCCGGTTGCGCATTTCACTGCCCGAATTTCGGGCAGTGAAATGCGCGACGGGTGCTACTGCATCCCCTGCACATCAGCATTGCCGCCGGCTCTATTACGAGCCGCCTGCAATGTTGATGTGACATTTCCGCTGGGCCAGCGGAAATGTCATAATAGGGAGACAGAAATACCGCCGGCAATGGCGGTATTCTGTCTCCTGCGGCCTCGGCGGTCTTTGAAAAGACCGCCGAGGTCATAATGACCCCCATTGTCACCTAAGGAGTTTGGTGATAGTCCCAGCTTTCTGTTTTCTGCCGGTGCTGACGCACCTATTCCATAGAAACAGTACAATATAATATAGGAGGACCCTGAGCTCTTACTCTTGTTTTACTCTGCATGGATGTCACACAACAGATAAATGGCTGAGAAAGTGTTGTCTGCTAAAATGCACTTGCCATAAGTGGACTGGAACAAGACGTTTGTAAGTTCACAACCTTTTCTGAAGACCTGCTCACTGTTCCCATATTGAAAAAGAACAAAGGACCAGGGCACTCGAAATCTGTATAATAAATATGCAGTCCAAGATGAGTAGAGTTGCAAAAGATATTTTAATCCATGATATTGCAAAAGAAGACACGGTATTCCAATGGTGAACGTGTCTTTATGTGAAATAAAGCATGTGAGAGATCAGAAAACAGCCAACACGTGTTTCGTCCTCATGGACTTTTTCAAGGCTCATAGATTCAAGTATGTAAAAAGATATTGTTCCAAATAGGCTTCTGTCGCCCCTTAGGTGTAACTTTGTATCCACTGGTTATGATCAGTATTGCCAAAAATTATGGCTGGCACTCCTGTCGTTACAATATGAGGCTTGCCGTTTCATGGAAATAGGTCCTATGGTGTATCCGTAGTACCAGATAATGCTATCATGGGGTCCAAAAGGGCCCAGTCTTAAGCCTTAAAGTTTCTGCGAGTCTTGAAAGACGGAGACGGTGCCAGGAGTCCGGAGAAGCGCGTGATAACGCTGCCGCGAAGTATGTGAACTCCACATACTTCGCGGCCCTTTTGGACCCCATGATAGCATTATCTGGTACTACGGATACACCATAGGACCTATTTCCATGAAACGACAAGCCTCATATTGTAACGACAGGAGTGCCAGCCATAATTTTTGGCAATACTGATCATAACCAGTGGATACAAAGTTACACCTAAGGGGCGACAGAAGCCTATTTGGAACAATATCTTTTTACATACTTGAATCTATGAGCCTTGAAAAAATCCATGAGGACGAAACACGTGTTGGCTGTTTTCTGATCTCTCACATGCTTTATTTCACATAAAGACACGTTCACCATTGGAATACCGTGTCTTCTTTTGCAATATCATGGATTAAAATATCTTTTGCAACTCTACTCATCTTGGACTGCATATTTATTATACAGATTTCGAGTGCCCTGGTCCTTTGTTCTTTTTCAATTTGTACCTCACAGCACAAGACATAGGTGGTCCCTATGCGGGTTCCGCTTGTGTATTCTGTGTACTTTTGAAACCCTTGGTGGTTGGGTTTCCTTGACCAGGTTGGCACCGTGCCCGAATATACGCTAAGCGACTTTGAACTTGATTGGTTACAGATGTGCGACAATAGCATTAACCACTTCCTTTCTAAAAAACGTTCACTGTTCCCATATAATAGCACAATGTCAGGACAGGTCTAATCACTCAACTGAATCAACCTTCTTCCTTACTAATATTGGTATGTTGCCACTCTGCTTATTTCATGCCCTTTGGTGTAAAACTGCTGGGCATGGTGCTGAAGAACGAGGCAAGCAAAGACATAGATGGTCTGGAATAACTACAAAAGGGCAGCCTCTTCCTCTTATAACACAGTCACGACTAGAAGAAAATATCACTGCATCCACCTGGAAGATGCATCACTGCCTGATACTATGGGGCATATTTACAAGCCCCTAGAGCCGCAGGAGTGTCACTGTTTTTCATGCTCCCATGCTGCAGTGTGTCGGCCCATATTTACAAGGCCATGCAAAGCCACCTTGTGTAGCTTTTCATGGACTTGTAAATATGGCCCCCTTTCACACATAACTCTGCATTAAAAGGGGCATTCCATGGATGTTGCTGGAGTGTTCCCATGCAACACCTATGGAATCTGATGTATTCCCAGAATTACAAGGCTGGGAATGCGTCAGATTCCTACACCACCCCAGGGGTGGCATAAAGTTGCGCAACAAGGAGAAATATCTTTATTTCTCCTTGTTTTTGTTCCTCTTTCTATGTGTGCTGCATTCTACAGCACAAATAGAAAGAGGAAAGCACCATTAATTATTGTTAATGTGCCGGAAGGTGTCCCTTCCTGCACATAGACAATCATCCCTGCAACACAGGCACTCTTGCACCATGGTGCAAGTGTGCCTGCGTTGGCGCTAGGCTGCCAATTGTGCACCAGCTCTGAGGAAAGTACAGGGTTGCGTCCTATTGCTGTAAATATGACACATCCCTACCGTTTCCTAATGAGGCTTTTGGGCACTGCAAGATGGCTTGCGGCGCCGGGCTGCGTCATTATTTTGTAAATATGGGAGTGAAGTCCACTTTTTAACTGATGCCCTTAGATGCAGGCCTAAAGTGTCCAGCGTAAAATGTGGTACTTCTACTTTCCATGAAATAATGAGACTGTTTCTTTGTTCTGAATAAACTTGTGCATCATCATTCAATGATCTCGCTATGGATCGCTAGCTATGGAAACAATTTGCGTCCCATCATGCTCTTCTCTGCACGTGTTTTGCAGTCCCTGGGACAAAACAGCCGTTGCTTCGTAGCTGCATCGGCCATGTTTGACTCAAGCCAATGTCTGAAAAATGCAAATATAACAAGAGTTATCCCCGTTAGCTCCTGGACTACAGCGTACAAACTGAGAAGTGCTTACAGTTACACCTTAGCACAAACGTACTCAGCCAATGCATGCACTATGCACACTCCCACTACCAAGGCCAGACACTGGCGAGAGGTACTACAAATGCAGGAAGCACAGTCACGTTTTGTAGTTGGAGAGAAAGTAAATCTAAAAATGTTTGCCCATTTTGATCAAATAAATTCTGGTTGGGGCCTTGCTTCCTTGTCCCTTAACCAACTCTGTGTCACTAATCCTACTTAGAATAATGACACGAAATTGCACAATTTCCCAGGCCTGCCTTGATATAACTCTGCACTGACATTTCAGAAAGAAACATATAAAAACTGTGGTTGTAATCTGACAATATTTTCTGCCGCGGAGGATAGGCGATGCAATAACTCACCTAAAACGGATATTTGGTGAAGTAGTCTCTGACGACTCCAAAAGGATTCTGTCGGAGTAGGCCGGATGAGAGGACAAACTTTATATAGCTTTCAAGGATCCTGTTTGGCAATCACCCGATAATACAAGAAGCACTTAACTCCTTGCCAAAGATCCAGGAACAGAACAGCAGAAACGGTGCGTTCGAAAAAGTTATAGATATGTTTATTTTAAACGATGTCTCGTTTTGCCAGCTTGTACACATACCTACAGAAGATTATTTTACACCTCGCTTCTATTGATGGCAATTTTCTGCTCATGACACCTGTGGGCTGATGTACGCAACACCTTCCTTTATGCTTTATTGACATTGCATTGTTGTTCGTGTACACAGTTGTTTGAAAAATTATTACATCATTAAACTGCTTTGAATGGGTTTGATCAAATGGACAACAGGGAAAGCGTTTTCTTCATTAATGTTGTGTAATGAAGTATACGCATACCTCTTTTAGATGCTACTGTGTCCATGCCAACTAATGATGTAATTGTATTTTACTGACACCTCCTCAGTGACATGAGTTGGCCGTGGGCAGTTTTCAATGGTGATTTCATTCAGGAGCACAGCACCTACCCACACTTGTGGATACACAATCGTGGTATTCCTTTCTTGAAATTCTGAATTTGGATGCTACAGGTTGGTGGGAACACAGTTTAATTCACGAATGGGACAGGCAGTCCGTGGCTCTGTTATTTGGTGTGTGGCATTAATATGGTTTCAAAAATATCGATTGTTGCAATTAACATGTTGAGTTAGTCGGGAATTAGGGTGGAAACGTTTCCATATTTAGTTAAATTGGTTATCAATTGTTCACTTATTTATTAATTTCTCATTTGTTCCTTTGATTATTAATTATGCAAATGTTCGATTTTGAATTGATTTTTTTTAAATGTAGTAATTCATTCTTTACATTTCTAATTGGTTAATTAAAGCAGTGTGATTTTTGTTTTAGGGTAGTAATTCATTTTTTAAAGTTCTCATTGGTTAATTTGAGTACTGCTTTTGGAAATTATCGTTGGATCTGGTCATCTCTGCAGAGTTATCCCCAAAAGTTTTGCTTTACCCCATTCTGTTTTATTGTTTTTGTTGGGTGCAGGACTCTGTACTTTACCACAAATAGCCAGTGCTAAAGTGTTTGTCCTCTATCCCTAAAACATGGTACATTTGGCATACACCCGTTTGGCATATTTTATTTACTTATAAGTCTTTAGTTTATAGTACTATATGTACATAGGGGCTGTAATTTAAATGCTACATGTGGGCCTGCAGCTCTTGTTGTGCCATCCACTTAAGTAGCACTTAAAAAATATCTCACATTGAAGCCAGGTGCGTAGTTTTAGACTGCCAATTCGACCTGGCATTCTACCTGGCTAAAAAAACTTTTCCAGGCCTAAACCTTTTTAATACGTATGTCACCACGATGATAGGCCTCACCATGTACAGTTGTGGCTCCAATTATGGCATTTGTGATATTGCAGACACGCTATGAATGATGTCATAGATGATGTCATGATTGATGTAAATTAGCAATTTATGGAGACAGCTCAAGTTAAATTTACTTTAGGGCTTGAGTTATAGTCACTTTCTAACATAAAGTGTTATTTAATTACCATACATAAAGCTAAGTTCCCGCCTATGGCCAAGACCTGCATCCAGCTCCCCATGTGCAGCCAACCCTTCTGAAGTGCTGGCAGAAGCCATCAATTATTATTTTTTTAATACTGAGGAGGGGTGCACAAGGCCCTCCCCCCAGTCCTTTTGGACCCTGGGGAACACATCCAACTGTGAGGTTTTTTTAATATCAGGGAGGGGGCACAAAGGCCCTCTCCTCAAGCTATTATGGGCCCCAGGGACCTCATGCCCCGGGGCCTTTTTGTATTTTAAGGGGAGGGGTGCACAGCTCCCATCCCAGAGCCAATAGTGGCTTCGGGGGCCTCATCACCCAGGGAGTCATCATGTATTTACAGGAGAGGGGCTGTATGACCACCCTCCCAAGCCAATAGTTTCCCAGGGACCCCATCACCTAGGGCCTTTCCTATTCTAAGGGAAGAAGTGTGTTGCCCCCCAGCCTGAGCAAATACAGGCCTTGGGGACCCCATCCCCTGCGGCCGTACATGGGTATTCCGGTGCCCAACGGGTCACCCACATCACACACCATTGGGACTCATTGCAGGATCAAACAAGTCCCTCGCAAGCCTGGCAAACCCAGCATGCACCCATCCTGAGTGCGGTGGGAGCCTGATCTGCTTCCACCTGGATGGAGCAGCTGTTTTTGCTTGTTCCCTTTGAGTGGGAGCAATTTGAGGTTTCCTGCATACAGAAGTCTGTTCCCACCTGGCGGGAGCTTTAAAAAATGCTCCCACTTAGTGGGAGCAGACATATGTTTTCCTCCCAGGGCTCTTGCAGACTGGAAAAATACTGAATCCCAGAGGTGGGCTCCCAGGGAAACAGTGATTGAGCCGGCTCCGGGGGATGGGGTCCCAAGGACCAAAACATGCTTGTGTAGAGTGACTAAGGACCCCTTTCCCCTTTAATTTAAGTTCCTCCCTGAAGGATGGTGTCTCCGAGGTCTATTGAGGCTCGGGGAAGGGGGCTTTTTGATCTCTCCCCTTTGTAATGATGTCATCCCTGGAGGATGGAGTGCCCAGAGCTCGCAAAGGGTTGGGTAAGGGGGCCACCTGTCCTTTGTATTCCTATTCAGCCCTGAGAGATAGGTCTCCTGGGGCCTTTTTTGGCTCTGGATCTGCCACCCCCTCACCTTTCTAGTGATGTTGGCTCCATGGGTGGGGCCCTCAGGTGCCCCAGTCACTTAGGGAGAGGGTTCATGTGCACCACGCCCTGTCCCTGGCCCGTCCTGCGTGGGTTATTTCAGTACACAGGCTCTTCTGCAAATTGACTGCATAAGTTTAAAAGAAATGTTGGGCCCCATGGGGGGTCACTTTGGGACACCAACACCAGGGTAAGGGGGGGGCAGGGTATCCCTATCATGCACCTTACATCTTTTTTCCACATTCCATCATTTATTACATCACTGATGACATCTCAAATGACATTCTCCAGGGCCCCCATTACCTAAAGGTGGGTGCCCAGGTGCCCACAAAGGGTACCCAACATACACTCTGGGGCTCTGATGGGAGCCCCAGGGCCTCCTTGTCCCCAGCTGGCTCCCCGAATGCAGAGGGAGCTGGCATTGCTCCCTCTCACAGGGAGCAACTACTTATGCTGTTTCCTCCAGATGGAGCAATATTGTGATCTGTTTCACTGCCGGCATCAGTGCCGGTAGGGAAATAGACCAAAAGTCTGCTTCCAACTGGCAGGAGCATTTTCAAAGTTCCTGTCCCCTGGAGCAGACTTTGTCCCAGATTCACAAAACTGTCATGCAACGTAGCGCAACAGCCAAAAATGCTGCACGGCGTTGCGTGACAGGGAGAGAGCAGAAGAGTGCCATATCTACAGTGATATGGCACTGTCCTTTCCTCCCCCTAGCGCCTATGTAGAATTTTTGCTGCTGAGCACCACACACAGACCTTTGCGCCATAGTGCAAAGGTGTGTGAGTAAGTCTAGCATAGGTTTTGTACTGGAAGGGCTCACTTAGTATGCTTAGCCTTAATTTAGCACTTTTCCTACTTTCTGTGTGTGCTGTACAGTGGAGCATATATGCAAAGTTGGAAAAAAAAGGAGAAATGAAAAAAATCTTCTTTTAATACATGCTTTTCAGCAGCATTACATTTTGGCATAAAACCCTGTCCACTAACGTTAGTAGATAGGGTTTTGCATCACAAAGCATGGGTGGTAGCACAGGAATGCTCATGACTACCTGTGTAACACCCCCTCAACACTGAGGGACTGATTTAGAGTTTGACAGAGGGGTTACTCCATCACAACAGTGGCTGATATTCTGTCTCCTGAAACATAAATCCAATTGAACATAATAGGATATATATTTTGGCAGACGGGCTACCCTTCACCATTTTGACAGAGCAACCCCTTCACCTCACTTTAAATCAGGCCCTACATAATGCAACATAAATCCCAGTAATGGTTTTACATCAAGTTTCCATTGCAAAAGCAACGCAAACCTGACGCAAACGATTTGTGAATCTTTGATCTTTGTGTTTGATCTCGCATGGTGGAAAATTTGAAAGTGCTCCTGCCTCACAGGTTTCCCTGCCCAGGCCATTTGGACGGGGAAACAACTATGTCCAGGGGGTGGGCTCCCCATTGGGGTCGGCAGCATATTTGTAAAAAATTTTTACAATTAGCAGGAGTCTCATTGGGATTGCAGCAATTTTTGCTGAATTTGTTTTGTTCTATGGGGCTTAGAGGGATGCCTCTGACATATTTTATTTTTACATTTTCAGAACAGGGGACTACGGGCCAGATGTATCAAAGGGTTTTACCCCTTTTGTGTCTATGGGAAAATGTGTTCATACATATGGCCCTATGTCCCTAAGTTCTGCAATGGCTGGCAGCAACATTTTTTTCATGCTGCTGGCAGCCAATCAGAGCACTCACTCCTGCAGCAGTCTGCCTCCTGCGTGAGCGAATTAGCCTAACAGGAAAAAAGCTACTTGGGATGATCAGAGTGCTCTAAGTTTTAAAATTGGGTTCCCAACCGTCCAGATAGCTATATTTTTTCAACCTTCATTTATCAAAATCTAATGATCGCCTTAACACCAAATCACAAAATGCGCAATCTGCGTACCCAATTCTAGCTTCCTTCCAAATTTGGTATAATTCCGTTCAGCAGTTTTTGTTGTAGCCCTTCTTAAGAAAGTCCACAGAAATTGCATGGAGATTTTGTCTTTTAGGACTAACCCTTCTTTCTTGGCCCCTGCTTGACATTTCACTCCAAAACTTTCATTACGAAACTTGTAAAAAAATAACACCTTTTTGGAAAGTTTCATGGAGATTTGTCAAATGGTGCCAAAGTTATTAGCAACATAAAAAATGCAGTTGACCTAACTATATCTACCGAGGGATGACTGCACTAGATAATATACATTTTGGTGTAAATCTGTTCAGTAGCTTTTTTAGAAATTAAGGGTAAAAAATATTTGTATGTCTGGATGGCTGGGTTTGAGAGTGGCTTGAGAGACTCTTGCAGGAGCGCCAATTAAAAAAAAGAACATTCTGATTGGCACAGGTAGCTTCATTTCCATTAGTCCAATTTGTTCCTGCGGGTGTGTTAGAAATGGGGTCTCTAGTTGGCAGAGGTATATACCCTTGTCCAAGTAGGGACCAAACTCCTAGTCAGGGTAAGTCACACACAATCCAAATTATCCTGTGCCTACACTCTAGTAGCTTGGCACTAAGCAGTAAGGCTTAACTTAGGAAGCAATCTTTAAAGTATTTGTGCAATAAATCATACAGTAAGACAGTGAAAACACCACAAAAATACACCACGCAGGTTTAGAAAAATAGATTATATTTAGCAGAATAAAATAAGGTCAACATGATAAAGATTCAATAGGCACTAGTTGAAATATCACTTTTGCAGGTTTAAAAAGGGTCTTAAATCTTAGAAATCAACAATTGTCTTTTGTACAACTCAAGGTGAGCAAAAAAACTGATGGACTAAACCCAGATCTGTGACTGGGGGTGAATGTTTTATTTGATATACATTCCGGCCATTAACTGTTCTTTTTGCAGTTGTCACCCCAAGTGGGAAGGGTAAGCACAAAAGTGGGTCCCGTGCTCACTGGTGCTAGCCTGGCTGAAGAGGGGTGATACCCCGAAACTGGTCCCAGGATGCTTATTTCTTGTCCAGGGCGGACCTGGCCTGGCAGTTTGGGCTGGACTGTTCTTATAGGTAACAGGGTCAAGGCTGATTTGCACATGGCTGGGTCCAAAATGGAATGGCGAGCAAAAAAACTGATGGATTAAACCCAGATCTGTGACTGAGGGTGAATGTTTGATTTGATCTGCATTCCGTCCATCAACTGTTCTTTTTGCAATTGTCACCCCAAGTGGGAGGGGTGTGCCCAGATGTGGGTTCTGTGCTCACCATGCCACCAGATTCAAGCTAGCCTGGCTGAAGAGGGGTGATACCCCAAAACTGGTCCCAGGATGCTTGTTTTTGGTCCAGGGAGGACCTGGCCTGGCAGTTCGGGCAGGACTGTTCCCATGGGGAACAGGGTCAAGATTGATTTGCATATGGCTGGGTCCAAACTGGAATGGCATGGTGAGCAAAAAAACTGGTCTACATTCTGTCCATCAACTGTTCTTTTCGCAACTGATTTACAGTTTAGCATGATGGATATTTTGTCTGCCATATAACAATCCTATTATATCTTATGGGAATCAAAATACAGTGGACGGGATATCCATCATGTTTGTGACAGAGTAACCTGTCTGGCAAACTCAAAATCAGGTCCTTAGATCTTGGCAGTAATGGTCTTGCTATTGATTTCCTGCTGGAAAACTCATCCACCGGCTTGGCGGTCCACTGTGCGATTTAGGCCCATATTTATACTTTTTGACGCTGAACTGCGCTAAGGCAGTTCAGAGTCAAAAGTTTAAATATGGGCCTAAATCACACCATGCCCAGGGGACTTATGTCCCCTGGGCATGGCCATTGAGCACAGTGCCTTGTATGGCACTTCGTAAAATAAAAATGTAGACTCACCCATACCTACCTCTACTTACCTGGGATGGGGTCCTCCCATCCTTAGGTGTCTTCCTGGTGTGGGTGGGTGAGGGTGGGCACCGGGTGGGTGAGTGTGGCCCTGGGGCCAGGGAAGGGCACCTGTGGGCTCTTTCCATGGTCTCTGACCATGGAAGAAGGCCCACGGGTCTCCTAACGCCTGCCTTGACCCAGGCATTAAATAATGGCACTGAGCAAGCTTAGCACAATTATTTAAGACCCCCATCCCCTGTGCTAGATTTTAGCACAGGGGGATAAATATGGCGCTAAGGCCATGTCGTTGTTTTCTGCACAGGAACGCCTACCTTGCATTTCATTGATGCAAGGTAGGTTTACACGTCCAGAAAATTACGTAAAGTGCATAACTTTGGCGCTAGACATGTCTAGCGCCAATGTATAAATATGGAGTTAGGTTTGCGCTGAATAAGTGTAAAAAAATTATGCTAATTCAGCGCAAACTGAGTGTAAGTGTGGGCCTTAGACGGTCCAAGTCCCCTGGACTTGGCCAGGAATCTACACCTGCGCCAATGGCACCACTGGAAAGAGTGGCTTGCAGCAGGCCTACAGCCACCATTACTTCCGAGAATATTTTGATGTGCCTTACAACCAAGCCAACTGTGGCGGTCCGACTTCCACACCTGAGTTGGCAGATTGGAGGGGAAATGAATTAAAAATGTACCTTTTTCCCGATTCCACTTCTATTTTTGACTGGACACGAGTGGACAAGACCTGCCATTGCATCTGCCACTTGACAACAGAGAAAACACAATCCCCCCATAGCTGGACTTGAAGGTAGAAAACCCACATTGCCTGTGAACATTGTGTAGTCAGTGCACAAGATATCGGACCACTGCAGTCATCTACATGTCACAGTATTTGTTTTTTAAATTACTGTGACATGTATATATCAGGGAAACAATTGTATCAGCCATGGATGGGGACACACTGGTACAAAAAACATATCATACACATACACAAATGTCATTTTGGTGTAATTATTCATTGCTAAATTAATGCTGGCACCACAATAATGTTATAATCTCACTTGTCAAATATGCCCATGTTTGCACATCGCAAAGGGACCTATACCGATCCCTCCTTGACCGAGAAGAAACAGCAGCTTTGATCCTCCTCAACCTCTCACACCATATCCCACTACATGCTGATCGAAAGACTCCACCACACTGGCATCCAAGGGGACACGCTCAGATGGATCACCTTCCTCCTCACCTGAAGAATGCAGAGGATCCACCTTTTACCTCCAAACTAAAGGAGATCACCTGCAGTGTCCCCCAGGGCTCATACTTCAGCCCCATGATCTTCAACGCATATACGACCCCTCTGGCCAACATTGTCAGATCCCACGGTCTCAAAATAATTTGCTATGCAGACGACACCCAACTCATCCTCTCACTCATCGACAACCCCTCCACCACCTGGTACCAACTTCTGCAGATGCATGACAAGCATTGCTAACTGGATGAAGAACAACTGCCTGCAGTTGAACACAGACAAGAGAGGAGTAATGATCTTTGGCAACAGCAGCAACACATGTAATGACTCCTGGTGGCTATCAGACATAGGACCATCACTTACTGCCTCCGACCATGCCAGAAGCTTCAAAATCATAATTGAGAACAAGCTCACCATGAAATCACAGTTCAACAGTGTCTTCTCCGCCTTCTTCCTCAATTTGCTCATTCTTCATAAGATTCTCAAGTGGCTACCCCGCCACACAAGATGCACTGTGACACAGGTCTAGAAGAGAAGCATTTTGTAATTTGGTGTAAGTCTGTTCAGTAGTTTTTGAGAAATTAAGGTTCACAATGTGTGTATATTTCACAGAACCGTGTACCACCACGGATCCTCTGTGGAGATCCCCAGTGCTACGTGCTCAAACCACATGATCTGATTACCTGGCCACAACATGAAAAAAAAGTTGCAGTCATCCCTCAGGACTAGGGGACATGGTTCCAATGTCCCTAAAAACACATAAAAAAAGCATAAGGGGTCAGGTAGGGTCACCATGATTCCCTAGGTGTAGTACACTGCTTCTACTATTGTAGGATATGTTCAGTGACAGGATTGATAGCACGATTGATGACAACTGAAATTACTTTGTTTATGACAACGCTGTGCATAGTGATGGCACAAGTTCTAGTTACTTCAGTTACCTATAACCACTGAATTTCGGTTTTAGTTTAAAATGTTATGTTGTAACTGACATGTTCACCTAACCGTACCCTCACTTTTACATTCAGTTTTTTCAGTTGAAAGCTAGATAGATAGGTAGACAGCAGGCAGATGGATAGATAGATAGATAGATAGATAGATAGATAGATAGATAGATAGATAGTAAATAGATAGATAGATAGATAGATAGATAGATAGATAGATAGATAGATAGATTGATTTGTAATAAAGTTTACATATTGTAAAGTGGAAATGTCTCTAAATTTAGACACCTTACGAAAAATGAGAATCTGCTGGAATGATTCAGTGAAATAGTTCAGATTATCTATTGGTACACCATGTGACATGTAAATATGCACCCTTGAATTATGCCTGCTAGCCAAAGATGTTGGCCAAGTTCCACAGTCCTGCCTTTTGGTTTAAAAATAAATAAAAATACATGTGCTAATAATATGAGTAAAATGGATTTGGTGTTTGGGCAACTTCTTGAGTTTAATGATACAAGAAGATGTTTAGTCGTAAATAACTGTCAGATTGCCATCATATGTTGCACAACAATCCAGTATCCCTGCTGCCCGCGAACCCAAGATGTGTAAGCTTCATCTTAGTGAGAAAGTGTGTTGTGAACAGCACATTGTTCAGACAGAGACTGACAATGGGCCAGGTAAATTCTCTGTGGCCAGACATACATCCACAATGTGGATCTGAAATGAGTTACATCAAATTAGTGTGGCACATTTGAGTTCCTAAATCTGCAACACACCAGTTATGAAGCAGGAATATTGTGCCACCTTCTGATGTTACCTCATTTACGTAATGCACCTATTCATCCAAGGAATATATGCACTAAAAGTATGTCTTCCATTGCAGGCACTCGGACATTCTCATGATATATGCTAGACTGCATAGGGACCTGCTACCAAAATTCAGGTAGAGGATTCTGTCAGGGTCACAATGAGGAATGCCTGATACCATTTAAGGTCGAGTACGCTTTTATTGGTGCTTGTGCAGTTGTGCTAGTAATACAGGCTAGGCAGATAAGACGGAAAGAAGTGTGGTGCCAACACGCACAGTAAAAAGAAATGTAGAAGACACAGCATGCAGATGTCCCCTCCATAAATTCAAGCAAGGCATACATCCATTGCCTAAAGCTGGAAATTGACTTGCAAAGGATACAATTGCTGAAGGAGGCTGACTCAAAGAAGGCAATGGTGAAAGGAGGCTGATCCAAAGCACCTTTCTATAAATCTGTTTGTGAAAAGAAAAGTCTGGTGTGCACATTACTGAGAAACTTTGTGGCAGTCTAATTGCAGTCCTACCCCAATTCCTATCAAGTAAGGCCTAATATGAAAAGAAGCAAAAAAAGCCAATATAGCTACATTCTTACAAACTCCACACATTTGTACAATTCACCCATCAGCTAACAAATACCCCGCTCATGGGTTGTTGAAACCAAAGCATTTATAAATGCCATACTAATGTACATGAGTTCAATGAAGTGTTCATGTAAAAAATACAGATAAGTAGTTAAATTTCATAACAAACACAATTATTCATTATGCAAACTACTAAAGTAATACTTTCTGTCAACAAAACAGATGTCATGTAAAAAAAATGTTCTATGAAATTAAATTCAGCCTCCCATTGCAGCACTATTATTTCATGAAAACGAATAGCTCTCAGTCCTCCTGCGGAACACTAAGCATAGAGCCCATCCACAGCCTCATGGGATTGATCAGATTTGATGATAGTGTTGACACTCTGTACCCGTAAAGTCTTACACCTCAAAAGCATGCCCTGCCCAGTGGTTGGGTGGATCCGGGACAATGTTAACGTAAATATTTCATGAGACAATGTGTCCTAAGATAAGGTACAAAATCAGCACATCAAAACTACAGTCAAATAAGAAAGGACTGATTTCAGTGAGTGAGTTCTAGGATGGTGTTATACATTTATTAAGATTTATTACAAAAGTTAATATAGATTCTTCCAAGACCTTGAGTTGAATATATATTCAATTTCTGTCACCTTCCTTTTCTAATTAATATCTCTTCCTTTTGGTAAGCATCTTTTACTCCTTGCTCCCACATTTTGAAAATAGCAATACTAAAAAGAGAAACAGAACAATTGCACAAATCACCATAATAATTACAGGTATTAACATCTCCTGTAGCATGCCCCACCCAGGTTGTCAAACCACTTCTCAGCCTTACTGAAACACTTTCCAGTCTTACCAACACAGAAATCTACAGATGCCTATAAGCCATACTCTTCAAAAGCATTGACTTCACAAGAAACATTAGTTATGTTAGCAACACATGCCCCTATAAGCAAAATGTATTCTGGGAAGAAGGTGTAGCCGCCTCTCACCTTCAGAACCCTGTATGTTCCTCCTTCATTCTTAAGAAGGATATCTAACAGTAGGAAGTCTTGCATTAAAGATTGAATAAAAAGCAGTTAATTCATTATTTATTTGAGTTAATGCACCAGCAGTTAGGAACAAACATAGATAACCATTGTATTTTCACATCATTCATAGCCACACCAATCATAGCCCTAATACATCCACCAAAAGTTGCCCAAATCCTAGTTCATTCTCTTCAAACTAACAGAAGCAATAAGCAGTCTTACCACATGCATAATAAATTCCTCTAAGTTTTGGCTTTTCAATAACCAAAAACTCACCATTAACAACATCACTTCTCTCACTTTCACTCTTTCCCACTAACTTATTTAACTTGTGTACATTCACCATGCACCAAGCACAGTTCACCCTTTCCCTCATTGTGCATTCTCAATCTTGGAGGCAAATTCGAAGTTCGAAAATTTGTATTCAGCCTTAATCTGTTCACTGATTTTCTCTTCATCCTTCCAATCTTTCAAAACTTTTACTCTCCTTTCATTATATTCTTTAACAAACTTGTGCTCCTCTTCACTCAAACTGAAAACCTCTCTAGTAGTTGTAATATTCTGGTTAGTTTGTGCAACTGGATTCAAATATTTAATGTAGGTCACTGAATAACCAGGACCCCAAGACACAGCAACGTCTTCAAGTGAGGTGTTCAAACCTGACAAGGCTGTAGGTCATTGGCAGTTGGTAATACGTTCCTTCTTTACCTTCACAAGAATAAAATACATGCTAGACAATTGCAAAGCCAATTACGTCTATACTCCTCTAAAAAAACGGTATTTATATTATTTTTAAAATTACTCACTAATCTTTTCCTATGTGCAAGTGTGTTATGGATAACCTCATAATTAGGCACATGCAAACAGTTGTACAGCATCTATTGCATGCCAGTGTTGAGATGAAAAACAAATATTTAAGGAATTCAAAACTCAAAATCAGTCTCAAACAATTTTCAAAATAATAATATGTTGTGTTTTTTATTTGTCTTTCTTTTTTAACAATATTGAGAAATCAATCTTCAGGTTTTTTTTTTATTCTCAGTTCATTTATTCAGTTCATAGACCCAAAACTCCATTTCGTCATCTAGATATTTTAGTAAGAAGCAAACATTTTATGACCATTAGGGCTTGCAAAGTTGAAGGTGGTTCTTATCCATCTTAAAAGATGAATTGGCAACAATTTGTTTGATTGTACAATTCTATATGTGATTATTTTCCTTCTTCTTCACACACAGGGCCTGATTTAGATGGTGGGGGTAATGGTCCCACTGTTAACCTTTCAACTGAAAATCGTCCACTGCCGTGATGGTCCGCCCACCATATTTGGATTTTGGCTGTCTCATAGACCAAAGCCCCTACTTGAACTGCCGCCTCCACTAAGAAACCCTCCACATGTTGACGGCGGGATAGGGAAAGGTGGTTGCCGGAGTGACCAAAGCCACCCTTCCCGCCATGCAGATTTGAATATGCCTTGACACCACGGAATAAGTGGAGTGTGAATGGTGTCAGACGCAGCCCGTGCTTTCTGTAAGTAGCGCGCCTAGACCCCTGCTCCCCCGGAAGCACAAGCGCTGCAGCAGTACATGCTGATGGAAACCACAGATGAAACTGCTGACGATATCACAGAGCCCTGCCCAGCAAGCAACCGGCTGTAGATGCAGTGGACCTTAAAGACTTGGTGTGACGGGGCTTGGCAGCCTCTCTTCTGCATACATGTCGATGCGGCTCCCTGGGGTCTAGAAGCAGCGGCAGCACTCTGTACAGCAGTATAACTGAGTTGAGTGCGGGTTGTGCGAGGAGTTGGGGTGGGCCGCGACTCACTCAGGATTCATTTTTTGGACCACAGAATGAGGAACAGAGGTTAGCCGAGATATCACTGTTGCTGCTTTTGGTTGCTGCAACAATATCCCTCTTAATGCACTCCTTACGCATTGGGATAAACTCCCCCTAAAGAACAGGACTGTTTTCTGTCTCCTGAATTTTTGAACTCAATACCCTGATACCCTGATAGTGAGCAAAATCAGGAAAGCGGGAAGTAGCTCGGAAAGTAGCCCGAAGTGCCTCCACAAGGTTATGATTAACTGTGAGGGGCTTCTCTCTCTTTCCACTCACCTAGTCATCCTAGTGTTGGGTAAAGCCTACAAATATATCTTATGGAGACTGTAAGAGATGAAGTAACAACTCTGGTCCCTGACCCAGCCGCACTAAAGTGGGTGAACCAGCTCAGTGATCATGCATACATTCCAGGTGAAAGCAGCGAGCTCCAATGCTGCAGTGGTGAACCATCCCAGAAAATAAAATGTAAAGAGGGTCAAATAAGAACAGCTAGCACTCTGACAAGTTACACCACACAGCACAGGATGGAGTTTGGCGTTAGAGAGCTCTTCGAAGTGGGGAAGAATGGAGTAATAAGCAACCAATTGGGGAATGAAAGGGGGTTGCATTGTGACTGCAGGGAGGATATCTTGGACTGCCAATTAATAAACTCACTCTCAGCTTTAGATACTACAGATGTTGTTGAGGCAGGGGGAGAAGGGCTGGCTGCTATCACAGCAGGGAGTGGTTTAACTACAGGAGTTCAATCTAAGCATTACACTCTGTTCTCCAAACAAAGGGGCCCATACAGATGCTTGTAGCCATCAAGAGAAATTGTCAACTTACTCCTCTTCCTCAAATTGTGTTCACTGTGGCAACGATATCTCAGGCAGCATCCCAAACAAAGCATGAACTTTAATGCAGTAAGAACACAGCTGGAACCAGGATTGGGGACTGCGTCAAAAGACTGTCATCTTCAGCAAGTATTGGGGGACGTCTGGGATGATGTGGGACAGCCTACAAGAAAAATGTTTGAGACTATCCTAACTGAAATTAGAGAGCTGGAAGCCACACAAACAGTAAATTGCAGCTTTCCATGAGCATCTGGCAAAGATTTAGGAAGTTATGTTCCAGGTCCCAGGCAGGTTGAAGGAAGCAGAAACCAGAATCTTGGACCTGGATGACAAGGTGGTGTAAATGCAGCAAGTAGTTACCTAGCTGAGAAAGAGTGGACGTTTCTTGGAAGACAATCTGCAGGACTTAAAGAATTATGACAGACAATCAAATCTCAGAATTATTGGGGAGTGAAGGCCAACAGGTGCCTGAATGGGTGGACACTCAATTGAAAAAGGTTACACTCGAGTTAGCAGGCGATTTGACAATCACTCGATCTCAGAGGGTGCCCGCTCAATGACCTCCAAATGCCAAGTACCCGCAGACAATATTGGTAAACTTTGCTGACTTTCTGCCAAAGAGTGCATCCTGTCCCATGCTAGAGAAAAGTGAATACTCTCTACTCCTGAGGTGTCTCAGTTCAAGATTTTCTCTGACATGTCAGTGCTCGCAGCACGGAGAAAGAGAGAGTTCACCAAAATGATTGACTTGTTTAAAGGTAAAGGCGATAAAGCATCAATTTTTCAGACTGAGCTCAGAGTCCTGGTAAAGGGCCAGGTTCATCTTTTTTTTCAGACACTGGAGAGGCCCGACTCTTCTGCAGAATTTATCTAGCTAGGTTCCCCTTTTGTCAGCTTATCAGAATATACTTCTTCTATGGGGTTTTCGGGTATAATCAAAATTTGTGATGCCTCTGTTTTTCACTGCAGGAGTGGTACCCGTGTAAGATATAGAGAGCAGAGAGCAGAGAGGGGGAGAACATTTTTTGAAAAAGGGATTTAAATTTCTACATTGGCAGAGACACACCATAATTTGTGTTTCGGGGGGGAGATTGAGGTCCCCAGTGAACGTTGGGGCTTTTTGAGTACCATAGGGTGCAGTGTCATGGCACCCAGGGCAATCTGGGAGGAGAGGGAGGAGTTGCGGGTCAATAAACCCTCCCTTAAGGGTGCATAAGTGGGTGTGTGGGTTGGTGATGGGGGCGGAAGGTGGTGGTGGTTTGGGGTTTCTGCAATGTGAAAAAAAAAGGAAGGGTTTCTGAATTGCTATGCCCTATTTGATATGGCCATTGGATTTGAACAGCATGTGGCCTATGATCGCCCAGCTATGATTTAACCTGGGACCATTTGGATCAATAACAGGTGGGATAATATGCAGTTAAGGATTTCCTCAGTATGGTTTTCCCCCTCAGTGGGAAAACAGTAGATAGTACATTAAATTGCACATCTGCAGCACAATGCACTTTATTATTTATAGGTCTGATGAGGAAGTTTTTTGGATGCTTGGAATGCACAGTTTTTACTTTTTATCATTACGCACACGTTACTCGCTATTTTAACAGGGTCCAGCAGAATACTGACATTCATCTATGATGTTTCTTGCTACAGAGCATAGCATATCTGCCTCCTCACTTTTGTCCGCTCTATCCCAAGCAATTAGTAATTGTACGTCTAGCCCCTTCTGGAAGGCAGGTCAGAAAGCACTACGATGATGGTGTATACCCAAGGGTTTCGGATTGCTAGTGGCCTAAACAATAACGGTAAGGCCAGAGCAATCGAAGACAGGATAAAAGGGTATTCGCCGGATCTAGTCCTCATTCAAGAAACACATTTTCTAGATGAAAAGGAACAAAAATATGAAATGTTCGAGCATTGGACATGATATCAATGTGTGTTGTCTGCTCAGGCCGTGCATCGGGGGTGGCAATATACGTAAACCGATATTTTCCGCTATCGGTCAATTTTTCCCAAATAGATAAGGATAGTAGATGGCATCTTATTGGTGGATTGCTTAATAATTGTAGGATGACCATAGCTATACTCTGTGCCACCATCCCAGATGATCCTACCCCAATTCTTGAAAGAACGCAGGCTCTGTTAACTATCCCTGGACCAGTAATCATTGGGGGGATTTTAATTTTCTTTTACGAAAATGTCAAGTCCAGAATACGGTCACTTCCCTTCTTGATGATAAAGCTAAAATCAGTATCATAGAGCCTGCTCAGATTTATGATATTTTTTTTAAGCATTATGAAGCACTACACAGTGTGCAACTACAAGTTGATATTGATCACCTTAAACATTTCTTATATCAGCTGCCCCTTCCAAAGCTCTGTGCTAGCCGAAATCAGGCCCTACTAGCTGCAGTCTTCCTTGAGGAGAATGAGGAGGAGATGGAGTCACTGGCCAACGGGAAGGCATGCAGTGAAGATAGACTACCAGCAGAATTTTTCAAGAAATTTGCATCAGCCTTAAAGCGTGAACTTGTAAAGCTGACTATTCATATTTTGGAGGGAGGTGAGGTCCCCGCATCATTCTGCACTGCGGTAGTGGTCAGTTTCCTGAAACAAGTTAGAGATTTAAAAAAAGTTATCTCATATAAGCCTATTAGTTTGCTAAATGCGGATTACAAAATAATTGCCAAAGTGTTGGCTAATCATATGACTGCTACTTCTGGGGGGACTTTCTTAAGGAGCTCATCAGGACACCAGAGGACTCTAAGAAACAACAGGCAATGCACCAGGAGACACAGTTGCAGAGTGCTGTTTTGAGGGGCCAGGACCCATCCCTGACGTGCTACAACCCGCTTCCAGCAACCTGCTGCCCGGGATTGAACTGACTGCAAGTTCTAGGGCATGAGTACTCGCAAACATTTTCCCAGGGGCCAAAAGGTTTGGTCTGTGACGTGCCTGGGGGCTGCATTGATGTCAGGGCAGTGGTGGTCGGGTGGAGTAGCTGGGGTGATTGGTGGCAAGGTAGGTGTAAGAGAAGCAAATGATATACATCTAGTGGCTGAAAAAAAACAATGGGAAACCAGAAAACCTGGAATTAATCCTGGCTTACCCACTTTTCCAAATTGTGTGATCTTAGGCAATTGTTTAGTCTCACTTTCCCTCCTTTTTCTACATTATCACATTTAAGATGACCTCAAAATACATGATTCATGATGTGCGCTGCACAAAACCTGATTCTATTTTTGATTTATTAAACTATAATGTTGTTAATGTATGATAGGAACCTAGGCCACCCATAAAATGCACATACCAAGTGGCTTGCCTCTTTAATTTACTATTGATGGTTTTCTCAGGGTAGAGGAAAGAATTTAGGTTTCCAAATTTATGTATGAAAACTATCACTTTTCAATGAATACATCTAAATGCACTGATAAAATAAATTGTACTAAGGCAAAAAAAATCTGAATGTTAACTAAATACACTTTTTTAATTTTTAAGAGTTTAGTTTTACACTTGTGCTGCAAGATGTCTTTAAAATGAAGGCATTTCCAAAGTTAAGTGCAGGAGTCCCTAGTTACTTCTTTTCTTTAACACCAAATAAGAATGATTGTGTGTCTATTTAATATTTTTATTGTTAGTGAGGAGTCAAGCAAACAGCTGCCCAGTGCTCCTGTTGCCCAAGGGGCTGCATGTAAAGGTCAGAGGGGCCGCATGAGGCCCGCGGGCCGTACTTTGAGTATCTATGTTCTAGGGGGACTTTCTTAAGGAGCCCATCAGGACCCCGGGGGGGCGTGGCTTACCCCTGACGTGCCACAGAGCGCTTCCAGCAACCCACTGCACGGGATCCAGCGGACTCCTATTCCTGGGGTGGGCTTTATTAAGGAGCCCATCAGGATCCCAGAGGACTCGAAGAACCAACAGTCAATGTGCCAGGAGATGTGGTTGCAGAGTGCTTCATTGAGGGGACATGGCCTACTCCTGATGCACTGCAAAGTGTTTCCAGCAGCCTGCTGTGTGGGATACTCGTGGACCGTGCCCCCAGCAAAGCCCAGGCCAAGGGCAGGCCCTTCCACACTCATCAGAGCCCGAAAGAGGCTGGGCTGGGCCCCCCTCTTGGCCCTGTCTCCGAATGATCATAGGTTGTAATTATTTTTGCTTAAACTTAAATCTTGTGTTAATACTAACAGTCACTGGCTTAAATTTTACGTGTGCAGAAGCACACATGGGCACGTTTAGCTCCTGTTTTTTAACTGTAAGCTTTTTTACTATATGATCAATACGCGGACTAGATGGCTGGCTGCTTCTGGACTTTTTAGTCTTGGTTAGTTTTCAATATATATTAAAAAACTGTTTATACATCTGTATGTTCTCATCTCGTCCTGCTATATTGACACATTGGATGTTTCAAAGAATTTTAATTGATTAAGTATAGTCTTTTATTATGTTTTATCCCTTTTGTTTTGTTGTATAATGGAGAAACGTAGAGCTTTAGAACCTGTGCAGGGCCAAGCAAAACTGGGTAAAACTTCCAAACCCTCAAATAATTGTATGTTTTAAGAAATTGATTTATGAATTGAAGAAGTTGAATCAATTATAGGGGGTGATCCTGTGCCTAGAGTTGCTTTATCAAATGTTAGTAAAAAACACCCTGTAACCCTTCCTGATTATTTTAATAGCAGTACGGCAAATAAAACAATATCTGATACTTCTTGTGCACCTACTGATGCCATGCCAGCCAGTGACTGTCAATTTGATTCCATCCCACCTATTCACCCTTTGTCACCTAGTATTACTGTCCCCTATAGGAATTGGCCGAGAAACAGGGCACTTCAGCCCCACATAATCTGGGATAATTTCAGGGCCCTGTGCAGCTGGTTACTTGTTTAAAAACCCAAGAGCCAGTGAGACATCTAGCATTACCTCTGCATTCTAATCGAAATACTATTCATGACACACACAAAAATCGGTGTCTTAGAAAGAACAGGTGTATATTTTGTAACTTGACTAATATGCAGCATAGAGGTAATTCGATGTCAGACGCATGCTTCGTTTTCTTTGTTAATGTACCAAAAATCCACCCTCATAAACAAGTAGAAGGTGAGGATTCACTTAAAAATAGATGTTTTAACCATCTACGCTAGAGTTGCTAAGGGAGGCCAGGCTTCAACAACTTTTACAACTATTATTTAGTTAGGTATCCGGAACAAGCCTGCCTCATTCTTGCAGGAGACTTTAATACAACTTTTGAGCCTCTAGTTTATAAAGACGTTGGGATAAGGGAAGAGGAGGATGAAAGGTGGGCTATCCCTCAGTTGGATTAATCTCCTATTAAGAAGTGGGCTCAAGCTGCGCTGCAATTGAAGGCTCTTTCCATAAAATTGGGAGTTAGGGCAGTTAATGGACAGACTCAATCAGACGCCAAGGGAGCCCACACATTTAACAGACCAAACCGCAGAAGTTGCATAGTGTATATTTTAGATGGTCTTAGATTATGGTCATTCACTAAGATTATGATTATTGAGGAACACCTAGAGAGCGATCACAATCCTCTTTGCTGTACTATGACACCATTTGAAGTACATATACTGATGATACGTAAACGCCTTCCTCTACCAGTGATGTTGCTGCTACTAAAGAAAAGCCTCATTTTAAGTGGAGCCAGGCAGTTGTTAAACCTGAATTATTAGCAGCAATAAATGCTGATCTTCAGCTCACAATAATAGAGGTGAATCACCATCCCCACAAGTCCAGTCTCCTGTCTTTACATTTTAGGTTTTTTTTGGCGTATTGTGGCATATTTCCTAGTTCTTGCAAACTTGAGAAAAAACACACGATCACAGCCAATACCTGGTTTAATAAAGATTGTAGGAAGAATCGTAATATTTTAGCTCTTGCATTTAAAAGTAACGCTAGTGATGTGATACGTAGCACCAGAAAAGCTTACAAATCATGTAATCTTACAGCCAAAAACGATTGGGCTACATCCCGATAACAGGACCTTAAAGCTGCCTCTTCTGTTAGGGATTCAACTAACTTTTGGTCCTTGGTGACGTGGGGCAGTAATGGTGCACCTCTACCTCCTCAGAATCACCTCATCTTCAGATTGGTATTTTTCATCTTTGTATTTGATTGACAATTTAGTGACCCCAGTAACATCTCCTCTTTTTCAAGCGTTGTTTTTTAACAGAGTCATCTCTTTGATCTTCATGAGGTGTTAACTGCGTTGGATGCTGTCATTAGAGGTAGAGCTGCAGGGCCTGGCATACCTACAGATGTATTTCTTGCTGATAAACTAAGGGCCTGATTTAAGGGAAGAGGCTCTGCACCCAGTGCAGTGCCACTTTCCTTGCGCCCCTTAGCTCCCCCCCTAACGCCACCATGTGTGCACCGTATCTAAGAAACGGCGCACTATGGCGGTAGTTAGGAAAACTAGCGTCAACATTTTTGATGCTAGTTCGGGGCTTTGCAGGTCATATAGCGCTTTTAAAACCAGATCCCTCAAACTTAAATCAAGTTTTTTACATTTTTCAAGAATTTCAAGAGCTGGGTAGGTATAAGATCAACAAATTGAAAATTGAAATTTCATGTAATAATTGTGCATTGAACACTTTACCCACATAATTCCATCCCTTAGTCAACTCTCAGCCTAGAAGATATTTAAGAAAAACATGGGTGACCCATTTGCACTGAATTACTTTCCTCTGGTCTGTAAGATTAAGGCACTTTTTGCTAAGTGGATCAATTTACCCTCTCAATAATGGGCCATGTGACTCTGATTAGAATGTCAGTCCTACCCTTGTGTACTTTTTTATTTTCAGATATCCCGTGTTCTCTCAAAATTAGTTTTTCAAGGACCTGGAGGCCATTTTGTCTGCTTTCATATGGGCAAATGAGACTCCTAGGCCCAGATTTAAGAAACTCTAGTGCCACATTAGTGTCCTTTCTTTACACTAATGTGGCGTTATGCTTCACAAATCACCATGCCAGATTTACAAAGTAGCACAATGCATGCATTACACTACTTTGTAACCCTTTGCATTACATTATGCCTGTGCCAGGCATAATGTATGCAAACGGGGTGTTCCCCCGTTTGGGGGGCAAAAACATTTCACAAAGAAATCTAAGGGATTTCTTTGTGTAATTTTTTTCGGCACTTTCAACGCCTTCTCAGAGCAGGCATTAAAAGGCGGCACACCATTATTTATAATGGGCCTCAATGTTCTTTGCTGTATTAGCGTCAACATGTTTGATGCTAATCCTGCAAAGCGCCAAACTAGCGTAAAAAATGTTGATGCTAATTCCCATACTACCACCATGTTGGCATTAGGAGGCGCTAAGGGGATGCAAGAAAAGTTGTGCTGCATTGGATGGTCTAGTTAGTGTCTTCCTCTCATTCATTGTAATTCTCAGGAAATCTCACATTGTAACATCAAAGGTACCCTCCAAAGGGAATTGAAAGCCCTTGTCATTAGATGTACATTCATGTCAGTCTTGTATACATGTACAAGTATTGAGCCAAACACTTGTCAACATCTCATACCTAGGCAAGACCTCTGGAGAAATATTCTCTCCCTCCATAGCAGGTACACTGGGAGCTTTAGGCTTTTTCAACATTGTACCCATTATTCTTGCAAATAAACATATGTTGGCTGCTATATTCAAACAGGAAAGAATCATCGAGTTAGATGAAAGAATCTTGCAAACAATAAAAACAAGACTAGTACCTTTGGAGGACTTGTCAAACACAAATTTATAATAAGGCAGAAGTCTGGCTAGAGATTATCCACCTCTGATTAGTTTACTCCCATGTACCAAAGACAGGGTTACCATTTTTTACCTGCCTGGCCAGTGTTTATAAATGAACACCAGCAAAAATGGTGGCAACCTTTACTGGACAGAAAATGAAAAAACACAATTTAAACACAAAACCTGAAAGAAAACTGTGATAACTCTGAAAAATTCCAATCTGTGTAAATGCTACCTCACAAAGCACACTGCCCTGCAGACAAGTTCAGCAATAATTTCTAAAGATCTTAGATGACAATGAATCTGATTACTTAATCGACAAATTATAAAACCAAAGCCTTTACAGTTCAAATCACCAGTATGACAAAAACATCAAAATCACAGTGGTTGAACTACCAACTGAACCAAGAATCAATAGTGAATAACCAATGTAACAGTCCATCACTCAACACAAACCACACTTTCAACAGCAAATCCAACAATGTATCATTCGCACATTGAACATGCTCATTCTCAGGAATTCTTTAATCCATTTAATACTCACAATCCTTTTTGCTCAGAAACATCACAGCAGCAGTCTCAGGAACTCAGCAAATAATCCAAAGGTGAACTCAGGAAAGTAGACAGAAGGTTAGTCTGGAGACAGGGCAAAAAGAAGTCTCTGAACCCACCCCTTGTCTCAAAACTATCCTCTGCTACCAAAATCTTGTAAGCACAGTGTACTCCTTAAATCTCACACTTCAAAAGCATGTCCACTGGTTGGTTCGAGCATGGACATTGTTAACCTCAATTTCATGAGGTAATGTGTCTCAAGATAAGGTACAAAATCAACATATCAAAAATACAGTCAAATAAGAAAGGAATGACTCAACAAGAGAGTACTGGGGTGGAATTAAAAATGTGAAAAGATTTATTGCAAAGTTTAACAAGTTCAATACAGAAATAGAAAGGTGCTGATGCAACGAGTCTCAGTTAAATGTATAAAAGGAAAAGTATCATAGGAGCTCTGGCTCACCCCCAAAAGTGAGGGTTTATTTTAGGGGTGGGAAAAAAAAACCCGCTTGGCAGGTGGAGTCTGTGGAGTTTTGGTCACTCTGCGCTCTGTTTGGAGTGTGGCAAAATCTCTATTCTTTTATTCATGCATGGCTCACTAACATTAAGTTGGTGAGTGAGAAAAAATGAATGCTAGATTGCCTCCCAATGGGATTTCTCAATGCGGGCAGTCACAGCAAGTCGCTACTGTTCGCACTGAGAAAGTTGCACTTGCATTAAGAAAGCTGCCACTCGAGTAGTTAACCTACTTGAGCGGCAGAAAGAAGCAGCGCCCTCTGGTGTGCCATGTGGTGCTGTTCAAACTGATTTTACAGTGTGGAAGAAGCTCCCGGCACTACAAATCAGCACAAACAGAGCAACGAACCAGAATTACGCTGCATGCGGAACTCCTCAGAATCTCAGAGTTTTTAGGTAACTCCATGGAAATCAGCGAAGTAAAACTCTGCAAGTTCCGCCCCTCCCCAGTTTATATAGGAAATCTTCTCATAGAAATACATGGAAAGTAGAGAATCACTGTGGTGTGGGCAAACCAAAATTTTCTAACAAATTACAATACCCATTTAGAAATTGTCATACAGCCAGTGATGTAACAAGATATATGGGGGCCCTCGAAAAGGTATATTTACAGGGGGCCATCTCCTGTCTGGCGCTGCACTAAAGAGGTTGCGCTGCATCTTTAGTCCTTCAAAGTGACAAGGTAAACAACTCTCATGCCTTGTCTGTCTTCCACTTTCTGTCTCTTATTTCATACTTCCCCTCCCTTTATCACCTTTCCCACACACTTCTCCCTTCGTAATATCCTTTCTCTTCTACTGACCATTTTTCCCCTCTTGTTTGTCTGTCACACTCTCACCTGTGCTGTATTCCTTACTCTAGATCCTCTGCAAAAACACACTTGCCTCTTTATAACTTTTGTCTCTCATACACTGGTTGGCAATGTCTCCTGCTCTTATCTTCCATTGGTCTTCTATCCCCTTTCCCATGTCTTGTCTCTCACCTTACTCCTTTGTCTCAGCATTTTTCTCGTATTTTGCTATATAACCTCTCTCTATTTCCTTTCTGTCTGTCTTCCCTCTCTGATCTTCCTCTTTTGTTCTGTCACTGAGATATTTCTTACACTCGTGGCCCTTGAAAGCCTTTTTCTCTCTTCTTGCTCTTCTGGCATCCCTGTATTGTCCTCTCTCATTTCTCTTTCTGTTTGGTTTATTATCTCTAGTTAATCACCATCATTCTCCACCTCACATGCTCAGGGACAGAGAGCTATGGTGGTACATTTTTGTCTAGCCCCTCTAATTGTTGTGACTTTGTTGCTTTCTGCCGAACACATCCCACATAGAATGCTGAAGACAAACAGTAGCTGGGCCTGTTTGTCATTTGGCCAAATTGTACTGTTGCTGGATAGGTGAGTGAGGGGCGCTTGCCGGGGTGGAAAATCCTGGGGGGCCCCCCACCATGGGGCAGCTTGATCCTCTGTTACGCCTCTGCATACAACCTTACTATCTAAGCCATAACCCACTACATGAATATTGATTCAGCCCCCTCATACCCACTGTCATCCTTCAGTGTCAAAACAAAAGTGAATCCTTGGGAACTAATGTGTGCACGTGAAAAATCCTTTGGGAAAAATACAATAATGAGCCCAAGCTACAGAGTCTTATTCAAGAACAGGGTCATTCAGAAATGAATACACATAGCTTGCTTGACTACATGCAGCAGAATTAATAAACAGTGAATGTGACATCCGTTTTTAAAAAGATAGCGTTGAGGCCTAGCTAAGGCATAGTTAGCATGTTATTAAACTCCACTGCAACAAGTCATATTAAAATCGTTTCATAGGCAATAGTATCATATTGTTGTACACATGTAAATTCAAGTGTGAATTGTTTGTTCAGCACACTGTTAATATTGCACATTCTTGATTACTTCAAAAGATTCCTCAGTTGTAAAATCTGAGTTTTGTCCCAATAAGCCATATGTTATGACTCAAAAGAATGTTACAAATGTGCTCACATTATGTATCATACCGTATTTGTCATTTGTTTGCAAATAGCAAACCAGTGGTGTTAAAAGCTGCTGGTACCAGCTGGCGCATTGGATAAAGAGGCACCTATTGGTAGAGTTGAACACTGGACCAGCTGGCTGGAATAAACTCAAAGTATATGCCGGACCCTTTTTTATACACTGGCTACATTCATGCCCTGTCTTACTTCAGGCAGAGGAGATGGATGGTGTTAGACAAGTAAATCATTTGATGTAGAATAGTACTGAGACAGAGCATAACCTGACTGTGCCATTATGCCTCTTAAATAATGAAAGAAAGGGTGGTTGTATTTCTGTTGAATAGAAACAAATGTTTTGTTAACATGGTGCATAGTAAAATATACCGGTCAAGTGCACAGATAAATGCAGTGTTTTATGCATGCCTAATTTTATCATTGTTTGAAAGAATGTTTATGTTACCATATTTTAGAAATATTATTCTTTATGATCATTATATAATATACATATATGATTTATTTAACCTGAATATATATTTTTTGGTGTTTCAACCTTTAATGTGCAGTTTTTCTTTTGAATGTTTTTCTAAACCTGCAGGTGTCAGGATCTGAGAACGAGTTAATAGGGAGCTCATTGTTGAGATGATAAGAAATGCCCAGCAAAGTGGTTATCGAGGATGTGAGGAGTAGCTTAAACTGGCAGCTGTAACTCTTGTGGAATTCCAGAGCGTGAGGGTATACCAAGGTCAACGCCGAAAACCCAGAAGGCCGAAGTTCCAATTAAGTAGCTCATAGTTGGTGTTTCTGCTTTGAAATAAGGAGGCATTTACTTATGAAATTGTCCTTGGAAGAACAAGATTTAAGTGTGGCTTAGTTAGCTGGGAGATTCAGATTCCCTCTGCCCTTAGCTGAGAGCAGACCTACTTAGATGCTTGTCTTGAACTCTAATGTTTATGTGACTTCATGTCACCATACCTCTTTTAACCATACCTCTCTTGATGAAAATGTCTCCTGAAGTTCTGTTGTGCTGACTATTTTCCTGAACCTCTAGAATATTAGTATAGCTAGAAATTTAGATTAATAATTAGGTAGGAGAACTTGGGTTTGTACTTTATGCATCAATTGTTTTTCCATATTTGCTGTATTATCGCTATTGAATTAGTTGTCTTTTGCATGTCAGTTAAATTTCATATTGTACGACATTTTGGTTCACCTTTGGTTATTCTGATAATTTCTAAGATAATTTTGAGACTCATATGTAAGTTTGACTTTGAGTCTAAATAAAGCCCTTTAAACTATAAGTTGGTCTCCAGTTTTGAACGTGTTTCAGTTACATTGAAATTAATTTGAATCATTGTCTCCTCACCCTTCGGAACAGAGAAGAAAACTTCATTGGACCCCAAAATTTAGAATTAGGGCCCAGAGATGGAGCAACTGGAAAGGAGAGAATGAGTTATGAAGCTGAATCACTGTAATACACCACAGTGCCTTCAATGGAAAAAGCTGGAAAGCCAATGGCTGGAGGGGCTGATCCAAATTCAGTTCTAACTACTATGGGGGTCATTCTGACCTCGGCGGTAAAAGGCCCTTACCGCCGGTCAGAAGTCCGCCATTCTACCGCCGCGGCCGCGGTAGACCGCGACGGTCATTCTGACCACCAACTGTGAAACCGCCAAAAATCCGACATCCAAGGAAGTCCGCCTCATCAGCGGGCCGCGGAAAACTGGAGATGACCAAACCTCCACCGTCACGCCAACACAAACACGCCCATGCCATTCTGACCCACGAATCCACGCGGCGGTCTTTCAACCGCGGTATTCCATTGGCGGTACACACCGCCGCGGTCAAAATACACACACAGCTCCAAAACACTGCCACATTGGACATTTTGAAATACGCACACCTGAGACACATACAAACAACGCTCCCACACATCCAATCAACTATAAAACACACACCCACATCACCCACAAACCCCCACTCGTTGGAAATCGGAGCGAAGGCGAGAGCGAGAGAGATAGAGATAGCGAGCACAGCAATAGAAAACCCCAACACACACAGGAACACAACTTCATCACCCACACCACATCTACGCACACATCACCACATATCACCACGCACATCACCACAAACACCACCCCACACCTCATCCACACCACCCCATGGCACCCCAAAGACACCCAAGGTTTTCGGACCAAGAACTCCGGGTCATGGTGGAGGAAATCATGAGGGTTGAGCCCCAGCTCTTCGGCACACAGGTGCAGCACACCACCATAGCAAGGAAGGCTGACCTATGGCAAAGGATCGTAGACAGGGTCAAAGTTGTGGGACAGCATCCCAGAAATCGAGAAGATATCAGAAAGCGATGGAACGACCTACGGGGGAAGGTGCGCTCGATGATCTCCAGGCACAACATCGCTGTGCAGAAGACTGGCGGCGGACCCCCACCCACCCCACCCCAATTCACAACATGGGAGCAAGAGGTGGTAAACATCCTGCATCCTGATGGCCTCGCTGGAGTACACGGAGGAATGGACTCTGGTAAGTCGAATCTCAACTACTTCACCCCCCCCAACCACCAGCATGCCAACCCCCCCCTCCCTCACCCCCAATATCACCCCCCAGCACATAACCTCCCTGCCAATGTCTCACCAGCACAACCCACCCTAAACAACACCAACCCCTGAATGCCAACACAAACCATAGACAGCCACCACCATAGCATGACCATTGCACATACCCATACACCCCCCCAAACCCTCACAACACCTCCCACAAGGGAATGCCAGCACTGGGGGACAAGGGCACTCAAAATGCACGCCATGGCACACACAGAAACAATAACCATACTCCTTCACCCCTGCAGGGCCTGAACGCCAACACACCGCCACGGAGGGTCCAGAGATGTCCATCCCACCCCCAGAACAGGCCCCCAGCGAGGACAGCAGCTCTGTCGACCTAGAACCTGACGACCAGCCCGGACAATCGGGGACCTCTGGACAGTCGGTTCCCCACACACAGACACAGGCCACAGCAAACCCAAACCCCTCTGGGAACACCAGCACAGCTCCCACCCAGCGGGCCCATGCCTCTGTCTCGCGGACGCGTCAATCAGCGGTGTGTCCGCCACTACAGGGCACCCAGGCTGACCCAACACCCCAACAACAACAGGGACCTGGGGGCAGTGGTAGTGGGCACACCGTCCAGGGGACAGAGGCCCGGGGAAACAGGGCAACTGGGAGGGCTGCTGTGCGACAGGGGGGGAGGACAGGCCCAGGGAACCGACTCTCCAAGAGGCCCTCACCACCATCATGGGAGCATACCATCACTCCCAGGAGACGATGGCGACGGTACTGGCCAGGTTCACCGAGATCCAGGCACAGCAGGAGGAACGGTACATGGGGTTCAGCAATGAACTCCGGGACATCGCTACCGCAATGGGGACCATAGTCCAGGCCCTCAACTGGATAGAAACCACATTGCGGGACCATGTGGCACCGCAAAGGGCCCCTGTCACTAGCCAGGAACAGCCTACCACCTCCGCCGGCGCTAGTGGTCAGGAGGCCCCCACAGAACGACGGGCCACCAGAACCCCACCTCCTGCTGAAGAACAACCACCCCGCAAGAGGAAACTGAGATCTCAAAGGAAGACAGAGTAGGATGCCAAGACCCCGCCAGCCTAATTTCCCCCCGGATGTCATTCCACTGTCCCACAGTGTCACCCTGTCCAACCTTGAACTGCCCCTGCTCCATCCTTCCACAGCCATATGAACAATGAACCTGTGCGACCGAGAACTGGACTCTGCCATGGACATAACTCCACCCTCACCCTTCACCGTTTTAATATCATGTACCAAAATATAGCACTAAAAATAAATCACTCATTGCACATAAATCATTCTGGAGTCAGCCTGTATTAATTACAAATGTATAACACATTACTTATCAATAATGTTCTGTTATTTATGTGTGGACAACATACCGATGTCAATAAGCATTAGTCCATGGGCTAACCAAGCAGAAGTCACGCAGTGGGTCATACAGCACTGAAAAGGGAAGGGAAAAGTAAACTTCAGTTTAAAAGAACTGGGGGGAAATACATAAAAGTAAAGATGCAGGGGGCATTCAGTAAATGTTAAATGGCGTGGGTGATTCCTACCTGTGTGCTACTGAAAATACTGTTGGATAACTCTGTCCCTGTTGTCTGGGTCGTCCTCTTCGTCTTCCTCCTCTTCACTCTCCGCAGGCTCCACAGCTGCTTCAACCCCACCATCTGGACCATCCTCCTGCAGGAAGGGCACCTGATGTCGCAATGCCAGATTGTGAAGCATACAGCAGGCCACGATGATCTGGCACACCTTCTTTGGTGAGTACATCAGGGATCCCCCTGTCATATGTAGGCACCTAAACCTGGCCTTCAGGAGGCCAAAGGTTCTTTCAATGACCCTCCTAGTTCGCCCATGGGCCTCATTGTACCGTTCCTCAGCCCTGGTCCGGGGATTCCTCACTGGGGTCAATAGCCAAGGCAGGTTGGGGTAACCAGAGTCACCAATTAGCCACACACGTTGTCTCTGTAGCTGTTCCATCACATAAGGGATGCTGCTATTTCGCATGATGTACGCGTCATGCACTGACCCAGGGAACATGGCATTCACATGGGAGATGTACTGGTCAGCCAAACAGACCACCTGAACGTTCATCGAATGGTAACTTTTCCTGTTTCTGTACACCTGCTCATCGTCTTTTGGGGGTACTAAAGCTACATGGGTCCCATCAATGGCACCAATTATGTTGGGGATATGTCCAAGGGCATAAAAATCACCCTTCACAGTGGCCAAATCTACCTCCTCAGGGAATACAATGTAGCGCCGCATGTGTTTCGTCAGGGCAGACAACACTCTAGACAAAATTTTTGAAAACATAGGCTGAGACATTCCAGATGACATGGCCACTGTTGTCTGGAATGAGCCACTTGCCAAAAAATGGAGGACTGACAGAACCTGCACTAGAGGGGGAATTCCTGTGGGTTGGCGGATGGGGGACATCAGGGCTGGCTCCAGCTGGGCACACAGTTCATGTATAGTGGCTCGGTCAAGTCGGTATCGTAGTATGATGTGGCGTTCTTCCATTGTCGACAGGTCCACCAGCGGTCGGTACACGCGAGGATTCATCCTTCTCCTCGCAAGTCCCAGCGGACGGTGCCTAGGAAGGACAACATGGAGCACAAGTCACAGGTACGTTCACCACTGCATGCATAGCACACGATTATCTATGTCTTGAAAGGCGTGTATGTGTGGCAATGCAAGGCCTAGGCCTGTGTGTCGCAGTACAAATAATGCCATGTGGGCCCTTGAAATGGCGGCTGCCTGACCTGTGAAGTGGGACAATGGGATGTGAGGTCAATGTGCTGGCGTGGCACACCGTGGCGGTAGGCGGTCGAAGACCGCTATACGAAGCCGCATTGGCTAACATTGAAGCCTATGGGTTTCAGGAGCCAATAATGAGGTGCGCCGGCGGTCGCGGTACGCACCGCCGCGGTACGCACCGCCGCGGGCGTGACCGCCATTTTCTATCTGCTTAATCACTCGAGACCTGATCTTCCACAGGAGAGGACCTATACTGCAAGTGCTGCTGTGACCTCGGTCTGGAAGTGACAATGGCTGCTGCGACTGGGGAAAGGGCCCCTGCCTTCAGTTCCGAAGAGTTGGAGAAGCTCGTGGACGGGGTCCTCCCCCAGTATGCGTTACTCTACGGTCCTCCAGACCAACAGGTAAGTACACTGGGTGCACATTGAATGGGCTATGCCTGTGTGGAGTGGGGTGGATGCTAAGTTGGTGGGGTGGGGGGCGAATGAGGAGTGCAACGCACGACAGATGAGAGCATGTGCCACATGGCAAGGTTGGGGAGGGGGGGCCAATCGCATCTAACATGCAGGAATATGATGATTTCTCCTTCCCACCCTGTACATGTCAAATAGGTCAGCGCCCATCAGAAAGTGGACATATGGCGTGCCATCGCCAAGGAAGTCCGGGCCCTGGGGGTCCACGTCAGACGGGGCACCCACTGCCGCAAGAGGTGGGAGGACATCCGCCGCGGGACCAGGAAGACCGCCGAGTCACTGCTGGGGATGGCCTCCCAACCTAGGAGGGGTGCCAGTCGTACCCTGACCCCCCTGATGTCCCGGATCCTGGCGGTGGCCTACCCTGATTTGGATGGGCGCTTGAGGACATCACAGCAGACACAAGGGGGTGAGTATCAGCACATTCTGCTATCTCTCTGCGCAGTGGAGGCGTCTGGGTGGGGGAGGAGGGTTGGGGGTGACATTAGGCCAGGGCGCTTTCTGTAGTGTAGTCCTCTCCTTTAGGCATGGCCCTGTGCTCCCGGCCCCCACCTCTGTAGGGTGACAAGTACAGCTATCGATGGGCCAGAATCACACATGTGCGCCTTTCTCGTCTCTAGACCTGTAGTCCTAGTCAGAAGTACTGAGTAATGTACCCCGAATGCGCGGCTTAGTGCATGAGGCTCCTGTGTCTGTCCTCTCCGCTAACAGTGTTGACATTGCATGCACTCAACCTGGTCTTCGTTTTTCTCCCCCCACCCTTCTTCTTCGTCTTCTTGTGCATCTGTGCATTAGCATCATCAGGCGGAGGAGAATTGGCATCGGAGCAAGAGGGAGCTGCAAGTCACAAGGCCCCGGTGGGACCAGGAACAGACACCGAGGGCACCAGTGATCCGGAGGGCGAGGGGAGCACCACAACGGGGACCGGTGGTGACACCAGCGACAGCGACACGTCCTCGGATGGGAGCTCCCTAGCGGTGGTGGCAACATCCGGGCCCCCCGCCTCTACAGGTACAGCCGCCACCCAGCGCACCAGCCCCGCCCTCCCAGCAGCCCCTCAGCCTACGCTCCGTGCCCGCTCGCCCAGGAAGGCGGGCGTCTCCTATGCCCCAGGCACCTCAGCCCCTGCCCCTGTTACCCCTGCTGCCCTCAGTGAGGAGGTCATTGATCTCCTCAGGACACTCATTGTTGGGCAGACTACCCTTTTGAATGCCATCCAGGGGGTAGAAAGGGAGGTGCATCGGAGCAATGCCTACCTGGAGGGCATTCATTCGGGTCAGGCTGCCCATCAATGATCGTTCAATGCTCTGGCCTCAGCACTGACGGCAGCCATTGTCCCTGTTTCCAGCCTCCCTCTTCTGACTGCCTCCAGCCTGTCTCTGTCTCCTGTTCCTCAGCCTATCCCATCCACACCATCAGACCAGCCTGCACACACCTCAACACCCAAGGGCAGCTCATCCAGACACAAGCACCACAGAACCCACAAGCATTCACGCAAGCAACACCCAGATGCAGACATTCGAACAGTCACTACCACCTCTGTGTCCCCCTCCTCCTCGTCTCCCTCCTCCCTCCCTGTGACGTCTACACTCACACCTGCATGCACACCACCATCAGCCAATGCTTCCATCACCAGCACACCCTCCAGTCCAGTCCGCACACGTGCAGTCACCACCCCCACTACCATTTACACGTCCCCTGTGTCCTCTCCCACTGTGTCTGTCACCCCCTCTTCCAAGACACACAAACGCAGGCAGACACCCACCCGACAGCCATCCACCTCACGACAGCCTCCAGCACATGCACCTGCACCCATAGACAGCACACCTGACTCTCCTACAACCACATCCTCTTCCTCCACTTCCATCTCCACTTCTCCTACCTTTTACCTTGGTCCTAAGAAAGTTTTCCTTGCTAATCTTGACCTCTTTCCCTCCACTGACCCACCCCCTTCATCTGCAAAGAGTCCCAAGAGCACCTCAGCCACCACCAGCCCAGCTTCGAGTGTCACTGTGGTGCATGGGTTCTGGAGCCCACCCTTTGCCAGCAGTGACACCTCAATCAGCAGCAAGGGGACAGCCAGCCCCCCACCAGGCAAGAAGACCAGGAAACTAAAGGGCCACCGTGAGAGGACTGACACGGCTGCCCCCAAGGAGCCAACTTCTCCCACCTCACCAGCCACAACAGCTAGGGGAGGCAAGGGCCCGAGAGCCCCATCTAAGGAGCGAAAGGGCAGCAGGGTGGAAAAGTCAGCCAGCAGGAGCGCGGAGCAGGAGGGGCCCACAAGCCCCATCCCGGGTGTTAGGAAGGACACCAAAGGGCCCAGGACTCCGTCACCGAAGGGTCCAGCAACAGCACGGTCGGAGGGCGAGTGAGCAGGGAGTCCAGGCCAGGTCTGGCTCTCTTGACCTACTGGAAGAGCACCGCTGAACAGGGCCCCGCCGTGCAGAAGAGCACCGCTGAAGAGGGCCCGCCGTGCAGAAGAGCACCGCTGAAGAGGGCCCCGCCGTGCAGAGGAGCCCCGCTGAAGAGGGCCCCGCCGTGCAGAAGAACACCGCTGAAGAGGGCCCCGGCGTGCAGAGGAGCACCGCTGAAGAGGGCCCCGCCATCTCAAGCCCCGCTCCGCTGGGCCCTTCCTGTCATGCACCGCTCCGCTGGGCCCCGCCGTCTCAAGCACCGCTCCGCTGGGCCCTTCATCTCAAGCACCGCTCCGCTGGGCACCGCCGTCTCAAGCACCGCTCCGCTGGGCCCTTCCTGTCAAGCAACGCTCCGCTGGGCCCTTCCTGTCAAGCACCGCTCCGCTGGGCACCGCCGTCTCAAGCACCGCTCCGCTGGGCCCTTCATCCCAAGCACCGCTCCGCTGGGCACCGCCGTCTCAAGCACCGCTCCGCTGGGCCCCGCCGTCTCAAGCACCGCTCAGCTGGGCCCTTCATCCCAAGCGCTGCTCCGCTGGGCCCTTCCTGTCAAGCACCGCTCCGCTGGGCACCGCCGTCTCAAGCACCGCTCCGCTGGGCCCCGCCGTCTCAAGCACCGCTCCGCTGGGCCCTTCCTGTCAAGCACCGCTCCGCTGGGCCCTTCCTGTCAAGCACCGCTCCGCTGGGCACCGCCGTCTCAAGCACCGCTCCGCTGGGCCCCGCCGTCTCAAGCACCGCTCCGCTGGGCCCTTCCTGTCAAGCACCGCTCCGCTGGGCCCTTCATCCCAAGCACCCCTCCGCTGGGCACCGCCGTCTCATGCACCGCTCCGCTGGGCCCCGCCGTCTCAAGCACCGCTCCGCTGGGCCCTTCATCCCAAGCACCGCTTCGCTGGGCACCGCCGTCTCAGGCACCGCTCCGCTGGGCCCCGCCGTCTCAAGCACCGCTCCGCTGGGCCCTTCCTATCAAGCACCGCTCCGCTGGGCCCTTCCTGTCAAGCACCGCTCCGCTGGGCCCTTCATCCCAAGCACCGCTCCGCTGGGCACCGCCGTTTCAAGCACCGCTCCGCTGGGCCCCGCCGTCTCAAGCACCGCTCCGCTGGGCCCTTCCTGTCAAGCACAGCTCTGCTGGGCCCTTCCTGTCAAGCACCACTCCGCTGGGCACCGCCGTCTCAAGCACCGCTCCGCTGGGCCCTTCATCCCAAGCACCGCTCCGCTGGGCACCGCCGTCTCAAGCACCGCTCCGCTGGGCCCTTCATCCCAAGCACCGCTCCGCTGGGCACCGCCGTCTCAAGCACCGCTCCGCTGGGCCCCGCCGTCTCAAGCACCGCTCCGCCCTTCCTGTCAAGCACCGCTCCGCTGGGCCCTTCCTGTCAAGCACCGCTCCGCTGGGCACCGCCGTCTCAAGCACCGCTCCGCTGGGCCCCGCCGTCTCAAGCACCGCTCCGCTGGGCCCTTCCTGTCAAGCACCGCTCCGCTGGGCCCTTCCTGTCAAGCACCGCTCCGCTGGGCACCGCCGTCTCAAGCACCGCTCCGCTGGGCCCCGCCGTCTCAAGCACCGCTCCGCTGGGCCCTTCCTGTCAAGCACCGCTCCGCTGGGCCCTTCCTGTCAAGCACCGCTCCGCTGGGCACCGCCGTCTCAAGCACCGCTCCGCTGGGCCCTTCATCCCAAGCACCGCTCCGCTGGGCCCTTCATCTCAAGCACCGCTCCGCTGGGCCCTTCCTGTCATGCACTGTTAACGGTTCACTGTGCCCACCATGCCTCCTCCTTGACCAGTGGAGACTGTAATCCACCTGATGGACTGTGGCTTTGCACTCCCCAGGATTGATCAGTGGGCATCCCACCCACTGTAGAGACTTGAGAGACTGTGGCTTTGCACTCCCCAGGATTGATCAGTGGGCAAGCCACCCACTGTAGAGACTTGAGAGACTGTGGCTTTGCACTCCCCAGGATGGCCGAGTGGGCAACCCACCCACTGTAGAGACTTGAGAGACTGTGGCTTTGCACTCCCCAGGATGGCCGAGTGGGCATGGTGGCCCCTTCGTGGATCTGGCGTCGTGGACTCATGTGGCTGTGGTGCCCCCCCCTTCCCTTCCCCCTGAGGTGCCTGTAGTTTTTTCATCAGATGCCCCTGCAGTGTTCTCTCCAAAGGACTCAGGTCTCCTGTGTGGGCTTTGCCCTTGTGTTGCTACACTTTGGCCCACGGACACTTCGAATCTCGTCAGTTGTGCAGGACTTATTGCCTCGGTTTTTCGTATGCACTGGATATTGAATTTGGATTTTTGAGTTGTTATTGCTATTTGACCGTGACTTATCAGTGGTTTTTATTTCCCATAAATTTCGAGTCACTATTTAATTATGTCCTTGTTTTCTTTACGGGGGTTTGGGTGGTTTCACTGTGACTTGTTGCTCTGCATTGGTGTGTACATGGTTTGGGGGGATGGGTGTATCGCATATGTGTGTGCACGTGACCTTTCGTCCTCCCCCCTCCCCTGTGTCGTAGGTGCAGTACTCACCGTTGTCGTCTGCACCGGCGTTCGTACTCGTGGTAGATGAGCAGGTAGACGAGAGCAGGTAGGATGTTTAATTCGGGTTCCATGCTGTCCTCCTTCCTCGTGGAGTGCGTAGAGTTGCGCGTTTTCCCGTTCGTAGTCTGTTTCCGCCGTGTTTTTATCGGCGGTGCTCCCGCCCCGGAAAAGGTGGCGGATTGGCCGGTCATGATAGTGTGGGTGGAACATTGTCGGCCGCCTGGCTGTTGGCGGTGACCGCCGCGCTGTTTGTCGGTCCCGCTGTGGCGGTCGGAGTGTTAATGTGGCGCGCTGTGTTGGCGGTTCCCGCCAGGGTCAGAATTCCATTTTTTGGACCGCCGGCCTGTTGGCGGGTTGGCCGCCGCTTTATCACCGACCGCCAGGGTTAGAATCACCCCCTATATGTCTCTCCTGGGATGCCTAAGTCATACTGTTAGAAAGTGCCGGGACTTCAAAACACAGTGGATTACTGAGGCCTGACACTAATACCTTCAATCAGGCAACCCTTCATAACACGAATACACAATGCGATTTTATTTGTAAAGTGTACTACAGACCCAGGACTGCTTCCGGGTCTCTAACCTTCAGCGTGCATTGCTTAAACTCTGACCATGTTCCTATTCAACTGATACCGGCAAATTTGTTTGTTTTGTTGCATGACACATCCACAAATGCTTGCAGAGGAAACTCATGCTCTTCAACTTTTTTCGGCTTTTAAACATGTTTTCACCTCACCCAGCTCTGAACAGAGAGCACTTTTGTTAAGGTGTGGCACAGTAGCTTCGCACTAATACTTCTCTTGATTCCTGGGGTAAAATGACATCATCAAGAGAGTAGTAACTGGATGAACACCTGTATTTGATATCTAAGGGTTGCAACATTTAAAAGAAATGTCCGACCTTTCCAGCTTAAAACGTTTTGTTGACAGCTTCTAGCAGTGAGGTCTCTCCCACCACAAGGAGCAAGGTCACCACTGATAGGAATAAGGCGGGCCTTTGTCTGGAGTATCACAGCAGGCAAAAAACGATGATGCTATCCTGAGCGATTGCCAGTGGTTCGAATTTTTGCAAGTTTCCTTCCATCAGCTTGTATGTGATTGAGGTCTCTCTCACCACAACATTTATTACCATAAATTGCTTTGTCACCACACATATTAAATCTAGTACTCTAAGAAAGACAAACACCTCTCAAAAGTAATTTATTACTTTTATGGGAATATGAGACGGAGCAACTAGGTCCTAAACAACGATAGCCTAAACCACTCCTACTAAACAACTAAAAAGTCTCTACAAAGAAGTACTGAACAACGATTTTGCCTGAATAACGATTGCCTGAACAACAACTTTTAAGCTAATTTTTTTTTTTTTCTGGTTTATTAGTTGTTTAGAATTTATATATATAAATATGTGTCTGCTCCCACCCGGACACCCCCGTAAGGTGATTGGTGTTGGGGGAGTGACTCGGGGAGCCCACCCACGGCCGCTCCTGCCGGCTCCCTACACAGCCAGCACCACCCAGTGCGGCCCCTGGAGCCGACCTGATCTTTGGTGTCTGCCCACTCCTGCAGGCAGACGTGCATTGCTGTGCAGCCGGAATGGCCACCTGGGGGGGAGTACAGCAGCACTCCCCCCTCTTCTCCTGGTGCATCAGGGCCCAGGGATGGGGTCCAGGGCCCCTTTGGCAGCATTCATGGGGGTGCGATGGCACTCCCTGACATGGTCTTCTGGTGGGGGCCCTGGGATGGGGTCCGGGGCCCCAGGACAATCTTCAAGGGGAGCGCGACAGCGCTTCCTGGCTTAGTCTATGGCCGCAGGCTCTCTTTCTGCCGGCAGCCATCTTCGTGGGGGACGTGACGGTGTTCCTGCGACTTTTCTTCCTGGTGGGGCTCCGGGATGGGGACATGGCCCCCTTCCACCATGTTCACGAGGAGCGCGACTGCGCTCCCCGTCTTCCTCTTCTGTGGGGCCCCGGGATGGGGTCCAGGGCCCTGTCTTAGTCTTCACAGGGGACGTGATGGCGGCCCCAGGCTTGGCTTCTGTTTTGGGGGCACCCTGGGGGCATCGACCAAAGCAGCAGAGCCCCACGTGCTTCGCTGCTCGTTCAGGAATAAGTCAAAGGTCACAGGCTTCTCTTTTGGATGTCTCAGGCCACCAAGGGCCGATTTGGATGGTTCTGGTGTTTTTTCACTCCTGGTGACAAGCCCTTGCCTCTCCTTAGACCTTCTGGGGTGGAAGTGTCCCAGATGATAGGGGGACAGTCCAACTGACTCCCTGCACCAGCCTTTCCTCTGGGCGCCCTCCTTTCCTTATGGGCAGCGCGCTCTCCGTGCGCCAGCCCAGTCTTTCCACCAACTAGTCCTCAGGGGGAGTAAGGGGGCCAGCTTACCCGGCCCTGGCCTGCACCTTGCTGGGCCTGAGGTCCTTCAGGGGCAAAGTCCCTGCCCCAGGGGGCAGTCAGAGGGTTCTTCTTTCCAGTTGTCCATGACGCCCATCTGCAGGCTCCATTTCCAGCAGTGAAGCACAGCCAAGAGAGAGAGCGCTCCCCTGTACAGGACCTTTTAAGTGGCGGCAGAGGTGTCCAGCAGGCCCGCACCTCTGGCCAATCCAGACGTGCCACATCACTTCCTTGCCCCTGTCCCCACCTTCCTGTACAGTCTTCCGGGATAGCTCCAAAATAGCATCGTCCAGGAGCTTGGACCACATGTGCCCCTCCTTCCTAGCATTCCTTTCAGGGCTTCTCCGTCCATTTCCTGGGAGGGGCTGACAGCTGGCTGATTGATGCAAGGCCCTGCTCTGGCAGCTGGTTATAGCAGTAATTGACCATAATCCTGAGCTGAATGAGCGAAAGATGACATTCCTGGATGATCCATAAATTGTACAACTATGTTTTTGTAACCTACTGCATTATTCTTTTCACACAGGTTACAGTGTACATTGGTGCGACTCTGATCTCTGTGTGCCCTAGGGCACCTGAGTTATACCCTAGGCCACTCTTTCCCATTGACATTGAATGGAGTTTCCCTACAGTGAAAAGACAGTAAGCACACTCATGTTGACATGTACTAGAGTGTTCCTACAGTAAAAATACAGTAAGCACACTGACTAACCCTACTCTGGGTCCACCCATCTAATGAGGCCTACTTCAGTTCACCGCTCACTCTGCATAGTTCCCTCTGAGACAGGCTCCCTAAGCGCAGTTCTTGGGTTGCGCACGCCAGGATCCCTCCCTGCGCAGCCCTTACATGGGTGCACATGTTCACGTGTAACCAGCCCAGGGCATCCTACTCTTGCTGTGCCACGGCAGCCTTTTCTCAGCAAGGCGGCACCGGTGATAACATGAGCAGCCCAGATTACCATGAGCTTACTGTGGGGGAGTCCCTGACTAAGAGGCTCCCTCACAGTAAAAAGGTCAAAAACCAGGTGGCCAAAAAGCTAAATCAATCAGGGCAGACCAGATGGTCAGATCCATCCTCTCACATGAACACATTTTCTATAATACCCAGTCTCACATGAACAAATCGTCTATATTACCAGGTAAGACCAAGGAAGGCCTTGACCTGTGTCTGGGTTGTAGGAGCAGTCTAATCCAATATTGTTTGGATTTTAGCTTGTAGAGGTTATACATGGCCTCCACCTACAAAGGGACAAGAGCTTCATGAACTCTTGGCTGGCCTCCAGGTTCCTGCTTGCTTTGTAGATTTACTCTGCGATGCACAATCTCAAGCCTAATACATAGTCCAGCACATTGCTCTTAGCTTCCTTGAGAGGCTTTTCCTAAGACTCTCTCACCAGGCACAATGGGCCTCTTGCAGGGTGCCTAAACAACAATGCAAAAGGACTAAAGCCAACCCCTTTTTGTGGGACCTACCTGTAGGCAAACAGTAGGCATGGTAGGAGAACATCCTATCTCCTCCTGAGTTTGGCAGACAAAGCATTGCTCATGCCCTTTGAGGGCTTATTGAACCTTTCCACCAGTCCATTATTCTAGGAATTATATGGAGTGGTGAAATTATAGGTAACACCACATTCTTCCCACATCACCTTCAGATAGCTGGACATGAAATCTGTGCCCATATCTGAGCCAACCTCCATTGGAAAACCCACTCTAGTGAACACACCATACTTTGTGGCATGGTCTAAAACTGCCACGGTATACCTGTTCCCTGATGTAGTTGGTGGGTCTAGGGGACCAACAATGTCTATCCCCACCCACTCAAAGGGAGTCCAAACCACTGGCAGTGGTATAAAGGGAGCCTTTGATTTGCCTCCTGTCTTGCAACTGACTTGACAGGTTGCACATGAGCTACAAAACTCCTTTGAGTTGGTAGACATGTTGGACCAATGGAAATGGTTCACCAACCAGTTCCAAGTCTTATTCTAACCCAAATCACCTGCCAAGGGAGTATCATGGAACAAAGTGGGGAGAAATTCTCTATACGTTTGAGGTGACGCCACCCTCCTGGTGGTTCCCTCCTTGAGGTATCTTGCCTCAGTTTATAGGACTCCCTCATCCCAGTAAACTTTATGGGATCCAATAACATCACCCTCCTCTGGCCTAGAGGCAGTCTGCCTCAACTGCTTGAGAATTTAACACTCTCTCTGTTCCTGACATAGCTTCTTAATGGTGGGTCCACCAGCTCCTGTCAATTCTGCCAAGTCAGGCAGTTCTTGCAGGGGTGGAATACCACCTTCAAAGATCAGATCTTCTTTTGTCTCTGGAGTTCTATGGCCTGGAAAACCATACCCAGTGCTCTTTCTCTTGTCATTGGATACTTGGTCCATTATTACAGAGTTCAAGGCCCATATTTATACTTCTTTAGTGCAGCATTTGCGTCATTTTTTGACGCAAAAGCGGCACAAACTCACAAAATACAATTGTATTTTGTAAGTTTGCGCCGCCTTTTCATCAAAAAGCGGTGCAAATACGGCGCTAAAAAAGTATAAATATGGGCCCAAGTGTCCAGCCTTTCCCTGCTGAGCAGCCTGTGACCTGATGACAGCACATACCCACTCAGGGAGATCTAGCATCCCTGCATGGTTCATGCTCTCCAGCGTCTGCACATGGACCCTCCTTTTCACCCCTGACCAGACAGAAGTTTTAAGATTGTTTCCCATTAAACACTCCACTGGAAGTGCAGGAGATGTGGCTACCTGCTTAGGGCGTGTCACATTTTCCCATTCCAAATTCACCATTGCCATGGGGTGGAGTTTGGTTCTGCTGTCTGCATAAGTTACCTGTTTATACACACCAGGTATTATCTGCCCAGGAGAAACCAGCTTCTCTTTGACCATAGTCACACTGGCTTCTGTATCTCTCAGAGCTTCAACTTCAGTCCCATTGACTGTAGGACTTTGCCTGTACCTCTCCATGCTGGCAGGCAAGGGACCAGGGCTGCAATTTCCACCCCACCCAAGGACACTAAGGTTGCCTCAGTTAACCCCCCTCCCCATCTCTGGAATAATCTCCACCCGACACCTACACTAGCAATCCCTGTAGACTACCCACCAGTGGGGGCTTCTTTGTGCAGACAGCTTCTCCTCTCCTGTGCCCTAGCTGATAACAGTCAAAACACGGACCTGCTGTCATCCGGTCACTGAGCTTTCCTGCCTCAGTAGGATCAAAGTACTTCCCCAAATGCCCCTTCTTCTTGAAAGTGGCATGGCTCAGGGTCCCTCCCTCTTCTGCAGGTTTCTGTGGGCCGTGCAAGGACTTTTTCTGTTTTTTACCTTTTCCCCTGGACTTTCCCCTTTACTGATCTTCTTTCTTTTGGTCACTTCCCTGGTGTTAATTAGAAACCCAGGTTCTCACCTACTCATCAGCTGTCTCCCCCAGTATCCAGGGACCAGACAAATTTGAGTCCAGTAGATACTGGTGTAACTTCTCTGGTACAAAGTGAGTCAGGGTGTGCTCTTTAACAATTAAACTATACAGCCCCTCTTAAGTATTCACTTGGTTACCCTCAATCCAGCCCTCCAGTGCCTCCACTGAGATCTATAGAAAGTTCACACAGGACAGTGTGCTCACCTTCTGGTATCCCTGACCTTCACTCTGTACTTTTCTGGGGTCAGACCAACTTTCCTGACTAAGCATTGCTTTATGTGGGAGTAAGATTTTGCTTGATCCCTCTGTAGCGTCAGGAGCCTATCCCTCCCATCTATTGGAATCAGTTCACACAGGGGTGAACCACAGTATTTAGAGTAGTCCTCTCTCATCTCAAGGGCTTTCTCAAATGCAGTCGACCATTTGTCAAAGTCATCCCCCTCAGTACACATGGGCATTATTCCCTTGGGAAGCCTGGAATTACCCCTTTCCCCTTGGGTACCTCAGCACTTTCTTAATTGTTGCTGTGACCATTTCTTCTCTCCTATTCCCTTGCCCACCTCTTCTTCTCCAGCTTTAGCTTTTCCTTTTTTATTGCTAAGGCTTCCAACTGAGGCTGAAGCTTTCTTTCTTCAAGAGACAGTTTTGGTTCCCCTCTGGGAGAGAATTCCCTCTCTCCACTAGCTGGGAGCACAAATCTAGTACTGGAAGTTGTAAACAGGGTGTAAAGCTCCTCCTCCTTGTGGAGGTTGTTGGAGGGGTTATCTTCCACCTCCCCTTCATTCTCTGGAGCTGTCTGTGCCCCGGCCTTCAGGAATCTAATCAACTCAGCCTTCCTGATCTTGTTGCTATTAGGTGACCCCCTGGACCTACACTGAACCCTAAACTCAGCCACTTTGAGTTTTTTCAGTTCAACCAGATCCAGCTCTGTGGTATCCCTAGTTTTGGGTCATACAAAATTTACAATCAGAAATAAAACACATTTTGAAAAATCAAAAGAATGGATTAAAAATCAGTTTTAGTCCAAATTAAAAAAAGTTTTGTTCTGAGTCAATTTAGCAGATGTTCACTGATCTTAACTCACTTTACTGTATTTAAACACAACTCCACATCCACACTGCTGAGCACAAACTATAGGAAGGTGTAATATTAGTAGAGGTAAGTACACACCTACCACTTGCAATAAGGACACCAGTTTAATGTTAGGTCAATTCGAGGTCTCAAAACATCAGCCCTTGGCTCAACCCCTGGTATCTTGGTGTTGGAAAATGGGTTATTAATAAGGGCAGGTAGGTACCTACACCTAGCAACAAGCCACTAACCTCCACCTAGGTACAGTTAGGTCTCAGTAAATTAATCCCAGCTCAACCCTTGGTAGCTTGGCAACGAGCGTCAAGGCTTAACTTAGGAGACAGTGTGTAAAGCATTCAAATATCACAAAACAGTAATTAAATAAAACACAGGAAACAGTTTAAAAATCCAAAACCAATTGATAAAAATAGTTTATATTTTTATCTTTAAAATGACACAAAAACGATTAAAATCGGTTCAGGGGAACCGGAGATATGAATTTTTAAAGAATTATTATTTTTCTAGCGCTTAGAAACAAAAAGCGCCAATCGGGTCATCTGGTTGCACCAGGACCGGGGCAAAGTCAAAGTTTCAGGCCAACCGCGATGGAGCCCTGCTCGGCTACAAGTCGCGGGAGGCCTCGGTTAAAAAGTTACCTTCTGACTTAGTCTTTATTTTGAAGTTTTTCTTCACCGGGACGAACCTGCCAGTTGAATCCGACCTCCTGGAGCCCTTGTCCGGATACGCGATGTGGGTTTCCTCGGTGGTGATTTTTACCTTCGGACTTAGTCGTTTTTTTCGAGATGAAAATCCTTCGACCGGGGTAAACCTGGATCTTGATCCGACGTCCGTGGAGCCCTTCTCGGATACGATGGCTGGGAGGTCCCGGTCAACTTTTTACCTTCGGACTTAGTCTCTTTTTCGGATGTTTTTCTTTACTGGGATGAACCACGAAGTCAGGCCGGGTCGCGGTTGAGGCAAGCCGGCTAGAATTTCCGCGGCGGGTCGGTCCCTCTCTGGAGCTTTTTTACAAATTTTTTCAAATCTTCTCCAAACTTCTGGGGCTTCACCCAGATGTTCTTTTAAGGTTCTTTTGGGGTCCACAGCTCACCCCAAGGGTCCAGAAGTTCTGTGATGGTCCTTGGGGGGTGCGGAATTCAACTCCCAGAATGCACCTGGCGCAAACTCCTTTTTGGCCACTGGACAGTGGTCAGCTGGTCGCTTTCTTCAGGAGTTGGTGCAGGGGACTCTGGTTAGCAATTTTTCACCTGTAGCAAACAGGGAGTCCCTCCTTGAACCAGTTGAAGCCAGGCAAAGTCCTTCTTGTGGTGAAGCCCAAGTGTGCAGCTGGTGCAGTCCTTCTGAGTGCAGGTTCCAGGTGCAGGCCAGGGGTCCAGCAGGGCAGTCCTTCTTCTCCTTTAGTTCCTTCTTCTTGAAATTTGGTGGGGATCTGAGGTGTGGGGGCAGGTCTGCCAGTTTTATCCTTGCTCCTGGGTGAAAAGCAGGGGGGCCCTGGTTCTCCAATCAGGGACAGGGTCGTCCCCCTGTGATGACCACTTCCTGGGAAGTGTGGCAAAAATCCATCCCAGAAGGCAACAGTCTCTAAAAATCCAACATGGATGAATCTGATTTTTGGAGGTTACATCTGGCTGAGCCCACCCACTGGTGTGGCTAAAAATCATAAACACACCCCTCTCCTGCCCTCTCCTAATCTAATCAAGGGGGCACCTAATTGTCTGGGGTTGCAGGATGTGGGGGTGTTGCTGGGTGCTCCAGATGTCCTTCTCTGCCTTTGAAGACCAGTTTGGCAGCCCTCCCCCTTCCTGCCTCACCATCTGCTGAGGGGAGATTCTCTCCCCCAAGCACATTCCTTTGTGTGAAGCCAGGCCACTTCACACCTCATCAAGGCAGCCTGGCAGAAGCTGCTGCAGGCTGGCCAATCAGAGCACAGCAGCAAAAACAATGCAGAGCTGAAAGTGGCAACTTTTTAGGTAAAGTCTAAACTTTTTACCTGGACAAGTTATATTAAATCCAACAACTGGAAGTTGTGGGATTTATTACAACAATGAATTTGATACCAAATTCTTGGTATGTAACATTTAAGGAGACTTTAAAATTTTAAATAAAGTCTGCCCATTCTAGCCTATGAAGGCCATTTACTTCAATGAGGGAAAAACAAATGTGGCTGTTTTTACCTCACCAGGGCTTATAAATCTATTTTTATAAAGTCCCTGCTTATAGTTACATAGCACCCAGCCCTAGGGGCACATAGGGCACACCTTAGGGGTGACTTATATGTAAAAATAAGGTAGTTTAAGACTTTGGAAGTACTTTTAATTCCAAAGTCGAATTTGCATATAACTTTAATTTAAAAGCAGCCAGCAAGGCAGGCTTGCTTTAAAAATGACACTGGGCACCTCAGCAGTGCACCTAGGTGTGCACCACCTATGCTGTGGTCCCTAAACCTACATGCCCTACCATATACTAGGGACTTATAGGTAGGTTAACTTAGCCAATTATAATTAGCCTAATTTGCATATCCATTTTACACAGAACACAGGCCCTGGGACTGGTTAGCAGTACCCAGGGCACAGCCAAGAGTCAGTAACCACCAGTACCTATCCAAAAAGAGTGGGGGTGATCAGGCAAAAAAGGAGGACTTTCCTACACTGCCCCCCCCCCCAGATGAAAGGTGATGGGTACTAACCTACACCCTGGTAGTCCTCATCAGCTAAGTGGAAAAACCTGGAAAGGCCATCTGCATTGGCATGGGCAGTCCCAGGTCTGTGCTCCACTGTGAAATCCATCCCCTGTAGGGAAATGGACCACCTTAACAGTTTTGGGTTTTCCCCCCTCATCTGCATCAACCATCTGAGAGGTCTGTGGTCAGTTTGTACACGGAAGTGAGTGCCAAACAAGTAAGGCCTCAACTTCTTCAGGGACCAGACCACAGCAAAGGCCTCCCTCTCAATGGCACTCCATTTTTTCTCTCTAGGGAGTAGTCGCCTGCTGATGAAGGCAACTGGGTGATCATGGCCATCTTCATTAACTTGTGCTAACACTGCCCCAATCCCTTCCTCTGAAGCATCTGTTTGTACTACAAACTCCTTGCTATAGTCAGGGGCCAGTAACACTGGTGCTGAACACATAGCCTGCTTTAGGGTGTCAAAAGCTTTCTGACACTCTGGGGTCCAAATGACCTTCTTGGGCTGTTTCTTGGAGGTAAGCTCAGTCAGAGGGGCCACTATGGTCCCAAAATTCTGAACAAACCTCTTGTAGTACCCAGTCAGGCCAAGAAAGGCCCTGACCTGAGTCTGGGTTTTAGGAGCCTCCCAATCCAGAATAGTCTGGATCTTGGGCTGGAGAGGTTGTACATGGCCTCCACCAACAAGGTGACCCAGGTACACAACAGAGCTTTGCCCTATCTGGCACTTGCTTGCCTTGATAGTCAGGCCTGCTTGAAGCAGGGCCTGAAGCACTTCCTTCAGGTGGACCAGGTGGTCCTTCCAGGTGGAACTAAATACAGCTATATCATCCAGATAAGCTGCACTGAAAGATTCCAACCCAGATAGGACTCTGTTCACCAATCGTTGGAAGGTGGCAGGAGCATTTTTCATGCCAAAGGGCATCACCTTGAACTGAAAGTGGCCCTCTGGTGTGGAAAATGCTGACCTCTCCTTAGCTCTTGGACTTAAGGCAATCTGCCAATATCCTGAGGTCAGATCAAATGTGCTCAGGAATTTGGCAGCCCCCAACCTGTCAATGAGCTCATCAGCTCTAGGTATGGGGTGAGCATCAGTCCTAGTGACTGCGTTTAGACCTCTGTAGTCCACACAGAATCTCAATTCTTTCTTCCCACCTTGGGGATTAGCTTTGGGCACCAGTACCACTGGACTGGACCAAGGACTATCAGAGGGCTCAATTACCTTGAGGTCCAACATCTTAGCCACTTCAGCTTTGATGTTGGCCTTGACCTGGTCAGACAGCCTGTACAGCTTGTTCTTGACAGGCACGCTGTCACCAGTGTCAACATCATGGACACACCAATTGGTGAGTCCTG